>NC_046293.1:24484986-25166079 GCF_004115265.2 Rhinolophus ferrumequinum | reverse complement strand
TATAATTTTATATCTAAGAAATTCATTAATACATACACAGGAGGAAGTTTCATCTTCAAAGAATTTAGATGTCAGCCTATATTCCCTAAAAGAGACAGAAAATGTGACAAAATGCCATCGCATTTTTCCATTGTACATCTTTTATTTTTCTATATGAATGGAAAAAAATGAATAATTTTATTAGAATGGCTACATTCATTTCATAGAAATGTATTATTTAAAGGATGTCATCCAGGTTCAGTGCTGGTGAGAATTGAAAATATAAATATGAGTAGGAGAATTCAAATTTCCAGTAAAAAAGGAAGAGCCAAATAAAAATGTCAATAAATCAGGGAAATAATTATAATTGTCTATTTCCTTTGGAGAAACTGAAACATGACCTTGATCATGGCTGCAAAGGACATTGGGTTCTTTCAGGGCACTGACCTCAGCAACACAGTAGAATTTAATTTGGGGTGAGAGTCCGACTGAACTTTGGTTTGGGAAAGTGGCAGATATGACAACAGTTGTTGAGTAAGATAATAGCTAATGCCAATAAATGAGTCCCATCCACATGTATTTTCTACATTACATATCCCACATATATTTATAGAAAGAAAGGGACCAATTTTCTGAGAAATAAACTTTCGGGCATATAGTCTAAGGCATCTACATATATGAATGTTATGGTTCTGTCATCTATCTAAGGATTATAACCAATATTGAAATTAGAACTTCACTATTTAAGTAGTGAGAGAAATGGGAAGTAGGAAATCAAAGCCCCTTTCATGGCATCTACCACGGGCCTTTGAACCCTCAAAGCATTATCAGACCTAGGTGGTTCTCTCACTTGTCTCTTCCAGGATACAGTGGTGGCTCTCCATGCTTTGTCCAAATATGGAGCAGCCACTTTCACCACCACTGGGAAAGCTGCACACGTGACCATCCAATCTTCAGGGACGTTTTCCACAAATTTCCAAGTAGACAACAACAATCGCCTGCTACTCCAGCAGATTTCATTGCCAAAGGTGCCTGGAGAATACAGCACGACAGTGACAGGAGAAGGATGTGTCTACCTCCAGGTGAGACTCTTAGGGCAGATGAGGACAGAGGGTCCACAGTAACTGTTCTCACCAAAAAGTCCTAATTCAGGAAATGGTGGAGCAACTCAAAGAAAGAGTTGAGGAAGCTGGGAGGAATCCTGGGGAAGGGAGAAACAGATTTTTGTCTTTGATGTTCCACAGACATCCTTGAAATACAATGTTCTCCCAGAAAAGGAAGCATTCCCATTTGCTTTGAACGTGCAGACTCTGCCCCAAACTTGTGATGAACCCAAAGCCCACACCAGCTTCCAGATCTCATTGAATGTCAGGTAAGACATTTTGACTGAATCACCTAATTCTGGGTATAACAACCAATCTTCTTACTGGAACTCCTCATTAAGCAAAGCAGTGTGACAGCAAATGTTTGCACTACATTTATTGAAAAAGTAATATGTCCTCAGGCTGATACAGAATTTCTCAGTGATGGGGATTACCTTGTACAGCCCCTGCCTCCAGAATCTATTATTGTCAGACTTCATTACTTAAACATTTTTTGTTTCCCTCAATAATAACTAAACCAAGAACGTTACCCCTTGCCTCTGACCTGATTTTCTGATTTCATTCTAATGTGATGATTTATCCTAATTTCATTCTATTGTTATGAAATCCTATATTATTCTTGATCTATCCAGAACAGAGAAGAGAAATTCTTGAAAATGAATATAAGGAAGTAGTGACTCTCTACTTAGAATTCCTACTAGCGATAATTAAATTAAAATAATCAGTTTTGAGGAAAATACATAGACATGCAGCAATATTCAAATAGCTGCAGGACTTATCTGAGCCCAAGAATATTAAAACCCGGTTGGGGATACTATTCAGGAAAAACAAGTTAAAATCAAGTATATGTAACAAATAACTGGCATAGATTAGAGGTCTCAAGCCCAGCTATGCATCACTTGTAGAGCTTTCTTAAAGTGCAGATACTCAGAGGCCACACACGTGAAATTCTGATTCATCAGGGCTAGAGTCGGCCTGCTCTCTGTGGCTTTAACAGGCTCCCGGAAGATTCCAGTGCACAACCAGTTTTCTGAACCACTGGATAGAATATTCAAGAAGACTCACATGTACCTTTTAGGGCTGTTGAGTGCTTACTGTGGACATAGAAAAAGAGATTATTTAATAACACAGAAAACCCTAATTCCTTCCTTCCCGGGATCTTCAGTTACACTGGCAGCCGCCCTGCCTCCAATATGGCGATTGTTGATGTGAAGATGGTATCTGGCTTCATTCCTCTGAAACCAACAGTGAAAATGGTAGGTTTATTACAAATTCAGGAGTCCCTATTTTATTTAATGTCTTATGTATCTCCAGACTAAAACAATAGAAATATTAAAATCCTATTAAAGCAATCTCTATGAAAGACTTATACTTTCTCCAAACTCATAAATATAATTTAGCATGATTGCATTGATGCCCACCATTTGCATAACATCTGGTTAGAAAAGAAACTAGAAAAGAAAATGGCATCAGGTTCCCGCTTTCATGGAGCTTAGACTCTCGTTAAGAAAATAAAGCATCTACATATGATCCAGTGGAAAAAATATGGAAATGTAGATTGACATAAACTATAATAATACAGAAATTCAGACAAAAATTAGATTGCTATAAGTTAGAGCAAGCAAAAGAAGTGAAAAACAAAACGAAAAAAAGAAACCTACTTCTTTAAGGAATAGACTGCAAATTGAACCTGGAAATATGGGTAATTCCCAAGTTTAGTTCTCTTTTCCTCAGATAAATAAACTTTAAACATAGGCCATGTATTATACTAATATTAAACTGTGCATCCCAGTTATCTTTCATTTTTAGTTTTACCACGTTATTGTCCTTCACACACAAAAAAACATTGGAAGAAATTTTACCCTCAGGCTTAATTTGGTAATACGTACTCTTATTTTCTCTGGGTTTCCCCAGGGCTTTCTTCTGTTTATTAACATTTGTAGTGTCTTAATTTTCTTCAGCTTGAAAGATCTAATGATGTGAGCCGAACAGAAGTCAGCAACAACCATGTTTTGATTTACCTGGATAAGGTGAGAGCCTTGCCACTCTAGTTGCAAAAAGTATAGATAATAATCTCTCTAAGGGAGGTATCTGGGAAGTGAATGAAGGCATTTTGGAGACATCAGCTCCATGCTAAATATTTGAAAATTCTAATATTATTCCAGTAAATATTCTCCTCTCCTTTATATTTCATCTGGGACTATAGGGGAAAATAGCTTATTATAATATTGGGATATGAATATTTCTAGGACCCCATAAGCAAGAAATTCTTCACAAAATGTGCTTATTATGTCCTCAAGTAATTTTGAAGATATTGATTAATGTAAGGAGGTAACCATTCGGATTAGTTAATTATTATATTAACAACACATCAACAATATAAAAGGGGAAAATACTGTCAATCTCAGCAAGGACTTGGACCATAAAATAATAAGATCAGTCCACAAATAAAACAAGCTCATTTTATAGTTGTGTGTGGTAGCATAGTTTATTCATTTATAGATTGATGAATAGTATAGTTTACAAATTTATGAAACTTAACAAGACTGAAGTGATCAACCTTTTACAGTTTTTTGAATCAACACAACAAGATAGAGAAATGAAACTGTACCAAGTCTCTGGATATTCAAAAATGAGCATAACTACTGAACCATATATCATTCACCCTCTATGAATAGAGCCTATACTAGCATTGATGGGAGTATATGAATTGTTTCAGTTATTTAAGAAATAATTGGGGGAGGTTTTCATCCACTCTGGGAGCTTTCTGCACAATTTAGGGACCCTGTTAGTTGACAAAAAGTTTTTTTTTCCCCCAAAACAAATGAACACTTAAACTCATTCAAAGAAGAGAAGAAAACTCCCTGGAAGTTTGTTTAATTCCTTTTTGCTTTCTAGATGACAAATCAGACACTGAGCTTGTCCTTCATGGTTCTACAAGATATCCCAGTAAGAGATCTGAAATCAGCCATAGTGAAAGTCTATGATTACTACGAGACAGGTGAGTATGAGCAAATTTCACATAGAAATTAAGTTCCTGATCACAGAAATTTAGATTTGAGAATTGTGTAGGGGCAATTCATTACACTAACAGCTCTGAACACTTCATTTATCTCCATCAAGTCTGATTCTCCTGTCTTTGCCTTCTGTACATACATAGTAGAAACTACCTGTAGAATAAATATATCAACTAATACAAAACACCTGTAGGATATTTAGTTCCCTTTTCTTCAGATAAATCAACAATACGACAATATTAGATTTAAATTAGTATAACATTTAATTGTCCCTCAGGAGGTTAGGGTAAAGGGAAACATTCTGTACTCAAAAAGTTAACAATATGAGATAGCAAACAGCCCATCAAATGAACAATGCTGATGTTTCTGACACAATGTAGTTCTTCCCACAATAAAGATTCTTTCACTGATCTCTATCCCATAGATGTTTGCTTTCCCTCTCACTTCACCTAATGATTTTTGTTTTCATTCAGATGAGTTTGCGATTGCTGAGTACAATGCTCCTTGTAGCAAAGGTAAGAAATTCACACTCCCTTTGGCTTGTCCCTCAAATCTCCTCCATAAAATTATGGATAAATATTATTCATAGAAATCATATTGCTCAAAATGCAACTTATTATAGAAGAGTGCCACTGATGGTCAAACTTTCATAGGATTGCTTATTTGATAATTATAAGTAATGGATCTTGTTTCCCACTATACTAATTGGGTTTCCTTAGGCACTAGGATACCCAAATCTAAGGGAAGGAATGGTCACTGCTCAGAAAACTCAAGTCCATCTTAATTTTCTCTTCTTACCACTGTCACAGATCATGGAAATGTTTGAAGATCATGTCATTGAAAACTGCTCTGCTGGAGTCCCTGTTCCATAGACTCCGATCTCCATGGAGAAAACAAAAGAGTTTTTGTATCTCTAAAGCCTTAATGAATAAACCATTTTTTCTAGTCAACCTTTATCACTGTATCCTTGTTCATTCGATAAACATTTATTACATTTCAATATGACTCCCAATAGAATCAATGTTTTTCTATGAGAGAAGATCATTACTAGCAATGATCTTACAGCTCTTCCAATGTGAAGACGCTAAAAAAACTTCACCTAAGTAAAAACTCATCATTATCCTTCCAGGATAGAGCCAGAGTGAAAGTCATCATGATTTTGAGGAGCTCGTGGTTTACATACTTTTGCTTGATGAGGTATGGAGAAATAGGCCCTCTAACTCATACATTCCTAGAGAGTTTAAATTAGGGGACCAATTTGAAAGTATCCACTGACACAGCAATTCCCCCTGATATAATCATATATGTATAAAACAACACAGATAGGATATTTATCTAAAATCTACAGAAAAAATTATAGGAGCCAGAATAGCTAAAACAATTTTGAAAAAGAAAAACAAAATTAGAGGACTATACTACCTGATTTCAAGACTTACTATAAAATTATAGTGAGGTAGAAGTGAAAAGATAGACACAAAAATAAACAGAACAGAAGAGAAAATGTAAAAATAGACCTACATGTTAGTGATCATTAATTTTCAACAAAGGTATCAAGGAAATTCAATGAAGAAAAGATAGTTATTTCAATAAATGCTGCTGGAGCAATTAGGCATCTATAGGAAGAAAAAAATGATCTCAAACCGTACTTCACACCATATATAAAAATTAGATCAAAATAAATCAGAGACCTAAATGCAAAACCTAAAACTATAAAATGTCTAGAAGACATAAAGGCAATCTTTGAGACCTTGGGCTAGGCAAAGATTTCTTAGACAACATACAAAAAGTACAAACTATAATACAAAAACTGATAAACTAGTCTTTATAAAAATTAAAATCGTATGTTCTTTGAAAAACACTGTTAAAATAATGAAAAGATAAGCCACAGACTAGGAAAAGGTATTTGCAAAATGTATATTTGATAAGAACTTCTATCCAGAACATACAAAATTCTGAAAACTCAGTAACAAGCAAACAAATAAATGGGCAAAATATTTGAACCGCTATTTCATCAAAGAAAATATATGGATGGCATATAAGCATATGAAAAGATGCTGAACATCATTAATCTTTAAGGAAATGGTAATTAAAACCACAATGAGATACCACTAGGTAAATTAGAATGGCTAAAATTAAAAAGACTCACTATGCAAAAAAAAGGAGACTCAACTATACCAAATGTTGTTGAGGATGTGAAGGAAATGGAACTCTCACACACTGCTGGTTGGAATACAAAATGGTACACCACTTTGGAAAAGAGCTTGGCAGTTCCTTAAAAAGTTAAACATGTACCTAACTCTATGAACCGTATCTCCTAAGTATTTACTCAAGAGAAAAGAAAGCCTATGTCCATACAAAGATTTGTACCCAACTATTCATAATAGCTTTATTTTTTCAATGGCCCCAAACTGGAAACAACCTAAATGTCTATCAACGACTGAATGAATAAACAAATTGTGACACATCCATATAATGGAATATTAGCAATAAAAGGTAAGCTATTCACACACACAACAACATAGATGAATTTCAAAATAATTATGCTGAGTGCAAGAAGCCAGAAAAAAAAAAAAAGAGTATATACTTAAGGACTCTGTAAAACTCTAGAAGACGCAATCTAATCTATAGTGGACAGAAAATAGGTCAGGGGTTGCCTAGGGGTGGGGAAGTGTTGGGTGACAGGGAGCAGAGACAGGGAGAAATTATAAAAAGGCACGAGGAATCAGTTCAGGATAATTGATAGATTTGCTGTATTGATTGTGGTGATAAATGCACCGGTATGTACATATGTCAAAACTTATCAAATTTTACTCTTTAAATACATTCAGTTCATTGTGTGTTAATTGCATCTAGATAAAATTATTTTTAAAGGGGATGGTGTAGTAAAAGAAGTTGTCACAGTAAGTAAAGTGAACAGTGGTTTGGACTAGAGTTAAAAGTGAAGATAAAGAGAAGTGGTGAGATCTAGAATATGCTTTAGTAGTAGAGATCATGTAGTGAGTAAAAAAAAGAAAGAGATCAGAAAGCTCTTCAGTTTGGAATCTGAACAACTTAGTGGATGGTAGGGCCATTTCCTGAGATGGGAAGACGTGGGAGTAGAGATATATAAAGAATATTCATCCCATCATTGTTTGTGATAGTGGGGAAACAAAGACAAATGAAGTATGCATCATTAAGAGAATGGATACATAAAATGGAGACTATGCAGCAGTTAAAAGGGTGAACAAATGTACGTAGCACAGCATGCACAGATCTCAACAACATAATGCTAGTGAAAAAAGTAAAACAGTGAAATATATAGAAAAATCATTTAATTAAATAGGAAACCAATAAAGAAGAAAACTACATATTTTATAAGGATACAAGCAAACTCAAGAAATATATCAAAATATGTTCTTGTGGAGGTAAGGTCAATGGCAGTGGGGTATAGGAAGTAGGGGAAAGGTACATAACACGGGAGAGGCATATACAGACTCATAAAGATGGTCACCCCATGAACTGAGAAGTTTGATTCACTCTAATCACTGTACCTGAAGTCCAAAAAATTACTTATTAAAGCACAATAAAATAACAAAAACAGAATGGACAAGAGTCCAAATTTTTGCTACCTTACAAGGATTATACGGTCATGTTATTTTCACTTTTCCTACTGAGCCCTCTCAGATACCATGTAGCTGTGACCTCTAAGAAGGATTTTTCCCTCTGTGGATTTTCATCACCCTCATTTTTGTTATTCCTCTTTTATTATCTTTAATAAATGTCTTATTCAAAACACTGCATGTCCTAGATAAGTTTAGTGTGCAATGTTCACCAAAGGGATCAACTGTAGAGTGCAAGCACTGATGGGAAATTTTTAGTTTCTAGTTTTACCAAACTTTATTTCATGAGGCAAGGTAAAAGATTTGAGTTAATCATTCATCCTAGCTTCTAATAAATAAGTCTAAGGAATAAATAAATGACTCAAAAATAAGCTATTTCAAATGTAATGTCCCTAAAGGAGACAAAGCAGTGAAGAACTTGTCCCAATTCTGATGACACGTGGAGAAAATCCTTACAAGAGGACACAGCCTAGTCACAGAGGAGAACTGCATACATCCTGCCTGCTCAAGGGAGGATTCCTTTATTTCTCTTTGAATAAGTAAATGAGATTGCATTGTGTAGCATCCAAGCCATGGCCCAAGTGGAATCACTATCATTACATCCTTAATCAAGTTGTTAGCATCACATCCATAACCAAGAGATACCCCGAGGCCCTAGAACCGAAGGTAAGAGATCAGAGGGAGATAGGAGTTGGTTTCTACTACTTCCTTCTATGAACATTATATCTGGATTAAACTGGCCCTTTGCCTTTTTAGAATCAATTGTTGAATGTTCATATGGGTGGGGTGAGGAAGGACTAAGATATACTGTGTTTCTTGCCCTTAATCCCTCTAACTTGTGGACTAACAGAAACAACTAGAATAAGAATTTTTTAATTCTTATTTTTTATTCATCCCTGCGTTTCTTCCATAGCCACTAATACAAGCACTATTTCAGGTGTTCAAGATACAATAGTGATAAGATACAGTCCGTGTACTAAAAAAAAACTATGAAAGAGGAAGACAAGTAAACAGATTCCAGTCCAGCATCATCAGCAGTGCAGAATATGGTTTCCTTCCTTACTCCCTCCTGTATCCTTGAACAGCACCTTCTCTCCTTATCTATGTCCAAACACTACTAAAAAAGAAATAATCAAGTTTTTTCTCATTTTTGAGGCATCGGTGCCTAAAATAATTTGGAGGTCAACCACACAAACTGCTTCTGGAAATTATCCTCTATAAAAAAATGCCTTATCAGATTGACCACTGTGGTAAATTAGCAAGGAAATTACACATTCACAACATGGAGAAGATATAGTCCCACATTGGTTTATTCAACCACACCTATGCATACTCAGAAAAGCTAAATTCAGTCAAGGCCAAGTCTTTAAGTAAGTGTGAAGAGCTGAGAAACTGAAAGCCCCCCTCTGCTCTCATGCAGGCTCCACAACTTATTTTCTCACCATTGGCATCATTCTTTAGAATAAAGCTTTCTCTGCAAAGGGCCACCATTAGGATAAAAATACATTATCAGGGAGAAGTAACATGTCAACCCATTAGCACACAAAGAAGCCCTGTAGTACATTAGCAACAGCATGTATTTGCATAGGTTTCATCACCTCAGCTCAGAACATAAGGTAGAAAAGGTAAATGATAGAGATGGTGTGGGTGGAGATAAAGGAGGCAGCCTTAGTCACCAGAGTGAGAAACACTGAAACAAAATTGACCTATTTCACAAATTTGCCTAGATCTCGTCTTTAATTTATTATGACCGTATCTAAATACTCTTAAAGAGAGCCCAGCAAAAAACCAGCCCAGCGAAAAACCAGCAGTCGTCCGGAAGCTGCATTCATCTTACATTTAATGCCATATCCTACAAGGTCGGCAGGCACTAAGTGTACTCTCGTGGTTATCCCAACACCCAGAGACCAGCTCCCTCTCTTCAGGGAGCCCTGTGGCAAATCTGACCAGCCATCAATGTCGGACCTTCTTACAGACACAGTGTAAAGGAACTTCACAGCTAGAGGCTTGCAGACCATCTTTGCTGATGGCACCACACTTCTGGATCAAGCTGTTTGAAAGAATCCTGTAAGAAATCAGAAAACCCAATCAAGGTGACATACAGAGTAAAGGAGTTGTAAGGTATGAAAGAATAAAAAGTAAGGCCCCACTTCTGTTTAGGCTCCATTTCTCAGCTCCCAAAAATAGCAGAAAATAAAAACTGCTCGTTAGCCTCTCTTTCAAATGTCGTTCTTTTTTTTTTTCCTTATCCACTGTTCATTTCCTTCCTTGTTCCCTATTTCCTTTCTTCACCCTTTCCTCTCTTCTCCATCTGCTATCCTTGATCTAATTCACATACTTTTTCTTCCCCTTCTCTCCCATTCTCTCCTCTCCTCTCCTCTCCTCTCCTCTCCCCTCCACTCCCCTCCCCTCCCTTCTTCTTCTCCTCCTCCTCCTCCTCTTCCTCGTCCTTCTCTCTCTCTCTCTCTCTCTCTCTCTCTCTCTCTCTCTCCCCCCCCCTCTCTCTCTCCCTCTCCCTCTCCCCTTTGGGCCTCTTACCTAGAGAAGTTTAAGGCTGATCCATCTTCCCACCTCCAGCCAGAATTGTTCCTCAGACCAATCCAGTAAAAGTTTTTATTGAGGAAACCTTTGAGTAGGTTCTAAAGGAGAGATTGAAGATAATGAAAATAGGTAAGAAAGGTGCAGAAAACCAAAAAGACCCAGTGTCATGGTCAAACAATTATTCCTTACACCCTCTCTTATCATCATTATTATGGACAGAATGCTTGTATCCCCTCAAAATTTAAATGTTGAAGCTCCAACCTCAATGAATGTGATGGTATTTAGAGGTTGGGCCTTTGGGAGACAAGAAGGTCTAGTTGAGGTCATGAGGGTGGGGCCCTCACTAATGATAGGATTAGTGTCCTGGCCCATGTGGGAATTGAACCCAAGACCTCAGCATTAGGAGCATGGCGCTCCAACCACCAGGGCCACCGGGCCGGCCAAGGATTAGTGTCCTTATAAGAAGAAATGGCCAGAGCTCAATTGCTCTCCACCATGTGAGGACACAATGAGAAGGTCGCTGTCTGCAAGCCAGGAAGAAGGTTCTCGTCAGGAATTAAATCAGTCAGCACCTTGATCTTGGACTTCCCAGCCTCCAGAACTGAGACATAAATGTCTGTGGTTTATTAAGCCACCCAGTCTATAGTATTTTGTTATAGCAGTCTAAGCTAACTAAAACAACCACCTAGTCCAAATAACTATTCTCTTTTTAAAACTCTAGTTGTAGAGATTTGTTGGTTGCAGAGTGGAACACTTCCTAGAGTTGACTTTATGTCTATAATTGCATTCTTATAATGTGACAGATAAGATAAATATTATATCTCTATCTTCCATTGCAGCTTCTTTCTTGATTGGATGGCACCTGATAAGTATTCAAATAACTGAAAGAAAAAAGCTAAATACTGCTGTAGAAGCAGTCATCTTTCTCATTATCATTTAATACATAAATTATGAAGACTAAAGCAGTATATTTGTTTCTTTTTCCCTACTAAACTCCCATTTTCCAAGTCCTTGTCAATTTTGCATATGACAAGGGGGAAAAAAGCAGATCTTGAGGAAACAAGCTTAAAATAAAGTTGGCTATACCCTTTATATATCCCATGCTACCCACTAGAACAGAGATAAAAGATTATTTTCTCTGCAGAGTCTGACATTTAAATGCGGGAATTTAATTCCTAAGGGAATTACCTCTATAAATGAAATAACATAAAGGATAAATCCCCAAAGATTAATTTTGTGATAGGATTTCGTATTTGTGTAATGAATATTTTGCAACAAATGAACTATCACCTTGCTTTTGTTACAGTATCATTGTGATGATGAATTTTCAATGTGATGTTAATATAACAAGTATTGTGTTTGTTCATGAGCAAGAAGAGGATAAAACTATAAATCTGAAGACCAAAAAATTGATGGAAAACCCTTACCTATAAAATAAAGAGCTCAATGTTTGTGTGTGTTTTAAAGTATGAGTGAATATGCAAAGGTATTCATTCATATGTGTCTTAACAGATACCAAAGCCTCCTGGTTACATGTTGGGGGCAGGAGTAAATGTGTACAGTGGCATTCATGGGCAGCTAACGAATGTCTCTGTGTGTCCAGACGACATTATGCATAATTAACGAGATAATTGTCCAGCATATTCTCTTCACTTCTTATTCTAATTCCCTAAAGTCATTGCAAATCCCTTGTGAAAGAAAATGGAAAACTAATAAGAAAGCATTTAAATTGTTCTCTGTTCCTCTTATTTTGTTCCCAGAAAGCTTGTTATTTAGTGTTTTTGTTTGGTTGCTTGGTTGCTTTGGTTTTCTTTGAGCTAGATCTTGATCTGATACATAGATGCTAAAGAAAAAGACCATAACTTGTTCCAGTGATCATTTCCTGAGTGATCATTTGCCACAAGCCTCCTTCGTGCAGTAATGCTTTGAGATAATCTGCCATTTCATCTGGCAGTGGCCATTACACAGAACATATTTTCAAATTCAGTGAACTTGATTTGACCCCTCTCCTTCCCCTGTAAACTTCTCACCTGCGGAGGAATAGAAGCTCAAAAAAAAGGGCAGTGATGTGTGTTATTTCACAGTAATTTCGTGGTAGGACGTGGACTAGAACCCAAGGCTGAAAATGTGTCTGGAGGTTAAATAAAAACACACTGAGCTAGGGTGGCCGGATAGCTCAGTTGGTTAGAGCGCGAGCTCTGAACAACAGGGTTGCCTGTTCGATTCCCACATGGGCCAGTGAGCTGCGCCCTCCACAACTAGATAGAAGACAAGGAGCTGCAGCTGGGCTTCCAGAGGGGCGGCCGGATGGCTCAGTTGGTTAGACCTCAAGCTCTCAACAACAAGGTTGGAAGTTCAATTCCCATGGGATGGTGGGCTGCGCCCCCCTCAACTAAAAACTGAAAACAGTGATTGGACTTGGAGCTGAGCTGCGCTCTCCACAACTAGATTGAAGGACAATGACTTGGAGCTGATGGGCCCTGGAGAAACACACTGTTCCCCAATATTCCCCAATAAAATTTTTTTAAAAAATTAATTTAAAAAAAACATAGGCTGAGCACATTACTTGAAAATGTAACATGATATTTAAAAATAAGCTTTTCCTATTTCCAGACTTTTCAGCTATCCTGTAGCAAGTAAACATGCAGATGCATTAAGAGATTGCAAAAGAAAATTTGACAGGCTAAAATTACTAGAGTTTCTTTCATATTGATAAGAATTTTCCTTATAATTTTGTGTGTGTGCACAATATTAAAAGTAAATAATCCTTGCTCTGTAAACCAGAGCACTCTTGCAAAAAGATAGTGAAAAACTGTTCATCAACAGATAAATGGTTAAACAAAATGTTATATATCCATATAATGGAATATTATTCAGCCACAAAAAGGAATGAAATTCTGATACATGCTATAGCACTGATGAACTTTGAAGACATGCTAAGTGAAATAAGCCAGATACAAAAGGATGTAATAGGCAAACTCAGAGAGACAAAATGTAAAACAGTTGTGGGGGGGAGAAGCGTGGGGAGGAGGAAATGGGAGCTATTTTTCAGTGAGTACAGAGTTACTGTTTAGAATGATAAAAACATTTTGGCGATAAATAATGGTGACGGTTGGACAACAAAGTGAATATACTTAATGCCACTTAATTGTAAATAAAAATGACTTGAAAATGAATAAATGCTAACTTTTATGTTATGCATATTTTACCACATTTTTTTTAAGTTAAAAAAAAAGATAGTGAGAGATATCCTAACCTACCTACCACACCTATGCTTGGTGTGAAGTTCATACTGGTTACTTGATCTACTTATGAAGAAAAGGGTGACAAAAGACACACACACTACCAGACTATAAATACCTCCAAAGTAAAACATTTCTCCTACTATCTGCCCTGTGTTTCCAGCCATTTCTTTCAATCTTCTGACATATTTCAGATTTCCTCATAAGGGAAATATTCAATTCAACAAGTCATAATTTACTTTGTAATACGTACTTTACTGAAATTTCATGTCTTGGGATACAGGAGAGAAAATCAAAAGTTATTTTGACTCTGGGTTTTATTTTGAGAGACAAGGAAAATTAGTCAAAGTGGAAAAGAAGAAAAAATAAAATTAAGTGATTCCCACTATGTTAAAGAAGTTTTCACATAGATTTTCTCACTTAATATTCATTAACAATTCTGAAATTTTTTTTTCTCCACTGATACATTCCCATGGGATGTTGAAATTGAGAATCAGAGAGGTTCAGAAAATTGCTGAAGTTCACATAGTAAGTAATGCAGTAAAAACAAACTCAAAACTGTCTGAAAGAAACTAAGCTCTTTCTATTACCTGATTCTACTTTAAAATATGGAGGAAAGTGACCAAATTGTGTTTGTATTGTGACCATAATGTTTGTATTGCAGTCTCCAAAGAAGGAAACTTTGCATATAATTAGATGTAAACCCTAAATACAAGAAAAGCCAATATCGTAAGTTCAGGGAGAAGAAAGGGAAAATCCCAGTCATAAATTCTATTAAGGAAGATGGTTAAATGAGAGGTTGTTAAAGCAATAAATTCTGATGATATCATCTCAAATTATGATCATGAGGAAGGAAGATATTATAGGGTGAGGAGCATCAGGATAAATGTAAAGAAACCAAAATACTTCCACAGGAAACTCTCTAGTAAGTGTGTACTTTAAAATAATACAGCAACAACTCTAAGAAACAAATGCTAATATTCTAAATGAACTGAGCCTTGTGTGGGAAAAAATGACAACAAAAATTAAGAATTTGAATATATCTAAAGTTCTAAATTCAAAGAGCAAGAACAACAAAGGCCAGATACAGTTATGTAAACAAAACACTGAGGAAATAGCAAAGGAATTTCACTTCAATTTTGGTTTTTTCCTCAAAAACAAAAAATAATCTTGAAGTCCAAGATAGAAAAAATAGATAAGTGAGCACCTCACTATTCTAAATATATTTCAAATATATTTAAATACCAATGTACATTCCAGGCTTGAAATTCAAATAATTTTTTAAACATGTATAGGAAAGAAAAAGCACCAAAAGATAAATAATACAAAAAGTTCTCTTGTTTCGAAGCACACAAGATAGATTGTGGAAGCTGTCAAATACTATATTTCTATAAGTGACTTTAAAAGGTAGGGTAATATGGAGTTTAAACTGTCTCTGCAAAAATTAAAAGAGAGTTGGGGAGAGAGAGAGGGGTAAGAAGGAGAAGAAGAAGGAAAAGGAGAAGGAGGAGAAAAAGAAGGAGGAGGAGGGGAAGAAAGAGGAGAAGGAGGAGGAGGAGGAGGAGGAGGAGGAGGAGGAGGAGGAGGAGGAGGAGGAGGAGGAGGAAGAGAAGGAAGAGAAGAAAAAACTGGCTCTGCCAGATTTGTAGTTTTGGACTTGTTAATGAACTCTTCCAAATATTATTCACATATCAACGAAATGGAGGTGTTGAATTGTGCTATGTCTGCTATGCTGTGAAGATTAATATACATAAAATACCTACCTTGTTCATAGCAGTTCCAAAATAATAACTCTATTATTATTATTATTATTATTATTATTATTATTATTCACTCTGCTATAACTGGTTTAAGATAAGATGGACTATATACAGAGGGTGCCAAAAAATGCATACACATTTTAAGAAAGAAAAACTGTATTAAAATTGTAATACTCAATATATACTGATAACAAAAGATAAATACAAGTCATGTTTGACTTCAGCAATTACAAGGGGTGCTCAAAGTGGTTACCATCAGCATCCAGACACTTCTGATTACGGCAAACTACGGCTTGAGTAACGTTGACTAAAGTGTCCACTTGTACATATTTTTTGGCACCCCTGGTATATGTACATTACTGAAAGATGACTAACAACATGAGATGGAGGTAGCCTCTAGCATATAGCAACCTAATTCCTTAGCAGTATTCTCTTGCTGTTCGGGTAGGAGTTCCGACCTAAATATGATACTAGGAATATCAAGTATACCTTAACATAGTATGTAAAACTTGCCCTGATGAGCAAAGGCTTATCAGATCAAATATAAGTCAAGTTCGTTCTACAGAACCTGACAAAATCTGAGGACAAGAAAAAGAACTAGGCCAGAGAACCACAGGAATATCAGAAGCAAAACTATCTGTGGTTGTGATTAAATCTATCAGGGATATTCTACCCTCTCTAGTACTGACTTGAACCAAGGGGCTTAAAAGAAAATAAACCAGTTTTAGAAATGCAGCCAATCTAACTCTGTTGAGCTTACACAATCACAGAGGCAAGATTCAGGGAAAGTGAAGAAAGAAAGGAAAGACAAAAATTCCTGAAATAACCATTGTGTTCCTCTGGGGGACCTCAGAGACACAGAAATATCCCCAATTCCCAGAGACTGTGCCTTAGCCCTTTTCTTCCTCCTATTATCACACTGTATAATCTATAGTAGCTGCTACCCCACAATTCTCTGTGGCAGTGTCTTGCATTATGACTCACTAATCTCTTTATCAGTATTTGCCCAGCAATGTTTCAAGTTCTTTGCTCACTTCTGCTATTGACTTCAGTTAGCTCAAGTTCTCAGGAGCAGTTATATCAGAGTGAGAATAGGAGTGGCTGCAAAAAGGTCCAGAAAGTCAGGTTATTATTACCGGATGCCATAAAAGAAAGATTTCATGTGTCTAATGAACAGACCCCAAAGCACTCTGCAACCTAGTTTAAGAAAGGGATAAAGGAGAAGTAAGTCACAGAGACGCACTAATTTGGAGTTGGATTCTATGCAAACTTTCAAAGGAATAAGTATTTCTTTGACAGAAAACAGGAATCTAGATGCTTTAATCTTTTCTTAAAACAGGAAATTATAAAATTTAGGAACTATATGTTCTCCCCAATTGCTTTAGAGTAATTATCTCTCTGAATTTCTCCAGGGGATGTTAATATACTTGAATTTTTAATAAACTATTCTCTGTGGCTTGATTCTACCCAAAAAGTAATATCAATACAGAAAATCAGCATGAAATTAGCACTAAAAACCTAACTAGGATTTCTTATTTTCTTTATATATGTTATTTACATTGATAAGTTAGAATCTGATTGATTTTTGTACCTCAGGATGCCCCCTCCTTGAATAAACTTGAGGTGCTCCAGGATTTATAAAGAGCTCTCTCTCCTCCAGGAGACTGCTGGGTGGACAGAAAGGATCTGAGAGCCCTGGAGGAAGTGGAGCCCACCAGCTTAACTCTGAGAGGAGCTTAAGATCTCTCACACACACACACAAACACACACACACACACACACACACACACACACACTTATGAGAAAATCTAAGTTTCTATAACAGAGGGTTGTTGGGTCAGGCATGGAAAGGGGAAGAGTGAGGAAGAAGAGGGAAGAAGGCATGCGTAGAGGAGGAGGAAAGAAGGGGGGAAGTAGCAGAGAAAAGGAGAGGGAAAAAGAAGGATATTCCTTTTTTTCCTCATAAGAGGATACATGATACATTTGAACAGCATTCACAAACAAAACAACCTACATTTGCTAAATGTTTGCATTTACCATTTCCTGGTTGTCTGTAAGCACAAGGAGATGTGAGTCTTTGGCTAAGCAGAATTCCAGACTAGAATTCCAGTCCTTTTCCTCCATTGAGAAGTAATAACAATGGTCACCAGAGCCCATCCAGAGGTCGGGGCAGTTAAGACAGCTGGAACCTAGAAAAGAAGAGGACCTGGTTCACATCTTTATGGACCATTCCGTCTTGGAAATGAAATGGGAGATAAAATGGAATATGGCACTCCCGATGTCTTCCTGCCGCTCCACCTCTCACAGTAATGTTTAGAGAAATGTGCAATAATGCATGGCCTCAAATTAAATGTCTCACAATATCCAGCTCCATTACTACTACAGTACATGACACTAAGCAAGGGTGTGACTACAACTGTAGGAGCAGGGAAGGAAATGGGAACAATCTGGCTGAGGACTGGGGAGAGAGTACATTACTTGTGCTAGAGATCTTTATGCACATGTGATAAATACACACCAGATAACATAACTGTGCATTTGCATGATATGTGTCAGTGTACTGCCTATATAGGCTCAATGTATACATTGTGTAACTATATAATGTACATTGTTTAAATCAGGCAGAATCTTTCAGAATGCCCAACCTCAACTTGACACCCCATAATAGTACGTAAGAAAAGGACAGAATTTGGGGGTATCTACCAAAAAAAATCTAAAAACATTTATCTGTAAAGATGCATGTATCCCTATGTTCATTGCAGCATTGGTCATGGTGGCTAAGCAAGAAATGTCCTTTAATAGATGATCGGACAAAGAAGATGTGATATATAAATACAATGGAATATTACTTTGCCATAAGAAAAGATGAAAGACTGCCATTTGTGACAACATGGATGGATCTTGAGATTATCATGCTAAGCAAAAGAAGTCAGACAGAAAGTTAAGAACCATATGATTTCACTCATATGGGGAATATAAAACTGAAAGCAACAAATGAACAAGACAAACAAAAACTCATAGATACAGACAACAGTTTAGTGGTTACCAGAGGTAAGCGGGAGAGAGGAGAGTTAGAAGAGGGTAAATGTGGTTAAATATATGGTGATGGAAGGAGAATTGATTTTAGGTGGTGAACACACAATGAAATATATAGATGATGTATTATAGAATTGTACACTTGAAACCTATATAATTTTATTAACTAATGTCACCCCAATAAACTTAACAGAAATTTTTTAAATAATGAAAAAAAGACCAAAAAAAAGAGAGAGAAAAGGACAGAAACTAGAAAGAGCAAACTTAACTATAATGAAATGTTGTTGTTTTTTAAATCACAAACGCAATTGTCTATCATCATTGGAAATTAGATAAAAGACATATTTCAGCAAAAAGAATTTACTTTAGATATTTACAAAAAATTTTCTGACAGAGAAGGGTATCATACACTAAAATGAAAACTGAGACAATTCTCCTCATTGAGCCCTTTAAAATACAGAATATTCTCATTCCTTTAAAATGGTTGGATTATAGTTCTGTGAAAATGAAAGGGAACTGAATAAACTTTCAAGGTAATGTTAACCAAGATTCCATAATTTTTTGATTTTCTACTTCCATGAAACATTTGTATAAACTCACCATAAGCATAATTCCACAGTGGGCAAGTATAAACTATTATATCAAGCGAATACATGTGTAGATATATAATTGGAAACTTGATTATGTATTGTGGACAAAAAAGGGGTTCTATAGAAAGTAACCTCACAGGGTGATCTGATCATAAATTCCTAACTGGGCAGGTCATGGTGGGTAGTCACACTCCAGGCCTACAACTTCTTTAGTGAGAGGTTTTAAGGCAGCCCTGTCCATTGTTCTCATGCATATAGGTTAACACATCTTTGAAATGCTAAAAACAGTATCCCTCAAAGTTGTAACTACCCTCAAGATAGCACATAATCTTAACTACCCTGTAATCCCATCCCTTCCTTGCTTTCTCCCACCTTCAAGTATTCTTCCTTACGCTCCCTCCTTAATATCAAATGCATAAAAGAAATTGCTAATTGTCACTCTCTGGAGCATTTGAAATTTTGCTTCCTGGCAATCGTCGTCAATTTGTGTCAAATAAACTCATAAAAATTATCTACAGATTTGGATGTTTCTTATGTCAACAGTATCTATTTCAGATCTGGGAATTTAAAATCTGGGGGAAGTCGTCCTTTTTAATGTAAAGATTAGACAACTTTTCTATGGGAAGCCCTGCCATAGGACAAATATAGGGTTCTAGAGAACAAGCTTAAAGTTAGCACTTCACAGATTTGTGTTTTTTCCATACAACTGTAACATTACCCAGCCTGCATGAGAAATCTCCAGCTTCCCTAGAAGTCTCTTTTTATCAAAAGTAGTACTTGGGTCTGAGGTAAAGGTACTAGGGTTGAAACCTTAGAATCCTAGTGAATACTCTCTATAACCTGTCACTGACAATCATCCCCAGATAACATAAATCTAAATTAGGATTCTAGATTGTGAAACAATAAACCGAGGGCCCTCCAGATTATCATACTTAAGGACCTAGAAGAATTAAATCTAGAAAAGTTCATTTTAAAAATATAAAAGCTCTCTAATTAGAAAACAAATCAAAATATGCTTTAATTATGATATATCTATTAGGTAAAAAGTTAAACACAATATTATAATTTGATTGCCATGATAAATATGATAATAGGTAGGAAAATGTTTGTGACACAATATAGAATTAAAAAGCAATATACAAATGTATAAGCATACTATGATTAGAACTACACCCAGTCTTACTTTAAAAAAACAAAGGTGGGAGATTTTAGAGGACTAGATTGAAATTCTGTTAAGAGAATAAATACTTATACAAATGCATATAGTCAAAGACTAGGAGGTTATACCTAGGAAATGTTGTATACAAGTGTTGATTTATACTGTTGGGATTAATATTTTTTGAAATTTTCTGTTATATTGCATTCACAGCACAAAATAGATATGAGGTGTGATTGAAAGATACGGTGAATGTTTAAATAAAAAAATTATTACAGTAAAAGACACGTTGCCATTAATCCCCATTGAAATACTCCCCTTCACTTCGAATACACTTATTCCGTCGTTCTTGCCATTTTCTGAACCAGTTTTGGAAGTCCTCTTTTGCGAGTGTCTTTATTTCACTGTCTATCATGACAACGTTGCATATCACACATCGTTTCTGATATACAGCAATTTCTGTCAAATAAAAACATTACAGTGTGTCCTCATCCACCTTATTCACTGAATCTGGCACCATATGACTTCTGGGCTCTTCCCCAAAGTCAAAATGATTCAGGACATTGAGGCAGCCACATGAGCACAACTAAAGACACTCACAAAAGAGTACTTCCAGAACTGCTTCAGAAAGTGGCAAAAACAATGGGATAGTGTGTTTGAAGCGAGGAGGGGGTATTTTGAGGGGGATTAATGGCAATGTGTCTTTTACTGTAACACATTTTTTTAATTTAAACACTCACCGTATTTTTTAATCACACCTCATACATGAAAGATTATTTTTGGTTTAAGTTAGCACTTACCCTGGCACAGAATCCATTTGAACAGCAGCAAACTCACAAGAACGGCACTCACAAGGCCCAAAACTATTGCCACATGGCAAGAGAGCGACCACCTGGAAGAAGAAGCTACAAAAACAGAATCCAAAGCAAGATCCTGAGTCATAATAAAAGTTGAAGGAAAAGAAAAGGGAAGGAAAGGATATCTGGGATCTTGAAGTGATGTGGTCTAGTGGGAACTGAGACCGAGGCCCTAAAGATTCCTTTCCTGGATCTGTCAGGGACTTGCTCTAAAGTCTAGAGAAACCACCCACATCTTTAGCAAGGAATATGCTATATTTATCAGTTAATAATACTTTTTTTCCTTTGAAATTGTGGCTTACACAATCTCATGTGTTAGTGGTGATATATAAATTGGTACAACCTCTGTGGAGGACAATTTGGCAATGTCTACCCAATTACAAAGGCAATTACTCTTTGACTCAGCAATCTCTCTTTGAGAAAAATGTTATAATTTGCTCAATCAATCCAGTATACATGGACATTTAGATTTCTTTCCATTACCATAAATTATACAGCATCGGACATTTCTAAGAACATTAAAAGTGTAATAATAAGACTATATAGTAAGAAAGGGGAAAGCTTATGGAGTTAACCTTAAAAAACATACTTATGGGAGTTTACTGCCTAAGATATAAAATCAAATATTAACTTTGGTGCTTACACTATTATCTGCCTGTCTTGGAAAGTGTTTTCTCAGGGCTCAGTGTAAAAATGGTTTATTTCATCCTCAAATCTCCAAAGAGTCACAGGGACTAGTTATCTATGGTGTTCTTGATACCCCGTCACCATTCTGGTACAACACTGTTGGGGGAAAAAACCCAGGTATGTGAATCAATTCTCTTATGATAAAACCTCACTATTACCAATTAGTAAAATTACTGGTGTCTCTCTTCTTATTTCTTAGTTGTAAAAACAGATACTTAGAATTTAAACAGCTGGTTTACAACAAACTTTACAAAAGAGATAAACTTCTCCCAACAAAGTTCTTGCCTTCATATAGGAGCAATAAAGAATAACAGAACTGTCCTAGCTGGGGTTTCGTAGATAAGATCATAGATGTGAATGATTAGAAAAGAATTTACCTGAGACCTAAGATCAGACCGGGACATGCACCAAATTTTCATATCCAACTCTGGACTTCAAACTGAAACTAAAGTATTTCCTCAAATGACCCTCAATTTTTCTGCATCCTCTACTCCAAACTTAATTCTGTCTCCCTTTCATCCCTTAGCCTATGGTAACTAAGCAGAGTTTTCCATACTAACTTGGTTAACTCACCTTTTTGCTGTGGTCTGTCATCATTCTGGGTTTGGGGTGAAGTAGACAATTCTAATGCAGAATAAATAGCATTGTCAATC
Source organism: Rhinolophus ferrumequinum (assembly GCF_004115265.2). NCBI lineage: Eukaryota > Metazoa > Chordata > Mammalia > Chiroptera > Rhinolophidae > Rhinolophus > Rhinolophus ferrumequinum. Next base: position 25,143,859 of record NC_046293.1, on the reverse strand, counting down.
ATCTCCATCGCTTTCACTTCAGCTGAGAGAGTAAAATTACAGAAGTGTGAGGAGATATGCACCAGTGAGGAAACAGCCCAATCTATAAACTGCTAGCAGGAAACTTGAAGGCTTTTTTTTTTTTTAATGGTCCAGCATGACAAAAACCGAAGTAATTTTTCAGAAAATGATCAAATTCTAGGGCTGCCTATAGAAATTAATTAGAATATAAACTGCCTCACCATACTGTCTAAATGCTCATTAAATACATCTAAATTGATCCCCCATCTCATCTAATTCTACTGAGCAAGGAAAAGTTGCTCTTCAATCAGTAAATTCAATTATGGAAACTGGAATAAAAATGAGAGTAGTTCGTAGGTATGAATTTATCTCAGATTTTGTTTTTACTTTGTTTCCTTTTGAGAAAATAGATGCATGCAAAATGGGATGAGTTTCATTGTTTCTTGGACCTTTGGGGTAGTGCTACGTGGTAGAGAAATGGACTGTTGGCTGCATCTGCCTGGAACCATGAGAGAAATGGACTATTGCCCAGTCTACGTTTTGTGAATATTCTGTGCCCCTATGTTCCCTAAAACATTCTCCCAATTGTGCTCTAATCTTTACCCTTCACCGTGTCAGGAATTCCATTAAATTTCTCTCCTGTTCTCTTATATGCAAAGACAACTATGAAAGGGAACACATTAAATAAATACATACCAAAGTATAATTTATTTCTAATGGATGAATGGTTAATAAAAAAGTTAAAGAAAAACAGAAAGGAAATTGAAACGCTAAGAACAGATAAAATCACCAAGACAGAATGTATAAGACAGAAAAGAGGAGAAATAGGAAGAGCATATTAATAAAAACTAATATAGTTCTGTTTCCAGCCCTAACAGAGCAGTACTGAACTTGACCTCTAGCCAAAAAACTATACATGACGAAATATGCGAGTATGAGGCAACTGTTTCCAGGTACAGAACACGGGAAGCTCTGTGCTCCTTGAGAGAACAGAACACACAAAGGTGAGCACTATGATCACCCTGGCATTCTACCAAGGCCACTTTCTGGCACAAAGCAGGAAAATGAGTGCTAAACAAAACAGCAGTCTCACTAAGCTGGAGACAGAGATCCAAGTTTTGAGCTGTTTATGTGGCTGGAATTTGAAGGGCAGAGTAACTGACAACATGGAGCTGCACGGAGAGAGATGTCCAGAAGACTGCATGGGAATTCACCGTAGGCCCTTGGCTAAGAGCTAGACTGCACAGACAAAGGACGTGATTCTGCAAGTCCTAGCTGAGATGGCCTCCTGCAAGCCCAACAGCTGAATAAGTGAGACCAGAAGTGGTACAGTGTTAACCAGCATGAGCAAAACAAAGCCTGACAGAATCCAAAAGATCTACCAGTAATTTAGCTGTCCGTGAGAACAAATTTTGATGCCCTTAAAAGGAAGACAACATAAACAAAATGTGGTTATGCGTACAATGGAATATTTATTATTCAGCCTTAAAAAGGAAGGAAATCCTGTCACATCCTACAAAAATGGATGAACCTTGAAGATATGTTAAATGAAATATGCCAATCACAAAAAAGCAAATGTTCTCTGATTCCACCTATATGAGGTATCTAAAGCAGTCAAACTCATAAAAACAGAAAATAGAATGGTGGTTGCCAGGGGCTGGAGAGGAGAAATGGGGAGTTGTTTAATGGTTACAGAGTTTCAGTTTTGCAAGATGGAAAAACTTCTGGAAATACGTTGTACAACAATGTGAATATACTTGTATTAGTCTGCTTCGGCTGCCATAACAAAACACCATAGCCTGGATGGCTTAAACAATATTTATTTTCTCACAGTCTGGGCCTGGAAGTTCAAGATTAAGGTTCCTGCAGCAGCCACCTTCTGGTGTCTGGTGAGAACTCCCTCCTGCAGCAGCCACCTTCTCACTGTGGTCTTACATGGCTTTTCCTCAGTGCCTGTGTACAGGAAGAGAGAGAGGGAGCTCTCTGGTGTCTCCTTTTATAAGGACACCAATCCTATCAGACCAGGATCCATCATGATGAGCTCACTGAATTACATCCTTAGAGGCCCCGTCTCTAAACACAGCCACACTGAAGGTTAGGGCTTCAACATACAAATTTGGCGGTCGAAGGGGACACAACTATTCATTCCATAGCAATACTTAACACTACTGAACCTACACTTAAAAACGGTTAAGATGTTTTTAAAAGGAAGGCAACACAGGAACCAGAGCTCCTTGAAGAAATGACTAAGTCTAGCCCCAGGAGGAAAAATACAAAATGAGCCCAGAACATCTTTTAGTCTTTTAAAGCTACAAAATAAAGAAGTACTCAAAAGCAAAAAAAAAAAAAAAAAAAGATGAGGGCATGTCAGAAGGACGTGGAACTAACTGAAAAAGCTCTCAATGGCCAAATATGAAACAATTAGAGAAACAAAATAAATAACAGTATTGGATTATAAACCAGGAATAAAAATATCTGATTCCATACTGACTTATATTTATTTATTTTTGAGGAATAAAAACTGTACAGATGGTCCCTAACTTATGATGGTTCGACTTACAATTGTTCAACTTTACAATGGTGCAAAAGCAATATACAAGGTCTGGCAATTAAGTTCTTGAACTTGTTGCAATGATGTTTGCTAAACTTCTTTTGATATCAGAGGGATTGTTTACTATGAATTTGTACCAACTGGACAAACAGTTAACCAAGTTTACTATTTGGAAGTGCTAAAAAGGCTGCGTGAAAAAGACCTGAACTTTTCGCCAATTCATGGCTTTTGCATCACGACAATGCACCAGCTCACATGGCACTGTCTGTGAGGGAGTTTTTAGCCAGTAAACAAACAACTGTATTGGAACACCCTCCCTATTCACCTGATCTGGCCCCCAATGACTTCTTTCTTTACCCAAAGATAAAGGAAATATTGAAAGGAAGACATTTTGATGACATTCAGGACATCAAGGATAATACAACGACAGCTCTGATGGCCATTCCAGAAAAAGAGCTCCAAAATTGCTTTGAACGATGGACTAGGCACTGGCATCAGTGCATAGCTTCCCAAGGGGAGTACTTCGAAGGTGACCATAATGATATTCAGCAATGAAGTATGTAGCACTTTTTCTGGGACGAGTTCGTGAACTTAGTTGTCAGAACTTCGTACATTGCAAAATGATTACCACATTCAGACTATTATCATATCCATTACCTCCAGTAGTTACTACTTTTGTTTGTGTGTGGTGTGGTGAGAACAGTTGAAATCTACTTTTAGCAAATTTCAAGTATACAATACATTATTATTAACTATAGACACCATACTGTACATTAGGTCTCCAGAACTTATTCATTTCATAACTGAAAGTTTATACCCTTTGATCACTATTTTCCCTTTTCCCCAACCCTTAGCCTCTGGTAACAACCTTTCTATGTTTTTGTTTTATGGGTTTTTTTACATTTCACATGGTAAGACAAAGCAAAATTTGTTCTTGTGTTTGGCTTATTTCACTTAGATAATGTCCTCCAGGTTCATCTATGTTGTTGCAAATGGCAGGATTTCCCTTTTTTAAGGCTGAATAATTTTCTCTTCTCTATATATGTACATATATATGACATTTTCTTGAACCATTCATCTGCCAACAGATATTAAGTTTATTTCCATGTCATGGTTACTATGAATAAAGCTGCAAAGAACATGGCAGTGCAGCTATCTCCTTAAAATAGTGATTTTATTTCCTTTGGTTATATACACACAAATGAGATTGTTGGTTCATATGGTAGCTCTATTTTTAATATTTTGAGGAACATCCTTACTGTTTTCTATAGTGGCTGCAGCAATTTACATTGACATTCATTTTATTGTTTCCTTCGCTGCGCAGAAACAATTTATTGTAGTCCCACATTTTTATTTTTGCTTTGGTTGCCCATGCTTTTGGTGTACATTCCAAAAACTGATTGCCAAAACCAATGTCAAGTTTTCCTGCCATATTTTCTACTAGGACTTTTATGCTTTTAGGTCTTACTTTTAAGTCTTTAATTTATTTTGAGCTATTTTTGTGCATGGTTCATGAAAAGGGTGCAATTTCATTCTTTTGCATGTGGATACATTGTTTTCTCAATATCATTTATTTAAGAGATTATCCTTTCTCTATTGTATATTCTTAATGCCTCTGTCAGAAATTCGTTGACTGTACATACATGGGAAGTGGGATGGTGCCAGCAAAAATGAAACTGTTCTTCCTGCCCTTATGTTGTTAGTCTCAAGTTTTTTGTTCCACTGTGTTGCTGATGCTTCTTAAGTGGACTGCTGAGAGACCTCCCAGAGCTATTTTCATTAGTGGATAGCTGTCTAATCATTGTTCTTTGTGGGGGAACAGAGGCTTCAGTCTCTTACTCCGCCAACATGGTGATATCACTCCTCTGAATCCATTCTGATTTAAATAAATGATTAAATAAATGAGAGCGAAGTTATAAATCTTCCTTACAGAGACTCCAAATAATATATTCAGATACTCACCACTCATAGTGTGCAAATTAAATCTCTTCCCCTTGAATGCCAGCAAAACTTAACAACTCACTTTCAAAGAATAATGTATGGATAAGAAAAACAGTAACTTCACAGCAGAAAAACCCGGCAAACACAACCTCAACCACATAAACAGGGTTAACCATGTGAAACCACCAGTGATAAGTCTTGCTGACATCATGTACCTCCAATATTATGCCATGAGCAAGGCAACTGACCACTATGGTATATTTTGCCAAACCCTCAGTCTAAACGTGAAAAAAATAAAATCAGATAACTTCAAATTGAGAAGTATTCTACTAACATCTGACCAGTATCTTTCAAATACATCAAGGTCATGAAAAATAAGGAAACACTGAGAAATCATTATAGACCAGAGAAGACTAATATGAAAACTAAAACGCAAAGTGGTATCCTGGATTAGATCCTGGAACAGAAAAAAGACATTAGTGGAAAACTGATGAAATCAGAGAAAACCTGGAGTTAGTTAATAATAATGTAGCAGTGTTTATTTCTTAGTTCTGACTAATGTATCATGATTATTTAAGATGTTAATATAGGGGAAACGGGGCAAAGTTTATAAAGGAATGCTCTAACCTATCTTTAAAACTTTTCTGTAAATCTAAAATTATTCCAAAATAAAAATTTTATTTAAAAAAGAGAGACAACATAATGCAGACTCCCTATAATGTAACACATTTAATGTCCAGCATAAAATTAAAAATTATTACAATGCTAAGAAGTAAGAAAATGTGGACCATACTCCAGAGAAAAATCAGTAACTAAAAAAGAAACTTAAGATGACATAGATGTCGGAATTAGGAAACAAGGACTTTAATAGCTATATAAATATGTCCGAAGACATAGAGGAAAATATGATCACAATGAAAGAAAAAGTGAAGAATTTCAGCAGAAAAACAAAAACTTTGAAAAAAAAAACCCTGACTATTCTCAAACAGAAATGAACAATATGCATAATGTTTAAAAAATAACTGAATGGAATTAACAGCAAATTGGAGCAGAAAGAAGAAAAGTGAGGTGAATGTGAGGATAGATTGCTAGAGTAGGAAGAGCTGTGGTCAACAGGTTAATGTAGACTCTGGTTTGATGCCAGTACTGAGCCTGGAGCTACCCAGCAAAAGTCTCAGAGCACACCGAGGCCAGCTGCTGCCCACCTGGGTCCTGTGGACTGCAATAGTTTTTCAAGAAAGAGTGTAACATGGGCAGGACCGGCTGCTCTCGGAGAAAGTGCCTCTGGTATTGGGTGAATTGGTTGGGGTGGGGTCTCAGTGAGTAGGCAGAGTGGAGCAGTCCTATCAGATTTAGATTTGACCTGCGGGGGAGAGCTCAACACAGGAAAGATGGTGCCTGCCTGCAGGTTGCATGGGAGGAAAGAAAATGGCGATTGTCCTCCAGCCCTTGCTTCAAAGCCGCATACATCAGTTTGTCCCCTGTATGCCTCCGATGCCCCCCGAGTTATTGTCCCTCTGCCGGAGCCCAAGGTCAGTGTCTACAAGCGAGAGATTCTGTGTGTAGGCTGTTTAAGAGGACGTCTGGGTTTCCCCACAGCCCTTGTTTTTACCTGGATAGTAGGAATCCCCATTGTTTTTCACAGCCAGATGCACCCCCTGCAACTAGCAAAGGCAACTGGACCTGGAGCTGAGCTGCGCCCTCCAAAGCTAAGACTGAAAGGATAGCAACTTGAAGCTGAACGGCACCATCCACAACTAAGATTGAAAGGACAACAACTTGACTTGGGAAAAAACAGTCCTGGAAGTACACACTGTTCCCCAATAAAGTCCTGTTCCCCTTCCCCAATAAAATCTTTAAAAAAAAAAAATTCATTGTCTTTGATCTGTGATTTATATTTTATCAAATTTTTTAAAATTTTGGCTTATATTTCCTGTCCTCTTTCTGAAACTTTAATGATAAATATGTTAGATTGCTTGGTGCTCTGGAGTTTTAAGGGGGACAAAGAGGGTTTTCTTTCTCCATGTGTTAATTTTGGATATTTTCTAATGATATGTCTTCAAGTTAACTAATGTAGTTTAGTTTCTCATCTACTGTAATTCCATCCAGTATATTTTCACTGTATTATTTCAGATATTGTATTTCTCATATCTAGAAGCAGGATTTCAGTTATATTTTAAAAACGTGCATTTCTCTCTTCATCATGTTCAATTTCCCTCTATCTTCTGAACATATGAAGTGTATAATAGCTGTTTTAACATCCTTTCTGTGAATTTTCTCATCTTTGTTATTTCTGGGTCATTTGTAAAATACATTTTTCACAATAATTTCATTTATAAAAGCATAAAAAAATATAGGTACTTGTGAATAAATGCAACAAATAATATGTAAGACCTCTACACTGAAAACTATAAACATTGCTGAAATAAATTAGATAAGATCTAAATAGAGAGTTATATTCAATCCATGGACTATAGAAATCAGCATTGTTAAAAATGTCAATTTTTCCCAAATTTATCTTTAGATTCACAATAATCCCAATTATAATTGCAGCAAGATTTTTTTATAGAAATTGACAGGTTGATTCTAAAATATATATGGAAATGCAAAAGACCTAGAATAGCCAAAACAATCTTGAAAAAGACAAGAAAGACTTACAATACCTTAGATCAAGACTTACTATAAAACTAGAGGAATCAAGACAGTGTGTTGTTGGCATAACAATTAACAGAGAGATCAATGAACAGAATGAAGTCCAGAAATAGAACCACATTTATACAGTCAATTAATTGTCAACAAAGCTCCAAACAATTTAAAGGAGAAAGAAGTCAAAAAGTGTTATGGGGAGAACTACATATCCATGTGGGGGGAAAAAATGACCTCTATCATACCTCAATCATATACAAAAATCAATTCAAAATTGACTACAGATATAAACACAAAAGCTGAAACTAGAAATCTTCTAGAAGAAAGCAGAGATACAATTTAAACGCCCATCAAAAGATGCACAGCTAAACAAATTGTAAACTATTCAAATGATATAATACTATTCAGCCAAAAGAAACCTGCTACTGATATATGCAACAGAATCTCAGACCTTACATTGAGTGAAAGAAACCAAGCATAGTATATGATTCAATTTTATATAAAATTCCAGAATAGGCAAAACTAATTTATGGTGAAATTTTTCAGAGCAATAGTTGCCTCTAGGACTAGGAGAAATGACTGGAAAGAGCCATGAGGAAATTTTCTTGGGTGATAAAATCTACTAAATCTTGATTGTAGGGTAGTTACAGTTATTAGGCATTTGTCAAGATTAATTGAATTGAATACGGAAGAGTTGTGCATTTCATGATTTATAAATTTTACCTCAATAAAAAAATGAAACTTTAAACAAATATTAAACTCTAATTAGTAGGCTTGCTTTACATAATGATACAGTTTATCAATTATAAAACTATTTTCTGTGTTTTCTTATGTGTCTGCAAATGTATAAATATATTGAGTATAATGAGAGCTTGGTTTCTCACTCTTAGATATGTAGATTTCCTGACTCTGCAGATAGGGACTAAAGCAATGACACAGAAGTAGCAATAAACACAACTTGTAATCAGATCTTGGTTTCTCAATACCATTCTCCACTAGAAGGAACCAGACCCCGTTGGAGAAATGACTAATTCTAGGATAAGAAAAGTAAGATAAACATGAAACATCTATGTTCCCAAAAGTAAAGAATTCATCAACAAAACAAAAAAAAATGATGGGGACATGTCTAAAAGGACAAAGGAGCCACCACTGGAAGTTCAACAGTGACCCACACCCTCCAGCAATTTTTCTGTTACTTCATCAGTGGGCTGCAGGTTCCTGTAGCAGGAACCACACCCTTTCTTCAGAGGTTTGAATCTCTACTTTGTGGTTGAAAAAGTAAATTTTTAAGTTATTTTCTTGTTAAGCTTCTTCAATTCTAGTGGTACTACCTGCGTTTTGTGGTTGCTACTTCTATATAACTTCTGTAGGACTTAGAGTCCTCTTTTAACCCCTTTCAGTAATTGATTTTTTACTAGAACACAATTCTTTATGTAAAATTTTTCCTTAAAATCACTGGTGTAGTATCTATTTTCTGATTGGGTTCTGACTGATACAGGATGCATCACTTTTCTCTTTGTCCTATCAAAAAATGCATACCTATATATACACAGTGGAATACTATTCGGTGGTAAGAAATGAAATAGGACCATTTGTGACAATATGGATGGATCTTGAGATTATAACGCTAAGCGAAATAAGTCAGACAGAAAGAAGCAGAGAACCATAAGATTTCACTGATATGTGTTATATAAACCAAAAACAACAAAAGAACAAGACAAACAAATGAGAAACAAAAACTCATAGACACAGACAATAGTTTAGTGGTTACCAGAGGGTAAGGGGGAGGCGGGTGTAGATGAGGGTAAAGGGGATCAAATATATGGTGACGGATGGAGAACTGACTTTGGGTGGTGAACACACAATGTGATTTATAGATGATGTAATACAGAATTGTACACCTGAAATCTATGTAACTTTACTAACAATTGTAACCCCAATAAACTTTAATTTAAAAAAAATGCATACCTAAATATAATCATGATGAAACATCAGACAAACCCCAAATAAAAGACATTCTACAAAATAAGTGACCTGCAATTTTCAAAATTTCAACGTCAAATAAGAAAAATAAAAATGACAACAAATTGCAATGTGTGACTCTGGCTTAGCTTCTGTGGTTGGGGAAATGGGAAAAAATTATAAAAATTATTTACTGGGAGAGTAAATTCAAGATGGCAGAGTAGATAAACACTGTGCTTGCTTCCTTCCCTGAACACTTTAAAATTACAACTAAATTATAGAACAATCAACCTGGAAAACCATCTGAAGTCTGGTTGAACAGAAGTTTTATAACTAAGGAGATAAAGAAGAAGCCACATTGAGACTGGTAGAGGGGTAGAGATGAGAAATGGTCTGGCTGCAAACCTCCATGTGGCAGTTGAGACCCAGGAGGGATATATCGGCCACAAAAGTTAACTCCCAGAGGAGCCAGAGACCCCAGCCCTGCACCAGCCTCCCCAGCACAGAGTACTAGTGCCAGGAAGAGGAGCCCCCACAACATCTGGCTGTGAAAAACAATGGGGATTCCTACTATCCAGGTAAAACCAAGGACTGCAGGGAAACCCAGACGTCCTCTTAAACAGCCTACATACAGATTCTCTCGCTTGTAGGCACTGACCTTGGGCTCCAGCAGAGGGATAATAACTCGGGGGGCATAGGAGGCATACAGGGGACAAACTGATGTATGCAGCTTCGAAGCAAGGGCTGGAGGACAATCGCCATTTTCTTTCCTCCCATGCAACCTGCAGGCAGGCACCATCTTTCCTGTGTTGAGCTCTCCCCCGCAGGTCAAATCTAAATCTGATAGGACTGCTCCACCCTGCCTACTCACTGAGACCCCACCCCAACCAATTCACCCAATACCAGAGGCACTTTCTCCGAGAGCAGCCGGTCCTGCCCATGTTACACTCTTTCTTGAAAAACTATTGCAGTCCACAGGACCCAGGTGGGCAGCAGCTGACCTCGGTGTGCTCTGAGACTTTTGCTGGGTAGCTCCAGGCTCAGCACTGGCATCAAAGCAGAGTCTACATTAACCTGTTGACCACAGCTCTTGATACTCTAGTAACTCCCTAAGACCCTGCCTCACCCAACTCATGTACTGCACAAGGCTTTATCAGGGATTAAAACTTAAGGAAGCCAGCAGGTGGCACCAGGCCTCGGAGTGTCCTGCCTTTTGTGGAGCTACCCCAGGCCATCCTCAGTTCACAGCATGTCCTCTCCCACACGCCTCCAGGGCTAGCACAGGCAGCAAACAACTGCAGATCATATGTTTCTTGCTAAAGACAAAGGAAATATTGAAAGGAAGACATTTTGATGACATTCAGGACATCAAGGGTAATACGATGACAGCTCTAATGGCCATTCCAGAAAAAGAGCTCCAAAATTACTTTGAAGGGTGGACCAGGCGCTGGCGTCAGTGCATAGCTACCCAAGGGGAGTACTTCGTGACCATAGTGATATTTAGCAATGAGTTATCGTGGGGACAGAGTGAGGAGTACAGTTTCCAGGCTCTCAGCCTCACGTGGAAAGGTACTGGCTCAGGTAGTAAATGGCCATCAACTGTGATCGAATGGCCATCAGCTGTGGCTAGTTGGCCATCAGCTGTAACCAGTGAGCCATTGGCCACTAATATAACTGCCGTGGCTATGCTAGCAGAAGATGAGGGCTACCAAGAAGATGGTGGCTGAGTTATCAAGAGTGGATTGCACTTAGCATGGCGGATTGCAGCTAGTAAGTGAGGTGGGTTGGCAGAGAGAAGTGGACGGCAGGTTGTGGATAGTGTGGCTCCTGCTTCCTGTATCTCCAACCCAGCCACCAGTGAGAATATAGTGACTCCCCTATCTATGGCTCCGTGGGTGTTCTTTTTTGGCCTCACCATATCCTGCATTCTTATGTGAGGAGTGGGACTAGAGACCCCGCATGCCGCCCTTCATGACAGGAGTGTACTGTGTTTCCTTGAAAATAAGAGCTAGCCAGACAATCAGCTCTAATGCATCTTTGGGAGCAAAAATTAATGTAAGACCTGGTATTATATCATATTATATTATACTATACTATACCCGGTTTTATAGTAAAATAATACTGGGTTTTATATTAATTTTTGCTCCAAAACATGCATTAGAGCTGATTGTCCGGCAAGGTCTTATTTTCGGGGAAACACAGTAGCACTTCTTCTAGGATGAATTCATGAACTTAATCGTCAGACCTCGTATGTTAAACATGATCAGCTTATTTTAACACAATCGTTGTTTTTTTTTAAAGATTTTATTGGGGAAGGGGAACAGGACTTTATTGGAGAACAGTGTGTACTTCCAGGACTTTTTTCCAAGTCAAGTTGTTGTCCTTTCAATCTTAGTTGTGGAAGGTGCTTGTTCCAGGGGGCGCAGCCCACCATCCCTTACGGGAGTCGAACCGGCAACCTTGTGATTGAGAGGACATGCTCCAACTAACTGAGCCATCCGGGAGGCAGCTCAGCTCAAGGTGCCGTGCTCAATCTTAGTTGCAGGGGGCAGAGCCCCACCATCCCTTGTGGGACTCGAGGAATTGAACTGGCAACCTTGTGGTTGAGAGCCCACTGGCCCATGTGGGAATCGAACCGGCAGCCTTCGGAGTTAGGAGCATGGAGCTCTAACTGCCTGAGCCACCGGGCCGGCCCCAACATAATCATTTTAAAAGGAAGGTACAAATAAAAGTTCAAAATTGAAATCTGCTTCAAGATGTCAAATTGAATACATAACAAAACTGAAAAAACTACTGTAGGAGAGAATCAAATTTTCCTTCAACCCTTCTAGGTTCTTTGACTGGTCTGATAATTAAATTGACATAAGACAGATTAACAGGAGAAAAACAATATTTTTATTCTTCAGTATAATATTCCATTTTATTCAAATGTTTAAAAATATGATTTGCATAAGTCTTTGTAGATTTACATCCCTTTCGATATTAAAAGTTAAATAACTGTGTACTAACAAGACTGTTAATGGCATCCTAAAGCAGGAACCCAGAAATAAGTCTTAGATTATTCATTTCTTTTTTCTGTTTTTTAATTTTATTAAATTTATTGGGGTGACTTAGTTAATAAAATTATATAGGAGAGAAAGACAAATTTAATTTTGTACATGGAGGAGGCCTGATAAAAAGATGAGATGCAAAGGCAGTCAGGCAACTGAGGCTTATATGCCATCCTGAACTAAGGAACAGGAATAGGGTCCTGAAGCTTCAAAGGGGAGAAGGCCAATTCACAGGAAGATAAAAACAGATGTTTGGTCACCAGATGTTTGCCCTGCCATGTAGGTAAATCTTCCAGATAAAGTTTTCTCTGGTAATACCTCTTTCTGGGCCAGGCCCCCTATCTAAATTCTTTTAGCCAGTTAAGGGAGAAGTAAGTTTTTTTTGAATCTGCTGGGTCTTGATTGCCTTCAGCTCAAAATAATCCACATGTCAAAGTGGCATATTTTGGGATGACACATTCTGCTCCCCTTCACCACCAAATAAATTTCAAGAGATCCCTGAGCAGATCAGAAATTGTGAGCAAACAGGATGTATTTGACATGAGACAAGAGCAAAACCTGTAACAAAACTCATGCAAAAGAAAGCTGTTGAGAGGTTAAAACAGCCATTCCCAATAAAGTTTCCATCTCAGAGTCAACCAAAAACATGTCTGGGACAATTATCAAAGCAATGAAGTGAAGAAAGAACTCAGAATACCAAGATCTTTCAAGTACCTTCCCCTCTTCTGTTTATAGTAAGTAGGAGGCATCCTCAGCATTTGATTTTAGGACAAAATTCCTAGCACTACTTTCTAAACAAAGTGAACAATTTATGGTGTGTGGGGGAATAGGGTGTGAATGTAGGTATAGGGTGCGGGTGTCCTTGTTAATGACGAGGCCAGAGAGAGGCAAAGCAGATAGCCAAAAAAGAACCGCTAATTTCAACTTTTGCCACCGGCAAGAAGCTTGAGATCAGTTCCAATACAGATAGCTCCCAGAATGGGGACTGATACCTGCGGAGCAGCGAGGTGACCAACGTTATTTGCACCAGAATGGAAAGAGAAGCTCCCACTCCCACAGAAGACAGGTTATTCAACCTATTCAATTTCTGGACCTTTCCCCACTTACAATATGCACACTTCCCGCCCTCCATATTCTACGCAATGACAAATATGCAAGATTTCTGAAATCAATACTAATTCAACTCAAATAAACATCAATTCTAGGATGAAAGCTCATTGCAAAAGGGTTGTCTTTTTTTTCTGCTGGTATCCTAATAACGATGTAATTGCACAGTAAACATTTGTTAAATGAATAATAAAAGAAAGACAATAGAAATAACTTAAATGCCCAACACTGATGGAATTGCTTACGTAGTAATCCATACAGCTAAATGTTATGCAACCATTAAAACATTTATTCGTAAAGTTATTGAAATGGAGATAATATTTGATATTAATTTTTTTAAAGGAGGGAATAACATGTTCATGAAGGATATATACAACTTCTTGGTGGGTTTATGGATTTTTGTTTTGTTGTTCTTTGTGTTTTGTGATTACTTTTATTATTACTAAAATGACTTTTATTATTAGAAACTCATCTTTTAATTTTCTTATTTTTTTCTTGAGTATACATCCAAATCCAACCCAGATATGATTACCACCTAGCCTGAATTGCATGTACCAATTAATAAATAAATGCGGGATCCTATACAGTCACTGTAATATAGTGCTTGAGAGCATGGACTCTGGAGACTACATGTTGTCGTGCGGGGCGTCCGGCGGGGTCTCCGGTCCCGCCCCCCACACAAGAACGCAGGACATGGTGAGGCCAAAAAGGAACACCCACGGAGCCATAGGTACGGGAGTCATACCACTGTACTCTCACTGGCGGCTGGGTTGGAGAAACAGGAAATAGGAGCCACACAATTCTCAACCCTCACTGTGCCGCTTGCAGACTCAGCCACCACCTTCTTGCTAGCCCCCCTTTCTTCTCTTCTTCTACTAGCCTAGCCATGGCAGTTATATTCATGGCTAATGGCTCACTGGTTACAGCTGATGGCCATTTGATCAGTCGATGGCCATTTACTACCTGAGCCAGCACCTTTCTATGTGAGGCCGAGAGCCTGGAAACTGCTTTCTGGGGCTCTGTCCCCACACTCCACCCCTACAGGCTCTCGCCTCACAATCTACGCGACAAGCGTCTTCCGCGAGGGGCCCTGTGCGAGGAACCTGGAGGTGAATGCTATTTCCTGGACACAGCCATGCTCTCTGGTCACAGCCAGGGTTTCTCAGGGCACCACCAGTACTCCTGGGCACAGCCAGACTTCCTGGACTTCTTAGGGTACCACTAGTCTCCCCGGGCACAGCCAGGGTTTCTCAGGGCACGACCAGTACTCCTGGCCACAGCCAGACTTCCTGGACTTCTTAGGGTACCACTAGTCTCCCCGGGCACAGCCAGGGTTTCTCAGGGCACCACCAGTACTCCTGGGCACAGCCAGACTTCCTGGACTTCTTAGGGTACCACTAGTCTCCCCGGGCACAGCCAGGGTTCCTGGACACAGCCAGGGCCTCTCAGGGCACCGCCACTCTCTCTGGGCACAGCCCGACTTCCTGGACACAGCCAGGGCCTCTCAGGGCACCGCCACTCTCTCTGGGCACAGCCCGGCTTCCTGGACACAGCCAGGGCCTCTCAGGGCATCGCCACTCTCTCTGGGCACAGCCAGACTTCCTGGACTCAGCCAGGGCTCTCAGGGCACTGCCACTCTCTCTGGGCACAGCCCGGCTTCCTGGGCACAGCCAGGGCCTCTCAGGGCACCGCCACTCTCTCTGGGCACAGCCCGGCTTCCTGGACACAGCCAGGGCCTCTCAGGGTACCGTGCTGGAACAATAGCGACTCACAGTCAAGATGCCTACACATTCTCAATTGTGGCCGATCAAGACACAAAAGCAAACATCCCCCAGTTCCACTACATGGTGGTATGTTCCCAAACAGTCAAGCTGTCCATTAAATTAGGGATGGAAGGCAATTCCCCACAGTCCATAGTCATTCTCCAGGGCTGTCCTGGGGGTGAGGGACGACCTTGACCTCACCCTCAGCTCCCACGGAGGACTCAGCAAGCCTTTCCTCCTGGGACTACAAGTCCTGCATCCGGGCTGCCTCAGCAAGCGCTTCCCAGCCCACAGGGCCGCAACAACCTTCGCTTTCTCCGGCCTCTGCTGGTTGGGGAACCGTCCACGTCTTCCCACCCCTCCACAGGGTTCCAGCTCTCAGGCAGCTGCTCCTCCTGGTCTTCCTGCAACTGAGTGTTCATAGGCACAAACTGCTCCACTGCCCTTCGGGGAGCTTTGGCCGGCACCGTACCCTGCTCGCTGCGCCATGTGTCGTGCAGGGGACCCTGCCGACTTCGCCAAGTGTTGTGCGGGGCGTCCGGCGGGGTCTCCGGTCCCGCCCCCCACACAAGAACGCAGGACATGGTGAGGCCAAAAAGGAACACCCACGGAGCCATAGGTACGGGAGTCACACCACTATACTCTCACTGGCGGCTGGGTTGGAGAAACAGGAAATAGGAGCCACACAATTCTCAACCCTCACTGTGCCGCTTGCAGACTCAGCCACCACCTTCTTGCTAGCCCCCCTTTCTTCTCTTCTTCTACTAGCCTAGCCATGGCAGTTATATTCATGGCTAATGGCTCACTGGTTACAGCTGACGGCCAACTAGCCACAGCTGATGGCCATTTGATCACAGTCGATGGCCATTTACTACCTGAGCCAGCACCTTTCTATGTGAGGCCGAGAGCCTGGAAACTGCTTTCTGGGGCTCTGTCCCCACACATGTCTATATAACTAACGCCTAAATTATGGAGCCTAAATACTGACTTTGTAACTTAATAGCCGTGGGACCCAGGGTAAGTTACTCTATCGGCTTTAATTTACTCATCTGTAAAATTGGGATAATCCGATACTTCTTCATTAATGCTAGTGTGAAGATTAAGTAAATTCTCTTCAAAAGCTTTTACAACAGTGGCAAGTCACCATAGAGCTATGCAAGTGTTAGTTTCTATTACCAGATTTAAAACACTGTACTAGCTCTGGTGAGAATGACGAACCAAAATCCATCCCCTATTCTCGAAGAGAGAAAAAGCAACATCCTAGTCAAAGCCGAATGAAATCAGGCTAGAGTCACTCACAAGCAACAAGCGGGCATTCAGAAATGATTAATTCTGAAGACAGTGAATCCGGGAAGTTACAGGAGGGACAGCATTTGAACTGAGTTCTAAGAATGAGTGGGAAGACATGCGGGAAACCACAAAGGATCTTAGCAAAGGCACAAAGTCTAAAATTGAGTTGCTCGTTCTCCAGGACACCAGTAATGCTGACAAGATGGAGTGAGCAGGGGGTGAAGAAACCTGGCGAACAAAAGTGGTTGCAGTGTTTATCACGCAGAATGCCACGAGCCGGGAGGAGAATGATAAAGATAATAATAGTGACAATAACAACACCCCCCAACTGACTCAACCGCAGAAAAGGAAAGTGCAAAGGTGTCGTTAAGAAAGCCAAGTCGACCCAGACCCAATCGCTCTCTACTGTCCTCTAGGCGCCAACATTGGAGACAGCCAGACTCGGGGCGGCAGACGGCGAAACAGCGCCTCTCGCAGGCGGCGAACCATCTGGAGAAGTACCGGGAGTACAAGACCTGGCGTGAGAACTACAACTCCTACTAAGGCCGGGAGCACAGGCGCCTTTCCGTGTTTCCGCTTCCGCCGCCTTCCCCACCATGCCCTCTTCAATCGGACCCACCCGGGAGCGGGCCTGGCGCGTGACCGCGCGTGACCCCTCGTGACGGGCGCCCCCAAGCCGAGAGGCCCCCCGAGGCCGTACTCTGGTACCCATTGGTAGAAAGGAAAACCGAAAAGGTGGACCTGAACTTGAAAATCTCGACAATGATTGGAGTTGATAGAACAAGGGCGGAGCCTAACGCCCGCGATAGTGGCCAATCAGTGTCCGGGATGATCTGGGAACCGGGAAGGGGAAAGGGGCGAGATGGTTCTGTGGTCACATGCCGCGGGGTTTAGTGGGAGGAGCAGTTGCCCAGCGGCCGCCTGGCGCTTCCTGTTTCCGGTTCCCGGAGTGGAGCACCGCGAGGTGACGGGGGGAACGCTGGCTGTGACACGAGCTCTGGGACCGGGGTCTGCGGCTAGCCCTTTGCTGGCCCTGTCTCCCAACCCCAGACAGGTACTCACCCGGGGAGTCTGAGCTTTAGCTGCTCCCTTTGCCCGTGACACGTGAGTATAAGGGGCTGGTGAGCGCTCAAACCTTGGCGTCTGTGACACGGACCGAGATCGTTAAGTCTCCCTTGTCCGGGATTCTAGCCAAAAATCCAGCTGAGGATCCTTAAAGCAGAATAGGGGCGAAGGCGTAAGGGCGAGGAGTCCCAGAGTCCCAACGGTAGTGCAGGAGAAAGGACCTCCAAGACTAGAGGGGGAATTTATGTGTATTTGGAAAGCAGGGAAAGGAAGGTCCCTAGGTATGGAGTGCGTTTGAGGTGTCACTGGCTACCTTAGAAGGAATTTTGGACTGCATCGTGGAGAGAGGTAAAGTAGCATTATTTGGAGAGGGTATCGTCCTGAGCAGTTGGAAAGTTAGGAGACTAGAATTTCTAGAACCCTGGAAGAAGTTTAAGGGGGATGAGTGTATGGTGTGGAGAATAGCCAGCCAATAGAAGGATTACTGCTGTGTTCCTCTGTAGGGAGCTTCTGCCCTTGGGACACAGAACTACTTCTCTGAGGTTTTTCAGCACTGGGCCTCTTAGCTAATCAGGACTGCTCTTCTAAATGTGTAGGTTGCCAAAGATAAGAGAGAAGGGCTGCTACATCAGAAATGAGTCACAGAGATGAGAGTGGAAATGTCATTGAAAAATGGAAAATGCTCGTGGCTGTTCTTGAAGGATGGGGAAGTGAGTGGTACAGAGACCCAGTGATACAAACTGCTTCCCAATTCCAGGTTTAGTCATTGGTCATCCCACTGAATGAGAATTTTTTAGCTTTACCAAATAGGTCTATCATAGAACAAAAAAATTGAAGGGGGAGCGGCTCAAAATCTTATGGTCCTGCCCCTTGTTTCCAAAGTATCTAGACAAACTCTTGCCTCTTGAGAGTCTCACTGTAGCACATTAAAAGGGACCACCCAACCCTTGGACTTCATACTCTTCCTAATACATTTTTGCACCCCTGTATTTGTCAGAAAATTTTCAGCAAATATCTTTATGCCATGAATTGTCCAGGTTGCCCCACTACCTTCATACATGTTTAATACTTGTATAATCTAGGACAAGTAACTTAACCTCTGTAAGCATCAGTTTCCTCATCTATAAAATGGGAGAAATACCTACTTTTCTGGGTTGTGTAGATTAAGGAACATAATCTAGATAAAGCACTCAGAGCACATGCCACTGAATCGCAGAGAAGCAGCTTGAGCATATAGGCAGACTTTAATCGGGAAAGAGAAGAATATAAATTGATTCTCATCCTAACTTTTTGAACCAATAAGCAAATGAAAACTAGCTCAATTCAACAATGCAGACTGCAGGGCATTTAACCCTTCATCCTTTCCCAATTCTGTGATATTCTTTTATCTAATTTGGGGGGGGGGGGGGGGAATCATCAACTGTTAACACATAAGGAATAACTTTGGGATCAAAAAACACAGCCTTCTGTGTGAGCATCCGTCCAGAAAAACTGGCCTTGGGAAAGAAAAGAAAAAAAAACTTGAAAGCCCAGAATGTTGAAATTTTAAATTAGATCCAAAGAGAATATAAGGAAAATGGCATGCTAAATCAATCTAATAGAAGGAGTCTCATTTCTTTTTTGTAACTAATCTGGTGAAGTTGTGCGTTGAGCAGTGAGTTAATTTAGGGAAGGTAGGAGTTTGAGGTCTGATTTCTTCATTCCAACTCCTATTCAGTGAACTGTGTGAGGCACTTCCCCTTCTTGTTCCGTCAAAAGGAAAGCAGAGCTTTGGCTGCATACTCTGATTCCACCAAAAAATTGATGTGAAAGGAGACAGATGTACATGGAGTGAAGTATAGACCATGGGCTCTGAAGCCAGATTATCTGGTTCACTCTATTAGCTCTGTCTCAGTTTTCTCGTCTTAAAATAGGGACAATAATTGTATTTACTGCATGGGTTGTTGTAAGGATTAATTAGTTAACGTATATAAAGTGCTTCAAACTACCTGACAGAAGGTAAGCAAAGTGTTTCCTGTTGGTGCCTTAAATGTGTTTATGGGGGCCTCAGACTTTCTGGCTGGCTGCAAGTATTCTGTGGAAACACCGTATTAATACTATTAGGTTGGTGCAAAAGTAATTGCAGTTTTTGCAATTGTTTTTAACCTTTTAAACCACAGTTACTTTTGTACCAACCTAATACTATAGTGAATTGATGTTTGGAGTTCACAAAGTCAGGCAGACAACTTCCCAAGCATTTGTTGTCCTAGTGGAGTGTGGAATACAGAAGGTCAACTTTAAGATTCTGCAGGGGAGTGGAGGAAATTCATTCGGGCTCAGAGCTTCCATTTTCCTATCTTTAAACTTACGGGTACCCATTAAATTCTGCCTGTTTCAAGTTTTACATTCTAAAAATGCAATGGAGTCAGTGGACACGCGTGGGAAAGAATTAGAGGACTTTAAAGAGAATTGGAACCAAAGTCCAGACTTGTAGTATGGAAGCATTTTATTACAAGGAGAAAAGTTTGGAAAAATAAATCTTTGTGTCAAAAAAATTAGTGATAGTGGTATGAAATTAACAAGTAGCCGTGGCCTGAGGGTCATTAATGATACCAGAGTGAAACCTTTTGCAAGGGTATTCAGTGTGTCCTGAGTAGGAGGATGGATTAGAGAAAAGGAAATGAGTTTGGGAAACAGAGCCATGTGTTTCCATTCCTAGAGCAGTACAAGCAGCAGGTCAGCTGAAATTACTAAATTGTAAAGTGACTTGGTGAGTGCCAAGGGTTGTCAGCAATTTGGAGTGTAGAAAGACAACTATACTTAACTGGAAATCTAGGAGCTCTTAAGATTTGTGGCTTGTAGAGCCTGAGGCGAGTTTTGGAATCCTTCTTCAAACGACTCATCTTGACCTAGTAAATTTTCTTCTTCCTGTAACATAAATGATAGAATTATTTTTCAGAGATGAAACATTAAAGTAGATAATGTCAAGTTTTAGGTGTGGTGGCTGCGTTCATCTCTGTTCATCATTCTTATGGTGAATGTGAACGAAGACTTTTGGGTGCTCCTGTATATTGTTTTGAGAGGTCAGGGCCCGCGGTATTCAAGTCTCTTTCTCTATTTTTACATTTTCTTAATAACTTGCAAATAGACCCAGTTACGTCTTAAGTTGTAATTTGTGTCTTATCTTAGGAAGGTCCACTGGTCTAAGCAGTATTTATGAACTCAGGCCCCTGCACAAACTTCTCAGCTGTTCACTTCCTGTTTATGGCAATTTTCAGGCAGAGCTCCCATCCCTCTGGCCTCAGCTTCTTCCCTTTAGATACGTGGCCTGCAAAGTAAGGAAGACAGACAAGCAGACGAACAAAATCTGGTTGATCCTGCCAGTAGCATATGCTTGTCTCAAAGATTAAGCCATGCATGTCTAAGTACGCACGGCTGGTACAGTGAAACTGCACAAAGGTTAAAGTATTAAACTTTAAATAATGAGATAATCGCAATCTAACTTTTCATCAAACAATAAAGAGGCAAGGGTGTCTCCACTCAGGCTGTCATAATTAAGTAATTCTTTTTTGTTCTTTCCCTCTTCTCGTCTCCATAATGTGTTCTGAAGGACTCACCTATGAATTAGACTGAAGGTTATATGTATATAAGCTTCCTGATACACGTGCTCTTGGCACAGAGATGTTAAAGTGTACTATTTGCTGTATATGCCAAAGAATCTTATACTTTCTGCATAATCAAAATACCATTCATTGGTGGCACCTAAGTATTCCCTAGGCCATTGGTTGGTCCTTCTGACAGTTTCTAGAACAAAAAATGAGTCTTTCTCCTCGTAGAGCTGAGGAGTTGGTAAACTGCCTTGGAAGTTAAGCTGTTCTTGTTTTATGCACACTTTGCAAAAATCGTCAACAGCTATAGACACTAACTCTTCACCAAGGCCAGTGCCATCCTCTTTGTTGAATGCACATTGTGCCTCTGTCCTGAAGCAGCACAGGAAGGACAGGAGATGAGTGATGGTGTCAGGCCATGGAACCAGCTAGGAAGAGGCTGTCAAAATAAGTTTTAAAAAGAAAAAGAGAAACCTAGAGACTTAAGAATCCAATTCTGAATATTAAAGGACAGGAAAAAATAACTTGGGTAAGAACTGAAAGCTTGAAATGGACCGACACAAGAAAATAAAACCCAATTTCATAATAAAGAAGAAAACTGGTTAGTGTAAAATAGGAGGTGATGGGTGGAAAATAAAAAGATTTTTAAAAATACCTTTCATTTCTTACACACTCTTATGCTTTACTCTTTCCTTTCTCTCCTGTTCCTCCCCCCTTCCCCTTTCCCAACACACCCACTCTCTCCCAAAAGGATGCTCCCCTCCTACAGCTGCTGGAGGACTGGATTACTACTGTTGCTACTCCTGGCTGTGACAGTAAAAGAATCCTGGCAGGCGGAAGAAAAAACCTGTGACCTGGTAGGAGAACCGGGTAGAGAGTCAGAGAAAGAGTTGGCTCTACTGAAGAGGTTGAAACCACTCTTTGGCAAAAGGTAAATGAGAAGAACCTTAAAGGGCTTGAGAAAATCACTTCATTAAAGAATCTTTCCCTCCTCTTACTGATTTTATTTTGATATTACTATTAAACATGGAGGTAATACATGTATAATAACCTCCTCTTTATCTGGGATAGCTGGTGCTATCTTGCTTTCTTTTATGATACAGAGCAAATTCTCAGCCCAGTTTTTAGTAGCAATGTGCAGGTCTCTTATGTAGAACAGTAGCTGTTTCCAAGACTGGATCCAAGAGGCCAGCTTGTAGGAGTTTTTTTAAAAAGCATCATTTGATGCCTCCATATAAATAGGACTTTAGAAGTATCAGATGAGCATACGTAGACCTATACATGTTATCAGAAGTGTCAGGATTCTTCAGGTATATAGATCCGCTGATGTTCCTTAAGGAACAAGGAGTAGCCCATGAACAGAGACCCTCATTCACAGGGAAATGGTAGCTAACACTTTAGCATAGTCTAGAGCAGGTACTCTAAGAATATCTAGACTATCTATCTGTCTGGGTGGTGTATTTTAATCAGTCTTCATCAACAGTTAGGATGGGCTGTTAGGGTCATGGGTATCTCATGAGTCAACAAATATTTTTCACTATTTTTAGCTGTGATATCAGATAAATAAATTGAATACACCTTTGGGGGGGGGGGGCGGGGCGGGCAGGGGAGTGAAAGGAAGAGAGGCTGGTCTTCCTAAGGCTGACAGCCAGTAACTCTCCTCTCCCTTCTTACTCCTCACTTCTCCTTACAGCTTCGAGAGCACTGAGGGCCAGGGCCCAGAAACGTATCTGTACGTATTCAGGGTGTGCGGGGAAGCTGGCAACCTCTCCTCTGGGGCAGGCCTGGTGCAGATCAACAAAAATAATGGGAAGGAGACGGTGGTGGGGAGACTCAACGAGACTCACATCTTCAATGGAAGTAAGACTCTCCCTTTTGACTGATTAATTGATCCCAAGTCAGTCCCTCTGACAATCCTGTCTGTGTTTCCCAGTCTCTTCAGGATAGCACAGGGTATGTGTGGTGTAGCACACTTGAGACCATAAACCACAGGATACCTAGTTCCACAGCTCCTCTGGAGTCAAGGCTCAGGACATTTATGTGTTTGTTTTAAAGTTCATGAAAAGCTTGTGCAAAAAAGAAGAATCTAGCTGGAATTGTATAGCCTGGAGTCCCTTTAATACTTAATGAGTTTTTCATACTACACTTCAAAATATCAATCGCCACCAATTAATTAATCAAACTTTGCAAGAGATCAGGTTTTGCTAACCAGTCAGTCTACAAAAACTTCCCTACCAACTTTTAATAAAGACGGTGACAATATTTCTCAAAAGTCACAATTTTAACTGCTAAAAAGGACTGAGCACCTAGAGTCTAATTCCTTCCCTTAAGCAGATAAGTAACTAAAATATCACCCCAGTGCAGATATTTGCTCCTACAAATAGTATAAGAAAAAGTAACATGAAGGTTTTGGGGCTGTGGGTCAGAAGATTGGATTTTTGACCCAGATCATCATTTACTTGTCCTGTGACTTTGAAAAATCATTTCACCTTTTTGACTTTGTTTCCATATATGCAAAATTGGAAGCAGAATCCTTACCTTATTCACCTCACATGGCTGTTGAATCAAGTATTTTGCAAACAAACAAAAAAAAAAAATTGAGCACAGTAAATATTAAAGGAAAAAGAAATGCCCCCCAATCTTAAAAAATTGACTTTTAATTTATCTGTGGCTAATTTCAATCTTAGGCTTTCCCCTGCCACCCAGTAGTTGTATGGAACCTCTTCTTTCGATGTTAGCAGGTGTTCAGCAAATGTGAGTCATTGTTAAGGTATGGGACATAATTGCTCTTGCACTATCAGTTGCCCACCTTTAATGTAGAAAATTAAGATTCTTATATGACTATCTGAATCTTAATTGTCTTATCAAGGGAACAAAAAGCCGTTGTAAAGAAGCACATTTTAGTTTGTTATTTCTGGTATACAGAGCCCATACTGATGATGGTTATTTTCATTAAAACCAATTTCACTGAACTCCCCAATTCCTTTCCCATAGTAGTCAGGTCTGCCTCTGCTGTTCTCCCACCCCAAAGCTCCATTTTTCTTGTCCCTCCTCAGGTAATTGGATCATGCTGATCTATAAAGGGGGTGATGAATATGAGCGTCACTGTGGCAAGGAGCAGCGTCGGGCAGTGGTGATGATTTCCTGCAATCGACACACCCTAGCGGTGAGGCACCCTGGGACATATGAGCCTAGAGAGATGGAAGGACTAACCTGAGGTCGGAGAGACTCTCCAGAGGGGACAAGATACATTGGGATGGACAAGAAAAAAACAGAAGTTCAATTTTTCCCTCTGTTGTAGACACCCATCTCTCAACATACATGAAAATAGGTTATTGAACTAAGAAAAAGCAAATGTTTCTTGGGTTTTGTGGGGTTTTTTTCCTTGTTTTAAATGGAGTCAAAAGAAAACACTTTAGTACATAAATGTTGTGTTCTGTCTTTTCATCAGGACAATTTTAACCCTGTGTTTGAGGAGCGAGGCAAAGTCCAAGATTGTTTCTACCTCTTTGAGATGGATAGTAGCCTGGCCTGTTCTCCAGAGATCTCCCACCTCAGTGTGGGTTCTATCTTACTTGTCACGTGAGTATTTTTTCTCTTACTGGTTCAAGCCTTTCCTTTTTAACTCTTAATTTCTTGGTTGTATATAGGCACAAATTGTATAAGTTTATGTGTTGTAATTTTAGTGGGGAGAACTTTGTGTGACAATCCTCTTTAAACTCTGACTATACAAGTTTTAAAAAATGAGATTTAATGTTTTGTCCCCAGTAAATATTCACATTGGAGGTGCTTTTTTTCCCCCTACTGGAGAGCTGGACAGTTGTTAATATTATCCCATTAGATTAGAATATTTGAACAGAATCATGTATCTAATGATGACTATTCTTGGCAGAAGTCAGTCTTATTTTTTTCTGAGCATGTTTGCTCAGACTGACAGTGCTCTAATTGGTTGTCTTAGGAAGCTGCCAGCCCTTTTTCATTTAACATCACTATGCTTGTTTCCCACTTTACAGAACACAGCTAACGATGACTATAAAGATTATCCTTAGTATCTGAGTTTTACTATTTCTTGGTTTTTAAGTATAGGTCTTTTTTTCTCGATAGGTTTGCATCACTGGTTGCTGTCTATATCATCGGGGGGTTCCTATACCAGCGACTGGTGGTGGGAGCCAAGGGAATGGAGCAGTTTCCCCACTTAGCCTTCTGGCAGGATCTTGGCAACCTGGTAGCAGTAAGTAAGAGGGCAGCTGGCTGAGTCTGTAGCCTGCATATAGGGTTGAGTGACCAAGCATCCTGATTTGCGCAGACTAAGAGGTTCCCTGAGACACAGGACTTGGATGCTAAAGCCACAAAAGGCCCAGCAAACAAGACAGTTGATGGCCCCAAGAACTAAGGAACTTAGCATGTTAGCTTCTGGCCTTGCTAAGACTTGGGTGGAAGAGCAATGCTGTTGCTTAGAGTTGGGAATCTGATCTAGCTGTTCAGGGGCCTAGGTGGAAAGTAGGTGAGGCCTCGTTAGAATTTTTCTCCTGTTGACTTCAAATTCAGTTAAGGGTGATCCTTGGAACTTGATGTTTTCTCTTCATTATCCCTGGAGAAAACTCGTTCTTGCCATTTTTAGACCATAAATATACTTTGTTTTACCTTCAAGTTGGTTATTCCAAATTATCATTTCCTTCCTTTGCTTTTCTCCCTACAGGATGGTTGTGATTTTGTGTGCCGTTCTAAACCCCGAAACGTGCCTGCTGCATATCGTGGTGTGGGGGATGACCAGCTGGGGGAGGAGTCAGAAGAAAGGGATGATCATTTATTACCAATGTGACTGCACTTTAAATGCCCAGCTTCTTCTTCAGTCCCCCAAGCCAAAGCTTACTCAGCTAGATTTCTTAAGGCAGTCTCTACTTCAGTCGCTCATCTCACCCTTAATGTTGCTCTTGCTTTCCAGTTTGCGTTTGGTTTGCATCCTCTTCTCACTAGAGACACTTCCCTTTTTCCCTATTTTCAGTTTTCCCTCTGGAGGTGGAGTTGTAGGCCAAAGGTAATAGGGCCAGTGACAAGAGACTGTTGCGCTCTTAGTATAGGAAGTACAGGAAGGTACAAGTACGATAGTTTTAATGAGCAAAACGTGGCAGGCTTGCTGGCCCTTTCTTTTTAAACACATTTTCACAAGTTTTTGAGACACTGGATTTCTTTAATTAAAAAAGCAAAGAACTATTATTTATACAAAGTTTGATTGCTTTCATGCTCTTACTCTATACCCTACAGTAGTCTCCATGAGAATCTGGATGTAATTTCTTGCTGCTTGGAACTACTTTGCAGTGATTACTTGGTTGCAGTCCAAGTACTACCATTTCGTCTGAGCCTGGAGATGAAGACCTGCTTCTCCCGCCTCTGGGGTTAGGATGGGAAATATGTGAAAATTCCCAATTAGAGGATGATAAGGTACCATCACATCATTCGTTGGCATTGGAGTGACTTTATAGTTGGAATTGGGCCCTGGATTGTGGGGTCTTTGGTTATTAGTCTGTATGTGGCCAAAATGCCTAATCCAGAAGTCCTGTCCGTTAGAAGTCGAGTGTCCCCTCTATGCTACAGGAGTTCCAGAAAAGGAAGTTTACCTTGTATTGGGATCTCCTTGATGGCTTTTTCCTCCCACTCGGAGTAAAAACCGGCAAAGCTTTTCTTACTCCTGAGATATTTCCCTCCACCAGTGTTTCTAAACATGTTGTACTTTCTTCACAGGCATGTCGTTTTGACTTTTTTATTTTCAATCTTCTGGAAAGGGAATGGAGGCAGAAGTGGGACCTCTAGGGCTCTGTCATCCTCTGCTCTGGGTGTGGGATGCCGCTGCACCTGTCCCTTCTGACTCAGGGAAGTATCTTCTTGCCCACATTTCTGTGGAGAGGTTTTTAATCCTCTGAGGTTTCCACCTTTATATTTAGGCCGTGTGCCCAGAAACCTGGCCTGATCTTTAATAGTGAACCTGTGCCATTGAAGAGTAACATGGCTCCGCTGGACACAAGAGGATGGAATGAATCAATAGGCAGGGACCTTTTATAGCCTTAGAGAAGAAAATGAAATTATTTCATCCTTGGACTTTTAAATACTATTGGGATGATTTTTTTTGCTTTCTAAACAGGGAAAATAATGTTATAAAAGCATCTTTTTTGTTACTTGTTTGCATCCCTCCCCCACACCTGTTTTAAAAATGCAAAAAAAAAAAAAAAAACCCACCATTTTTTGTACAAAAACACTTGAAAGATTAAAAAAAAAAAAAAAAAAAAAAAAACCACGTTGGCCTAGTCATTTGTGTGAAAGACACTGGATTGGAGTAAGCGACAACCGAGACCAATTTTTATCCTTTTACTGAGGAGGAAAAAAATATTTAATATTTTTGTTGTATAAGGAATAGCACCTAAGGCAGGTTATTTATACTCCTGACCTCAGCCCCATGCACTCCTGGTTTATAAAGCTATAGGACAGAGCAAAGTTGGAATTGAAAAGGAAGAATAGAAGACAACAGATGGATTGGAAGGGAGCAGGGGATGCAGAAAGAATGACAATAGCCACGTGTGTGCCAAACACTTTTAGTCCCTGCAGCAAGTCAGAATGATGCCAACCAAGTCTCTACACTGGCTGGTGAACCTGCCATGGATGCAGGAGAAAATGCTCAATGGTATGGGAGTGACTGACAACAAAAAACTGGTCCATAGCTACAGTCAGATAATCCAGAGGAAGTACCAGATTTTGCTACTTGTGTCACACAAGCTAGAAGAACCCTACCTCTCCCACTGGGGAGGCACAACTACATTTCACCCATTTCCTTGCCTTATAATGCATATTTCTCCTCTTAGAGAACTGAGACCCTGGCTCCACTCCACTCCAGGATAAGGCTAGCATTCCTAGTTCTCTAGACATCCTCTTTTATAAAGGTTGGACTGGGGAGGTGAGAACTGTAAAGATTTTAAAAAATAAAGTAGAACCCAGAGAAAATGTCAAAGCTCTGCCATGTAGCACCAGCAACCGATTCACACACCTTCCTTCCCTGTCTCAGTAATGCCCTCCACAGATTTACATAATTGGAACAGTTCTTTATTCCCTGTAAAGTCTGCTGGTACCAGGTTACAACCTGGACAATGGGGAATGTCTGCCTTAGGCTGCTTTGTGCAAGAGGGCCACCTTAGGTCTCCTTGAGGACATTTATCTTGGCGCAGATCTTGAGGGCAGGGCCCAGCTTGATGTTCATGGCACTCATAAGATGTTCCTCTTTAAGTAACAAAAGGGCCTGTCCATCAATCTCCTGGGAACGGAACTCCTCCGCAATCTCTTGGCAGCCTAGAAGGAAATGGAAGGAATATGAGCAAGTACATGATAGCACCAGAGGAAAGAAGGGAAAGCTAAAGATGAAAAAACAGACCTAGCAATACTTAATCCCAGAGTCCACTTCCCAGATTCAGTAATATAAAGGTCTGAGATGGCAAGTTTGGGAAGCAAAAGGAAATCAGAGCAACTGGCTGTTTTAAAAGCGCGCGCCAAGATAAAGGAAGAACAACTAAGTTGTTCAACCACAGAAATAACCACAGAAATAACTCATTTGAATAGCTTGGGAAAAAGGGTGAGAGCAAAGATATATACATTTTCTTTTACACTTGCAAGAAGAGTTACAACTCATCGTGACATTTGTTTAAGGGCACAGAATTCAGACAAATAGCCAAGTGTGTGGTGATTTTCTTTTCTGGAGAAAACCATCCCTTTAAAATTGTTTATAAATAATCCTGCTTTGAAGAGCATAGGACAACAATGGCCCCTGACTTTCTAATCCCCTTCTCCATTGAAAAATATTTGATCCATAGTGGGTATCACAATCACACATAAAAAATATACTTCATCTAAAAATTATTGGTAAGAAATATCGTTGAATCATGAGATGAAAATCAAACACTGAAATTGGTGACATAGCAGCGGACAGTCAACCCTAAAGGAAATTAGAAAACCAGGCTGTAGGCAAGTAACTTGAATAAATACCAAGAGTAGAGCATTCATCGTACCATACTCAAGCCCCTACTTGCTTAAAAGTCAGTCATGTGCTGTTACCAAGGCCCGTGTGGGATAACCTAAGGAAAACTAAGCACGTAGGTGACCTGGGTTTGTTGGACAGATCCTCAATACCTTGTAGGGAGGCGATAAACTCATACACCTCCTCTACACTCCAACGGCTAGGATTACTGGACAGGAACACAGGGTTGATGCCATGTAATTCGGGTGTGGGCGGAGCTGTATTGGAGTTCCCCAGGTCTCGTTCTCCATGCCCAGCTCTCACTGATAAAGGCCCAGGAGATGTTGGAGAGAGTGCTTCATCATAACTGGAATTATCTGAACCCCGGCTAGAGTCCTCTTGACCCTATAAAGAAAACCAAAAAACAGGTAAGTTTCCTCTCCCCTCCCCAATCACCCTGAGTTTGCGTTAAATATTGGCATAGAGGAAAAACTGACCTTAACCACAGGTAAAAGAATTTGTACTTCCTTTGCAAATGCCTGAATTACTTGTATTCCATTTGCAAATGCCCGAAGTCACCGGTCTACTCTCAAGTGCCTTTCAAGTATAAAGTATCTTTCTTGATTTTCCCCTTCTACCAATGATTGCCCTAGATGCTCTCTACTCAAATATAGTAGAAGGATTAATGGATACATGAACCAGTAATCAGGTGAGAGGAGACAAAACAGGTCAGGATCTTGGAATTTAGAGTAATGCAATCCATATGAAACCAGAGTTCTGGCCTCATACTCTGTAGGCCCATTTTAAAGGTAAGTGGTGCTGCGACGCCAGCTCACCCGATGGCGCTTGCCCTGGATCTTGGCGCGGGCGATATCAGAGGAGCTGCGACGGGGCCCACGCCGACGAACACGAGCATAGCTGGCTTCTTGGAACTCTTTCATTTTTTTTCTCTTCAACCGGAACTGGTGGCTACAGCTCACATTATACCTATAGGTCGGACACATACAGGATGTCAAAGGTGCTACAGAAGACTACCTTGCTACCCTGTGCTAAAGGTGAATTGGTATTTTAAGTGCTGATTTGGAGAAGACAATGAGAGCAAAAGGAGATGTGAAATATCAGCTGTGAGATGATCCTAGGGAAAGGATGTGACACCAGATGGAGGAATCGCTGCTGACGCTGATGGTATGGAGGGAGTGCCTGCGGTACCTCTTAGCACAAGTCATCGAGCAGAACCTCTTGGAGCCACGGAACTGCTCTGCAGGGGCATACTTCCCACAGTACTCGCACTTCAGGAGGTTTGCCTTCTTGTCTAGCTCTGAAAAACACGGCATCACATGACAGCCACCATCAGTTCTGCTGCCACTCAAGCCATCATTAGGCCACAAGCTGCACTCAATTACTCTCAGGGATTGTCCCCAAAGACCTACACCGCGTAATAGAGAATTCAAATTCCAAAACCATAAAGGCATGTCCCTCAAGAACATCATAGTTTTCCTCATCTTAAACCAGACTATTTCCATTTTGATGACCAATTTTAGCCTAATTCATACTCTCAGATTTCAGACAAGACTGTATTTCTGAACAGGAGAGCAGAACTAATACTAATGCTTACAAAGATATCCCTCTCCCACAAGGTTTCTGAAAGGAGGAGGGGGAAATATAAGTAAGTCTTTAATATAGATTATAAAATCTAGAATAAGGAGAACTGGAAATTTTTTTTAAAAAATCCTATTTTAGATCATCATTTGAAAAATATATCCTCATAGTAAATAATTATACAGGTTACTTTAGCTTGATAAAATTCCCTCCAATCCTATGGAATTCCTTCTGTTTGAGTATGTATTCTGATACATGATATGGTTTTTATCTCTGGATGGACATCATATAATTCCTACTTTAAATAGAAAATTACTATTCTACAGAGTTCTCAAACACAACTCCATGAGCCTCCTTCCCCAGGTGGGTCTCCAAATAAATACTTACCACCAGATGGGCTGTCCCCTCCCAAGTGGCCACCTGACTGATTCTCACTCAGCCCTGTTGGGAGGCCAGTCTGCAGTGGCTTCTCGGAGTCTTTTAGTAACTGAGAACAACCCACCTGTCCCAGAAAAAGTTTACAGTTAAGTTAGCCTAATTCCTGTCTGCTTCTCTGCAGCTTTCCCCAGCATTTCTCACCATCATGTCTTTGCCTGGATCTCTGAGTTAATGGCCAAGCTTGGTTCAGAGAGAATCATTGTTGATATGGCAGTCAAGAGTCTCTAACTGGCTTTTTTCAGATAAGCCATTGGAGAACAGCTTCCTACCCTGGCTCCCTGTTTTGTCCTTTTTCTTCCTAAGTTGAGGGAACACACTAGGAGTCAAGATAGCTGCAACTCATGGTACCTAGAAAAGT
Organism: Rhinolophus ferrumequinum; assembly: GCF_004115265.2. Lineage (NCBI taxonomy): Eukaryota > Metazoa > Chordata > Mammalia > Chiroptera > Rhinolophidae > Rhinolophus > Rhinolophus ferrumequinum. The sequence goes on along the minus strand of NC_046293.1, from coordinate 25,112,506 downwards.
CCATTAACTGCTCTACCACAATTTTCTTCATTATAAAACCCAGTTTGTCTAATTAAACATTACAGCTTCAAGTCACTTTCTTTTCTCCTCTTCCCCAACCTTTTCATTTTCTAGTCCTTTTCTCTTTCCTTCTTTCTTTACAACTCACCAAATAAACAGCAGAATTGAACCATTCTCTAATAATTAAATAGTTCTGAGCGTTTTGATTTTAGTGGAGACAACAGTCAGACCAAGTCCCCACTTGAAAATCCCACCTTCTGGCCCTGCCCTCACCGGGAAAGGTTCTGCTCCTTCCTGGATAACGAAGCCTTCAATGATGTGGGTGAGAATCTGGGGCTTCACAATGGCCTGTGGGGGTTTTGAATCGCCCATCTGTCTGGACACCATGGCTAGCGTAGGAGGTGGTGCTGATGGGGCAGGAGCCAAGGATACCAGTTCACTGCTTGGGGTATTAGCATTCACATTGGTCACTGGATCAGCTTTCTCTGGAAAACAAACACAAATTCAGGAACAGTAACAGACACGGGATAACTGACCCATCTATTAGCCAAGCCAGCCTGATCTTCCACAATAATACATATCCACCTTTGATCACTCACCCTGGATTCCCTCTTTTTAGAATCTACTCATTTGTCCACCAAGTTCAGACCTATATTCTACTGAAGCAGATTTATCTTTTAGCTCACTCACTGAGAACATTTCTCTAATCTCTGCACTCCAACAGTACTGCAGAAGTCAGTCTCTCACCTCCAAGACTGCTCTTCTCCTCCACGGCCTTTGGGCTCTCTGCTACTGGAGAAGCCTTGGCAGGAAGCACTGAACCCACTGTGGAGATGTCATCTCTCTCCTCCTCACACTCAGCCTTGCGTTTGACGCCCAATGTCTGGGCTTTGCCCTATAAAGTGAAGAATAGGAAAGAAATCAAGATTTGTGAGTGAAGGATAATAAAGAACCAAAATACCCCCATATTTCAGAGAAAATTTTCTTAGTTCCAGATTCTCCAATTTGTGTACTTCCCACAGTACATTAAAACTCCTAGACATTCCCAAGAAGCGTAACTTCCACATCAGGACAAAAGAAAACTGCAACATTACTTAGTCCTGACCTAGACCTTGAGACCCTGGATTCATTATGGCCCAACCAAGAACTGTTGTTATTTTAATGATTGCAAAGGTAGTTAAAACAACCTTGATCTAACTTAGTACAGATCGAAAAATCCAGAATGACTTCAGGAGCAGATTTAGGAGTATGAAGTTCAGCAGTTATACACATTAACATCTCTCTCTTACAAAAGGAGCAAATAAATACTTTCTCAACTCTTCAATCCCCTACTAAGTTAAGCTCTATTTCTACTCAGCCCCAGGTTCACCCTCAAGAGTGACAGTGCCCTCAAAACCATCAGACATCACTCACCGGCAGGTGCACAGATTGCATGTAGAAGGCAGCAGGGACCTGGGCTACAACAGGTGAGGAGGTGGTAGCCCCACCCTTTACCACATGTGCCGTCCCCTGCACCGGAGCAAGGGTCATCCCAGAGGCCAATGTGGGAGAGCACTCCTGCAGCGTACCAGGAGCCTGGGATGAAGGTGGCGAGGAGGCCAAATGGGCCTGACCAGGCTGCATTGTACCTGGCATCCCCCGGGAAGTAGGCACAGCAGCTGCCAGCTGTGCCAACCCCAAAGCCTGTGCCTGGGCTGTGCCTGGCTGTCGGGTACCCACAACTTGCACAGGGATATGGGGTGGTGGTTGCTGGGTAGCTGACATCTTAGCAGCCCCTAACTGCGGAGGCTTGATCGGTGCTAAAGGTGGTTTGGACTGGATGGGGATGGGTGGCTTGGGAGTGGGGTCGGGTGGGAGGGACAAGGGTGAAGACTGAAGCATGGGCTGAACAACCAGGGTTTGCGCTTGCTGCTGGGACTGGGAAGGTGGGACCTGCTGAGTAGGTGGGACTGGTGGTGGCTGAGGGGCAGAGAGAGCTGTGGCCTGCTGCTGCTGCTGCTGCTGCTGCTGCTGCTGCTGCTGCTGGGCCAGCTGGAGGTGTGTGGCTGTGTGGAGCAGCTGAGACTGACGGTGCTGGAACTGCTGCTGGTGGTGGATGGCAATCTGCTGCTGGATGACCACCTGCTTCTGCTGGAGGTGGATCTGCTGCTGCTGCTGGATCAGGGAGTGGGGCTGGATCTGTGTGTAGGTGGCTGCAGGAATCAGTCCAGACAGAACAGAGAGACCAGTCCAGACAGAACAGAGAGGAAGAAGAGCAGAAAATCATCATCATTATCAATTAAAGGTAAAATCAGCTTGCCAAGGTGTATCTAGTTTTGGAATCACACAGTGAATGGAAATCTAACCTGGAAGGACCTGAGAGATCACCACACTTGTACTCTCCTCTACGAGATACTACCAACTGTCTCTCGTCTTAAAGATCTCAAGGAAAGAACTCCCTCACTCAATCACTTAACAATCCCCAGTAATTTCTTACATTTATCTAACTTTTTTTTTCCTCGCTATACTTAAATCCTGTTACTTTGTACTCAGCAAAGTGAGCTGGCCAATCCTCTCTATGATTGGACTCTGAGTTCCTCAAGGCTGAGTCCACGTTTTATTCATGTTTACATCCCTAGAACCCAGCCCAGCACAATAGAAACACTAACAGTCATTCACTGAAAGAATAAATGTCCACAAAGGTACAAATACCGACATCTTCCCACGAATGTCATGGTTTTTAAGATCCGTCAGTTTAGGTCCCCACCACCAAGAAGTCTCAGGAGTCCGCAGCTGCAGTCTCTGACTTTACCCAGTTTTCTCTGCTGTAAACTAGAGCTGACCATCACCCCCTCCATACTGGCCAGAGCACATAGGTGATATGAAAGCACTTCGGAAACAGAAGTGCTATCGTAAGTAAATACTAAGTTATGAGCAATATAACTGATAATTCACTCTTCCTTTTCGTGAGTGCATTATCCAAAGGCAACAACAACTAACGTGTTAGAAACAAGGAAGGCAAAAATAAACATTGCCAAGTAAGGTACACACATCCAATTGTATCTAACCAAGGACTGAAAGCAAGTATAAACTATTTGGGGTTATGATAGTACTTATTCTTTTTTATCCTTACTGACACAGGCTGACACAAGTTGACTGTATTAAACCATGGCTCTATTTGCTAGTCTTAGTGCTCTAAGGCACTTAAACCATCTCTGCTCTACTCTGTGCCACCTAGCCACCACTAAACACACAGTGAGGACAGAATTCATCCTTCAGGCTAGACTGTAAGCTCCATGAGGACAGGGAATCTGTTTGCAAAGACGTATCCCTACCACCTCCTAGAACACCATGGGCAATCCAATAAGAACTGGGTAACTGAATGGGTAGCGTGAGTAAACTGAAGATCTCAGGACCGAAGAAAGACAACAAGGCAACTTGTACAATGACTGCTGCCTGGTGGAAAGAGACAAGATCTGTTAGCTGTCCTCCTGTCTCCCTGCACTAATGGGATCAAGGCTGATGTGACTCTTTCCTTCCAGTACTTCAGCACAAAGAGAAAAGGAGAAAAGGCAAAGAAATATACTCTGAAGATTTCAAACAAGTTCTGAAAGAATAATGACATTATGAGAAGTGACCGCTTACCTGAGCTAATAAGGGTCTGGCTGGGAGCAGGTGTAGCTGTCCGTGTCAGGTTCATGCCCACGTTCTGCTGACCAGTCCCATCTGCTTCTGCCTTCTTGGCTGCCGCACTTTCTGCTTCTGTCTGGCTGCCCTGACTCACAGTCACTGTTTGGGCTGCAGGCAAGGGCTGCACCACTCCTGTGCCCTTCCTGGGACAGCTCCCACCACCACCCATTCCTGAGGAAGGCAACTGACCCAAACCCCCAGGTGCCTGGCCACTTCCACCTGGACCCATGGACCCTGGGATGCTATTCCCACTGCCTCCACCAGCTTGACTAAGGTTGAGGGACTGGCCTGAAGCCCCAGAGGAAGCCTGAGCCACAGCGAGGGCCTGGCTAGAGGCCTGGGAGAGGCTAGAGACAGGGGAGGCTCCAGGAGGAATGGCCTTCTGAGTAGAGCCTTGCATCTGAGGTCCTTGGGCTGAGGCCTGTTGGTTCCTCACAGCCAAGTTCTGCACCTGAAAGATGAGAAGAAAAAGGCAGATTGAGAAGAGGGGAATAAGAGGCAGTACGGTCAAAGATTTCTGTGACCAATTCAGAAGCAGTGAAGATAGCTACAGATATTCCACAACCCACCTCAAGTCATGGCACCACCTTTACAATTATATACAGAGGGTACCCAAAAAATGGATACACATTTTAAGAAAGGAAAAAAACTACTAAAATTTTAATACTCAATATATGCCACTAACAAAAGATGAATACAAGTCACGTTTGACTTCTGCAATTACAAGAGGTGCTCAAAGTGGTTACCATCAGCGTCCAGGCACTTCTGATTACAGCTTAAGCAACACTGACCAAAGTGTCCACTTGTATACATTTTTTTGGCACCCCCGGTACATTAAACACCTTCCAGGGAAGAACTCTTAAATCAAATTTTATTTTTCAGTCTCCTTCATTCACTATCAAATCTATCATTAAATTTGGTCATTTATTCCTTCAAAATGTCTCAGATTTTCCCTTTACTCTCCATTCATTCATTCAACATCTACCAAATAACTACTAAGTCTCAGGTACTACATTGGATACTGGGAATGCAGGGATGAAAGACATTCCCACCCTTGATGAGTACGTCCTACTAGGGAAGAAAGACAAGAAAATCACCAATAACTGTATTATAGTACACACAGATACGCACAAAGTGCCACTGGAGCACAGAGGAAGATGATTACCTCAGACTAAAGAGATTAGGGAAGATTTCCTAAAACAGGTGATGTTTGGCCTGAGGCCCAGTAGATAATAGTGAAGGTAAGAGTTTGAAGACACAGGTAACATTTGCAAGACCACTGAGTCAATAAAAAAATAGCATTTTTGGAAATTATAAATATTTCATTATGTTTGCGGTGAGTTAGAGGGAGTGGTAAGAAATGAAACTAGGAAGGTAGGCTGAAGCTAGGGAGGTAGACAGGTGCCAGATCATGAAGGACCTGGTGTTTCAAAATAAGGAGAGTCTGAACTTCAGTTTGGAAACAGAGAGTGTATCTATCTGTCTTCTTCATTGTTAAATTCCCAGCACCTAGCACAGTACCTGACACATAGTAAGTACTCCAAAATCTGAACAGAGAGAAAGAATGAGCACGTAATTGAATATTAAAAATATTAATCAGAATAAACATGATCGAATCTACAGTTGAAACTATTCTTTTAAACACTGCTGATGGAAATGTAATAACCATTTTGGCATCATATCCTAAATTGGACATTCGCACACCCTCTAATTCAGGAATTCCACAAAAGAACCTCTTTTATGTATAACTGGAGGCATGTATAGGAATGTTCACAGCAGAGCTATTCATAGTAACAAAAGCCTGGGAACAACCCAAATGGCCATTATCAGAAGACAAGATGAATGAACTATAGTAGATTCATAAAACGGAATATTACACAGAAATCAAAAGTAAAGTACAATGACATGCAACAATATAGATGGATCTTGACAATACGCTATTAAGAAAGCATTTCCAGATTACATACAGCACAAGTACCTTATAAATATAAAAACAAAATATATATTTTTATATATTATATAAGATGTGATCAAAAATACAGTGAATGTTTAAATAAAAAAACGTATTACAGTAAAAGACACATTGCCATTAATCCACCTCTGAATACTCCCCCTTGTTTCAAACACACTTATCCCATCATTCTTGCCACTTTCTGAAGTTTTGGATGTCCTCTTTCGTGAGTTTCTTTAGTTGTGCTGTTGTGGCTGCCTCGATGTCCTAAACTGATTCAAAACGTTTACCTTTCACGGTCATTTTGACTTTGGGGAAGAGCCAGAAGTCACACGGTACCAGATTCGGTGAATAAGGTGGATGAGGACACACCGTAATGTTTGTATTTGACAGAAATTGTCATATAACAGAAGCAATGTGTGACACAGAACCTTTCCATTGTGATTGAAAAATACAGTGAATGCTGCTGCTGAGTGCAATCCAATGGAAAGGCAGGGATTTTCAATACAGGAACTGCACGTTAAACCTTGGTAACAGTGTGTGACAAGTTTCAACTTGTTTGATGCAGTCAGTTGGGTGTGAGCTACGATTGAGAGGTGTGTTTTAAAGTGTGCCGTAAATCGTCCTCCATCATAATCCTCCGTGTCACACACTGCTTCTTCCCCAAAGTCAAAATGATTCAGGACATTGAGGCAGCCACAAAAGCGCAACTAAAGACACTCACGAAAGAGGACTTCCAAAACTGCTTCAGAAAGTGGCAAGAACAATGGGATAAGAGTGTTAGAAGCAAGGGGGAGTATTTTGAGGGGAATTAATGGCAATGTGTCTTTTACTATAACAAATATTTTTATTTAAATATTCACCATATGATTTGATCACACCGCATATTACATAATATATATATATATATATATATATATATAATATATATTTTACACACACACATATACAAATAATGATGTGGTGTCTGGAATTTGCTTCTAAATAATCCACAAGTGGAGGGAAGGGGCCTGGATAGACTGGCCATGTGTTGATAAATACTGAAGCTAGATAGTAAGTGCACAGAGATTCATTTTCTTTTTTATATGTTTAAATTTTTCCATAATAAAAAGTACTTTATTATATGTAAATGCAATAAAACTCTATAAAAAAATGATATCAAGGTACCCTCTCTGATTATCAAGGAAGGAATCAGAATGTTCTTACCATGAGTAGGGGCAGGCAGTAGATGGACCTGGGACTGCTTATTATATTATTAAAACTTACTGAGTAAATGAATAAAAGTGGGCTATAAATGGACCATTGATGAGAGAGTATCATGAGCCAAGGATTGTGATTTAGCAAATTCTGTATAGCAGAGATACAATTAAAAGTGTTAGTAACAACATACATTTTCATATTAAGAAACACTTATTCTGACAGTAATGTGGAATAGGATTAGAAGCAGATAAGGTTCAAGAGACCAGTGAGAAAACTAGTACAGTAATTCAAGTTGAAAATAAAAAGAACCTGAATTCAAGCAACAGCAGTAAAGAAGAGGTGAAAGCTTTTGAAAAAGATTTACAAGAACCATTAGGATTAGGGGTTGGGGCATTTAATATTATCTGGCAATTATACAGTTTTTTTCTACTCAGCTTCCTTTCCATAATGGCTACTTAAAACTTCCTAGTCTCCCTGTACCTCAGAACCATGTCCTCTTTCCCGTCACTCATCCCTGCAGACAACGAAACCATTATGAGCGTGATACTCCATCACTTCCACCACCAGATCATACATTCACCTGCATAAGTACCCATCACTTACTTCTCCCTTATGTCCCTTCTCTCCTTCCTCCTTCTCAAGAAGCTTATGTTATCAACTCTCTCCTGTCTCTTCAACGTCTCCTCTACTGGCTCCCTCCCTCCCGAAAACCGTCCCTGAACCTCACTTCCCCTCCCCCAGTTTCATCCTCCTTTCCTGTTACTGCTAAACCCTTAATAACTGTTTCCATTCACTGCATCTGTTCCCACTATCCAATCATTCTTCACCCCCATGATTCCACTGAACAGTTTTCCATCCATATCAGTAACTCCATCTTTCTTGCCCTCTTTAGTGCGTTTGATGGAGGACCGTTTAACGGGGGACACTTGCCAATTCTTGTTCTATTCTGTCCTCTTGCCTCTCTGTCACTCTTTCCTACTCACCTTCATCAGCCCATCACCCCCTACTTGACCTTGAACTGCTATATTTTCTAAGTGTTCATCCAATCCTCACGGCTCCATCTGAAAGGCTTTCCTCTTTTCAATCCCCACCATCTCTCTAAGGAATTTCAAACATTCCCTTGACTTCAATTATCTACATGCCTACTACTCTTGAATGTTTATATCCAACTCAGAGAGCTCTCCTCTGAGCTTGAGCACCACATAAAACTGCTGATCTAATATCTCCTCCTGCACGGTTGGCATATCCAAAAGTGAACTTCACCCTAAATCCAATTCTCCAACATTCTTTATCTAATAATTATCACCACCAGCCAGCTCACTGCTGTATCAGATCTCCTCTCTGGCATCTCCCTCAATTCCCCATCTATTGACTCCGTTCTCCTTCTTCACTGACCTTCTAAGTTTTTCTCAAATCTATTCATTTCTACCGATCTCCATTGCTACCACCTAATCCAAACACCGTCTTTCCCCTAAAATGTTATGATGGTGTTGTTCTCCCTGTGTTCACACTCACACCATTTCCATTTATTCTCCACAGAGGAGCCAACAGTCTTTAAAATTAAGAAGGGGAAAAAAAACCCTCAAATCTCTCCATGTCAATTCCATATTTGAAATCCTTCCATAGCTTCCCATCACCATTCACATAAAGCCCAAATGCTGAACACAGCACCCAAGATCCTGCAAGATGGGGTTTCACCTACCTCTCCAGCACCATCTCTATCTTCCTTTGCTAAACTCCAGGAACACAGGTCTTCTTTCAATTCCTCAAATATATAGTTCCTTCCCTCCTCGGATCTCTGGACGTAAAGTTCCCCTACCATCACTACTCTCCTTCCACGTCTTCACCTGACTAATTTCTACAGGCCCAAGTTCAACTGTCACCTCCGCAGGGAGGCCTTCTACCCCCATCCCAAGGCTGAACTGAGTCCCTTTCTATGTTTTCACAGCACTCTATACTTTCTAATGAAGCAATTATTAAAACATTCAGGTGATTATTTGTTTAATGTCTGATACTTCAATGATTTGTAATGTCCATGAGTCTAGTGATTATAACTTTCTTGGGCATTCAAAGTTAAGGGATGTCTGGTATATCATAATGATAGTTAACACTCTTAAACACTCATTTTGTCCAGCTACTATTCAAGCACTCATACACATCAACTCATTTAGTCCTCGCAACACACCCTGAGGTAGGTATTTTATAAAAGGTATTTTGTATATGAAGAAACTGTGGCAGAAAGATATTAGATCATTTGCCTCGATCACACAGTAAGTTGTAGAGTTGGTATCTGTTCCAAATATCAGATTCATATTTTCAACCACTACTCTGTCCCTCCACATGTTCACGCTCAACAAACAGACAGATGAATGAAAGAACTGGATATGAAAGCAGTCTCAACCTCATCCTCTGATCCTACCACTATTACCACAGTCGAAAGCAAAGGTCTCACCTTGAAACTAAAATGACCCCAAGAGTTTCTTAGTAAGTTCCCTAATTTCTCTTTCGTCTCCCGACAATGTTCCTAGGTGATTCCTTCTAAAGTACTCGCCTTATCCTGTTACTCTGCTGCTTAGTAGCCAGCAGACCCCTGCTGCCTATGAAGTTACTTGGCTTTCAGATTTTTCCCAAACAATGACCTTTTCCACCATCAGGCCTGCTGTCTCCACTTCATCCACTCACCCCCGACTCACAGTCACATATAAATTATGCCTTTACACAGAGTATTCTCTCTCCAGTTTTCTTCTTACTCCAAATCAAATCATACCCATCCTCCAAGAATTTGCTCAAGTATCCCAAAAAAATCATTGAGAATTAGTGCAGCCAATCCTTGCCTAAAATAGTGTCAAAGTTAGTGCCATTTACTTTTGTACTTTTTTGTTCTCTATGCTCTTTTTTATGAAGACTTGACTCATATTTATTTTCAATCCCCCAAAGTTTCTAGTACACATCTGAGCACATCAATAGAAAGCTCAATATTTATTTGCTAACTGATAAGCTGAACCCGGTGGCTCAGGCGGTTAGAGCTCCATGCTCCTAACACCGAAGGCTGCCAGTTCGATTCCCACATGGGCCAGTGGGCTCTCAACCACAAGGTTGCCAGTTCAATTCCTCAAGTCCCGCAAGGGATGGTGGGCTGCGCCCCCTGCAACTAAAATTGAACACGGCACCTTGAGCTGAGCTGCCGCTGAGCTCCCGGATGGCTCAGTTGGTTGGAGCACGTCCTCTCAACCACAAGATTGCCGGTTCGATTCCTCGACTCCCACAAGGGATGGTGGGCTCTGCCCCCTGCAACTAGCAACAGCAACTGGACCTGGAGCTGAGCTGGGCCCTCCACAACTAAGACTGAAAGGACAACAACTTGACTTGGAAAAAAGTCCTAGAAGTACACAGTGTTCCCCAATAAAGTCCTGTTCCCCTTCCCAATAAAATCTTTAAAAAAAAAAAAAGAATAAAATAAGTATTATGAGATCCCAGTTTATATCCCATTCATAAGAAGATAAAAAATTCAGGAGATACATATATATATACATATATATGTGTGTGTATATATACTAACACTTTTATATATATTATGAGGACAAGGCGTGGGAAGCAATTGTGAAGGTTTCACTAGAAATACAGTGAACAGAAACAGACTGCTCAAAGTTGAGAGCTACAGGAACTCATAAAGAGAAGGAATCAAACATTCTTCTAGCAACGTAGCCAGCTCAGCTCCATCTATATAACAGAAGAATTCCCTCAACCATCCCCCATCTTCCAGAGACAGTACTACAAGGAGAATTAAGACTTCCTGAATAAACTGAGCCATGGAGGGCTAAAAAAATGGTAAGGAAATCTGCCCTTGTTAACAATAAGGCTTCCCAAACGCAGAGGGCTGTTTTCAGTCAAATCTACTTCCCTTCCTAATTCAACTCAAAAGTTGTAAGGGATTCAAGTTCTATAGAAATTAAGAAAGGGGCAAAAAAAATAAAAAATTTTAAAAACTAAGCATTCTGAAAAGAGGGAATGGAGTAGAAGGGCGGCCTTACTCTACGGTCGTTCCCTTCATCCTCCCCAGTGCCCATCCGCAGGTCAATGGTTGCCACTGACCTGATCGGCATCTGTATGAACTCCGGGAGACTGAGCAGATGGCACCTCCTGCTGGACTGCAGCCACTGCGCCGTTAGGCATCAGGATCAGTTGGGAGGCTAGAGGCACATTCCGGCCCAGGGTCCGGTTTACCTGCAATAGGTTTCCCAGCTGTGGCTGGCAAGGAGAGGAGGAAGAGGAAAAGCAAAGGAAAGAGAACAAGAGGAAAAGAAGACAGAAGAAATGGAAGGGAAGGACCACAAGACAAAATAAACAGAAGATACGAAACAGCTAAGCCCTGCCCCTTTCCACACCAACCCAGGAGACCCTTATTCTCCATAAGTGATGAATCATCCAGAAGAAAACCTAGAATCTGTATAAAACTATAGACTGATAACAAAGAGTCAAACATCAAAGAAGCTGAGACAGTGAGGATTTTAGGACAAGTATTTATGCACAGTAAGTATAGACAGGCTAAGAGATAACACTTAGAATTTGTGTACTTGAGCCACAGGTTTAAAGATTAGACTATCTGATGCTAATTTAGTCAAATGTTAAGGTGAACATCTTCTAACTTAGTATCTCAATGCAACTTGCAAGCTACCTGTGAATACTGAGTGGTACTTGTAGAGGTACGTAAGGTACAGGAAGTAGACCAGCGTTTCTTAAAACAGCTGGGTAACTGTGGTTTAAATAAAACAGTTTTCACTCAAGTCCTAGCCAGGAGTCAGAACAATTACGCCTCTGGGACAATGGCCGTTGTGTCTGTGGCTTACCCGTAGATACATCTGGGCCTGGGACTGGTTGAGGGGTGGGGAGGTGGTATTCCCCAGTAGCACAGATTGGGTCAAAGTGGTAGCACTGGGAGAGCTCACACTCTGGGATCGGCTGATGAGCTGGGCGGCCGACGTGGTGGCCAGATTGATCTGTGTGGTATAGAAAGGAACCAGGGCTAAGGCTTTGGGAGACGTAAAAGGAAATGTAAATGACTGACATATTCAGAGTCACACGGTCAGAACAGAATATCTCACTTTTCACAGAGTCCGGGGGAAATGAGTAATATCTTTCTATCCATAACTGTCATCCTGGCTACTGGGGGGTATCACCAAAGTAAAAAAACCAGTCCCTAACCACTAGTGTAACAGCTGAGAAGGCAAAGGAACGAAATGGAACAGATTTTACTTCTCACTGAAAGGTCCAGAGATTAGTCCCTTTTCTTTATTATCTCCTCTTCTTCCCAAGATTTTCTTCCTCCTTTCTTAGACCTCCTCATTAAGACTCCTCTATAGATCCAAGCTGGTTACCTTTCCTTTTCCTAACATTCTCTGTGCAAGAGCAGTTAATACCGTTGATGGCGGCTCAATAAACACTGAGATCAGCTGCACAACGTTGAGCACAGAGACAAAGACGCAGAGAGAGAAGCCTCTCAGCAGGGCGAAGCAGTACTCACTGAGGCCTGAGTGGTGGCAGTCTGCTGCTGCGCTGTGCTGCTGTTTGGGGAGCTAGCCTGCCGACTGGCAGCAATTGTGGCCTGTCAGAGAAGAAAGGAAGTAAGAAAGAGCGGAGACGATGAAGGCAAAAGATCTGAATCTTCCGGCAATAAATCAGAGGTGCAAAACGTAATAAAGACTCCCAGTAAGAACCGAGCAACTCTATTATGGAGCAAGGAAAAGTATATTCATTACGCAATAATCTCACCTTACCACATATGCTAACCCAGTACCTCCCACATAACCCTCCCGGGCCAGGCAGGCAGGCAACTTGTCCTCCTCCTCCCACTTTCTTTGAAGTGAAAGAACCTTTGCTCAGGTCACATCACTGATAAGTCTAACCCAGAGCTGTCCAATACAAATATAATGGGAGCCACATGTATAATTTTCGAATATGTACATTTTTTAAAAGGGAAAAATACAGAAGTACACTTTAATAATTTATTTTATTTAAGCAAATGTATCCCTCATTTCAACATATAACTAATGTAAACAAACTACTGAGATATTTTCCTTTTTTTTTTTCTTACTAAGTCTTTGAAATCTAAAATCTTACTGCACACCTCAACTTAGAATGGCCACATTTTAAGCACTCAATAGCTCCATGTGGCTAATGGATACCATGTTGCACAGTGCAGGACCTGACCTCTAAAAGGAAGTTCTCCCACAGTTCTTACTGCAATCCCAGAAGCTAAGATCCTACAGGAGGACAGGAGGCAGAGGAGAATGTGTCCAGCCTGGCTTAGTGGACAATGCAGTATGCCCCCACCCACCTGTAGCACCTATCCCTTCCCTCTTGGGCCAGCTGGCTGCTGACCTCTCACCTGCTGGACTGCAGCCAGGCTATGCAACTGGGCATTGCTGAGCTGTTGCTGGAGCATGAACTGGTGGAAATACTGAGCCGCGTTAGGCTGACGCTGCAGTGCCTGCAGAGCCTGAGAGGAAAAGGAGAGGATCAACCCACTTGGAATGAATCACTCCTAACTTCTATACTATGTAAATCACTGTGATCCTGTGAAAGGGACACATGGCAAGGAGAGAAACAAAGGAAGATGGGAATCTGGCTAAATCATCAACTTCTGATTTGTCCAGTTTGTTTATATGAGAACCAGTAAGTTCACATAGTCCTCAAAAAGTAGAGAGGCAATGAATTGAAGTGGAGAGAAGAGGAAAATAAAAGACCATTATTCTAGGGATAATGAAAGACCATTATTCTAGGGATAATGTTGTATCCCTAGAATAATGGTCTTTTATTAATTTTCGAGGAAACACGGTATAAGAATAGAGCTTAGCTATGCTCTATTCTTATACCGTGTTTCCCCGAACATAAGACCTAGCCAGACAATCAGCTCTAATGCATCTTTTGGAACAAAAATTAATATAAGACCCGGTCTTATTTTACTATAAGTAAAATTTTACTTATAGTAAAATAAGACCGGGTCTTATATAATATAACATAAGAGAGGGTCTTATATTAATTTTTGCTGCAAAAGATACATTAGAGCTGACTGTCCGGCTAGGTCTTATTTTTGGGGAAAGAGGGTATATAAAGCAAAACAGTGTAAATAACATAAATGCTTATTTCCCAAAATGGAATCTGCAAGGAAAAGAATTGGGACTAGAAAGGTTGAAAATAAATGAGATGTCCATTAATGTGAAGAGAAGAAGAAAATAAAAGACCATATTCTAGGGATACAACAGAGGTGATTAAGCTCTAAGGGGTTGAAAATAATGAAAAACTCAAGTAAACAGTGGCTTATGAAAGATTCTATCAGGTAAAATTTTCAAATAACTGGAATTTTCAAGCATCTATAGTATAATCCTAATGGATATTTATAATGATACTGGTAAGTCAGTTTCAAGTGTTAACTTTAGGATATTACTATATTCTTATTCTTTAATGATTCATATTATTCTTATGATGTGCAGTTATTCTAGTAGCCAAAATACTTTAAGACCCCATTCTCAAGCATATTTATTAAAAACATGGAAGTTATATTTGTCTAAAACTAAAACTCTAAATTTAGAGTTTTATACTTCCATTACTCAGGGTGATTAAAAAAGAAAAACAACAACAACAACAACGATTAAAAACCTGACAAGCCCTGAAGAGAAATGGTTAATTAGAATTTAGCTACATGAACTGAATGGTATAAAAAAAAAAAAAAAACCTTCATTTAAAGGCTGAATCTCATTCTGTTTGCTTGCTCAAACTGTTGTAAACTCCTAAGATTCTCAGAGCTAGAAGGGACCTTACCCATCACCTAATCCAACTCCCCCAGTTTTCTGGAAAGGAACTAAGGGTGATTATCCTCCAGCATCCTTGCCTACCCCTAGCCAGTACTCACAGATCACAGCCCCTCAGAGCTGAGCCTCACCTGCACTGCTTGTCGTTCATACAGTGACATTTGAGCTATCTGGGGCCGAGAGCTGCCCCCAGAGCTGGAACTCCCATTGGTGGAGTTGGAGTTCTGCTCACTCTCAGTCTCCATGATAGTGGTCCAGGGTCCCCAATGTTGGTGCTCTGACTCAAGACCTAGAGGGAAAGAGCACAGGATTAAAATTTACACCTGATCTCAAAATGTTATTTCATGTCACTATTCAAGTTATCTAAGAATCTTCTTCCATAAATCACAATTTCTCAGGTTTTATAACTACCAAATCTGCAATATACTTTTCCCCATACCATCTTCTGAAGCTATGCAGTGTCTTACACAACTTTTCCATATTCCCTCACAGCTGTCATTAAATATAAAATGGTGAGAATGTAAGACAGTACCTCATAATACTAAGACCACCTTACATTCCCATAACACTTTTTAACAGTTTTAAATCTTCCTGTTTAAAATTTATTGCTACCTCGTTTATATCTGCATCTGCAACCTCCTTATCAGTATCGTCGTCTTAACCACCGGTACTATTTACTAAGAAGCCACTAGATGCCTCCTCTCACTGAGTTAAGCTCTTCACCTCCATTATCTCTCACAGTGCTTTAAGATAAATAATATTATCTCCATTATTAGGTTTTCTGAGGTTAAAGAAGCTGTCCTAGTAAGTATCAAGTCTTTACACTAGCACATGCTTCTTCAAAACAGAAAAAAAATCTGTGATTGAGGCAGTGTGGCTCAGTTTGAGTACTCACTATCCTAAAATACACATATGTAAAATGCACCATGGCAAGTCACAAAACGAGGAGGTAGAAGAGCTGGCCGACAGCCCACATAGCCCAAATAGCTGCCTGGTTCCAGCTCAGGCTATTAATAATAACACATCAGGCATGTCAATTTCCCTTCTTATATCTCAATTTCCCCATCTGCAAAAAACGCTTCACCACTGAATGTATTTTAACAAATGACTCCCAGGTATTAGACATTAAATATACAGCAATGAAAATCTTCAAGAAAGTAAGATTCAATTTTTTTAGTCCAGTAAAGTGGTCACAATTTACCCTCTGGAGTCTAAAATTTGCGAAAATTTGCAAAAAGACATTTGCAAAAAGACATATGAAAACATTGGTAAGAACCAAGCAATGAAATAGGAGAGAAGGAGGAAGAAGACGGGTACCTCTAAACCAGCACTAAATAACAATAAGCGTTTTTTTTTCTGTTCATTCTTTTTTTTTTCTCTTTTGTTAAACCTAGACACTATATTTTGCACTTTTGAGGCATGGGGCCACTAGAAATCTTAGGTCAGCAAAACACTATTTAGGAATGCAAACATCAAACCAGAATTTCTGCTGGAGGCTGTCAACAGTTTTATTATGGTAGATTTATCTTAATGATTGCATCCAAAACAAGCAAAGTAAATCAAATCAAACCACTTGGTGTTAGAAATAGAGTTGGGGACACTTCTTGTTATTCCATTCCCAGTATCATCTGATCGCATCATTATCCCCCAAAAACTGCCCATCTCTTCAGTTTCACTTAAGAATAGCAAATGTCACTGCAAACATGGATATAACCCAAGAAGTACACAGGAGAAATCATATCAGCTTCAACTCTAGTCTATCTTGGCCCCACATCTTTTGCCAAAATATCAAAGCACTAAACAGATACAGACCCATGAATCCTCATTATCAGCATGTGAAGAAAAAAAGTGGGTAAGGATTAGAGGCAGCACGCATAGTTGTATAGATCACTGGACTTAGTTCACTGGACTCAGAGACATGAGACCCCCTTTACTAGCTAGAGCGGACATTAATTCCTACATTCATAGGTGAAAATGATAATAAGTTACATGACCCCTCATCGCCCCCAAAATGCAAGCCTTAATATTTTTTTCAGATTGTGAAATGGATATAGAAATGAAAAGGGACAAGGTTAAAAAAAAAAAAAATCAAGGGAAATTGTCATCAAAACCAGGATTCGTAGGTCCCAGGCACATAAATATATTTGTTTGGGATCAGGTTTGAAATTGTAAAATTAAGTACAGAAAATGAAGACAACAAAAAGTTTAGGAGGCACAGTGAATTTAAGTTTTCAGAATTAAATGGGAAGAAAGAGAAGCTGATCCATGCAGGTCCCCTTTAAGTAGCTAAACCACGCTCATCCTGAAAGGTAGTATTTGGTGTGTATGGGTTGCGTGGTTAGGAGCACAGACCCCTGGAAGGGAGCTAGGAAAGGATATTGAAGTGGAACTGGGACTGGGCCTATTGAGCCAAGAGTTGGAGGAAATCAATTTCCCCAAGCATAAAACTCTGTGTTGTAGAAAGGATGGGGCATGGGGACGGGAGGCGGGAGAAGGGGGTGGTTCGGGGAAGGCTGTGCCAAAGAAATGGAAGTAATCTGGAGTATAGAGAGTAGACGCCCAGGAGTCCTTGTTGTATATAGAACCTTTATGAAAATGAGATTCCAAAGGGAGTCAAATACACCGGGGGAAGGGGGCAGACAGAGTGGGGTACCAGGAGTGAAGTAACCCAAGTGAGCAGGGAAATGTGCTTACTGATAGCGGTAAGACAGGCAGAAGACAGACAGAAGTCGCGTAATTGGAGGCTGAGGAACTCAGCGGACCATGAAAGCAGGGAGATAACTAGACAGCATGCTTCCATGGGAGAACCAAAGTCAGAGAGGGAAAATGAATGAGAAAATGAGCAGTCAGAAGCAACTAGGGTAACGGACACACAGCATTAAACACAGAGACACGAATAGCAAGAAGTCTCGGACAGGCAGAGCCGAAGGACCGCAAAGCTCAGCGCTAGAGGTAGGCAGGGAAAGAAACTGGGGGAGGTACCTGGGGCGTTCCACACACCGAGGTGGCTGGAGCAACCTCCCCGCGCAGCCAAGCCCCTAGAGGTCCTGCCCTCCCCAGCCCGCGGTCTCCGGGTTACCTTCGCGCCTGGCTCTGCACCCAAGTGATCCCGAGGGGCGTCCACCTCATGTGCGGGGGTCCCCGGTCGCCGGGCTGGGCGGGGGGCTCAATCGGCCTCCGCGGCGGGTTCCCCTCGCCTCCTCCCCTTCCTGGAGGGGCGGGGGCGCTGAGGGCGGGGTGGGAGGGACCCGGCGCGGCCGCGGCACCCCGCCCCTCCCGCCGCTCCGGGTGCGGACCCGGCCGCGGCTCTGCCAGGCCTCCGGGGCTCGCTCCAGGCCTGTCACTTCCTGCCGGGCCGAGAGGGTGGGGGCTGCAGGCTGGGGGCTGCGGGCCGGGCTGGAGGAGGGGGCTAGCGGGGAGGTGCTTCCGGGGCAGCCGGACCCCTCCCCCGGCCCTCCCCCTCCCCTTGGCGCCCTCCTCCCCCTCCCTCCGCGCGTCCCTCGTTTCCTGCCGGCGCCCGTTGCCATGACGACGCCGCTCCCGGGCCTCTGCGTTCTGGGCCCCGGGGTTTTTTCCCCTCTCTCCCTCTTTCTCCTCTTTTTTTCCCTTCTTTCCTCCGAGTTCTGCTCGCCGGTTGGAGCGACGAAACTGAGAAAGTGCTGGCCTCTAGTGGGGAAGTCACCTCTCATAGAGGAGAGGGATATGGGAGAAGGGAGGGAAGTGACGTGAAAAGGGGGGAAAAGAAGGTATTTTCTGGAGCTTTTGGGAATAAGGGATAGAAAAAAAGGATCAAAGGGACCAACAGGAAGAGAGGGAGAAAGCAAAGCTACGACCCCAGAGAAAGAATCAACTGGGAAAGGAAATAAAGCCGAAGAAAGGAGAGAACAGAGGAAAAAAAGATTGAGAAAAAGGAGTATGTAGATTGTTTAATCTCTCACCTCAACTCCAAGAAGGCGGGAAAGAAAGCTGCACAGAAACAGTGAACCCTTAGGAGTTGACATTCATCTAAAAGCAGCAACCTGATATAACTTGCTTTGAATAACATGTTTAAGTCTGTAATTTCAGGGATTTCGTGTGCTGTGTCTTCTTGGATTTAAATGTGTATGTAAAAGCGAGAATTAGAACGACAAAAACAAGGGAGAAGGCGGAGGTATAAAGAGAGTAGAACAATGGGGCTGTCTTTGGGAATACTAAACATTTGATAAGGCAGTGGCCTTTGTCATTTATCAGTTTTTAATTCTCTTAGATTTTGAACATTTAGCAAGTATTTATAGAGTACCTACTATGTGCCGCTCACTATTTTGGAAGCTTGGATTACACATCAGTGCACAGAACAAAGATAACTGCCCTCATTAACCTTTACAGAATGGGCTAGGGAACGCCTTGTGGATTAATAACTAGAGTTGATCCTTTTTCTGTTGTTATAGCCCAGTAACTACTTTTACCTTACGTCTTTTCCTAACCTCTGTTCTATCCAGTTATTTGTCAACCGGCTCTTTATTCTCTACTTTAAAAGCCAAGGCATAACCGGTTTGTTTTTACAGGGAAAAAAAATAGAACTGTTCTCTTTGTTTATAATTAGATCCATTTAGATTTGCATTGAGAGAGGAGTGTTTGGACTCCGGACTTTTAATTATCAGTAGCCAGATTTATATCAGAAAAATCTGCCAGGCTTCTAGGAACCAGTCGGACAAGTATGTGAGGGAAGAAACCGGAGGGCAGCCAAAGGACTGGAAAAACAAAGACACGAGGTGGGAGGAGGTGAAAGGGTATGTTGCCAGGATGGATGACAGGCTTTGGCTGAAGATGAATTGAAAAAATTCTGGCAGAGAACTAGTGGTAAAAACTAGGTAAAGCATTAGTCATCTAATTCAAACCTAGATTTGTGGCATGTCTAAGTTTAAAGCTTTTGTTCGGAGACTTAGAATGGATGTATTGAGGCTAAGATAAATATCCTAGCACCAATGAGAAATTGGTAGATAGATAATTTTCAGATTATACGATATTCAGGTCAAGAAACATTACTCATGTGCTTCCATAGGTCCCATGGGAGAATTATCACTGTTAAGTGTCTAAAGAAGACCTGCAATATAGTCCAAGGATAAGCAATCAAATGCCATAGTTGCTTTTGCAAGCCTATGGAACTTGCATACCTTTTGGGTACCTGGCCATTTCAGCCTCAATAGAAGTGAAGTAGAATCACTACCAATGCATATAGTTACATCACATCTCTAAAGATTTTTTATATTTCCTGGATCACCAGTCCCTACATCTACTAAAAGTTACACGTTTAGATGATGGTAGGGGCTAAGAAAGTGATGGTGTATATAATTTTGTTGAATGTCTGATTTAAATCTAGCTTAGGAATAGTCTCTCATAGAGCATGCCTTATTGAATATGGGCCAGTAGTTTAAACTTCTTTCATAGAAGCTTGTACCCCATGTTTCACAGTTAATTCTTTTCAAGTTCACTTCTCTCCATGACACACCAGTCTTCCAGGGTCATAGGTCTAAGGAATTTTTCAAAGAAAATTTCAGGATAAAAATGAACTATATCAACAGTAAAGTGAAGTATTAGAAAACCTCCATTCATAAAACAATCACCATAGATGAAATCATCTTGATAACTGGTACTGAAGAGCTTAACTCAATCTAAACAGAGCAAAACAATTATGCTTCCTAGAAAATCCACAACTGACTTTTTTTTGCTAAACTTTCTCATTTTCATTTAATGATTCCGCTGGAATTAGTCTTTTCTTTTTCAAACAAAATAGTTCTTGTGAATGGAGGCTAAATAATTTCTTTACTCTGCATAACACTGCAAGTCATTAGCCTAAATAGGTGAAAAGGAAATGCATTCCATCTGGTAAGTAGAAATCGAAGCCCTCCCACTGCAAACTTATCTTAATAAGGAAAGATTAGGATTTGAAAGGAAATCCACTGTTTGGAAGCAACAAAAGCAAATAAAATAGAAAGTAGGCTAATATAATTTTGCACATCAACTGGCATTGAATAAGCATTCTTCAAACTTCTCTTCCAAGCCCAGCATTGTGCAATGAATTGTGAAGGAAGAGATTGGTCCTTACACATACAGGTGTTAGTGTCGTTGGAATGTGTCTTTTTACAAGTAACTAAGCAAGTAAGCATGTGTGATCACATTTTTATGCAAATATGGGTAGGATGAAGTAGGGGGAGAAGAAATCGAAACCTTTAACCACCAGCAATTTCGGATGTGAAATCGGATGCATATCCCACCCCCATCCCACCACAATTCTTTATGCCACTTAAGATCTAGTTGGAACAAAATGAAATGAAGATTAAAAGGATTTATAGTTAGATTTTTAAGACAAAAAAGAACTTTAAAATTATCCAACACCCTCAATTTTAACTGGTGAAAATTGAAGGCTAAAAGATGACTGTAGAAGAGAAGCATTTCATAATACCTGACAAACAGAAGATGTCCAAAAAATATTTGGTGATTAAATTAATTGCCTAGATACTTGCCCTTCTCTGAACTGGGGGGAAAAAATACAAAAGACAATGAAATTCAAAGATATAAAGATACTTCTCACTCCTCACCATTAGTACCCGTAATGGAGTTCAGGACACACTCACCCAAAATATAGCACCTTGGCATATTGACCGTTTTAAGCTGAAGAAATGTGAGAAAATGGCAGAAACAGAAAAACTGCTCTGATTTCCTCTCCTCTTTCTTCTTTTCCAAAATAGGTCATAAAACCCTCCTGTGAGAAGTGCCCCAGGAAGAAAGGAGCATCCTTATCCCAGAAGACAAAAGGAAACCAAGAAGAGTCCTAACAAACAGGCCTTGCTCAGTTTCCCCCAGTTAACTACACATACCTCACATTTCTATGATATTCCTCCACGACCGTCTACGCTTAACAAACCTAGCATAAAAATATACCAGTCTAACTATTTCTTTGGCTCTTCACTTCCTTATGAAGGCTCCCACGTCACATAAAACCTAAATAAATTTTGTTGAAATAAATTTCTAGGCCCAAGAAGGAGCCACTCATGCCTGGGGTGCCCCATCAGCCAACTGAAACTTAAGATAACGTTCATGTCCCTGTAAATGCTCCACAATAACAAAGGCACCGCCATTTTAGACAGTTACCATGTGACCTCTCAGTTCTGTAAAATGGGAATAACACCTAGTAGTTGTTGGAAATAACTGAGATGTTTATAAAGTATTTCATACAGTATCTGACACATAGTACAAGCTATTAGCTTCCTTTGGTAACCCAATATATTTTTGTCATCACCAAATGTATCTAAACCACTCTCGATTTTTTACTTAGCCGATGTCACAACTTTTTTAACTCACAATTTAGTTAATGAGTTGATGAGTTAATGAATTTATTGTTGAGGAAGAAAAACTTTTCCTCTATTCACTTAGATTCAATTAATGGGGGCATATAAATTAAACAAAAGACAATTTTTATTAATACTTATTTGTATGGGAGTTCACAGAAAAGAATTAAAACTCAAAGAAGTGGTTAAACTCAGGAGTTTATATACGCTTCTTAACAAATGAAAGAGGGTTTGGGCTTCCAGGGACATAAATTGCTAAACTATAGGAGAACAGTGTTCTCTTTTCTTCCTAGGTACGGGTTGGAGGGCTGGAGGGGACCTTCCTCAAAGGGAAATTTATTAAGCAAAGAATTCTTCCTGCATCTGTTAATTCTCAATTGCCTTTAGCACAAAATAATACTTATGCCAAAGTAGTATATTTGGGGGCGGCATATTCTTTTATTTTTATTTTTTTAACATTTTTTTTATTAGTTTCAGGTGCACAAAACAATGTAATAGTTAGACATTTATAATTTATACCCCTCACACAGTGACAACCCCCCTCCCCCTATCCACTACCCCTCTGACATCGCACACAGCTATTACAATTCCACTGTCTTTATTCCTAATGCTGTACTCTGCTTCTTGTAACCATATATATATGTATGTATGTGTGTGTGTGTGTGTGTGTGTGTGTGTATATATGTGTGTGTGTATATATATATATATATATATATATATATACACATGTAATTTTAGTTGACATTATTATTCAGCTTCAGCTTCAGGTGTACACTGCAGTGATCAGTCATCTACATCATCCCTGAGATGGTCTCCCTAATGAGACAAGTGTCCATCGGATAACCTACAAAATCTTTACATTATTGATTACATTCCCCAAATTGACGTTCGTATCCCCGTGGCAATCTTGTGGTTACTGATTGTGCTTTCTAATCCCCTCACCTTCCCCCTTATCCCCATCTCCCCTCCCATTTAGCAACCCTCAGTTTTTCCTCTATGTCTCTGAGACTGTTTCTGATTAGTTCATTCATTTATTTTTCTTTAGATTCCACATATAAGTGAGATACCACATATGGTATTTGTCTTTCTCTCTGACTTATTTCACTTAACATAATGTTCTCTAGGTCCATCCATGTTGTTGCAAATGGTAAGATTTCATTCTTCTTTATGGCTGCATAATACTCCATTGTATAAATGTACCACAGTTTCTTAATCCAGTCGTCTACCGATGGGCATTTCGGTTGTTTCCATGTCTTAGCTATTGTGCACAGTGCTGCAATAAACATAGGAGTGCATAAATTTTTTTGAATAAGAGTTTTGGATTTCTCCGGATAGATACCTAGGAGTGGAATTGCTGGGTCACAAGGTAGTTCCATTTTCAGATTTTTGAGATACCTCCATACTGTTTTCCATAGCGGCTGCACCAGTCTGCAATCCCACCAACAGTGCACAAGCGTTCCCTTTTCTCCACATCCTCGCCAGCACTTGTTGTTTGTTGATTTATTGATGATAGCCATTTTGACTGGGGTGAGGTGGTATCTCACTGTGGTTTTTATTTGCATTTCTCTAATGATTAGTGAAGTTGAGCATTTTTTCATGTCTGTTTGCCATTTGTATGTCCTCTTTTAAAAAATGTCTTTTCATGACCTCTGGGGGGGGCGGCATATTCTGATCCCCTTCATTACTATAATTTTATATGAAAAGAGTATTCCACTTCCTATGTACAAACTTTACATCTTTTGGCATTCAAGTGTGTCTTCTGGTCTACTTTTCCAGGATTTGGGTACAAATCCATGTTGAGAGGAAGCACTAAATGTATATCCTCTGGGGTTATATGCTCTTTGCCAAGAGAGCTAAGTCCCTGGGAAGAAGTCTAAAGGGAAGAAAAGATTCAAAATATACTTAGAGCCTCTGTTGGTGGCTTCATATACGTTATTATGTTCAACCCTCTCAATAACATTTTCTATTTGCTATTATTAATTCTTAATTTACAGGTGAGGAAATTAAAGCTCAGGAAAGTTAGGTAAATTGTTCAAAGTTCGTGGGAGTAGTAAGTAATAGGGTCAATTTTAAATTCAGGTCTGTCTGACTCCAAAGCTCTAACTACATCACATCTTCCACAGTGTGAAAATAGAGTAATGCAGACCTATTTAAAATGCTTAGCACACACATAAATGTTTGCACAAAGATGCTTGGCATTTGCCATTGTAAATACATGCAATGGAAGGCCCACTCTGCCTTTGTTAACACGGGAAATAACTCTGGTTATCAGACCACAAAGATACGGGGGAGATGTCTCAGCAAAAAATAAAGAAGAGAGATGTATATATTATTTCCCTAAATTCTGTTTTTTCCTTTGTCTGGTTATAAACTAAGGTAAGCAGATAATAGCCCCAAAGACGTCCTCATCCATGAAACCTATGACTGTGCTATGCTAAGCCAAAGAGAAATTAAAGTTGCAGATGGAATTAAGGTTCCAAACAGCTGACCTGAAAATAGGGAGATTATATTAGATTATATGGATGAGCCCAGTGTAATCACAAAGGTCCTTAAAGGTATAAGTCGGGGAGAAGAGACAGGTCGAGTCATGCAATGTGAGGACTCACCCTGCCATTGCTGGCTTTGAAGACGGAAGGGGGCCATGAGCTGAGCATTGCAGGAAGTCTCTAGAAGCTGGGGGCGGGGGGAGGCAGGGGGATAAAAGGAAATGGATTCTCCCCTAGAGCCTCCAGAAAAGAGCACAGCCCTAATGACAGCTTGATTTTCACCCAATGAGATCCATGTCAGACTTCTGATCTATAGAACTGTAAGGCCATAAATTTGTGTTGTTTTAAAGCACTAAGTTTGTGAAAAATTACTATAGCAGCAATAAGAAAACTAACATATAAACTAATCGGTATATCAAAAAGCAGCACCTAATCTTAGACCTTTTCTGCTGCCTAAAGTCCAGCTAATCGTCAACTTCATTACTCCACTGTTTGCTAACAACAGGAAAATTTATTGTATCACATGCTTGGACTGATCAAAGAGTAAGTGCTCAAAATCGTTTTGAAGGGCAGTTTTTCAGTTCTGTGAAAACCATATTAAAGTACGATTTTCAAAAAGGCAGAATCATAACTCTCATGCAAATATAAAATGAACATGGGTCAAAGATTTTACATAACTCATTCATTCGTGAAAGAACCAGTGAGATATTAAAATCAGTTCAAAGTGCATTTGAGAAACTGGGTGTTTATAGGCAATTTAATAAAAGAATGTTAGAGAAGATAGCTGAGTTAGAAACAAAATTGGTTAATGTCCTATTGGACATGAACTGTAACCTTAAAGATTATTTTTCCCACTACTGCACATTAACTATTTGCATTTATGAGTTAATCTCTTTCTTCAGAGTTGCAGAGTGACCCAGTCAATAGGAAATCAATCAAGATGCAAGCCCAGTACTAACTGAAAGAACACCTAGTAACCTTTTCCTTTTATTTCTAACTTTCGAATAGGTTGGGGGATTTTTTGTTTGTTTGGTTAGTTGGGTTTTTTTGAAAACTATAAATCTGTGTAAAGAAACAAGAGTTGCCAGAGTCAGGGAGACTAGATGACCCATCAGAGCCTGTGCCTGAGTTTTCCTTCCAGAATGCATTCTAGATATGTGGATGGCAGACCACCAACAGTTTGCAGCAAACATACTCCTCCTTCGGACTTCCCTAGCTTAGAAAAAGGGCTATTCCAGTTGTCTAGGCCAAAAAAACTTGCATTCATCCTTGACTCTTCCCTTTAGTTCATACCCTATATCTAATTCATCCATTTATTCAACCTCTATAGTTTGAGGGCCTACTGTAAGACAGTCATTTTTTTCTGTCATGGATAGCCTTCAGAAAACAAAATGGACAAAATACTTACCTTCATGGAGCTTTCATTTTAGTGAGGGAGAAAAACAATAAATAAGTAAAATCTAAAATCTATACAATGTTAGATGATGACAAGTGCAATAGAGGAAAATTTTTAAATGAAAAGATGTTGGGAGAATTGAGGGATGAGACTTAGAATTTATTTAGGGTAGACCTCACAAAGAAGATGGTATTTAAGAAGAGATCTGAAGGGAAGGAGTGAGAGAGGCAGCCATGTGTATACTTGCTCCAGGCAGAAGGATCATGTGCCAGTGTGTTAGAGAAATGATTGGGTTCTGGACACACCAAAATATGACTCCTTGGCATATTGAATATTTTAAGCTGAAGGAGTTTGAGAAAACAGCAAAAAGAGAAAAGTCAGAGTGACCTCCCCAACATTCTTCCTTGAAACAGGTCATGAACCCTCATGTGAGAGGTGCCCTTACTATACCTGGTGGAGAAGAGCATCTGATGCTGAGAAGAATCTGAACAAACAGGCCTTGCTCAGTTTCCCCCAGTTTATCACACTTAACCTCATACTTGTCCTCTATTCTCTGCTCTTCATCAAACCTAGCATAAAACTACTCCGGTTTAACCATTTCTTCAGGTCTTCATTTCCTTATGGAGGTGCCCTTGTCATGTCAAAATTATATTAAATTTGTATGCTTTTCTGCTGTTAATCTGTCTGTGTCAGTTTAATTTTCAGACCCAGCCAGGAATTCTAAGAGGGTCAAGGAAAAATGTTTCCTCTCCTAAAGGAACAGCAAGCACAGTATGTCTGGACCAGAGTGAGATAGGAGGAGAGGAGTTGGAAATGAGGTCAGAGTTGTAAAGGAGTGTGGGAATGCCAGAGAGGAGAGGAGGAGGGAAGGAGAAAGCAAATAACGATCATTAAAAACAAACAAACAAACAAAATCTGGCTTTGGCTTTTACTCTGAGAAATAGTGGAAGAATTTGAGGAGAGGAGTAATGTGATCTGATTTACATTTTTTCACAGGATCCCTCTGGCTGCTGTGTTAAGAACAAGCATAACAGACAAGGATAAAAGTTGGTAGACTAGTTAGAAGGCATTTGCAATAGACCGGAGTGGTAACAGTGGAAATGGTGAGAAGTAGTCACCAGTACTAGATATATTTTGAAGCTAGGGCCAACAGGATTTTCTGCCACAATGTGTATGGGATGTGAGAAAAAGAAAGAAAACAAAGGTACCACCAAGGTTTTTAGCCTAAGGTATTTAGACCTTAGGTATTATTCTACAAGAGAACATGTAGAGCAGTCATATTCTTTTTTTAACAATTCCATAGTATTCCGTGATGCATTGAATGGAAATTTTTGTCATTATATAGTATAGATATTTTATGGACATTTTTGTTATTTGTAGTACTTTATAATCACTATATTCTTAAACCTGTATCAATATACATAGATGCAAGCACAACTGTAAAGTAAGTTCCCTAAAGTGTAACTGTTAGGTCAAATGTATGTATGTTTTATATTTCAGTAACTATTGCAAAATTGCTATCCATAGAGGTTCACCCATTTAAGAAATTATAGAAGTACAATATTTTAAGTGGGTGAATTAATGCTGGCAGCCAGAATTAGACATAATCCTTCTCCCGTTATAGACATGAGTTAGAATAGGGATGACAGGGGTGGACGGGTGGCTCAGTTGGTTAGAGCGCGAGCTCTGGGCAATGGGGCTGCTGGTTCGATTCCCACATGGGCCAGCGAGCTGCGCCCTCCGCAACTAGAATGAAGTCAATGAGCTGCAGTTCAGCTCCCAGGTGGCCAGATGGCTCAATGGGTTGGAGCGCAGGCTCTCAGCCACAAGGTTGCCAGTTCGACTCCTCGACTCCCACAAGGGATGGTGGGCTGCGCCCCCTGCAACTAACAACGGCACCTGGACCTGGAGCTGAGCTGTGCCCTCCACAACTAAGATTGAAAGGACAACAACTTGACTTGGAAAAGTCCTGGAACTACACACTGTTCCCCAATAAAAGTCCTGTTCCCCTTCCCCAATAAAATCTTTAAAAAAAAAAAAGAATAGGGATGACATGTGAAATTATCTCTCAAACATGCTATGGTGGTAGCTAAATAGTTTTTTAAAAAACCCTCTGCTTTAGATGACTTCTTGTCTATGCCTTGTAATTTTTGTACTGGTTGTTTTCTATCTTTTAAATTTGTTTCTATTCCTTCCTACCTTTCTAACCCTCCATACACACACCTATCAATCTACTCACATTCACACATACAAGAAAACATATTTCTTATGGATACTTATTAGAGGAAGAAAGATGATGTATTATTAATAAAATACATACTTTTGATACTTTTGATGGTTTTGTTTGTAGTCATGAATTTATGCTGAGATTTTTGTTTTTCTTGGATCAACATGATATGTTTACAAGATGCTGGTTAGGGTGAAAAGTACAGTATATTATTTGATCATGAGTGAGTTTTCTACATATAAACATACACATAAACCAAGCTTACTAAATGAAAAAGCAAGCCCTAATGAATTCTGGGATCAAGAGTATTAGTGGCAAATTTGGGAGTATTGCCCCCAGGATATATCTAGGTATGCTCAGCTTTAGTAATTCTGCACTTTACAACAGGTTCAACCATTTCCCCAATGCATTCAAACTTGACATACATTGAAGACAAGTTTAGATTTTTGAAGCAATGACTGTAATATCACATGAATGATCATTGTGTCTCTCATGTTTGTATTAGAAATAACATATACTGACAACTCAAGTAGAAAGAACAACAAACATTGATCCTGGGCAGGACATGGCTTCTGTAGCCTAATGGCTCAGTAGTCCTGCTAAAGGTGATTATTTTACTGTCTGAGTGTCACAGAAGTAGTCTGATTTCTTAACTCTGAATATGTAGGGGAGGAAAAAATTTATTTTCTCTACCTTCTTACGTTCTGCAGCGAGGGCCTGCAAATTAGGCTGACACAAGACAGATTAATAGGAGAAAAGTTTTATTTTGTATGCACATGCAGTAAGGGGGCTGATAGAAAAATAAAAATAGAAAATCCCCAAAAGTGGTTAGGTCTGGAGCCTTATATTACCATTTTAACAAAGGGCTGTAAATTTGTGTAGAAGTGATAAGACAAAGAAAAAGGGATCCAGGCTTCTAGGGGCAGTATATTGGCGGGAAACGAATGGAACATAAGGATTATTTTAGTCAGGTTTGTTTGTGCAGACCCATCTAAGTGCCATCTTCCTCTTACTGTCTCCAGTGATTCAATTGTTCTCTTCTACCTGGTATGGCAGAAGACAGGGAGACACAAAGGGAAATTAATGCCCTGATTTTAGGCAGATAGGGGGAGGTAGAGAGCTTTCCTTGCATCTGCTGTTTCTCAATTGCCTTCAACTCAATACACTCTCTGTACCAAGGTGACATGTTTTGGGGTGGCATATTCTGACACTCTTCAAATGCATCACTCATAAAACCTGAATTCATCTATCTGAATCTATAATTCTTTGCACAAACATAAGCCCTTCAGAGAGTTAGTAAATATTTCCCATGATTTAATTATTTATTTTGTTCAAGGTATTGTGCTAGGCATTATGGACATACTAAGATAAACAAAAATGTTCACTCTTTTCAAACAAGTTAACATAATTAGGAAACAAAGATATATATATAATGTATATATTTTACATATATATTATATATATGTTATATATTATATATATATATATATATATATATTTTAAATGTGGTTAAGAGCATGAACTTTGAGATCTATATTTGGATTCTGACTCTGCTACTTATTAACTCTGCCACTTACATGGTCCTGGATTTGTAACATAACCTCTCTAAGTCTCATTCCTCTTTTTATCTGTAAAATGAGGGATATACCTACTTTTCAGTGTTGTTATGAGAATTAAGTGAGTGATACATAGAATTAATTTAGCCCATTGATTGTCTTTGGTAAACATTCAATAAATATTGATTGTTAATATTAACAACTAGAGGATAAGAGAATTGTGATAAGAGCTCTATAAGAAGAGTAAGCATACTCAAGGACACCAATGTCCCATCTGGTGTTCAAAAGAGTTGCCCTTCCTATGAAAAAGAGAAAAATGATGTTTCAGTTGGATTTGGTCAGAACATGAAGTAATCAGAGGGAATATCTTTAAGAATCTTATCTCTTGATCAACTGGCCAAATACAACCTCAACACTCATTTATGTTAACTAACTATGCTAGATAATTTTTACTAGTTATCC
Organism: Rhinolophus ferrumequinum; assembly: GCF_004115265.2. Lineage (NCBI taxonomy): Eukaryota > Metazoa > Chordata > Mammalia > Chiroptera > Rhinolophidae > Rhinolophus > Rhinolophus ferrumequinum. The sequence goes on along the minus strand of NC_046293.1, from coordinate 25,082,423 downwards.
ATCTAATCTTCACATTGGTCCTGAGAGATCATGCTTACAAGGTCTCATCTAGATTTGGGGATTATTAATGAGCCAGTATTCAAACTGTCTCGGAGCTGCTTTCCTGGGAGGCCTTAGAGAGGAGCCAGATCCAATGCAAATAAGCAGCACCTTCCCGACCTACTGGCCCTCCGTCTCCCTTAGCAACCATGGCACAAACCGTGTGTGTTCTGGGATTGTAAACTCTGCGGTTGTTTGTGCCAAAAGGTGAAATGTAGGGTGAACTCATGAAAGCTCCCCTACTTTCTACTCTTAAACTGGAAATGAGTGTAATATCTCCTTTGCGTCAACATGATATTGTACATAAAAAATAAAATAATCAGTTGGAAAAGGCTGAAGAACAAAAAATTCTAGGAGAGAAAATGAAAATCTATCGAAAGTTTCATTTGAGTTTTAACTCAGTCCTGTAGAAGTAAGACACTTTTCAGGAGAAAATAATCAATACATATGTATTTTTAGCACGTATCGTGTTTTCAGCACTGTGCTAGGTTATGTAAGAGATACAGAAGAACTATAAAACATCGCCCCTGTTCTTAAAAAGCTCGTCATATGGTTGGGTAGATAAAAATTACTAATGTAAATTACAGCAGCCAAGCAACACGTACAAATTTGTCTTTACTGAAAATACCAAAACCAAATGATACATTACCTCTGGGTAGTGAGTGGAAGCAAGAAGGAAACTAATATTGGGCGAAGTGATTTCACATGTGATGTCTTATTTAATCCTCTCAAGCATTCATTGAATTAAGTACTATTTTGTCCATTTTTATAGATGAGGTTACCAAAACCGATATGCTAAATGACTTGTCCATGGTAACATAAATACTCAAACAGGGGCTAAAACTCTAATATTAAATTCTAAATCTCTTACTGTTTTTACCATATTGAAGAAGCCTTTAAGATTGTCACAAATGTTCCAGATCTTTCTCCTTTTAGGCACATGGTAGGATTGTACTTCCCATAAGTATGACCATGTGACTTCATTTGCCAGTGAAACGTGCGTGGATGTGCTAGGCATTACTTCCGGGCAGAAGCCTCAAGAGCCAATGCACACAATTAACCGTGTTTTCTCTTTGCCACAACATAGAACAATATTCAATATAGCAGCGATTCAATCACCTTGGTTCCTAAAATGAAGACAACGTGGAGCATAGGCCTTACCCAGCCCTCAATGGAAATGTATAATGAGGAATATATGTTTTTACTTTAAGCACTAAGCTTTGAGGTTGTTTATTTTGGCAACAACTCATTGATACTGAAAATAAGGTGCTATTCTCATTAAATTCCTAAAATATATAACTTTTACTTAAGGACCAGTTAGCAGGTGATGAGGAAACTTATTGAAAACTGAAAGTCTGGGACAGCATCTTATTATTTTTTCTATAATAACTTGAAAGTCTGATATAACGTACTTGATGATTTTATAGTTCTAGAAAAAGTTAGAAAATAGAATATCAGTAGCGTGTGTTTATTTCACTGCATTTGACTGAATTTGACAAGGTACTTAATAGATGGCCATAGCAAAGAACTGGCTAGTTTTCAATCAGGAATGAAAAGGAAAAGAGAGAGTCCAGAAATTAGGAGACTTATGGGCTTGGGAGAAGCAACTACATGGAAAAGTTTTTGAGTAGTAATAAAGACCGTTAGACTTTAGTTCTGAGGCCAAGATCAAATCAAGGTATGGTAGTCACATTCGTTACAACCTCAAAATGGATTAATGTATTGCCCAGCAAATCATTTCAGTTAGAAAAAAAAAGGCTTAAGGTTTAGTTTTCCCATCAAAGCTTAATAGGCTTAAAAGTACTCACAATTAAGTTGAGAAAGAGATAAATCTTGAAAGAAAGAATTATAGATACGTCTATTGACACATTGCATTGACAAGAATTAAATAGATAAGAACCTAACTATCATGCAGGGACTCAGCTCCCGCTCCCCACATAAGAACGCAGGATACGGTGAGGCCAAAAAGGAACACCCACGGAGCCACAGATAGGGGAGTCATACCACTATACTCTCGCTGGCGACTGGGATGGACACACAGGAAGCAGGAGCCACACGATCCACAAACTGCCGTCCACTTCTCTGCCAACCAACCCACACCCCCTAGCGTAGCCACGGCAGTTATATTAGTGGCTAATGGCTAACCAGTAACAGCGGATGGCCATCTGATTACAGCTGATGGCCTTCTAATAACCGAGCCAGCGCCTTTCCACATGAGGCTGAGAGCCTGGGAACTGCTCTCCTGGCTCTGTCCCCACACTAAATTTTGAAACCAGGGACTCTGTCTCCACACCATGAACATGGATTGAGAAATTTGTCACTGAAAAGTGACTCCTGGATTCTTAATCTTCTGCAAGCAATGAGTAAATTGTAAAACCTGCTCAGTAATCCAACGCCCTCTTCAGATGTGGCCAAGGAGGATAATGGCAAAGAAAGAGCTCCCAGAGGGTGGAGCCATAGCCACAGAGAAAGTGAACAGTTGAGTCCCTCTTGGAGAACAAAATTGGGACTTAATTAAGGAAATTCTTCATCCTCAAGGTGATAGACCCTCTGAATATTTGTCTAGAATTTCTCCAGAGTAATAATTTTTCTGGTTAAAAAGTCAGATAGATGAAAGAGAGAGAGAGAGAGAGAGAGAGAGAGAGAGAGGATAGATAAAAGCCTAGGATATCTTATCCTTTATTTTAAATAATCTCCACCTTTCACACATCAGAGAAGGCTAATTGTGGGGAGCCATATCAGCACATCAGATTTTCTGTACGATTGTAACCTATTCCGTTTCTGTAGCCCTCAGGTCTCTTGTGCTGCTTGTCTTGGATATCATAAAGACTTTCTGCAATTTGAGTCTCAGTTTCCTCCTTTTTTAGTCGAAGAAATCTTTCTAGGTGATTTCTAAAGACACTTTTCATTCTAAAGAAATGTAACCCTATCTCCTGCTAATGGTGGGCAGTTCTTGAACTTTATCCAGGGTTCAGAAAATGATCTCCATGTATCTCCCAAAAACTGAAAAATAGTACAGGGTTGTCTCTCCCTAGGACCAGGCTTGCTCTGATGAGAAACGTTAGTCACAGGATAGATTCTTATTCAAGACGATGACTTTGAACTGGGAAGTTCTATGCACACTCCTATTCGAAACAATTGGAAATGAGATCACGAGGTGCATACAACAAGTGGCTGAACACAGAAAACAGGAAAATGGAGTAAAATAACCTCTTTTAGAGAAGATATAAGCTATTTCCTCTGTCTGGAACATTCCTCCCACATCTCATTCCTATACCTATATCATCCCTGATTATGCTTCAGCTTGCAGAGCAAGCATCATTTCTGGGAATCCTTACTTCCGCCCCGAGATTAGCCTAGGTTCCTAGGACTCCTATTCATTCCACTCATAACTGTATATTCACTCTTTATCTTCCTCACTAAGCCCTAAGCCCTACAAGGGCAGAGTGTAGTTAGCATGTTCATCCTGTGCTTAGCACAGTACCTGGCCCTCAGCACGTGCCCAGCAAAAACACCTCTACAGTTGCCTTCATATTTCAGTGTTGTGGAATAATTATCTCTCTCCCCTGCCACACCACCTGTAACTGTACTTTATGATGGAAAAGAAGAAACTAAGAAAAAGAGAAAATGTGACCCGCTAGTTTTGCCAAAACCATAACCTGTTACATAAATTGCTGAGGGGAAAAATACTAGTAGAATACTTCAAACAGTAATTTTGTTCGACATAGAAGATTGATATAGTCATACTCTGAAAAAAGTACATCACATGTAACTACTGAGCAAATGCTATGGATAGTTATTATTTAAGGATTATCTCAAACTCAGTTTCTGGATTTCTGCAGCAACTGTTAGAGGGTAAAAGATGACATTTCCTGAATGTATACATGTATCATTGACCATGCACAGAATATTTCTGAAAACACACACAAGAAACTGAGAAACATCTACACCCACAACAGTTGACTGTCCACATTAAGTTGACTTTTTCACTCCACTGTCTTCATCCACACGACTTTAATATTCCAGGAAACTCTTGCCCAGAAAATAAAAGCTAATAATTGTATTGTTCATTTCAGGAACATCTAAAAAAAACCATTTTGAACTGCTCAGTTTTTCAATAGACAGTTATCAAGTGATTATTTATTCTCTAAGACTTTTTGAAACCCTCACCTTGCTGTGTGTCCATAATCTTAACCGTGATTCTTACCTAATCTTAATCAAATCCCTACATTGAAAGACCCTCCTTAAACCAGACCCCCAAACCTCATGAATATCCTGACTTAGCCCTGCCCTCCCAGACACTTACTATGGTTTGAATAAGCCCAGCTTTGCCTTCTCAGTGGGTGTTTGGGCAGTATTTTCAGGGAGCTAGCACTCAACAAAACAAATAGTTGTTACTTCTGAGAAGGGAACTGAAGAAGATATGTGCAAAGTGTCCTTTTGCACCGGTGGATTTTTACATTGGTATGTCTTATCTATTCCAAAATAAGTGATAAATCAAAATAAAATTTAAACATGTAAAAATTTCACAAGAAACCATTGTGTACTCTCCTCTCCGACCAGAAGATGTCATTCATTGCCTGGGTACAAGCTGCCTCCAACCTTAACTCAGGGCCTTCAGTATTGTCAAGGACAGGAAGTTCATGAATTTCAGGAATCCTTCAACATCCCGAGGAAGGCACTGGGGGGATAAAGAAGGAAGAACAACATCCTTGATGAAATTTCTCCTCTCCGTCATGTCTTTTTTCAACTATTTATGTATTGTCTTATTTATCCTTTCTGCTTTATATTCCTTTTTTTATTTTTTGTACTTCTTTGTTTCTTGTATTTCATTTATTACAGTTACTTTCCTTTCTCAGCTATTCCATCAGGGAACTTGAGAGAGGGCAAGAAGTATCAAAGAAGCAGAATATATGAAGATAGAACAACGGCTATTTCTTGATGGAAAGCGGTACTGCCACATGCGTAGACTGACTTCATTCTCACCCCTAATTTATTATGCAGTGTTTGCCTAAGGCTTTTACAATCTAAGTCACATGCTTCTGCCTTGAATGCACACTAGAGTAGTCCAGTGGCTTCTCGTGTTGGGGTTTCATTTCCTGTCCTTATTTTCTCATCTCAACTTATTTTTCTCTTCTAGTCACTTCCTCCTAAATGGGAAAGCTTTCTTAAATCATGACTATCTGAACAGACACTGCAAATAACTACTTCAGATTTAAGTATGAAGGGGAAGAGCAGAGAAGTGGATAAAAATCAGAGAGATTAGGATGGTGTCTATTGGCCATTTACTATTATTTATACCATAGTTACTGTAGAACATATATTTTGATACCTCTCATCCAAAAATCATAAATGTTCTCAATATTAGTCATTCACATTTGACCTTGGTTAATATGGGATACCCATGTTTCATTCATTAAGTATTTATTATTGGGCACATACTGTTTTTAGGCATGAATGGGTCAAAGATGAATAAATCTGGCATGGTTCCTACTGTCAATGATTTATAGTTTCATGAAGCATGAAGCATCATGAAGAGAAACACAAAGTACAAGAGACGAGCAATGCAAAAGATGTAGTTGAAATAGTAAGGCAATTGAGAAGCCTAAAGGAGTACATATAACAATGAAGATTAAGGATGTCCCTGAGTTGGGTCTTGGGGAAAAAAAGGCAATAGATGAAATTTTCAAATGCAGTGGGGGAAAGCTGGGTGACCTGCATTGTTGGACAACATTGATCATCTTCATTTAGTTTATTCAACAAATATGAATAAAACATCTATTTTGATAATGTGGTGAGTACTGGGAATAAAATGATGATCTGATCACAATCTAGATGCATATTGGCTTTCTATTGCTACTGTAACAAACTGTCATAAATTTTGTAGCTTAAAACAATACCCATTTATTTCCCTGCAGTCCTGTAGGTCAGCAGTCTGGGCTGGGCTTGGGTAGCTCCATTGCTCCAGGTCTCACAAGACTGCCATCAAGCTACGAGCCAGCCTGGGCTCTTCTCTGGAGGTGGTGGAGGACAACCTGCTTCCAAACTCATTCAGGTACTGGCAGAATTAAGTGACTTGTGGTTGTAGTTGGAGGTCCCTATCATCCCCTTGCTGCCTGCCTTCCTTATCATTTTGCCCCCTCCATCTTCAAAGCCAGCAACAGCCAGTGGGCCCTGCTCACATTTTGAATCTCTGAGACTTCCTCTTCTGCTGTGTCACTTCTGCCTCTGGCTGCAGAAAGTTGTTTTTAAGGGCTTATGTGATTAAATTTGGACCACCCAGGTAATCCAGGATAATCTCCGTATTTTAAGGTGCATAACCTTGATCATATCTGTGAAGTCTCTTTTGCCAAGTAAGGTATCATATTCATAGGTTCTAGGGTTTAGAGTATGAACATCTTTGGGGGCCTTTCTACCGATCACAAGATGAGATTAGACAAGTACAGAGACATTTACAACATAGTATCATCGGCCCTCTGATACGGATAAGTATAGCATTCTATGGGACACATAGCACATCTCATCTTGAAGGGGAATTGGGAAAAACCTCCTTGTATTAATTATCTATTGCTGTATAAAACACCCCCACCCCCAGTGACCAAAACACTATATATTTATTATTTCACAAGTTTCTATGGGTCAGTAATTCAGGAGCAGCTTAGCTGGTGATTCTAGTTCAAGCTCTCTCATGAGGTTGGTTACAATCAGGATGTCAGGTGGGACAGTCAGCTGAAGGCTAGACTGGAGTTGGAATGTCCTCTTTCAAGCTTACCCACATGACTGTTGGCAAGAGGACTCAGTTCCTTACTGGCTGTTGGCTGAAGGTCTCAGTTTTTCACCGTGGGAGCCTCTCCATATTGTTTGAGTGTCCTCACCACGTGGCAGGAAGCCATAATGTCTACAGTTCCCTGCTCTCAGCATCACTTCTGCTTTATTCTAGTCATTAGAAGTGAGTCAATAAGAAAGCTGACATTCAAGAGGAAGGGAACTAAGGACCACTTTTTGAAAGGAATGCTTAAGAATTTTTGGACATATTTTAAACCCTCACACCATCTATCTTGTCCCTAGGGATGTTGTGTCTAGTAACGATATCTATAGCTCCCTGTGAGTTGGTCCCCACTCAATTCCACTCCAACTGGCTGCTCTTTATATAAATGTACTCACCTTGCTTCTGATGATGATGTCCTGACCCCTGATTTCTATTATTCCAGGAACCTATCTTTCTCATGGCTATCAAAGTGTCAAGTTTTGTAACAGTATCTCTTCAACTCTTGCCTGCAGAGTACAGCCACCACTTAGATTCCCGCTGATCATGGTACCTAACTCTGCAAAGCACTCCTGCCTATCGCTCTGGTAAATATTATAAAATGTCCTCTGAGTCCTCCCATTGAACATTGTACCATGACCACTTCCCTGAGCCATCTGATCCCTTCTTCAACTTTCTACCACGGACCATGGCAGTTCTGTCACTTCTGCTTTTTAGTGTGGGCATCACTTTCTTCAAGCTTCCTTCGAACCCTCCTGCTAGCATTTTTGTACCACCTTCTGAGATCCTTGCCTAGGCATAAGATCCTGTGTCCTGGGAAAGTGCTCCTACATTGACAGCCTCTCCTTTATCCAACCTATGTTCTAGATCATTTGATTCAGCACCTCAGAATTTATCCCACTCCTATTCTCCTGGCTCATGCTGGTTTATGTGGCTGGATCTTGCAGCTTCTTCTGGGTATAACCCTTTCTCTCCCTTAGCAGGCCCAGCATGTCTCCATTATTGGCATAATGGTCAGGAGAAATAAGGGGCATATTCTGAGGGGACTATGTGCTATCTTGCAAGGTAAGAGCTTCTGCTTCATTTTTAAGCATTTCACAGGGAGTAGTAGTAAGTAGGCCACTTTTTCAGGCCCTGAGGATTCCGGGGAATCTGTAAATTCAGACATTTTGAGTGCATCAATCATGATATTCCCATCCCATTGTCTCAGAGTCCCAGTCCTTCCCAAACAGTGCTTTGACCTTGGCATACCAGCTCTGCTTTTGTTGCATACCAGACCTGTAATTCAACTTTTTCTGGAGCTGTTTCTCTTATGGCAAAGCGTTGAGCCTGGTCTTCAGATTTTCTTACCCTCTGGCAGTAGAAGTTGACAATTTTTATATTCCTACCAAGAGGCCCTCTAACTTTCACACTTAGAATTTAATTGCTTATTAATCAACCTCAACATGTAATTATCCTTTTCCAAAGCAACTATTGCTCATCAGAAGCCATCCAGTTCCGTTGTCCTTATAAATACTATTATATCTCCCCTATACGTCTCAGGTGCCTCATACAATGCCCGGCCCACTGCATTTTCTTCCACAGATGTGCCATTTTAGTTCAACACTGGTGAAAATTTCCACAGTTGCACTGCTAACAATGCCACAGACTATCAGTGTTCCACCGGCCTGCAGTGATGGAGTCCTCTTCAGCAGCTGGTCAGCTGATGATTCAGCTCCAAAAACATAATTTTGAATCTCTTTTCTTGGACCAAATCTGACACCACTGTTTCAGAACAGGTTTTCCAGGAAGCAGACTTTGAGATATAGATTTGTGTGCAGGGAATTTATTAGGGAATATTCTCAAGATCAACACCTGGGTTGATGAAGAGAGAAGCTGGGCTGCAATTCAGTCACAGCAAATCTCATGAGGTGACTTGGAACCAGGATGGCTGTGCAGAGTGTTCCTGGCCAATTATCGATTATGAGCTGTCCCTGAAAGTGGGGGACAGCAGCTGAAGGCAATAGTCCAGAAGGAACACAACTGCAAGCTTTCATCTGTTAACACTCCTAGCAGTTGTGGAAACGAGTGCTTCTGTCCTGAACTGGAGCAGATGCACGTGGCTGAGAGAAATTAAGGACGACCTTAATAAATTGAGATAGAACACATTCATCAATTGGAACTTTATATTATAAAGATGTCAGTCGGTAATCTGCAAATCTATAGCTTCAAAACAATTGTCCTAAATTCCCAGCAGTTTTTGTTTATTTTTTGTTTTGTTTTGTTAGGAAATTAACAAACTGATTTACATTCATTTGGGAATTCATAAGGCCAGGAATACCCAAGGTTATCTCGAAGAATCACAAGACTGGAGGACTACACTATGAGATATCATACATAAATGATAAATATATAAAACTATTAAATATAAAACTTTAGTGAGTGTGTGTGGTATTGTTGCAAGGATAGGCAAACTAAACAATGAAACAAAATAGAATCCAGAAATAAACTCTCACATGTGTGGTTACTTTATTTAAGATAAAAGTAACACACTGGAATGTAGTAGTAGGGAAAAGATGGTCTTTCAATAAATGTGGCTGAGTCAATTGGATATCCACAGACGAAAACAATGTATCTTGATCCCTACTTCCCATTATATGCAAAAATTAATTCCAAATGGATTATATATCTAGGTGTGAAAAGTTGAAACAAACGAAAAAAAGCTTTTAGGTGAAAATATAAGGAAAACACTTTTGTAACCCTAGAATATACAGATTTCTTAAATAGAACATAAAAAGCACTCATTTGAACTGTATTAAAATTAACAAGTTTTGTTCGCCGAAAGACACTGTTACCGTGTTTCCCCCAAAATAAGACCTAGCCGGACCATCAGCTCTAATGCGTCTTTTGGAGCAAAAATTAATATAAGACCCAGTATTATATTATATTATACCCAGTCTTTATTATATTATATTATATTAGACTCGGTATTATATTATATTATATTATATTATATTATATTATGTAAGACCCGGTCTTATTTTACTTATAGTACTTATATTTCACTTATAGTAAAATAAGACCGGGTCTTATATTAATTTTTGCTCCAAAAGACAAATTAGAGCTGATGGTCTGGCTAGCTCTTATTTTCGGGGAAACGCGGTAAGAGTGAGATGGCAACCCACAGACTGAAAGAAGACATTTGCAATGTATATATCTAACAAAGTCCTCTTATTTAGAATATATAAAGAATTCTAAAAGAAAGACAACACAATAGAAAATAAACAAAAGACTTGAACAGACACTATATAAAAGAGAATATCCAACTATAATGAGATACCACTTCATATCCACTAGGATGGTTAGAATCAAAAAGTCAGGTAACAGCAAGTATTGGTGAAGTTATAGAGAAGTCAGAACCCTAATACACCGCTGGTGGGAATGTAAAATGGTATATCTACTTTGAAAAACAGTCTAGCAATTCCTCAAATGATTAACTTTTCTCATTGCCTAGGCAAAATGTCCAAGGGCCCGCAGTCCAGGCTGAATCAGTGATGTCATCAAGCACCCAGGCTCCTTTTATCTCGCTGCTCTCTCATTTTCAGCCTATGGTTTTTACCTGCATGGTTGCAAAACAGCTCCTCTTCCTCCAGGAATCTTGTCCTTGTTCCAGTTAGAAAGAAGATGGAAGGGTCAAATGCTTTCTCTGTGTGAGGCTTTGTCATTTTATTCAGAAGGAATTTATTGCCAGAGACTTCCAGTTACTTTTTGTTGTCTAGAATTCTGCCACATGTTCCCTCCTCACGGCAAGCGATTCTGAGAAGGTGAGTACTTTAGTTGGTCACCTTGCTGCTCCAAACAAAAGTGTGCTTTTTGTTAGTGAGGAAAAGAGAATGGATACTAGGGAGGTATTATGAGTATATACCATTGGGTATAAGCACTCAAGGATCTGACATTCTGGTGGGGGAGGTGGGCAGGTTAACAGAAAACATGACCTCAGTGGGTAAGTCGTCCGTGGTAAGCACAAAGGCTGGAGGAGCAGAGAGGAGTTCTTCGGGAAGACATACTTACAAGAGTAGAAAACACACCTTGAAGGTCATACCTTATAGGACTAGTGGAATTATTCCAGGAATAAGGGATGGACAGGCTTTTCAAACAGCATGATAAAAAGCATATATCAAAATTATCAGAGAGCATAGTAGGAACAGGCAACAAAGTCTAGTTTGGTATTCCTGGAGAACTAAATGTGTGGCTGGAAGGCCAAAGATGGAGCTAGAGCAGCTGATACAGGAGGAACTCTCTGCCCTCCCCTTTTCTGCCTGAAAGCAGAGCATAAATTTCCCTTTGTGAAGGTGTCTCCCCCTCCTCTCCCATACCAGGAAGAGAAAAACCCTTATAGGAGATAGAAAGGCAGCATTGACTTGTATCTGCATAAACAAACCTTACTAAAATAACCTATATTTTTCATTCCTTTCCCCCAGATATTTACCTTCCCAAGATTTACTACCCCTAGAAGCCCAAACCCCTTTTGCTTTGTTTTGTAACTTCTCAAAGTTTTATCCACAATTTATCACCCTTTGTTAAAATGGTAATATAAGCCCCAGGGCCTAACCGATTGTTGGGGTTTTCACTTTTTTTCCTGTGAAGCCACCATGTGCATGTGAAAAAATAAATCTCTTCTCCAGTTAATCTGTTGTTTTTTTAACCAGTTTAATTCACAGGCCACACCCACTGAATATAAAAGGGTAGAGAAGAAGTTTTGCCTTTCCTACATAATCCACAGTCTAGAATCCTGGGGGTTTTCCCAGACTCTCCCCTGACTCTCCTTTCTTACATCCAGTTAGTTACTGACAGCGGTGAGCTTTACTTGGGCCCTGGGCCCAACCTGGAGAAGCTGTTCCTGGCGGCCTCTTCACCTCAGCCTGGGAAGGTGTATCTCCTGTGTAGTCCCACAACTTTTTGTACTTTCTTCTATCATTATTTTTGTCACACTGTATTATACTTGTTAATTTGTTTATTTTCTCCCACCACTAGTCTGTGAGCTCCTTGAGGATAAAAACCTCATTTTACTTATATTTGCATTCCCAGGCTGGTAAAGTACCTGGAATATAATAAATGTATATATTGAATACTTACTATAAGTACTATAATACCAAGTATCACTTAATCCTTACAAACACCTTGCTTCTCAAATATGCATAAATGTTTACATTTCAGTAAGTTGAACAAGGGGTCACTTTTCTCATTAATTTTCTCTATTCCATGTAGTTGATAATTTAAGTCCTAAGAATATTCTTTTTCTCCTATCTGAAGCCTAAGAGATACAAGAACAGTTTCTGCAATCATTGAAAATGTTTTCTACCCAGATATAACTTCTTAGGTCTTGAGGATCACCACCTCCCTCCACTGCAAAAAAAGATGACACTCTGGAAGAACCAAATGTAACAGAGGGTGGGGCTTCCAGTGAGTGGGAGAAGCATTCATGACTGCCCTCCTTTCTTTAGTGTTCTCTCTGTTCTCTTCCCGTGATACTTGAGGCAGGTTTGGGGATAGCTTCCTTGGGTGTTCCCATCTTCTCTCACTTTGGGAACTACTAGGAGGACGAGGGCAGAGATTAGGGTAGAAGAGACAGGAAATAAATAGTTTATATAAGTGTGGCCCTGGGCTCAAGGAAATATCTCTGCATCGTGGATTCAACTTTTTCCTGACTGCGCATCAGAGTTTACAATCTACAGGAGCAATATCAGAGTGTGGACGTCCAAAGGAAAGGGTGTAATTACCTAGAGAATCTTGTCTGTTTGAATATCACTCATCTTTTCCCCCCATCTCTGTGCCTGCAACCCTGTCTCCAAAACAAAATATTGCTCCAAGGAAGAGCTTACATGATGATGGGTATCGCATGTGAGAAAGGGTTGGGGGATGGTACAGGAGGAAAACAACGCAGAGAATCCCGGCTAGCTACTTTCTGGCTCTCAATCACTGTTTGCCCTGCGGTGACAGCTGGCCGAGCACAGTCCCTTAATTAGGATTCTCTTCTCTGACCCCGCCCTAAATCCTTAGCATGATTCTTTGAGAAGTCTGAGTCAAGGGTTTAAGGAAGAAGCTAAAACATGAGTTTTTTTTGTATCCACAGAAATATGCACAGAGCCAAGTGGACAGATTTTCTTTTCCAATAAAAGAAAATTTATTTTTCAGCCTGTTCCCAAAGCAGTAAATTACATCTTCCCTTAGATGTAACCTCCAGGAAGTCATCCCTATTTTCCCTGGATCACCCTCCACCACCATCTTCTCTCTGGAGAGTCCCCTAAATGGCTAAACCGCATCTTCTCCCTCAGTGACCTTTCCCATGTAATTCCTCCTTTGTGTGATTATTACTAGCCCACCTTCCCCAACCCTTTATTCAAACATCTGTGAAGTAGTCAAAAGTAGCTGAGGTTCAGGCCTGCTCATCTATTACCCACTCTCTAGTCAATCAGAGAAATCAAATTATTTGCTTTAAGAGGCAGAAGAATGCTGTCCAGTATTGTCATTAAGGATTAATTTAATCTCTTTCCAACTTCTATCCTGGAGAAAAAAAACAAAAACAGAGGAAGATATCATGACACTCAGAAAGTCTTCACATTTATAGAGGAGCTTTTTCCTATCTAAGAAAAAGAAAAAAAATCTCACAGAAGTATGATGAGACTATAAATAGTGTTATCTCAGGGGAGTAGAATCAGGTAATCTACACTTTTGTCTTAGTATGTTTATATGACAAAATGCATAATGTGGAGAGGCTGGTTGGTTCAGTTGGTTAGAGTGCGGTGCTCATAACACCAATGTGGCCTGTTTAATTCCCACATGGGCCAGTGAGCTGCGCCCTCCCCAACTAGATTGAAAACAACAACTTGACTTGAACCTGATGGGTCCTGGAAAAACACACTGTTCCCCAATAAAAAATTTTTTAAAAAATGTATAATGTAAAAATAATTGGGAAAATTCATCAATTTCCAATCAGGAAAAATATTGTTTTTAAAAAATCACATGGAACTCCTCATACAAATGCCAGTATTAACTTTTTCTGATGTGAACTATGGAGATTATTACTCTCTCTTCAAGAGTTTAGGACAAAAACGGAAAGGCCACTTTCTATCAAAAATAAGCTTCCAAAAGACAGTAACAGTAACTCAGAAGAAGGTCCCCTTAACTTCTGAATACTGCCACACCACCCAAAAGCCCACTCTTCTCTCTTCTGGGCTTACCTCATTCACAAGGATCGGAATACTGAATTGTTGCCTGTTCATCTGTAAAACGAAATGACAGATTTTATTACATTGCAGGTCTCACATATTCAGAGAGGAAATATTTCATTAAAGCTACTGCTTTAGCCCTTTTCAGAGAATCCCTACAGGTTATATTCAGAATTACAGGAAGGTTCCAATCACTAATATTTGCATAGTTGTGGTAAATTATTATTCATAACAAGAATATTAAGAATAGTTGGTCCTTAGAGAACAATGGTGCACATTGTTCTTTTGGTCTATGGACTGCATCCTATAAAATATCTCTCATGCAGAGGATTCTTTTAAATGGTGTATAATTGAATTAAAGTGTTTTAAGAGATCAGATAATGCAATTATGTGCTACTTGCCTTGGGAAGAAATATTTGTAAAATTAAGAGAGATTTCATAAAGAACGTGGCAGAAATATGTTGGGAGATACAGGCAAATCTCAGCCCTTACCTGGTAGGTAGTAGTCATAGACTTTGATGGTTGCTGGTTTCAGGTTGGTGACCAATACACTTTGGCTGATGGTGAAGGTATAGGTTTGAGTCTTCTTACTGAGCTATGGGGAAGATAAACACAACGCCACATTAAAACTAAAGTAAAAATAATACTGTATGTAATGTGCAGGTTAAAAAGCTTTTGCTGGCTTCACACAGATTTGTTAAAACCATTCTTTCTGTCCCTTCTGCCCTATGCCAGTCTTAAAGATATTACCTCCTACTGACTTCCTGGCTCTTTCTTCTTAGGATCTTACAGTTTCTTGGCACTTCTATAAAATGGTTTCCTCCATTCTTGGTCTACTCTAATCCATGGCTCCTTCCATACATTAACTGAAGTGGCCAAAGAAACAGAAACATTTACCCCATCAGCTCTATGCTCCCTACTGTTTTTTTTCTATTCATGCAGAATTGCATAGATAAATGGATAAATCAACAATTATAATTAGAAGTTTTAACACACTCTTTCCAGAAACTTAGATCAAGTAGAAAAATAAGCAGAGATATCAAAGACTTGAACAATAGAAATAGTGATCTTGGATTTTTGATCTAGGTCAAATTCACATCCAAAACAAAGGTAATAGACATTCTTTTGGAGCACACACTGAAGTTTCCTCCAAAAGACCATATGTTAGGTCACAAAAGAAACTTCTATATATTTCAGAGGATCACTATCATGAAGACTATGCTCTCAGAACATAATGCAAAATTAGAAATTAATAACAAAAGGATGGCTTTTAAAATCCCATTCATTTCCAAAATATTAAAATATAGAACTAAATGGAAATGAAAATAATGCTCGTCAAAAATTGTGAGACAGAGATAGAATGTACTTAAAGGAAAATTTATAGTTTAAATTCATTAGAAAATAAAGATTAAAAATGAACTCAGCATTCAACTTAAGAAGTAGGAAAAAAAGTAACAGAAAATATCTTGTCTTCAGGCCAAAATAAAGAAGAAAAGAAATAACAAAGAAAGAAATTGATGAAACAAATGAAGAAATTAATCCAAACAAAAAAACAAATAACAAAAACAACAGAGAAGAAAAATAAAACCAAAAGCTATTTTTGCTAAATGTGAATAAGATTGTCCTCTGGTGAAAATGATCAAGGGGAAAGGAGAGGAGATACACAGAGAAGGAGAATAATCACATATAGAATCATGAGCATTGACTTTTAGACCATGAGACTTGATGTGTCAAATTAGAAACTGACTGACAAATTTGGCTGGATACGTTGATGAGCAGGTCATTACAGTCTCAGGAATGGTATCGTGGAAATTAGAGTCCCCAGCTTCTACTCCCACCTTGGCCACTGATGAGCAGCACGAGTAGGACGAGCCACTCTTATGCTATCACTCCAGGCCTCCGTCTCCTTACATATAAGGAAGGTCACTGTGTGAGACTCAAAGAAGGTATATATGAAAGCATCATAAACTGCAAAAATTTTAAACTATGCGTACAGTATCAAGATTTCAGGGTTGTTCCTAATAGACTAACCAGAGTTGTCTCAAAAGAAACTAAGCAGTGCTCACTCAAAATAACAAACCCCTGGCTCCCTGGGAGATTGAAAAAAAACACAGTTTGATGAATGAGCTGGTGAAGGGATAGGGAACTGGAAACAGATGTTAGTAACAATAGTGTATTTTAATTGGAGGTACTCTTGTCTGTCAGTTGTACAATAAGGTTAGCTTTGTCCTTGTGTTGAATAGCATATGATTTCAACAATGTTTAGAACATTACTAATCCTTGAGAACTTGTTTTGTTGATATGAAAGATTACATACAATAAGTCTAATTAACATTAACATTACATTAACATTGTAGCAATAGTAATGTTATTGAGGGCTTGCTCTATACCAGGCACAGTTCTAAATATTTTTACATGCCTTAAATCATTTAATTCTTTCAATAGCTCTATGAGATAGATAACTATTTTTACCACTACCCACCCTCATTTTACAGCTGAGGAAATAGACATTCAACAATTTTCAGCTGTAATGTTGCATGCTGTTACTTAGCACTTGAAATGTGACCACTCAGAATTGAGATATGCTTTAGGTGTAAAATACATACTGGATTTCAAAGATGTAGTAAGAAAAAAAAATTATAAATACTTCATTAACATTTTTGTATATTAATTATATGGTGAATTGAAAATATTTTGAATGTATAAGGTTGAATAAAATACATTTGTGTTAAAATTAATTTTATCTGTTTCTCTTTACTTTTTAAAATGTGGTTACCAGGAATTTTTAAGTGACATAGATGGTTCACACTTTGTATCTGTTGGACAGTGCTAGCCTGGAGACGAATGGGGCAATGTTATGGTATAACAGTATGGAGGCAGAATCCATTTCATGGTTGTGGGCTCATTCTCTCAGGTACCTCATCCCTGTGTATGGGACACTAGCATATATGGATTAGAAGAGGAGTTGCAAAGATACATAAACGATCAAGCTCTTTGGTTCAATTCTTGAATACCTACCTCTTCCAAGTAAATATTAAGTGTGTCAGTTCCAGATTCAACCTTCTTCACCAGTGGTTGCTGGAAAAGCTGAATAAGAAAGGAGAAAAAAAAGGACACTAAGAGCCAGAGCCTTCCCTATCCCCTAGGGGAATCTTCCAAAGTTCTGTCACAATCAAGGAAATAACATATATGGTGGAAAAGGTAAGAAAAAGGACCAGGAACTATTACAAGTTCCATTTCATATATCTGATGCATGTTTGTAGCCCATTTAGATAATACAATCATGAGTTGTATATATACAGAGGGTGCCAAAAAAATGTATACACATTTTAAGAAAGAAAAACTATTAAAATTGTAATAGTCAATATATACCGATACCAAAAGATGAATACAAGTCACATTTGACTTCTGTAAATACAAGAAGTGCTCAAATTGGTTACCATCAGCATCCAGACACTTCTAATTATGGTGAACTACTGCTTGAGCAACATTGACCAAAGCGTCCACTTGTATACATATTTTTGGCAGCCCCAGTATACATACCATGAAGCCCATTTCACCAGCTTTTAATGATAATGTTACCGTGTTTCCCCAAAAATAAGACCTAGCTGGACAATCAGCTCTAATGCATCTTTTGGAGCAAAAATTAATATAAGACCCAGTCTTAATATAATATAATATAATATAATATAATATAATATAATACTGTATAATATAATACTGTATAATATAATACTGTGTAGTATAATACTGTATAGTGTAATACTGTATAATATAATATAATATTACATTATATTATATAATACCAGGTCTTACATTAATTTTTGCTCCAAAAGACACATTAGAGCTGATTGTCCAGCTATGTCTTATTTTCGGGGAAACACGGTATGTCCCTGGGAGCTAGTTAAATGAAGTAAACAGAAGTGACTTACTAACTGATTGGTGCCCTCCATGGGACTGAAACCGGAAAGCATCTTCACTTCTACAATGGCCATATTGGAAGAGGTGCGACTCCCCACATAACTGAGAGTAGAAAGAAGCAAACCTCTGTGAGCACATGATTTTTCCTCTCAGCACACTCTGTATCCCCAACACACACACACACACACACACACCAGCTCAGCTTCTATGATCCACGTGCCAACCCCACCATCATCCTCACCTGGTGTGGATGGTGAGAGTCAAGGATCGAGGTGAAGTGGGTTGCTCACATCCAGCTTTTCCCATTTCCACACTAAGACTAAAGGTCTCCACATTTTTAGGAGGGAGAATATTGTATCTCAGCACCGTCTTGAAGGAGGAAATAGATAACCTAATTAGAGTTGGGAAGAACTTCAGAGACTGTGCAGTTCAAACTACTTTCCTTACAAATAAAGTAAATAGAAAGAAGGTTCTGCTGGAGGCGAAGATGCCCTCAGATTCTCCTTCACACACACATTCATTCTCATGGATCTCTCCTTACCTGCACATAGACACAGCCCTGGCCTGTGGCCTCCAAGGTGTACTCTCCAGGGACACTGGGCAGAGTCTCCTGCTGCAATACCAACCGGTTGGCAGCCTGAACATTGAATGTGTGCTGGAAATTCTCAGTGGATTTTACAGCCAGATTGACTTCCTCAGAAGGCACATAGGCAGTAGTGGCATATTTGGCAAGTGCTTGGAGAGCAACTACAGTATCCTGAGGAAAACAATCAACCACATGCTTACCATTTTGTGAGCCATTGAAATTAACTTCAAACAACCCTATAACCTACACATCTAGTGGTGGTTCGCTAGCTTAGATGATACCTCTTCTAAATATCTAAGAACCCCATTTACCAACGCTGGGGAAGCTGACACAGAAATCATAATCTCTTGCCTGTATAGAAAATCGCCATCAAGTAAGTTATTATTGAACATCCATAGGTCACTAAGCTAGTCTCATATATTCATATTCAACAACCAAACCTAGCTTCAGAATGGGCTATTGTTAGAAGCAAATGGATAACTGTTTAGTATATATTTTGCAATTTCCTTGTTATTACAGCAGTAACTTGAGAGCCCTAGAAATTGCATGTTCTTCAAAGTTATTTAGCTGTGTAATGATCTTCGATGGCAGTTTCAGAGGTTATTAGGAAATCCTTGGAAAATCCTTCCTTGCAGTCAAAGGCTTCTTGGCCATTATACCATGTGATAATCTTTTCTTTATCTGGGATCACTAAGAGGGTGTGGCATCACATAGTTTGAACCTTTCTATTCTGAAAACATTTTATCTTTATTTATATAAATTACAACTAGGGGAAAGATAAAAAGAATGATGTGTTCAGCAAAATTTTCCTAATTTGTTCTGTTATGAGAATTCCTACATGCTTAACACTTTATAAAATATCTATTACGGAATAAAGGAATCCCACTTCCTCCCATCCCAAATGGAAAAGAACATTGTCTTTAGATATTACACTGTCATATAAAAATAGGAAGACAGGTCACCACTCTGGAGAAGCTGTGAACAAGTTTTACCTGTGCAGCTTGACAACCTACGAACAATGTTTTTGGTACCCTCTGTGAACTGGGGCCAAGGAGGTCTTTATTGCTTGAACATGTGAAAACAATTCAAGGAATGGAACCTCACCCTCAGCTGAAAAACTGATGTGGGTGATACATGACTTCCTGTAAGAGCCAAGGATTTTATTGAAAAACAATTCTGACACATACCTGTCACTGAGAGTTCTGAACATTTCATCCATTACTTTCTAATATTATATATTATAATTATTTAGGGTTCATAAGAAGAAGTCTTTCCTGATCTTTGACCAAGAATTTCCCTGAAATAAGGAAGCATAGTACCATATAATTTTTTAAAGTTCCAGTTAAGTCATTATCATACTCAAACTCAGTGCTCTTAACACCTTCACCAGATACTCCATTTATTAAAACCTGCTCATTCTTCCAGGCCTAATTTACATGTTATACCTTCAGTGGAACCAGCCCTAATTTCAACAGAATAGAATCTCTATGAGAACATTAAATATATTTTCTTATTTACTTCTGTATCCTTGGTGACTTGGACATGGTAGGTATTTAATATTTGCAGAACAAATGAATTAATGACTACTTTCTTTGTGATCATCTAAAATCATCTTTGTGGCATTATTTGAATTTATCATATCCTTTTTTCCCCTACTGCCACCCCACTAATTCAATTTCTCTTTACTCCTAATCTAAACAAATGAAAAAATCTCCTGATCTCTTCAAATTCAGTCTCCCTCCTCTCAATCATCCCATACACCGAGTGACAGATTAATCTTTCAGAAACAAGTTAAAAAAAAATTAATAGCTCCTCAGAATTAGGAACAAACTTGAGTCTGATGTACAAGGCCCGTCATAAAATGACCCTTTCCAATGTAAGTCCCATTATGCTTCAGCTAAGCCAGTTTTCCCAACAGCCATTCCATACTTTTACAAATGAGTATCTCTACTCACATCATTCCCTCTTCCTTTCAATAGCTGCCTTCCAAAATGTTTCATATTCTTTTAGATCTACCTCAGTGCCATTTCCTTGTGAAGATTTTTTTTGTCCCTCAAGCTTATATGTACTCTCTACCTTTTGAATTTCAATATTGTGTACCTTTCAGTTTTCTTATGTTTTACATATAGTATATCAGATCCTGCTTTGTAATATATAGACATTTTCCTAGCTTTCCTTCCAGATTGTAAACTTTTTTATATTATTTTATTTTTATTGGGGAAGGGGAAAAGGACTTTATTGGGGAACAGTGTGTACTTCCAGGACTTTATTCCAAGTCAAGTTATTGTACTTTCAATCTTAGTTGTGGAGGGCGCAGTTCAGCTCCAGGTCCAGTTGCCATTGCTAGTTGCAGGGGGCACAGCCCACCATCCCTTGCGGGAGTCGAACCAGCAACTTTGTGGTTGAGAGGACACGCTCCAACCAACTGAGCCATCTGGGAGGCAGCTCAGCTCAAGGTGCCGTGTTCAATCTTAGTTGCAGGGGGCAGAGCCCACCATCCCTTGCAGGACTCGAGGGATTGAACTGGCAACCTTGTGGTTGAGAGCCCACTGGCCCATGTGGGAATCGAACCGGCAGCCTTCGGAGTTAGGAACATGGAGCTCTAACCGCCTGAGCCACCAGGGCGGCCCCCAGACTGTAAACTTTTTAAAGACTGTATCTTACTAGCTTTTTAATACCTAAAGTAGGAGGTATGCCTATAAAATCTTGATTGTATGCTTACAGATCCCATAATTAGCTTTCTAATTTATTAATATATAAATTTAGCCATAATTACATATGTCCTCTTTGCATATATAACATGAATCTCATGATGTTTCATACTCTACAAAAAAAGAGCATTAAATGCATATTATAATATTTATGTGCTTATATGACCCAGTTTTATGAATCCTTCTATACATTTTCACACGCTTTTTCTCCCTCTGTATGGAATTATAAGGCCCTGGACTTAGAGGGCAAGGACAATAGTTTTTCCTCCATCTCCACACGGCATTCTAGTCCTACCTGATAGGTGGCAGTAAGAAAGCAGGGTATTTACCTGAGTGGAAGAGAAGCCCCCATATGCATTGCGTTGCTTGGTCAACCAAGCCACTATGCCAGTGGCCTTGGCTATCTCCTTTTGAGTCAGGTTGCCTTTGTTAAGCCATGCCAACAATACATATGCCGTAAGTTCCACATCTACAGCCGCAGGCTGAGACCAAGGGCTGGCATCCAATGACCTAGTAGGTTTCTGGCTCCAGTGAATAGACTCCCCTATTAAGAAAGAAGTATAATTAGGAAGGTGTTGGAAGGAAATGACTTTCCCATATTTACTTTGTAAGTGCTACACCTTAAAGCAGAAAACGTACCAAACATAAATTAATCATGAGTTAGACAAAAATATTTCTCAGAATCTTTTCTGATTTATTGGCCATAATATTTATGCAGAGATGTGTGTGTGTGTGTGTGTGTTTATACCCACACATAGTTCCTCAATGTAAAGCTGAGAGCATCAATAAATGCTTCCAGCAATTATATGAAAACCACTCTTGTTAATTTATAAATTCTCATGCTAATGGAGATAGGTAAGTAGAAACTACTCATAAAAATCTCATGTGTTTGGGGCATTTTTGAACTTACAGAATTTTATTAATTTTCAGCATTTATTTTACTTGTACTTAATTTATATATTAGTAAAATAGTTGTTTAACATTTTAAGAAAAATAAAAACGGCAGAATATGCATAAGAACTCTGAGAAACCACAGAAGAAATGCTACTGAGGGTGAGCAAATAGAATATGAGAGCAAATCTAAACTCTGTGACAGCCAAGGGGACAGAAGACAAAGAACAACTAGCAATGAGAAGAGTGGAAGCTAGAAATCTAAGTAAATATAAGTTTAGAGATAATAAATAATCAACAGGAGGCAACTGATTGGAAAAACATAACAGAAAACATGTGAGCCTGCGATATAAGCTAAAGGAGAAGAAATAACCACGTTAAATCAATGTATACTGGAACAGGTATCATTGTCTGAGACACCTATTTCATGACTAGAGTTGCTTATACACAGGCCAGAAAACTACCCAAAACCTATACGAGAGGACAACTTGGCAATGACATTCATATAAATGAAAGCTGAGATTAAATTTTGCCTAGAAGCACAATTTTTACATACAAGGCTAGATAAATAAAACGTATTAATATTTTCTTTACAAGATCTGTTAGAACATCAAATATTATTCTAAACATCTACGGTTTTAAAGGGACCTTGAGAAATCTCTAAGTTTAAATATTACCTCATCAACCTCAATAATCCTAACTAAAGAGTTGTTAAATACCTGCGAAAGGATGATTGTACAATTCCAGTAAATTTTCTGACTAGCTTCTACCATCTATTTTCTTTTCATGTTAAAAATACAACAATGCCTTTGAGGACTTACATGGACTTTCCTACAAAACTCTCAACAATGATTTTATGACAATAACTTTCACTAAAATAAATCCTCGAATTGAATGACTATATGTGGGACTATGGAGACTACGGAAAATTATAGGTAATTCACAGCATATTCTCACAATTTCAAAAAAAACTCTTAAAATGGCCAACATACCTGAGATGATAGCCTGCTTATCTAACTGTTCCAGAAGAATGTTTCTGATGTCCATCTCTCCAGCCAGAGAGAAAGTATAAGCTAGTAGGGCCTGTGTGTAGAGGTTGGTAGTGGAGGAAACAGAATTCTTAAGACACTGCAGACCCTGACTCACCATTGGATCCTAAAAAGTAAAAGTGACAAACTGAATTTATAAAGCATTTCTTGTAAAATGGGAAGTGATAAGGAAATCATCCTCCCTTCTGAGTTTAAAAGGCTGAATGAGAACAAAAATAGGTGAATTTCTCTAGAAATAGGTATGATAAGAAGAGTATAAAGAAAAGGATCCAGAGAAACTCACATCTATGGTTTTTCTCATCTCCAGCAATGCAGCTGTAATATATGAGGTCAAGGAGATTTCATCATCAATACCACCCTAGAGAGAAACAGAGACAATAAGTCAGGGCAGCAGCCAGCACAGGTAAGAATTATGTGCAAATTACAAAACGGTGCCCCTGCTCTGAATGGATGAATTATCAAAAAAACAGAAAAGAAAAGAAAGCACTCCTTTCCGCAAGCTGACTGAAGCTCAAAGCCTTTAGCACACACAATGAGGGAGGACCGCCTAGACCTCAATAACTGTGCAGCCTGACACAATAGCCCACACAAGGGGTAACATGAGGTCTTCAGCTCTGAGAGGGTATTTAGGAAACCCAAGGGAAGGGGGTAGAAAGGATGAGCTGTTAAGGGTGTGGAGGGGCAATAAGGGGAGAATCTCTTATTCTCAGTCTTTTACTGAATCTGAGCCTCCTCAAGTGGGTGTCCCCTCAAGTAGCACAAAGCCCAGCTTCTCCAGGGGGATTAGGTGACACCTTCTCAATTGAACGTCTTTCACAGAAAGATTTAGCAAGTTTTAAAAAAATATTTAATCTAAATTATTATCCTCATTCTATATATAAAAGAACAACACTTTAGAAAGTTAAATAAGGGGTGGCCGGTTAGCTCAGTTGATTAGAGCATAGTGCTAATAACACCAAGGTTGCTGGTTCAATCCCTGCATGGGCCACTGTGAGCTGTGCCTTTCTTAAAAAAAGAAAGAAAAAAAATTTTAAAAAAGTTAAATAGCTTGTTCAGGATTACACAGCTAATAATCAGGAGTGGGACTTGAACCCAGGGAGTTGAACTCTGGAGTTCCTGTGGCAAAGCACTAAGTTTAACTAGTGATAAGTTTCTTAATAGACTGGCCAACTCTGATAAGAAAGGAGGAGGAAAACCTCTGGGATCTTGTTCTAGTCAAGTCCGGGCTTATACTACTCCCAGGTATATTTCACACAGTGTATAAGAGAAGAGAGAGACTTGGGGGGTGGGGGCACTGATAAGATCCTGCATAAGGAACACAAATGAATT
Source organism: Rhinolophus ferrumequinum (assembly GCF_004115265.2). Lineage (NCBI taxonomy): Eukaryota > Metazoa > Chordata > Mammalia > Chiroptera > Rhinolophidae > Rhinolophus > Rhinolophus ferrumequinum. Next base: position 25,057,923 of record NC_046293.1, on the reverse strand, counting down.
ATATGTACAGAGATTATTTTTCCAGTGCTCAAGCTTTTTACCCCTGGAACAGCAATGTAAACAATTTCTCTAGATAAGTTCGTACAAATCTCTCTCACTAATATGTTCTGAATTGAACAAGTTATCCTGCAGCATCAATAGCGCCCCCTGTGTTTGGGAAGAAACAGGCAATGCAGTGAAGGGGTGAGAGCAATGCCTCTAGAGTCCAACTGCTGTGGTTCAAATTAATCCTAGCACTCGTTAGCATTCACCTTGAGCAGTTTACTTATTCTCTGCACCTTAGTTTCTTCATCTGTAAAATGTGATTAATAGTGGTATATCAGTACCTAGCTCATTGATTTGCTGTAAACATTAAATAATATCAAGCAAAAACAGTACTTAAAACAGTGCCCAGCAGAGAGTAAACTCCTTACAAAAGACACTGGGCTGGCTATTAGTCCCCAGCAGAGCAAATGCTTTGCCTCCGATTTAGGGAGTTAAAAAACGCTGAGATCTCCTAGTCCAGTGGTTCTCAAAATTTAGCAAGCATCAGAATAGTCATGGGGATGTAAAGTACAGGTTAGGGAATATAGTCAATAATATTGTAATAACTATGTATGACATCAGGGTGTGTACTAGATTTCCAGGGGGATCACATCGTAAGTTTTATAAATGTCTAATCATTATGCTGTACACCTGAAACTAATGTAATATTGAATGTCAACTGTGATTGAAAAATAAAAAACTTAAAAAATAAAAGAATTAAAATAAAAATAATCAAACCTGAAAACAACTTTAGCAAGTATCAGAATCACCCAGAGGGCTTGTTAAAACACAAATTGCTGGTCCACACTACCGCCCCACCCCCCAGAGTTTCTCAGAGTAGGTCTGGGGTTGGGGCTGGAATTTGTATTTCAAAGGAGCTCCCAGGTGATGCTGAGACTGTTGATCTGGGACCATACTTTGAGAACCGCTTTCTAGCACATATTCTCATTTTACAGACAGGGAAGCTGAGGCTCAGACTGGTTAAGTATATTGACCAAGTGTGGGGACAGAGCCAGGAGTGCAGTTTCCAGGCTCTCGCCCTCACGTGGAAAGGTGCTGGCTCAGGTAGTAAATGGCCATCAATTGTGATTGGATGGCCATCAGCGTGGCTAGTTGGCCGTCAGCTGTAACCAGTGAGCCATTGGCCACTAATATAACTGCCGTGGCTACGCTAGAAGCAAATGGGGGCTAGCAAGAAGATGGTGGAACTAGCAAGCGTGGATTGCAGCTAGCAAGTGGGGTTGGTTGGTTAGCAGAAAAGCGGACAGCAGGGTGTGTACTAGATCGTGTGGCTTCTGCTTCCTGTGTCTCCAACCCAGCTGTCACTGAGACTATAGTGGTATGACACCCCTATCTATGGCTCCATGGGTGTTCCTTTTTGGCCTCACCATGTCCTGCGTTCTTATGTGGGGAGCAGGACTAGAGACCCCGCATGCCACCCGGCATGACACCAAGCCACCCAGAGCCAGGGCTGAGACCTGAATAACACTGGCTCCCAGGCCAGTGCTCTTTTAATTCTGCTCAGTCAGAGGTCCAAGTTCCTGCAGACACAGTGGTGGGAGAGCCGCACCTTCATAGCTGTGTGAATGAGCTTTCCCACATTGGCATAGCAGCCGTTGGGGAGCTGGTTTCCTGCCATCCACTCGAGAGCATCCTGGATGTTCTTGTCATCAATGAAGATGAATTCCTGAGCTTGGCCAAAGCACTTGGTGACAAAGGCTGTCAGCCTATATGGGTAAAGGGAGACATGGCATGAAGGGCGATTTCCAGCTGAGGATGCGAGAGTTCTATAGTTTTTTCTGGTGTGTGGTTCCAGAAGAGGAGGTGAGAAAACAGAATTCCAGGAGGCTTGGAAAAGGGAGGCATTAAGAGGCCTTAATGGGGAAAAGGACGCAGGAGGCCCAAAGTCAGGAAGAAGGGTGAGGGGCTTGACCATACATGAAGCTGAAATAAACAGTATTAAGGAGGTAAAAGATGGAAAGAAGGAATGGGATTAAGGGGACAGGTAAAGGAATAGTTAGTTTCACAGGGTCCAGGAATTATTCTCTGGGATACAGAACACATTGGGAATTGGGCAATGTTACCATGTGTTTCCATTTCCATCCTTCTCCCCAAAGGCACTGTATGAGCCATTGCTATGCTTGTACATTAGCTCCTTCTGGTACCCTGGGAAGACAGACATGGTTTTTAGATGACAGTGACAGCTTCAAAAAACCCCCCCATGGCTTTCAAGGCTGTGGGACACTTTCAGGGGGTGAACTGCCCTCTATCTTATCAACTTATCATAGGCCCTAGTGAAGGTGTCCAAGAAGATGACTGAACCAACTCACCTAGCTCCAGGAAGCCCGTTGCCCGGGACCTGATTTCCTCGGTCAGCAGCCCAGACTTCTCCAGGTACTGCAGGACGTAGATGATGGGCGCAAACAACACCATGTTCTGTTCCCCACAGCCACTCGGCATCTGCACCAGGTTGTCTAGGTTCTGCAGGGCTGTGCCCATAATGTCCCCTGGGATCCAAAAAGAGAAAGAATGGGGGAGGTAGCAGCAGGAACACTTACAGTTATCATTCACTCAACAGACGTGTATTAGCTCTCATTTAGTGAGTATCTATTCTGTGGCCTGGGAGACAACAAGTCAAATACGGTCTCTACCTCAAAGAGCTCATGGTCAGCAGGGCAGTCACGACACATTGCAATTCTAATCACTCTAAACAGTTATAATATAGTACTGCAATAGTGGGCATGCATAAGGTGCTGGAGTGCACAGACAGGTTCCATAGGTCACCTTAGGGGGTTCAGGGCTTTTAAGAAAACATGTCACTGGAAGTGATGAGTGACGCAACCAACCTGTGGTACTTCCACTCAATCTTTAAGTTCCTCCACTGCCTGTAAGTACATCACCCTCCAAATCACCAAGTCCCTCCCGAACACGCACAATCCTGATACCCTTTTCCAAGTTATATCTACTGACCCCTCCCTTTACTTCAGAAGCCAGGAAGCCTGATATAAGTGACTCGTGAATGTCTGCATTTCAGCCATGGTGTTCAAGTCACATTTATAAATACGTACTGAATGTCAACTGTACTAGAAATAGAATTTAAAAAGACATGGCCCTTGCCCTCAAGGAGCTCACAATACACGATGGAAGATAGTAAGCTATACTACAATTAGAGTGTTGTGAAGGCTATACCAGAGAGAGGAATCAAATGCAGTCAAAATGGAGAAATTTTAACCTGGAAGGGATTTTGCTTGGGGGTAAAAGTAAAAAGAAGAACTTAATATTTCTTGAGCTCCTACTATGATCTAGACATTTTGCTGGGAACTTTCCCCAAAAATTTATCAAATAGGTAAATTCCTCATTTTTTAAATGGCTGTTGCAAACATTTTGTCTCTCCTCTACCCAATTGATGGACCACCTAACCCTAAATACATATCAAGCTTCAATGACCTTCAGCTTCCTCCTGCTCAGACTCTGTTCTGTTTTAAACTAGAACACGTCTGTCTAATCCCAGCCGTACTGTTACCTATAGCCTGTATTTGAGCACTATATAAAAAAGCTCTTCTTCCTTCATCACTTCTAATCCACCACACCTTCCTTCAGGTAGGTACACATGCCCCACCCCACTCCACAGCCTCCAGCCCCACTTTTTGAACCCAAAATCTCTAGCTGCTTACCCAGAACAGAAACATAAGCTTTGGTTGAATCAGGAACAACATCTACAGGGAGGTCCAGGGAGATGGATTCTGAAGCCACTTTTCCTGTGAGAGGGAGAGAAAAGGTGAAACAATAGAAGGTGGTAAGAGTGGGGTTCACAAGTCCAAACATAGAAAAATGTTCCTTAATCCAGGGTATTCCATAACCCAGTACTTTCTATGGGACGGAGGCAGATTTTTTTTTTTTAAACCTATTCATTGTGATCTTTGCTGAAAATGCATTCTAAGAGAGTCTTGATTGTGTTTTACACTTTCTCTTCTTCATCCTGCCTCTCAGCTAATTGGTCCATTTTGGGAATGGCACCCCTAGATACTCCTATACCTTCTTGTCCTGGATATTCCTCATTCTGACTAAGAAAATCTTCAGTTGCCTAAGGGAATTCTCACCACCAGCCCCTCTCTAAGTTCACCCACCTTTGGGGCACAGCAATGAGCTGTGTGTCTTCTCCACAAGGACTCCCTCTGGCTGACATAAAGAGAGACATGGACAGGTGAAGATAACGAAGATGAATGTCAGGGCAAGTGGCACTGAAGGAATAGGAAGGGGAAGGAAAATGGGGAGAAAAGGCCCTCCCTGTGCCCCCCGGGCTTCTCTCGGAGCTGGAGAGAACAGAGCTTCTCTTTGAAGCCCAGAAGGACTCCATTTCAACCCAGGAATGGGCCTCTCAGTAAAACTCTTTTTGGTCAAGGGCTACAGCTAAGGACAAGTTTAGGAAGCTTCCAAGAAGCAGGATTATAATGGAGCTCATGATAGGATTTTTAAAAAGCAGCTAATGATGACCTTAGGGATTTTGATAAGAGAAACTAACATTCATTGAGTGTCTACAAAGTACCAGGCACTAATAAAGTGTATTAGGCACTTTCATAGACCATCCGTATTGGTTAAGCAAATAGTTAGAGGCAGAAAGAGGCCAGGAAAGGAGAAAGGTGAGCTACCTGATTGGAATCGGGGTAAGACTTCTGTGAGATACTAAATGGTATGGTTAGACACACACCAAACATCCATGGGTTGATTGCTGTCTCTCCTTCTGAAGCTAGGCCTGCAGAAAACTCACCTTGACCAGAACCGGTTTGATGAGTGTGTCACTCCGGCCCTTTTCTGGAACAAACCCCTTCTGACCCCCACAGAGTTCATTGCTGTCCAGAATCTTAGTACTAATAGTAAAGTTTACATGACCTGAGAAGAAAGGAGAAAGGAAGGCATTAGCCCTATTGCCAGGGGTACCAATGAAGTCTTTCCCCCTCTAGACCAGTGCTTCTCAAACTTAACGGCATACAAACTCTAATTCAGTAGACCTGGGGTAGGACCTGTATTCTACATTTTTCACAAGCTTCCAAGTAATGTCAGTGATGCTGATACAGTGTGTCGGCAGCCTCTAAGGGCCCCCAGTGATTACTGCATCCTGATATCTACACTATTGTGTAATCCCCCCTCATTAATGAAGATTTAGCGGCTCATTTCTAATGAAGACGACAGGGCAGAAGTAATGAGATGTCATTTCCGAGATTTGGTTTTAAAAAAGACTGCAGCTTCTGTTTTGGGACGTAGATTTCCCTTGAATCTCTCGCTCTGGAGAAATCCAGCTGTTCTTGTGAGGAACAGAGGCTTTGGAATGAACTTGGAAGTAGATCTCCCAGTCAGGTCTTCAGATGAGAACGCAGACCTGGCTGACAGCTTGACTGGAATTTCATGAGACACCTTGAGCCAGAGGCACCCAGTTAAGCTGCACCCCGATTACTGACTCACAGATACTGTGTGATAATGTTCATTCTTTTAAGCCACTGAGTTGTAAGGTAATTTGTTAAGCAGCAGTGGATAACTAATACACCTGAAGACTGTACTTTGAGTTGCAAGGAACTAATCCATGAGCAAATACTAGAGTTAGTATGGTGATGAAATGAGTTAATCTATGTAAAGCAATTAGAATAGTGCCTGGCCCATAATAAGCACTTGGTTAGTAACGTGATGATATATCCCCAGTCCTGGCAAAAATATTAAGAGCTCCCCCTTTCACACTCAAAATAGTCCAATTTGGATAATTCTTTAGGTCACCTATCAAAGAGTATTTGCTTATTTATTTGTAACATAGACTTAGGAAGGAGAAAAACAGAGACCACTTCCTTCTCTTACCTAACTTGATGGCTGTGATATTCCAGTGATAGGTTTTTGCTTCATCCGCACAGAGACAGCTGGAGGCTTGAGAATCTGGCCATGATTCTACTTGGTACTCATCTGATTTAGCCAGGTTAGTCTGAACCTGAAGAGGATGTTTAAGAGATGAAGGGTATGAGCAAAGGAGATGGCACACAGAGGCTCAGGAAAATGTGGGGGCTAAAACACCAGCATTGCCTTCTCTTTCTCAGGCAAAACTGATACGCTTCCATTTAGGGACAAACTTATGGTGTGGGGTGCTGGCATCTACTTCCTGTATCCCCAGTTCTTACCCTGATGCAATCCTTTAGATAATTGAAGATGGTGGCAGTAAGACGAAAGGATTCCCCACGAACCACAGAGTAAGGGAGAGTCAGATCAACAAAGAATGGCTTGAACGCAGTGAGTCCAACAGTGGGTGAAAGACCAAAGCCATTGGACTGGGAGGTGCAAAAAGTCATGGCCTTCCACTTGGTGATGGTATCAGGAACTGTGAGGTGGACAGACTCCTTCCCTGAGTTACTGTGAGAACACAAGAACCCAGGTGAGGCAGACAGCAGGAGAAAGAGAGCCTTTGGGAATTAAACTACAAATTTATCTGCAGAAGTGAATTTTCTTCTTGTTGTGCGTGGGAGGAATAGCAAAGAGTCAACTGGACTGGAGAACACGTGAATCTCAGACTGTGACTCTTCAAGTGAATGGAGATGTACAAATACTGGAGAAGGGCGATGCCTGAGTATGTTGGGTGTGGTATGTGTGAGTGAGCATGTGTGTGCAAACATATCTGAAGGAGAGGCCAGTGCTCTCTGAATCTATGAAGATAGGTGCTCTTATGATTTGTCAAATGAGCAGGTAAGCAGTGAGCAAGAACCAAACTAATGTCAATATGTCCCTTTAAGTTTGTGCGGACCTGAAGTGAGAACGCACTGTCTGCACTATGTGAATGTGAAGACGTGTGAGTTTGTTTTGAGTGATTATATATGGTTGTATAGGAATTCAGGGAAAGAAACACATTCCCATATCCCCATTAAACCTTCTTGGCTTGAGACTTAGATTCTTTAGAAATGATCTGATCCTGAGTTTTCTGCTGACTCCACACTATAATCTTGCTGTACCACTGAGGTATCACTTACCCAACAGGAAACAGATCCCAGAGCCAAGTCTCTGGGAAATACTGGCGGACCTGAGAATCCTCTGACTGAATTGAAGAAGATGGTGACTCAAAAGCCAATGGAGCAATATGATCACTTTCTAAGGAGACCAAGAATAAAGGAATTTTAGAAAACAGAACACTTCTGTTGTCAGATAAATTGAGGTGACGAGACTACTAATCACAAGACCAGTGACAGACACACAGATTTGGCCAGGGAATGAGTAGATAAAGCCTTCAGACTTCAAAAGCCCTCCCCAGAGAGAAAGATTCTTGGGAAACTGCCTGCATCTATGACCCACAACCTACTATCATTCTGAGGCTAGAGGCTCAGGGCAAGAAAAGGAGGCAAAGAGGGAGCTTTCAGAGTTCCATAATTCTAAACCTCTCAGTGACCCCACAAGCCACAGGGATAGCTTACCTCCACCCATTATGTTGCTATATTTTGCAGACTGGTGACTGCAATCTACTGGGTTCTTGATTTTGGCATTGGACAGTATTTTTAGGCCCATGTTCTGAAAAGTACCAAAGAGAAAAGCGAAAATATTAAGTCCCCTCCCTTAGTACAAGGGCTACCTGCCTAGGAATTCTACCCTCAAAGGGTTGAACTAAGACATCCCTTTCCTATTAATGGTGAGACTGTGGTTATTACCCAATACTCAGCCACCAAGATTGGTTCACTTCTGTTCCAGCTAGTGTGAAAGGTTTTCAATTAAACTTATTTCATGGTTAAATATGTTTAATGCTTCTTTCAAATATTAGTCACTGTGTCCTTATTATTTGATTTAGACTATAAACTTTCTGAAGCCAGGAATCACATCACCTCAATCAAGTCAACAAAAAATAAATTGTGTATTTTGAAGGATCCAGAATTAGAATATAAAGATGAACAAGACATGGTTCCTGACCTCCTGGTCAGGCTGGGGCCCCAGCATCCCAAGCTTCTGCTCATAAAATAGATGCAGTATTTTTATAACGATAAGAGACTGCTGGCCTACCTTTCCTCATTTTTCTTCTTAATGTTCCCATGGAAATCAATATTTGGGGAATCACAGAGAGAAGAAGACAGCCTCTCACAGTGGTTCTCTTCCAATGCAACTAGTCAATTTCTTCAAGCATTAGAACCAAGAGAGGTTACCTTACCTATCAAGAGGTTTTTTAGGGTTTTCTTCAAGATTTTATCCCTGTCAGTGCCCACACGACTCTTTCTGCTTTTTAGATATGGACTTTCCTTCTCCCTCCTCCCATTACCACTGTTTCTATAAGAAAAAAGACGGGTAAAGATATCTACCTGGAAAAATCTGAAAAGGTTCGTGCCTTCAGAGATCCAAGGCCTCCACATAATTGAATGCCTGCTCCAACGCTCTTCAGGCACTGAAACAATGAGGGGTCGAGGAAGGTCCCGTGGGCCAGACACTGGGCACTGATCATATTCGGCTACCTGATAGGGGTAGTGACCATACCAAAATGGGAACATCCCATATACCTGAGACAAAAGGGAGGAAAGAAAGAAAGCATTGGCACAGTGAAGTCAATTGAGAAAGTTCTCGCAGATTCTGGTGCTATAGTTCACCTCCTCGATATTATTTCTCTTCATTCCTCCAGAATTCTTCCTATATTTATTTATTTCATCATAACCTCTTCCTTACTTTTTAAATTTGAACCTTTACCTCACCTTTTTTTCATAATCAGTTCCCCTTATCTCCTATTTCATCTTCTTTCCTTATCTCTATGTCCATATTAACTGTGCCCTTCGCATACCATCAATTCTACCTCTATTTTCACATCCTTTTCTACCACCTTATAGTAGTGTACTATTTCCCTAAGACTTTCTTTCCCACTTCCTGGAACCCATCCCTTGTTCAAGGTAGTCAAATGGTCTTCCCTGCCAACTCCCTCTTCCCACCCATTAGCAGACTACTCACAGAGTGGTTGCTCAGCTCTCTCTCTGGCCGAAGCAGTGAGACACCCTCATCCACGGCCCGGACTGCACACAGGGACCCAGGAGCTGCCTGTAGCTGTAGTTCCACATCTGCTCCTGGAAGCTGCTGGGAAGGTGAGAAGCCAAGGGAAACCTGGGGAAGGAAAAAATATAACTTGGGGATCAGGTAAGCCTGGACAGGAGGAGAAAAAAATGTAATTTGGATCATCAGCCAACATGCACCAGTTATGGTATCCAGCCCACTCTTTCGCTTTCATACTGATTTTTCCTTTATAAAGTCTAGGGCCTTGAGAACCAATGTCTTACAACAGAGTTAAGGAAAGTGAGCAGCAGAGTAGAATGATACAGAATATTTAAAAGACAAAAAGTAGGGGGGAAAAAAAACATATGTAATAGCTATATTTGGAATAGCTGCATATGTGATTTCCCCATATGACTTTTTAAAAAGAAGCAGGAAAGAGACAGATATCAACAAAACATACTAACGGTATAAATACAATATGATATCCAACTTCAATATTATCTTATTTCCCTGCCCCTGCTTTATCTCCAACCCTGGCATACACAAGATCTTTCTCTATGCCCAGATCTTTTCTTCACCCTCCTCAAAGTGTCATTTTACCTGATTATCAAAGCACATCTCTACTGAGAACTGAATTTTGTCAGCTATAACACCTCCACTGGGAAAAATGGCATAGATCACCAGGGAAGGATCAGGGGCTAGTCTGGAATTGAAGGTCAGTGAGAGAGAGAAGGAGCTTTTCAGTCCTGAAAGACAAGAGGTGATACACAGGGATGAGCCTGCATTCACGTACCAATGACACCCGAGGACATGTTTGCACTTCTCATTGGGCCAGCTGCAGGCCTCATAATGCAAGTTACTTCTCATGTTCCTATTCTTCTATGGTTATTGGTACTGTTCTGTTTTCATTACTTTTATGCATAATAACTGTTTTACGGAAGTTTCAAATATCTTTTCCATGAGAAGCATGAACACTCACCTTTCTTCTTAGAGTTCAGGTGTTTCTGCCCCTCCATCTCCAAACTTCCTTTCCCTATTAACTAAAGAGAACAAAAAAATCATCAACAGCATAGATATTATGGGAGTGTAACCTTGACCCCACTTCTGGAGCATCACTGCATCTCTCCATAAGGAGAGGCTCCTTTCATAGGCCCAGAGCCTGGCTCAGTACTTCACGGAGCATCCTCTAGCTTGTCAAATGTTGGACACTGCCAACAGTCCCGATGCCTCTTCCTCCAGTTGGAGGTCTGCCTGAGAACCACAGAGGTTGGTGGGTGGCGACAAAGGTCATCATTGCCTCAAGTGAGATAGAATAGAAACCATTCTTCGTAGTAGATAACTGTCCACCATTTCTTGAAGATCTCCAGGTTTTATTCTCTTATAATCCTTGTAACATAAATTCAGCTAAAATGCATCCTCACAACTGTTTTTTATTACCACTCAATGCAAAAGCCAACGGAAATGAGTGCACCTTAAACTGCCTTGAGTCCTTCTGCCATTGGACTCTCTGGAAGAGAAATCCGTTTCTAACTTTCCTTGTTCACTCTCACTTGAAACTGAATCCAGTGAAATTATTTTTAAGCATGCTGTCATTTCTGATGCCAGTCAAGGGCTCTATGACCAGTTCCTTAGACCATCATCTGACACTCAGTCCTTCCACACTGAGCAACCCCAGCTCCACTTTTCTCCTAGGTCTCCCCACACTTCGGTCCCGAAGACAGTGCCTGTCATCACTCTGACTTGTTATTTTCCCCCTATGTCTCCTCATTCCGTTGTGCCAGGATGATCGTTTTAGCTTGATGAAGACACTGGAATGATTCAGTGTGGAGAAAATCTTTCAGATACTTGGGGAGGAAAGGAATGAAGAGACTTGGACCACCAAACCTGAGGTTTACATAAGTCTAATGCCTCAGCATCACCAAGGTGACCAATAAAGCTTCTTATCTTTATACATGTCTTTCAGGCTACAAGTTGTGATTTTATTTCTCCAACAAGAGTGCTATCAATGTTAATTTTAACCCTCCATCATCTATTTTTAGAATATTGACCAATGAAACACAGAATAAAATTTATTCTCAGTTCCATCCTCTCCTCAGACTCCCTCCTACCCACCCACCCAGCTCCTTTTCAGCCCTGGCCAGCAACATTTTCTTGTTAATTCCTCCTTTTGTTTTCCCACACAATTTCCTTGGGCTCTTGCTGAAAATCTCTTTATTCCTCATTTTACCCCATCCTTTACACTTACACTATGCAATACAGTAGCTGCTGGCCACATGTGACTACTGAGCCTTGGACATGTGGCTAGTCTAAACTCCGTTAAGTATAATAAAATACAGACTTTGAGTTTCAAAGAACTGAAATTCAGTTAAAACAAAGAATGTAAAATATCTATTAATAATTTTTATATTAATTTCATGTTGAAATGATCAGGTATTGGATATATTAGATTAAAATAAAATATATTTTAAAAATTGGTTTCACCTGTTCTTTTAACTTTTTTTAAATGTGGCTCCTAAAAATTTTGAAATTACTTATGTGTCTTGCATTATCTCTATCTGGACAGTCTATCCACCCTCTCCTGGTCATTCTCCCCATTCCCTCTCCTTCCCAACACACTTTTACCAATCCTCATTTCCCAGTCTCACATAGTAGGAGAAGGTGATTTCCTGGCCAGGGTTTGCATCAGTTGGATCAATGTAATAATCCACCAGTACTTCCTGGGGCAGCCCACATTCCAAGGTACCCTTTAGTGGGCGGATGCCAACGAAGCTGCGAGTTGTGTTGTAGAAGGGTTGCAGGTGCAGGTAGGCATTTTGGTAGTATCCAGCCATCTGGTTTTGCTTATATACCAAATCTTCCTTTTGGAACCTGCCCTGAGGAAGAGGGGAAAAAAAGCTCTTTTAGCATGTACCCCGGCCATATTAACCCCGTGGACTTGTTATGATTTTCAAATAGACCTGTCTCAAATCATCGCTGCCAAAGAATGGCATGTAGATATTTCCACAGAGGTCCAGCCAAGGATGTTTGAGGACTCCACGATAGTGGCTGTGTACAGCGGCATTTTGGTATGTAGGGGAGTGAAAAACGGGCTGAATTATAGTTGTCAAGTATTGGGAAATTGTGATGATATACCTTCACAGACTGATGCCTAGGGAATAGATAAGCATGACTATGGTTATATAGAAATTAAAGAATATATCCCAAGGACAATAAAACTAGGTATAGAGAGCAATAAAACTGAAATAATTATTTCTTAGTGATCAAGTGATGCCTAAGGAAATAGTTAAATTAGCCACAAGGCAAATAGCATGTGTTTGCTTAAGCAGTGTGGCTGAATGAGTACATTAATGGCTCCCTGCCTCAACATCCTTTACCATCTCAGCTTTCAGTGCTTTGTTAGCCTAACTGTGGGCCCATCAGATGACTTATTGTTGGAAATGGGATGTTAGCATAAGTGCGCTAAGTAGAGGCTTGGAAAAGCCCTTGCACGTCCACTTTGGTTCTTGTACCTCCTCATAACTGAGAATACACCTGGTTAGCATGCGGGAGCATGAGAGACATGGGGAGCCCCAGCAGACAGCGAGCTGATCTACAGACATAAGGAGTCCACCAAGATCAGTCAAGCTGCCCATCTGACTAGCCCAGGGGCACGAGCTATAAATGGTTTTTGTTGTATAATACTAAAGTTTTGTAGTTGTTTGTTAAGCACCATTGAGTGACAGTTGACAACTAATACAAGTAGCCTTCCTTATAAGTATCCAATAGCTAGACTTCACTTCTTTGCCATTTTCATGAGTAACTGGGGGAGGAGTAAAGGGACAGGAGGAAGAAGACAATTCTAGGCCATTTTTCTACTCTCTACCCTGAGTTCAAATTAGGATCAAATACAGATGGGAATAAGTTATAAGATGAATTAGTAGAAAGAGCAATTTTTATCTCAATGGTCATTTATTTGATTGATATTAAAACAAGCAGGACCTAAGAAAAAGTTTTTGCCAACTGGGCAGCAGAACTACTAGTGAGTGAAAGTGATCAAATTACAAATGGGGCAGGAGGAAGAAAAAAAACAGGAAAATTTTGAAGTTTTCCTTTAGGGAAGGCTTTAGTGCTGGAAAGCTGGTCCTTCCCAGTGCTTACCTCCAGAGAAATGTCTGTTCCATTCCAATGAACTGTATCCAGCTTGAAGGGAGCAAGGCCATTTTCGTCAGTAATTAGGGTGTGGTTGATGGTTCCATTTGTGCCATGAATCACCAGAAACACTGCATGATTCTTGAGGAGGGAGCCATCATGGCCGCTAACTCTTATCTGAGAGGTGAAGGTCATTAGATTTAGGTTTGGAGTTGGTTTGAGTATGAGGTAAAGTGACATGATAACAGAAACTCTAACACATTTCAGGAAAGAATACAGAAATAGGTAAATGTGATTCAAGGGTTGGAAACAAGGATATATGAGGAACTAAGAAACACACAGAAGTTGCTTAGTCTGGTGCAGAAGTATATTTGCCACTTAGTTACCGTGTTTCACCGAAAATAAGACCCGGCATTATATTATATTATATTATATTATATTATATTATATTATATTATATTATATTAAGACTCAGTCTTATAGTATTGTAAAATAAGACCAGGTCTTATATTAATTTTTGCTCCAAAAGACGCATTAGAGCTGATAGTCTGGCTAGGTCTTATTTTAGGGGAAACAATGGTAATGAAGCTTTAGGGCCCTTCATTTGCAGAAGCCCTTCCCAAGACTCTGTACAGTATTTGTTTTCATTTTCTTAGAGAATCCTCTTCCACTCCCAAATTGTATAATCCTTAGGCTTTAAGGAAATCTGGATCTACTCTTAATCTAGAGAAAAGATAACTAAGGAATAAATGGATCTAAATATATACATTAGTGTGTTTACTGAGAAGTGAAGAAAGATAAGCTGTACAGAGGGGAAATTGTTAGGTATTAGAAAGAAGACACTAACAAAGGAAGTTATAAAATATCTAAAAAAGAAAAAAAATGCTTAAGGAGATACAAATGGCTCTCTGTCAAGGAAAGTTTGATATTAACCTTGCCTAGCTGCAGAAGCCCAGACTAGGTGGTTTCTCCAGATAACTTACACCCCTAAAATTCCAAGATTTGAACACTAGAACATGAGCCCCTGGCTTTAGAAAAGGCACTGAAGTCACATTAATATTGAAGGTACATCTCAGGTGGGATTAAAGGCAGCACTGCCTGAGAAGAGTAGACATTCTGGACGCAGGCTGCCTGGGTTTTATCATAGTTACCACTCACTAGCTATATAACCTTGGGAAAATCACTTAACCTCTCTGTGCCTCAGTCTGTCTCCTCATCTGTAAAAGGGTACAAATAATAATGTCTATCTCACAGGATTATTGAAAGATTAAATAAGTGAATATACATAGAATACTTAGAATAATGCCAAGTTAGTCTTATTAGTATATGTCTACAGGAAAGAGGCAATAGTAGATGGTTAAGCAATTTTTGTTTGTACAGAAACAAGTTTCAACATACCTTCCCACTGAAGGGGAAATTGGGGTAATAATAATCATTGGTGTCTTCAAAGGTCATTGATCCTATTTGTGTAGAAATGTAGATATCCTGTGTGGTATTAGCTTCCACTCCTGCAGAGGGAAACCAGATATATGATCATCTAAATGTCTGATATCCTCACCTTCATGTGTAACATAAAATTCCTGAAAGGAGGTGCCCCAGAAGTATAAAGCTGAATATATTTCTGACCAAAGATCCAAACCAATTCCTCTTCCCCAAACTCTGGAGGACATAAGTAGGCAGATTTCTCTTTGACTATGAACTAGGAACAGTCACTCCCAAATGCTAATGAGGGTAGTTGAATCCTCTGAGTAGGGGTGTCCTTGGGACAGCCCGTTTTCTTTCTTTTTGCTTAATGAACCAAGGAGTATCACACTTACCTGTGCCTTCCTCCACCACAGTAGTCACAATATTGATGTTGTTTCTGTACATATAACCAGTGAAGTTGAAGGTGGACATGTCCACAGAAGCTGAGAAGCATCCTGCTTTGTCAGTCTAATGAAGCAATCAGAGAGAGAATGAATAACCTAATCTCTACTTCATATGGAAATAATTCCTTATCTCCATACTTTAGTTTCTCCATCTTTAAGATAGAAATACTCTCCTGTAACATGGAGTATACACCTACGCATATATAATCATGAAATGACTTTCAAGCTCCAAGATATAAGAAGGGGAAAAGAACCAACTGCAGACAGGAAAATTGTATCTCCCAAAGGTTTTGATTAATTTCTTGATTACAAGGCAGATTCTGAAAGACTTTATCTCTTTAGAATAAAGAAGACTGCTTTGTTCTTTGGAACAAGTATAATAATCATGTGAAATGCTTTCTACTTTGGACTTTCTACCACTTTTCTGTATTGGCGCTTACTTACTTGCTCTTTAGGACATGTGAATAAGTTTCCTTTTCTATATCCCATTTACTCACCTGTCCAGAGAGTTTCCGGCATTTGTCAGGTAGCTGTTCACGTTCTGCCTCATGAAACCAGTAAGTATATGCCTTTTGACACACTGATACCTGCACTGCCCCTAGCATGGGCTTTCCATACGTGTACCTAACCCAGAAAAGCATGAAGAGTCAGCGTTGGAAAATTCCACTTGAAATCCAACCGTCCTCCCCCAAACACCAATTTTCCTTCTTTCCCACACTCCAATCTCTGCAAGTACTCTGACAATCTTACCCTTCTCCAGCTCTCGTTCATTTCCCTGCTTTACTCAAGCCTTAGAGTATTGCCATTACACAATAAGTACCATCCAAAGGACAGAATAGGGTCTTTCTTTTTCCTTACCCCTATTTCTCCATGGGATTCACTATTGTGTTCAGCACAAAGTAAACACTAAATCAATAATGCTGGCTGAGTGAGCAGTGGGAAGTAAGAGCCGAAACACAATTAGGAAATGTGTTCTTGGAGAAGTCATGACTACATAAAATAGCCCAAGTTTTACTCTCTACCTCCATAATCCCTCTTCCCATGACACTCCCTCGTCACACCTCACAGTGTAGCTTTAATCTCTACCAGATCCAGAGCTTTATTCTTACCTACAACAAACTTTTACTAAGAAAGATTCCTCCACCATTGATAACTTCTTGGGCTCCACCACTTCCACCTTAAACTTGGGCAGCACTGGAGAGAGTGAAAAGAGAAATGGAAAAAGAATAGGAAGAGAACTTGACCACATAGGTAGTGAATGGTGGGGGTATAAAAACAGTGATAATTAAATTAATAAAATTAAGGGGGGCATTATTAAGGTAAAACGCACCTGAATTTATTAGCTGACTTAGCACTGATTCAAAAATAAATAAGTACCCCTCCCCATAGCAGATCTTTACTTTACCTTTGCTGATTTTGAGACCAGGTTATGTCCAACACTTGGACCTGTTCATCCTCCCACCTACCATATTCTTCCACACTGAAGGTGCCAAAGTTCTTGTTCTCTTCCACTGCCACTGCGTAGGTGCCCAGCATTGCCTCTGGTGCCAACTGGAAGGATAACTCTGCAATGCCTTGCTCGGGCACCACTTCTAGCCACTGTGCGATCCTGTTGTTATTTGGATCCTGTGTCCATTAAAAAGAAACTTCACAATGTGCCTGCCTGTCTGATTCCCACTTTGCACTGCAAAAAGCAGTTAAAGAATCCCCTACTGTCTATGTCTGGGAAGAACAGCTCCCTGGGTTATTTATAATTGTCTTCATTACTGAATGAGATAACTTTACCTATAGGTCCAGCCCCCATTTGGGAAGAAAAAGGTCCTTGCGGTTTCAAATGATCAGACTGAGTCCTCTAAGGTGTTATGACCAGTTTCAGAAAGTGGGCTTTAGGATGTCCTCTACGAAGAGTGTTTACTCTATTCTTGGTCCCTATTAAGGGACAATGCTCAGGGGATTGATTGTAAGATACCTGAGAGATAGGTAATGTAATGGAAGAATGGAGGGGATGCTGTGGAGAATTCACGCTTCTAGCCCCTTTCTGTCTTAATACTTCTCACAGGTATTCATGTCACATTTAACTGTCAAGTATCTATGACAAGAGCTTAATACCGAAGACTAAGAGGAGTACAGAACAAAGGCTAGTTGAACTGGCATAGCACAGAAGAGTTACAGGAATCAGAGTGGGTGGGTTAGTCACAGCAGAGGTTGCTGACTTTATCCACAGGTTTAGGACTGAGTGGGCAGACGCAAGAGAACAAGCACGGTTTAGGTGGAATTGTGGGCACTCGGGTGCTGGGGCAGCCTCAGGCTCTGGACCAGAGTTCTTTCTGGCTTCAAAGTTTAGCACCAAACTCTCATTTGTCCTTCTCCACAACTGACAGAAAAGAAAAAGAAACTTCTACTTACCTGCAGTTCCACTATGGAATACTGAAAAGGAAAACAAGATAATGTGGGTTAAAGCAGGATAAGCAATAAGGACAGGCTTGCTGAAAGCAAAACATTCACAAAGACCTCTTTCTTTCTCTGTGTCCCACTCCTTCCTTTCAAATGGCTCTTTTGTGCCCTGATAAGAGTAACAATGGGGCAAAGGCTTATTGGCTGGGAGAGGGGAGAAAAGAGATTTTCTCAAAGAGGTTGCCAGTCTCCAAACATTTGAAGAAATGGAGTTTCAGACCTGCCAGCAGCCTTCCGTGCTCTGTGACCAGCTCTTCTATAAAATGCCCTAAGAGAAGTGTTAGCACCTGGAGGCTCCCTATTGTTTGTTTGTTTTTTTAAGCTTTTTATTAAAATATAGCTAACATAGAATATTATATCACTTTCAGGTGTACACCATAGTTATTAATGCTGTCTATTGTTTAAACCTCTTCTTTGAGCCAACTCTCTCCTGGCCACATCTCCTGCTGTCTGAATGCCACTGGGCAGGATCCTTACTTTCAAGAATTGCAAAAAATTTTCTAAAAACAATTTTATTTAGAAGAGCTCCATTAAAGGATCATGTGTAGTTTCCTCAAGGAAAGGGATGCTAAAACCATTAAGTTGGTGGGGAGCAGGTCATTGGGCTAGGAGTTTGAATATCACCCCAAAATTACTTGCCAATTTCAAAGGAAAAAGATATAGCTTTACATTAAGGAAATTAGGCTATCACCACCTTAACCAATAATCAAACTCATCATCACTAATGGAAAACCGGACATTATGTGCTTCATGAAGAGAGACATTTGAGTTTCATAGCATTACCTAATGAGTATTTTTGCTAAAACCGTTTAGCTTAAATCTAATTAACACCTCATACCTACTTCCAGAAGACAGGAGAACAAGTTATATTATACAATAAGGACATAATCAGACAAATTAAGAATGTTGAATATTCTGTAAAACAACTAGGATTCCTAAAAAGTCAATGTCATATTTCAGAATGAGGACATTTTAAAAGCCATCTATCCTGATCTCTCTCAGAAAAAAAAAAAGGTCAACGTAATGAAAAAATAAGGGGGGGTTATTTTATATTAAGAAAAAAAATTTAAACATGATAATCAAATATAATGCATAGATTTTTTTGGCTCCTATTTTGAAAAAAAACACTCAAAGTCATTTGGAGAAAACTGACGTAGGTCTGCATATTAAATGATATTAAATAATTATTGTTAGGTTTCTTATGTGTAACAATGAAATCATGATTGTTTATAAAAAAGATATTCTTTTTGAAGATACATGCTAAAGTATTTAGGAGTAACATGTTATGATGCCTACAATGTACTTTTGAATGACTTAGCAAAAAAATGATAGATTAAAACAATTGTGGTAAAACAAAACAAATGTTGAATCTTTGGTGTTATGTTTGAAAATTTTAATAATAAAAAGTTGAAAATAAAATGACTGCTCATGATAATTTTTCTATGAGAGAATTATCTTTTTACTGTGATGTTTTTGTTTGTGTAAGATGTTTTGTTTTGTTTTTTAATTTTTTACTGGGAAACAGCCATGGTCATTGGTTACACATTGCTTTGATGCTACAATAGCATAGTTGACTCTTTTAAGGAGGCAGCTCACAGTGGGCCATGCAGGGATTGAACTGGCAACCTTGGTGTTATCAGCACCATGCTCTAACCAACTGAGCTAACCAGTCACCCCAAGATGTTCTGATTTTTTTTTTTATTGTAACAGAATTTTATAAAATCATGGCCAAGGAAATAGATAATTGCAATGTCTAGGATGTGAATATAATTAAAAATCTAATTAGAGACTGTTCATTTACTGGACCCAGGGCTTTCAAATTAGTATTACATCCTCTTTTTTTTTTTTTTTTTTTAGTATTACATCCTCTTAAAAGGACTTGCAACTAAATGAGATTGAAAACTGGAATTTAGACATGGGGGTCTCAGAGAGGGCACAAAGTTTGGCTCTCACTTGGAAAGGAGTTGGAATGAAACCTAGTTGGTGCTTGCCATTGATTTTTGGACCAAGTACTATGTGATGCCAACCAGTGAAGAAGCAGAGCATCACTAAATATAAATGTCAGCCTTGATATTAAGGATAATGGCAAGTCTTCAGGAAAGCCAAAAATGAGAGAGAAGGATTATAGGAACGGAAAATTTCCCCTTCTTCCCTTCTAGGTTCTTTGGCTGGTCTAATAATTACATTGACATAAGAAAGATAAACAGGAGAAAAACTAATTTAATATTGTATATAAGGGAGCTCCACAAAGACAATAAGACTCAAAGGGAGTCAGGCAATTGAGGCTTATGTGCCATCCTGAGCTAAGGAACGGGATAGAGTCTGGGGCTTCAAAGGAGAGGAGGGCAATCACAGGAAAATAAGAAGAGCAGATGTTTAATAATCAGATGTTTGCCCCACCATGCAGGTTAAGTCTTCCAGATAAAAAAGTTATCTCTGGTGATAGCTCTCTTTCTGGGTCAGGCCCCCTATCTAAATTTGTTTAGGCAATTAAGGGAGAAGTAAAAGTTTTTCCTGAGTCTGCAGAGCCTTCAGCTCAAATAATCCTCATGCCAAAGTGGCACATTTTGGGGTGGCCTATTCTGTTCCCCTTCAGGATCAAGGGAGGATAGGACATCCACAAACCAGGGCTATATAGACAATAAGGAGGCAGATATCACTGAGATTAAGGCAGAATCCAATAAATTCCAGGAAAAGAACACTTCCTCAGATAACAAAGTATTTTTCTCACAGATGGAGTCAAGAGAGAGGATACCAATTACCCAGAGTAAGCTCTGGAAGGAAACAAGTGTTCAACTAGGAAGGTAACATTTCCAACTGGAAGCTGCCCGACGTTTCTGAATCAGTGGGTGTAGCAACCAAACTAGACAGGGTCAGTTAATCTCAAGTATACTTCAGTTGCCTGAAGATAAAACACTGTGCTCTGTAGAAGCATAATTGTTGTCCCTCAGTTTCTTAGTAAAATTCCTTTTGTTAAGTTCAGTGTTTCCAATTGGAGTTGCAAATTAAGCGTTTCAAATTTTCAGTGTTTCAAACTGGGACTTGGTGGCAAAGGGTGGCTAGAGAAATGGAGTAGGGAGAAAGGAGTAATTTTACATCCGAAATAGAGCACAACTGGGAATCAGAGCACCTCTCAGTAATCCAGCATCATAGGAGCAGAGGAAAGATAATGCAACAGGGATAGTTTCGAGATTGACCTTGAAGGTGCAGTACAGTCTGAGACAACCGCCTGAGGCCACACTTTCACCTTTGCATTTCCCTTTTTTAGCTCTGGAATCAACAGTCCGTTAAGAAATAACTACTCAATATTATACTAGACTTTTGGTAAAGAAAGGATACAGGTGACAGGAAGGAGAAATTAAAAAGAATTCTAAACCGGGAAAGAAAGTGGCGGTGGAGGAAGCTACTGATCAATAAGCTCATAACCTCCCTGTAGATAGGAAAAGGAAATAGAAGCTTGAGAATATGGAAATGGAAATAAAAGTAACACTTCCCCTATCATTATCTTTAAAAGTTTCATTTGAATAAATGGGCTGTGACTAAAGGAGAAAGAAGGCAGCAGGGATGTGTGAGAGCTAAGTATTTCACAATCATGTAGAAATGACACAAGCCCTGAATTGAAATCAAACCTATCATAAGGCTTATGATTCGAGGGATCAAGTTGTTCAAGGAAAATTTAAGGATTCACTAAATGTTACCATATTTTTACCTTCGGCACTTGTTAAATCCTGCCTTAAGAGAATTGTCTACTTTATAAATGACCTTGTCTTGTAGTCAAAAAAGATGCTGGGGTGGATCTTCTTAAGTCTTCCTTTTGTTAGACACACTCCTGAATTATTTCTTAATATTTGAACTGCAAAGCCACTTGGTGTCATTGGAGGGGAGAAAGTCTTGAAGTTTGCAAAAACTCTTTTAAAACAACAGCGAATGAAACCATCTCTCAAGAATGTTAACCTCGTTGATGTTCTCAGCAATCAAACCTGAGAACTAGACATGTGTGCTTGTTTTCAGGCAGACTGGGGGTAAGGGGATTTGGACTTGTATTTCAATTCCCACCGGCATTCTGCATCTCAAAGGGTCCCATCTCCTCACACCCTTGGAAAGAATCTCTTCTTTTTCCTGTTCTCTCTCAGTCTGCCCTACTCCTTTCACTTTCCCTCTCCCCAACAAAATTCCCACCTTGTCATTCACTGGAACAAAGTTGCTGTTCAGGGTGACAATGCGAAAGTGCACTAGGAGGGAACAGGTATCATTAGCAGAACAGGTATTAGGGAACAGGTATCATTTCCCCTCTCAGAATCTTTCTTTCTTCCACCCTTTCTATTTCCTTACACATAATTCTGAGTCAGAAAAACCCCATCAGGTTTTCCTTTTTTTAAAAAAAAAAAAAAAAAAAAAACTTAGTCCAAGAGATAAATAAAGCCCAACAGTTTTGCTTCAAGGCTGCTGACTGAAACCTCTGAATGGAATGCCCCTCTAAGTATAATAAGAAAGAATAAATACAAATAACAGGAGCTCAAGTCAAATGTACATTGGTACATTTTGTATACAAGCAGCTTGCTGGAGGACCCAGCAATCCAATTACACTTGCCAAATTCCATTCCAGGAGAAACATGTACCTCTATTTTAGATACACACACACAATAGCAACTCCAACCACGACTCTTTTACTTGTGGAACATGGCATATATTCAACACCCATTAACACTTCATCCCTCCAGATCTTCCTCTCTTCTGCACTTGTTATTCCATAGGCTTACCACCAAACCATAAAGGCTTTCTTTAAGGATGTGTGCAGCTGTTTCCCTGTCTTTTGTCTAATCCCATATGTGTGACTCTTACCTCGCTGTCCTGGGTTGTAGATAGGTTTGTCAGTTTGTATGAAGATGCCATTTTCCTGCCTTTGAATGAGAACTGTTTTCTTTTCCTCAAAGCTGATGTTATTTCCAGTAGCCGAGACCCGGATTGTAGCTACTTCTTCCGTGCCACCTGCAGGAGGTGGTACCTGGCCAAGAGAGGGGAGTTCTGGTGAGGAGTAGGAGATTGGGGGAATAGAATCTACTGGTCTCAACCCAAGAGTGGGAGGACAAAAGGAAGGAACTGAGTTAGATGGGGGTAGCAATGGTAGAGCTATAAAACAGGTTGCCAGGAAGAAGGGGAACAATAATCAGAGGTTAAGGTCAGGAACTAAAAGAAGAAATCCAAGGTCAAGAAAATCATGAATAAATTATGGCCAGGAATTAAAGTCAGAATTAGGGGAGATAGATTTAAAGGCCTTAGCAAAAGTAAGATAACAAATCATACTTAAAGTTAGATTATAGTGAATGCCTAGGGAAGATAACAGAAAAGTAAGGGATTAGAGTTGGGGCAAAGTCTGTACTTACCAAAAACGAGATGCAGTGTAACTGCCTCTTCTTCAGTCCATAGTGTTCTAGCAACTTCTGGGTTTTATCCTTAGTCTCCAGAGTAATAGTGAATTTTACATCATTATATCCAGGGCTCAGATCCAAACAAACCTTCTGAGTAGAGGGAAACTTAAGCTTGGCTGGTAATGTCACCAGGTAGTTTCTATTAAGGGAGCAAAAAGATTTCAGGACAATAATGATTCATCCATTTAATGAAACATTACGCCCTCTCGTAAACACTCAGCATACCGCAGTGAATTAAACAGACTGAGCCCCTGCCTTTATGAACCTTATTTTCTATAAGGGAGAAGCAGACAAGTAATAGATAACACAGTGCACAGCCTTAAACCTCCCACAATAAGGAGACCATCAATGAGAATCTAGGCCTAGGGTACCAAAGAGAAAATTAGTTCTATTACAGAGAACAGGGTATAGGGAGTCTAGTATATTTTCATATTATCTTTTTTTACAGCTTCCTCCTGGGTCTCAACTTTTTTCTCTGGGTAAAAAAGAAATGCAACCAAAGAACAGAAAAGATGAGAAATAAATTAAAATAAACCAATGGTTATCTCCTCTCCCCTATATTTATGTTTGAGAAAGACAGACAAAGAAGCCACCTGCCCTAAATAACTGACATCAAGCACTTACGGAAGGAGTTTTTCTGCAATGGCTGGTGATAGAGCCAATATCCCGAGAAGGAGCTGAGCCCACATCTTTGTGGGTGAGACAGCTTCCTCAGGATCAGGATCAAGGGGTCTGCTCCCCTGCTGTAGCATATATATTAACTCCTCAGGTAGGGCGTGGTGCTACCACTCAAGCTCCAGCCAATCACCTACTGGGGCCTCAGGCTAAGGCGGTGGACCAGGGTGGGGCTTCTGTTCACTTCCTCAAATGAATGTTTCACTTCATCTGTGAATGTTTCATACTGGCTCAGCCAGTCCCTAATACCTGTTCTTGGGGAAAGCCAGGGCTGCGTATTTACAGTGGTAACACTCGCAGAACAAATTTTGGGCTGTGCCCTTTTTTTTATTCCAAATTCCCATCCTTATTTGATCTTTTTATCTCTTTTTATTATTCAATTAAGATATATTTGGGGACATAGATATGGGAGCAGTATCAATAAAAAAGCAGAAAACCTCTAGCTAACTGGGAATTTTTAAAAAATTAATACTACTCAGTATTGTAACTGTATGGAAATAGGGACATAAACACTCCTTTAGAAACTGTAAATGGACAACCTTTCTGAAGGTAATTTCAGACTACACATCAAAAGCCTTTCACGTTTGCACATTCTTTGACCCAACAACCTCTATGGACATGTTTCTTAATGAGAAAAGAGAGCACGCGTATATGCAAAAAAAAAAATGTATCTACACTGAGTTTCTTTCTAGTGTTTTTATAACAGCAAGACTTGAAAGTCACCTAGAGTGTAAATGAGTAAGGATACTTTTTGAACCAACAACCAACCCAAATAAAACCAACTTAAACAAGAGTTTTTGGTAAATGGGGTGGATAAAACATGAAGAAAGAACCAAAGGAACCAGAGAAATTCCGAAGACTTTATGTCCTGGAATTAGAGACTTGATGCTGCCAGGACTACTTCTCCCAATCTTTCAGGCTTATTTGCTTGTCTCCTACTGCACACAGGATTTCCTTCAAGCTGTGGGGAAGATGGCAGGTGTGAGTCCTCAATCCATATTCTTCCAGCTCCTTGATCCCAGTAGAGAATTTTTCATCTATGTTATAGAAATTTCTGAAGAAAGCTTTTGTTCCTCCTTCTCTCGCATGCTCACCTCTGAATCAATCATTATAGCCAGAGTACTATGTCAGGGAGGACCCAGGTTGATCTTCCCAGAGGCCAGGGTGATGGGGTACTGTGATTGGCAACATGGACTTGGGGAGGAATCTAAGGAGGCACAATTCCTCCAGAGCAGAGACTGGACATTCGGACTGTCTTACCTGTGCCAGAGCATAAGAGCTCTTTGGGCCATATAGATGCATGTAAAAAGAACACAGCTGAAAATATAACAATCCTCAGCCCAGAATTCTATACCAATGCTTTTAGAGGTCTTGTAAGACTGAAGAGGGGCAGGAAAATCTTTCCCACACAGGACCTGCCATGGATACAAAGTAGAATTTGACAAGGAGGAGAAGCAGCAATCCTAAGAAAATCTCAACCTCCAAGGCCCAGGAATATAAACCTAACCTAAGACTGAAGATGAAGAGGACAAAGAACCACCCTGCCCCTCACCAGCACCCTAGCAAACACCAAGTAACAAGTAACAGCAGTCTGTTATTGGCAGAGGGGCCAGAACACAGAGAGAAACTGCCTGTGGTGCCTACACGAGGTTGAGAACAAACGGTGGAACATAGAGAAAACCTTCCAGCATTCCAGACCCCACCCTAAGCATAAGGCATCATCAGAGGAATTTGAAAACTATGGTACACTGAAAGTCATCTTGGCAATGGCAAGGCCAGCTCACCTTTTAACTAGATTACTCCATGTACCATGCTCAACTGCCTGAGAACAGGCGTGTCAATTTCCAGTCACAAATACTATTTACCTAAATGTCTCCGGTGCTACAGAAAATGTCTGGCATTCAATCAAAAATTATATGACTTACAAGAAGAAGAAGATAACCCCCTATCAAGGTACAAAGCAATTGACAGAACCAGACTCAGAGATGATCTAAATGTGAGAGCTATCAAAGAGGGACTTTTAAATGGCCAGGAGTAAATAACATGTTAAAAAATCTAATGAAAAAGGTGGACAACATCTATGAACAGATGGGGAATTTCAGAAGAAATATGAAATATGGAAGTGCTAAAGTCAAATAGAGATGCTGAAAATAAAAAATATGGCATGAGATGAGCAGCTTTTTCAAGTTCATAAGTAAACTTGACACAGCTGAGGAAAAGTCAACTAATAACCTTGAAGATAGGTCAATAGAAATTACCCAAACTGAAACACAAAGAGCAAAAAGAGTGGAAAAGAAATTAACATCATGAAAAAGACAAGAGAAAACAAATGCTGGCATGGATGTGAAGAAGAGAACCCTTGTGCACTGTAGGTCAGATTGTAAACTGGTACAGCTATTTACTGCCCTAGTAACAAGAAGATAACCATTCTTACAGAAGAAAGGTAATGGTGTAAAGATCTGTATAGCATATGCCATTTATTACTGTGTGACCCATGACAAGTTATTAACCTCTCTGTGCTTCAATTGTTCTCATCTATAAAAAAGACAATAATAGCATACATCTTACAGAGTTGGTATAAAATCAAATGACTTGATGCATAAAAGTACCTAGAACAGTGCCTGGCACATAGTAAGCTTCCTGGAAATACTAGCTTTATAATTATTAAATATTATAATGGAGCAGGCTTCCTCAGAGTTAGCAACTTTCAAGTAGTCAGCATTTTGAAGAGTAAAATAAGTCAAGCTCTCTGGAGTTTTTACACAATAATGTAAATATTGTTAACACTACTGAACTGTACACTTAAAAATGGCTAAGAGGGTCAATTTTATACGATACACTTTTTACAACAATTAAAAACTAAAATAAAATAATAGTAGAGAAAGATCTGGAGGTTGGCAAAAATAGCACAAAGTAAATTAGCCCCAGTATTTCTTAAATAATAATGGAAAAAATCTTGCAACTTTCATTAAAAGACAAAGATTTGTGGACAGATGTTTACTTCTGTTGGCTGCACTGAGGGTCCCACATGATCAGAAGCCCCAGAGAGACACAGGAAAAACTTGAAGGACAGCCTCATCATACATGTGCTTTTGTCCATGCCATTCCCTTTGCCTGGATTGCCTTTTCTCTACCTGGGGAATTTCTCATTGTCCTTTCAAATTCAGCTAGCATCTCCATAAAGGAATTTCCAACCCACCTCATATCTCCACTGATCCAGAGAGAACTAACTCCTCTTTCTTCTGTTCTCCAAAACTTCAGTATCTGGTGAACTTGACCACAGCACTGCCATCTTGTCTTGTCACTCTACTTACATTCCTCTTTTCTCCACCCATACCATGAAACTCCTTGGAGTGACAATTAGTTTATCCATCTTCTCCTGGCCTAGGTACTCAGTACGAATGCACAAATGAGGAGCAAAGGACAAAGATTCTCCCACATCCCATCCATCTCTTTATCACCTACAAATTAATTTCCTCTACTCCTGATCTTCCAAATTCTTTCAGTGTTTCTTCCCTGTTTGGGGTTCTTGTTCAGTATGAGTTTATGATTAGTGGCATCATTAATTAATTCTTTCCTACAGTTAACTTCACATACTATGAGGAGAAGAATCCATCTTTTGTCTCAATTGATTTATTATAAGGGGACATGACAAAATGCTTGTTGAAACACATTTGGCTAGGCCCCTGTCCCAGAGTTTCTGGTTCCTTGGTCTGTGATGGGGCCTAAGAATTGGCATTTTGAATAAGTTCACAGGAGATGTTGATGCTGCTGGTCCAGAGACAACACTTTGAGAACGGCTGCTATAACGCTGTGTCTAAGAGTAGTCTATCAGAAAGCCTTCCTGGAGTTTAGAGCGAAGTTCTGATAATAAAGATGCAGAATGTCAACCTCTCTTCTGCATTTTCCCCACCAATGTCCAATAGAAAGTGGCCATGAAATTGTCTTCCTTTCTCTCTTCACCCTCTGTCTTTTGTAGTCTGTTCTTCCCAAGACTTCTCTGAACTTATTTCAGCGATTTTAATTTGGTACTCTGCTACCAAGAGCAAAATGAAAATAGTAACCATATGGGGTTAGAAGAAATAAGATGCCTACACTAATGAGTTCTCTGTGGAATGAATCCAGATGAACTCTCCCTTGATGGAAAAGGAGAGTTTCTCAGAAAACACGAGGGCCTACCTTTATGTTTTGTTGTCTATAATTTTGTTTAAACTGTATCCGTATAAAGTGATGCATAAGTAAAATAGTGAGTGTTAAACTTAATCTACACCCTGGAGTAGGTAGTTAGCATTCAAAGGCCCAGAATATGAGATTCGCATCCACATTTACCTGGAAACCTCTCCAGTGCGCACAGACTATATAAGCTATGAGGTCAAGGACTCTGTTTTGCTAATTATTGTACCTTCGCACTTAATATAGTACCTGGCACCTAGAAAACTTTTAGTCAATCAGTCAATACTGGTAAGTACTAGTGGGATTATTATGGGATCTCCCATAAATATCCCTTCAGAGCCTTGTTAGGAACACCCTAGGGGAACTTGTTTCTACAGTTTAAAATAATCCCTCCATGTTTCCCTCATTCCCATGACAAGCACTTACAATGGGCACAGATATACAGGCACACACCAAATCTCTTGGTTTGGTATGGAACACTTTGTGAGTGTCTCTGGAGGCTCAGACTGATTTGGACACAAGTGAAAATCAGCACATCTGATTTAGGTTTAAGTCTACATTAAAGAATTCTTGGGACGGCCTGTTAGCTCATTTGTTTAGAGCACAGTGCTCTTAACAACAAGGTTGCCGGTTTGATCCCCACATGGGCAACTGTGAGCTGTGCCCTCTACAACTAGATTGAAACAACTACTTGACTTGGAGCTGATGGGTCCTAGAAAAACACACTTAAATAAATAAAAGTTTTAAAAATAAAAAATAAAAATAAGACAAATTCTTAAATAAATAATTTTGATGCAAATATATTCATAGTCTACAGAAAGTTTAAAGGAAAATAAATACCAATTTAGAGAAACATGAAACACAGATTTTTATTTTTTCTATTATTAAGAGAAAGAAACTATTTCATTTTCTTTCTATTATTAATGACTGCTTGTCTTTAAATACATGGTTCTGTCCTATACTGACTCTTCCCTTTTCTATCTACCCCTCTCTGAAGTGTCCATGTAGGGTAGCTTTTAACTGATGGGGCCAGTTTTGCCTTTTAGAAAATTCAAACAACAACCTATCTAAAAAAGAAGTAAACAATTTAATTTATAATAACATCAAAACTAATAAAATACTTGAGAATTAATTTAACTAAGGAGATGAAAGATCCATATACTGAAAACTATAAGACATAGTGAAAAAAATTGAAAAAGACACAAATAAATGGAAAGCTATCTCATGTTCATGGATCAGAAGAATTTATATTGTCAAAAAGTCCATTCTATCCAAAGTGATTTATAAATCAATGCGATTCTTATTTTAAAAAAAAAAAAAATCCAATGGCATTTTCCACAGAAATAGAAAAAAAAAAATCTTAAAATTCATATGAAACCACAAAAGACCCTGTATAGCCAAAGCAATCTTGAGAAAGAAGAACAAAGCTGGAATCATCACACTTATTGATTTCAAACTATATTACAAAGCTTTAGTAATCAAAACAGTATGAGGCTGACATAAAAAGAGACACATAGACCAAAAGAACGGAAGTGAGAGCCCAGAAATAAACCCATGCTTATATGAGTACAGTCAACTAATATTTGACAAGGGACCTAAGAATAGTCAATTGGGAAAAGATGGTCTCTTTAAATGGTGCTGGGAAAACTGGATATCCACAGGCAAAAGAATGAAATCAAACTCTTATCTCAAAAAATTAATTCAAATTAGATTAAAGGCTTAAGTGTAAGACCTGAAACCATAAGACTTCTAGAAGAAAATGGGAGAAAAGCTCCAGGATATTGGTCTTGGCAGTGATTGTTTTGGATATGACACCCAAAGCACAAGCAACAAAAGCAATGTACTCACCATATACACACACAAAAATATAACTACGTGAGGTGATAGATGTGGTAACTAACCTTATTGTGGTAATCATTTCACAACATATACGTATTTCATATCATTATGTTGTATACCTTAAACTAATATAATGTTATTTTTCAATTATATCTCAATAAAGTTGAGGGGGAGAAACCAAATACACTACATTAGTTAAGCATAATATTTATACTAATTTATTCCAAAACTTTCTTATCAATTACATTTATTGATCTAACTAATAGCTATTTTGAATTACAATCAGGAAACCTCTCCATGTTTGCTCTCAATATGAATCAAACTGCTTTTGAAAAAAAGCATGAATACTCTCTGAGGTCCCCATGAATGTGGTTTGCCCGCAACACTTGCATATGATAGAAACATGATGGAAGCTTGATTTTGGCAAGTCTTGTCTCTACTTTGTCCCATCACTCTGTTTCTGCTTTCTGTGTAAGGGGAATCATGAGCTCCAATAATACCAACTCCTCTGTAGGAGGCTAACTGATCTTCCATTGGGAGTTGTTTACTTCCCTTTACCATTCTCAGTCAAATGGGCCCGCCAATTATTTTTATCTCTTGTGATCCATTTTAAAATCCATTTAATGCAGTCATCAGCCTGATAATCTGCCTGGAATTTGGTGGGATAAAATGTCCAGGATTTAATAATCTCCAAAATTTAAGCTGCATAAAATCCTATTCCTGGCATGTAGTGCATACAATAAAATAGCCGTGTCAATGGTGATTTTGTAAAGAGTTAACTCACTTAGTTTTCTTCTGGCTGTCAGAATCCTGACTTAAGGGTTTTAGCCTTAATAGACATAATTAATTTATTACCTGGAAGAGTTCTTGCATGTGGTCTTTCATTGTAAAAGTATTTCTGGAGAAAGAATTATATCAATTATATATTAATGATATATTATCTCATCCTAATATCTTATTATCTTATGCTATATATTATCTTAGGCATAAGTACATGTGTGTGTGTGTGTGTGTAATAGTTATTCGGGGAACTCATAAAAATTGCCAATTTATCCACACCAAAAAATTAGTGATAAGCACTCATCAGCACAGCTAAAGAAAAAAAAAATGTTCTGGTATGTTTGGAATTCTTTATATTATTCCCAATCCTTTTTATATATTTTGTATTTTGCCCTACACCATTCTACTCAAGGATGTTATTTTATCATTTCCAGATTATTTTTACATACAGTCTTCAGTGTTCCATCTGCTCACATTTTCTTTGAATCCTTTGCTCTCCAAAAAGCTACTAGCCTGCTTTACTTGGTAATCTCCTAGGAGACGTCTTGGTAGTATCTCCCAGGGGATGGTATTCTCAGCAAACCCTAGCTTCCTTCTCTCCTCAGACTGGATGCCAGGAGAGAGGGGTCGGTTTCTGTCCCACTGCAGAACTGCTGAGTTGAACCTCTACCTCTGGAGAGCAGGGGCTAATCAAAACAAGTCATAATATTGGGGAAAAAGAAGGGAGGGACCAGCTGAAGCTAGGGCCACTCCTTGTTTGCTTCCGTGTCTCCTCCACCATTTTCTACTAATTATAGGCTTCATTTTTCCTTTCTCAAATCCATTCATGTGAAGTATGCAATGAGTCAAAGTTCAAATATGAATGCACTAGGCAAATGAGGTTGTCACCCAACCGCATCCAAACTCAGACAGTAACTGAACCATTTAGTTTCCTGAAGTAAGAAATGAAGGCAAACTAAAAGTCCATATTCCAAGAGGCAAGGGAAAATCATAGAGATCACATGCTCAGGTTATCCTTAGGGAGAAGGACTTGTTATCAACAAATATTTATTGATCACTACTATGGGATGAATTGTGTCTCCTCAAAATTCATATGTTGAAGCCCTAACCCTGCCATATCTCAGAGTGTGACATGTATTTGGAGATAAGAGTCCAGTCTGCCAGTCAACCCTGCAGATTTTGGACTTGCCAGCCTCCACAATCATGTGAGCCAATTACAAAAAGCTCTTTAAATATCTATATCTAATTACTGAGTTGAATATATATATATACATATATATATATATATATATGTATATATATATATGTATATTCCCTATTGTGTCTAATATGCTGGAAGTGTTATGTATATGTTTGTCCCTCCATAAAAACAACAAAACAGCCTTGCAAAAATGGTCAGAATCAGCTTTAGAACTCAAAATTAACCATGGATTTGCAGCAATCCAGGGGACATGTATTTAAGAAAAACCGCTGGTTCCTGGTAAAAGCAATGAATTTTGTGGCATTTTAATTTACTTGAGCCCCATCCCCCATTCCCCAGTTCCACGGTAGCATTGAAAACTAACAGCCTGCATTCTTAGTACTGGGGGGAGCAGAAAGGATCTCATTCCCAAAGAAATGTCATTACTTGGCCTGTCTGCGAGTGGTTCCCCGGAATACCAATGGCAAGGCTCTGTATTCAACCTCACACAAACTTGCCCAGTACTCAACGCTTGTCAGGAGGGGAGCAGGGTAGAGCTTCTCTTGAATGTTTTAACTTCACAGCTGCATGAGATGATGACACAAACGACAGACTAACCAAAAAGCTTAAAAGGAAAATCTGAAGAATGTGATGTCCATAGGGATTTTGAAAAACTCCGACATTGAAAAATTCTATGGTATTTGTCCAAAAGTCACTGAACACGCAAATAACAAATGAAAAAAGCAACCAAATAATAAACTCTAGGGAAGCAGAAGAATCTGATTTCCACAGGTGCCACATTATTTGAGATATTTAGTTTTCAACAAAAAATTACAAGAAACAAGAAAGCATAACCTACATTCATCAAAAAACAAGTGGATATAGTCCCTGAAGAAACCCAGCTGTTGTATTTACAAAAGACTTTAAATCAGTTATTTTAAATATGTTCAAAGAGCTAAAGGAAACTATGTCTAAAGAAAACAGGGAATACCAATGAAAAGATAGAGAAGCTTAAAAGGACCCCGATAGAGATTCAGAAGTCAAAAAGAAAACTAACTAAAATGGAAAATTTAGTCGAGTTCTCTGTGTCCCATGACATAGTTGGTTGTTCCATTGTGGTTGGTAGGAATACAAATTATTGTGGCCTTTTGTGAACCCAGGGACTGTTTCCACTGATAATTGCAGGTGGTTCTTTCTCTGCCCTTGGGAAGTTTCTTCACATGCATGTGCTGATCGGTACTCACCTGAAAACTCAGGGGGACCCCTAGAACGTCTCTGTATGCTCTCTTTTCTCTCTGGTACTCTGCTCCGAGAAGTCTAGCTATGCTGGCCCTCTAACTCTCAACTCCATTTCTTCAATTCGGTGAGACCACCAGGCTCCTGTTAGATTGCCTTCCCCTTGCACTGTGACCTAGAAATCCCCCAGGTAGTAAGCTGGGGCAAGCAGGGGGCTCACCCCAGTTGTTGTCTACCGCTAAAAGACCATTACCTTGCGCTAACTGATGTCCAATATTTGAAAACCATTGCTTTAAATATTATGTCCTAAGTTTTCGTTGTTTCAGATGGCAGGGTAAATTCAGTCTCAGGTAAATTTAAAATGTTACTCCTTGGCCAGAAGCAGAAGTCCTCTTGCCAGGACTATTACAGTAGGCTCCCTGTTTTTACCTGTGACTATCCAGAGCATATTATCAATAATGTAGCTAAAATGAGCCTTTTAAAATGTGAGTTAGATCGTATTACTTCTCTGGTGAAAACTGTCGAATGCCTCTCAATTTCTCTAAAAATAATATGTCTCCAGTTATTTTATGGCTCCGCTTAATCTGGCCCTTCATTACCTCCGTTCTACTATTGCTCTCTCTGCTCCATCCATACGGCCCTCATTGTTGTTTCTCAAACATTCCAGGCACACATCCAGCTTAATAACTTTAAAATTTACTATCTGTTTCCTCTACTGTACTATAAAGTAAACAATGGCAGGGATTCTTTTTAAATCACTGATTTAACCCCAGCACTTAAAATGTGCATAACACACAGTAGTAGACCCTTTAAATACCCTTAAATGAAAGGCTGAGTCCCATAATAGAGCATTTAGGATATTAGGAGGTTACCAAAACAGACACTCAGACATAGGAGACAAAACAGAAATCCAATTACCAAAAATAGAGCACAGTATCAGAGTCTCGCCAGTAACAAAAGTCATTTGGTGCCAAGTGTTATTGTTGCACAAGAGATATTTAATGTGTTTTACCAAAGACCAGAATTTAACCTAGAAATTGGGCTGAGATGGGGATGACTCAAACTGTGGGAAGCAGGACTTGATATCAAGCTCAGCCTGAAATGCCTCAAAAACATGATTTCAAAGGACAAAAATGTCTAATAACAGAACATCAGGAGGAATTTGGATGTCTACGCGGAAAATGTTATTCCTATTAGAATTCATTGAAGACTTGCTATATAATACCACCATTTTTTTTTTAAAATTATTTGTCAATATTTTTAATGCTGATGAAAGATGTGGTGAAGTGGGCACCTTATAAACTAATGGTAGAACTGTGTTGCAAACTTTTTAATTTTAAAAAATTGACATAAAATATACATAAAATTTACCCTTTTAACCATTTTTAAGTGTTCAGTTTAGTGGCATTACGTGTATTTACATTGTTTGCAACCGTCACCACCAACCATCTTCAGAACTGTTTTAATACCATCATTTCTTAAATTAAAAAAAAATGCAGCAATAATTTTTTCTAAAAATATTTGTGTCTACTTACCTATAGAAGTAAAAAGATACTAGTTCTCCTCTCCTCTCTTTTCCTCTCCCTGTGGCAGTTTATTTCTTCAAGGCCAACAGGAGTATTCTCTGCTGCTTCGGATATCTGATATCTCCTGTCTTTTTCATCCAGAATTTCTTTTAATGGATTCATCTGATTAGGTAGAGCCCACCAAGGATAATCTCCCTTTTGATTAACTTAAAGCCAACTGATTAGGGGCCTTTATTATAACTGCAAAATCCCTTCACCTAAGCCCAGGACTGATATCCCATTATAGCCATAGGTCCCATTCAAGGAGAGGGAACTATACAGAGCATGTACACTGGGGATGGGAATCTTGGGAGATGCTTTAGAATTCTGCCTACTACAATACTTAATGAAAGATATTTCGTTCTTACTTCCTGAGTATCCAGAGCTATTCCAATTCATTTCCATTTACTAGCTTGAAATCCCCACTCTGAGAGCAGGGATCAAGAGTTAACAAAAGGCTTTTTTTTTTTTAATTTTAGCTTTGCTACTATGTGACCATTGGAAGGTCACTTAATTTTTCTAAACCTATGCCTTAATCTTTCAAATATTTGTCTCCAGTAAAACAAAATATTATCTCTGTATTAAGATTAGCCAATTGTTTTCATTCCATTCATTATCTCTTCTATATCTTTTTAGGGAAGAAAATTGTCCCCTCCCCTTTCTTCTTGCGGGAAAACTCATTCTGTGTGTATTAGGAGCTGACCTATCTTGCCAGTCATCCTAATGAGCGTAAGGTGATATCTCATTGTAGTTTTGATTTGCACTTTCCCAATGATTATGTTGAACATCTTTCCATGAACTTATTCGCCGTTCGTACATCTTCATTGGAGAAATGTCTATTCAAGTCCTTTGCCTTTCTTTCTCTCTCTGTCTCTGTCTCTCTCTCTCTCTCTTTCATTTTGCTGCAAAAAGCTTTATTGTTTCAATTTGGTCCCTGGTATGGGAGAGGGCTCCAGTGTGGTTAGAAGGCTACATGCTTGCAGATAGTGCTTGCAGGTAGAGGCTCAGGCAGAAGCCCAATGCCAGGGGGATGCAGAGGGGCCCTTCAAAGGCCTCTGAGCTCCAAAGTCTCCTAGTTGTGCTCGAGAGTGAGCCTTTTGAAGAGATATTTGACCAGCCAGCCCAGCCTAGGGGCCAGCCAGTCTGCGGAGGTTAGTCAGGTGGTCGCCCATCTTCTTGATGAGTTTCACCTCCTCATCTAGGAATTGGCTCTCCTGGAAGTCACAGAGGTGGGGGAGGCAGGGGTCTGAGTGGGCACAACCCAGGGCATGCAGATCCAAAAGGGCTTGGTTCAGGTTCTTGTCCATGACCATGGTGGCTTCCATGGCATCCTGAGTTTTACCCCACTCATCTTGGGAAAGCTTCTACAGGTCCTGGAAAAGGGTGTGACCACCACACTGGTTTTGCATCTTCAAGAGATGCTCATCACCCTTGTGCTTCTCCTCGGTCATCTTGCAGAAGTGGCCCACGCCCTCCAGAGCCATGTCGTTGCAGTAAAATAGAAGCCCAGAGACAGGTAGGTGTCGGAGGCCCACAGATGCAGGTTGACCAGGTGGTTGATGTGGCTTCCACCTCAGTGGAATAATTCTGACGAACTTGGGAGCTCGTGCTTACTCGGCAATAAGGAGTTAAGCTCAAAAAAGGGTTGGTTGGTCTCAGAGGCTGAGGATGGCTGAGATGGTTCCGAAGGTTCTGACTGGAAAAGAGGTTGGAGGGAGGTCGGAGGCTGGAAGGAGGTGCATCCCTGGGTCTGTTCTGTCCAAACACTGTGGAACCAAGAGACAGATCCAGGGGACCCAGGGACTGTCATTTGGCCATTTTTTAATTGGGTGATTTTCTATTATTGAATTTTAGGAGTTCGGTATATATTCTGTATATTAATCCCTTATCAGGTATATGATTTGCAAATATGTTCTTCCATTCTGTGGGTTGCTGTTTTACTCTGTTGATATTACACAAATTTGTTTTTGCTTTATTGTTCATAAGTAGTTTTACTGTTTTCCATATTCCAGCAGAATTATAGACTAGTGGAAGATAGGGATTATCATAGTTAGTTCTTTTATGACCCTTCAGTACAAAAGGGGGAAATCCTAGGAGAGTCATTTATTTAATATCAATAATATTCCAAATGCTATTAGAATTACACTTAAATTAAAAAAAAAAAACCTATCATTGATCTTTTGCAGATTGAAAGAAAAAAAAGGTACATAAAGAGGTTCACTTGCCCACAATCACAGAACTAGTATCTTACAAAGCTAAAATTTAGACTCAGTTCTAACTCGACTTTGTTCACTATATATGATGATACTTTGTCAAATGACCAGACTTCGGTTATTAGAGACTGTTGGGCAAATAATAGACTTGATTGCACTTATTTATCAGTTGACTGCATTGCAAACTCCTGAACTGGGAAATCTGTATAGATCTGTTCTGGGGATAATATAATTATGTTATCAAAATTCAGGTCTGTTCAACTCAGAGTAGGCCCAGAATATAATGTCAGGCTTTTTTGGCAGAGACACCTTACATAAAATGGGTCTATAATTATGGTAATTCTCTGCTTATACATCAATTGAATGTATAAAATGTTTATTAACTATGCCAATAAATTTATATTAAATGTTTCTGACTGCTTAATGTTGGCATGTGTTTTCATTCAAATGAATTTTCCTGTAGGTTTAAAGATGGGGTGGAGTATATACTGAAATAAAATTGAAGACTATAAAAATTGTTTTGGAAATATAATATTGAATTGGTTGGCAGCCTTTCCTCTTTCTGCTTTCATTATGATCCCATACCCTAATTTCACCAAATGTGGGTTTTAATATATTCCCTGAGTGTGTGTTTAAGTATTCAATTGATTTTATTGAACTAGTACAAATGACTTTACTATTCTTGTTGATATTTTATAGTCCCTAGATGTTTATTAGAGTTGGCAATTCTTTAATCTTATCATACCCTTATTATGGTCCAGCTTATCCTCCATTAGATACAGTGTCACTCAGGTCAATACAAAACTTCTCCTGGTTTGTGGAAGCAAGCCATTATGATTATTATTATTATTATTATTTATCAACTCATGTCTTTTTTCTCATCCTTTGATAATGAATCACATGGTCAAATTTTGCAATTTACTTTACATATAACTATGGAAAGCTTCTCTGCAGTTTTCCAAGGTACTATCTTTTTTTTTTACCATTAGTATACAGATTTCTTCCCCAAAGGGGTATCTCTCCAGCAATGCTCAATTTGTGTTCAAATAATTTTCAATTGGTTATCCTAAGAAAGTCTGTCAAACAAAAGTTTATTTTCTATTTTTTTTTTTAAGATTTTATTAAGAGGACGTTATTGGGGAACAGTGTGTACTTCCAGGACTTTTTTCCAAGTCAAGTTGTTGTCCTTTCAGTCTTAGTTGTGGAGGGCGCAGCTCAGCTCCAGGTCCAGTTGCAGTTGCTAGTTGCAGGGGACACAGCCCACCATCCCTTGTGGGACTCAAAGAATCGAACTGGCAACCTTGTGGTTGTGAGCCCACTGGCCAGTGTGGGAATCGAACCGGCAGCCTTCGGAGTTAGGAGCATGGAGCTCCAACCACCTGAGCCACCGGGCCGGTCCCCAAAAGTTTATTTTCTTGTTTTTTTCTGTTAGAAAATTTTGGCTACCTGTAACAGAAACAAATTTAAACAAAGGGGAAATTTATTGGAATAATACTGGGATATTTCATGTAACTAAGTCAAGGAAATAAATTATGGTAGAAGCAAATAATAGAATTTTATGTAGCTGTTTAAAACACTGAGGTAGCAGTATACTTACTTGTATGGCAACCTATTCAAGATGTGCTGTGAAGTTATGGCATACTATTGATATCATGATCCCATTGGGTTAAGAAAAAAAAGACACGCTTGCAATAAATGAATTTAGAAATTCTGAAAGGATAAGCAAGAAAATGTTAACAGGGCAGCCGGTTGCTCAGTGGTTAGAGCGCGGTGCTCATAACACCAAGGTCGCTGGTTTGATTCCCACATGGGCCAGTGAGCTGCGCCCTCCACAACTAGATTAAAAACAATGACTGGACATGGAACTGATGGATCCTGAAAAAATACACTGTTTCCCAATATTCCCCAATAAAAATTAAAAAAAAAAAAGAACATGTTAACAGTGATTCCTCCTCAGAAGTTAAGGGCAGGAGGAGGGGAAGGGGTGACAGTGGATTTTACTTTCTAGTTTATTCTCTTCTTGAGAACTATTTGTTTACCATGAGCACTGTGGCAGCCACAGAGGTTTGCTAATCAGACCTCTCCTAAAACTAGCTGCAAAAAATGTAGTTAGCTGGCCAGCCTCCAGTTGCCATTCTTTTAGATCTACTTTAGTATTCACACCAAGGCCACTCTCTTTCAGGTTTACTCTTAGCTATGGAGTCATGTGCCACACAACAACCTTTAGGTCATTGATAGACTGCAGACTGACATAGGAAAACTTGTAATTACCTGAATTGAAGACCAGATACAGAAGCAAATCCTTCTCAGCACCACAGCCAAAGCAAAAAGTTTGTGATGTTGAAAGAAAAGGTTGGACCTGACTAAAATGAATTTAGTGCTAGCTCTGGGTGGTTTAAATCATTCAAGATTCATTATTCATTATATAATGTGAAAGAGAATAGTAAGTCTCCTCTGAGAGTTGTGAAGGCAGCTGAATAATTTTGGGAAACTCTAGACAAACTGTGTAAGAAAATTACTTGCCAGAGCAAATATTCAATATGGATGAAACCTCCCTATTCTGGAAACAAAGGCCTAAAAGGATTCTCATCCATAAGGAGACCAAGTCAATGCCAGGTTTCAAGGTTTTTAAGATGAGGACAATAGTCTTGCTTGGAGGCAATGTTGCAGACTACAAATTGATACCCTTTGTGATCTAGCACAGTGAGAACCCAGGGTCTTCAAGCCTATTAATTAGCACAACTGCCAGTGTACTCCAGGAGCGATAAAAAGTCATGGATGACACAACTCCTCTTCCAAGATGCCTCCCTCAATTTCTTTGCCAGCGAAATGGAGGACTGTTTGGATAACACCATACCTTTCAAGGTTTTGCTTATTGTTGGTAATTCTCCTGTGCATCCTCCTTTTATTGGTGATCTTCATTCCAGTATCAAAGTGTTTCTCCCTCCGAACACCAACTCTTTGATCCAACCAATGGATCAAGGAGTTATAGCAGCTTTTAAGGCCTACTACCTGAGGAAGACCATTGCCCAGGCTATTGCTGCAACTGAGGAAGGCACTGAGAAGACACTGATGCAATTCTGGAAGGATTATGACATCTATGACTGCGTCAAGAACCTTGCTTGGGCTTGATGTTGATGTCACCAAAGAGTGTATGGATGGCATCTGAAAGAAGACGCTCAAGAGGTTTGTCCATGACTTCAAAAGATTGGCCAAGGATAAGGAGTTTGCAAAAATCCACAAGGCTAGGGCAGCCGGTTAGCTCAGTTGGTTAAAGCACGGTGCTCTTAACAAGGTTGCCGGTTCGATCCCCACATGGGCCACGGTGAGCTACGCCGTCCACAACTAGATTGAAACAACTACTTTCCAGAAGCTGGTGAGTCCTGGAAAAACACACTTAAATAAATAAAAGTTAAAAAAAAATCCACAAGGCTGTGGCTGAGATGAGAATGACACTGAGGAGCTCCTAAAGGCGGTTCCTGAGAGAACAACTAATGAGGAGTTGTTAGAACGGTACCAGGAACGCATAGCTGAAGAAGAGGCAAGAGAAAAGGAAACTGCAGGAGGACCTCCCCCAAAAATTCAGTGAAGGGTTAAGCAGATTTTGCAGACCTCAACAAGCTGTGTGTGCAGTGTTGATAAAGTCTACAGGAGTGTACAGTAATGTGCTCGGCCTTCACATTCTCTTACCTTTCACTCACTTGGTCACCCAGAACAACCTCCAGTCCTGTGACCTCCATTCGTGGTAAGTGCCCTATATATACAGGTGTACCATTTTTATGTTTTATGCACGTATTTCTACTGTACATTTTCTGTTTAGGTGTATTTAGACAAATTCTTACCATTGTGCTACAACTACCCACAGCATTCATATAGTAACAAGCTGTACAGGCTTATAGCCTAGGAGCAGTAGGCTGTACCGTTCAGCCTAGATGTGTAGTAGGCTGTACCAGGTTGGTTTCTATCAGTGCACTCTGTGATGTCCACACATCAATGAAATCACCTAAAGACATATTTGTCAGAAGGTATCCCTGTCGTTAAGCAACACATGGCTATACATCAATAGCCAATCAGACATCATGCTGATTGGACAAGATAGATCAGCACACCAGAGGCCTTGCTATGTGTTCCAGAGGGTGGGAGATAAAATACACAAAGATTTGGGGATCTGCCATTTCTGTAAGGTTTTAAAGAAACCAGTGGTAAAGGACATGCTGGAGCAGCCTCTACAAAGTAAGAGACAGCTTGCTACATTTACATCACCTGCTACAAGGAAACACAGTACTGTAGGTTCTGGAGGCAATACATTCCATCTAGTAAACTCTATTCCAGCCAATATACTGGATGACAGGAAAGGCTACTAAGTTTGAGTAGGGCCTGGAGCAAGAAAGTGCTCTGTATAAGATTCCAGCTGCTATGTAAGTAGCCATACAACTTGGGCCATATAATCTGGCAGATCTTGTGGTATTGCAGTTGTCACTGGTGAGAAAAGATGCAATGTAGCATTTGCCAGAGGCTCATGGAACTGTGGAGGAGCTGTTCCCAAACATATTCAGAGAAGGGATCTGTGCAGAATGTGGTTGTCATAGAGGTGTGCCACTCACATATCTCTTCAAGAAAACCTGATGCAAAAACCAAAGCTGGAGGTATCACACTTCCTGATTTCAAACTATAGTATTAAGCTATAATAATCAAAACAGTATGATATTGGCATAAAAAGAGAAACAAAACAATGGAATAGAGAATCTAGAAAAAAACCCAGCATATATAGTCGATTAATTTACCAGAAGGAGCCAAGTATACTCGATAGGGAAAGGATAGTCTCTTCAATAAATGGTGTTGAAAAAACTGGACATCCACATACAAAAGAATGGAACAACCCCTACCTTAAACTATATACAAAAATCAACTCAAAATAGATAGAAGACTTGACCATAAGTGTTGAAACCATAAAACTCCTAGAAGAGAACAATGAGAAGATAAGCTCATTGACATCAGTTTTGGCAATGACTTTTTGGATTTGACAC
Organism: Rhinolophus ferrumequinum; assembly: GCF_004115265.2. Classification (NCBI taxonomy): domain Eukaryota; kingdom Metazoa; phylum Chordata; class Mammalia; order Chiroptera; family Rhinolophidae; genus Rhinolophus; species Rhinolophus ferrumequinum. The sequence goes on along the minus strand of NC_046293.1, from coordinate 25,016,353 downwards.
CAAAAGCAAAAAAAAAAAAGTGGACCTACAAAAAACTGAAAAATTTCTGACAGCAAAGGAACCCAACAATAAAATGAAAACACAACCTATGGAATGGGAGAAAATATTTGCAAATCATATATCTGACAATATCAAAAATATATAAAGAACTCATACAACTCAATAGCAACAACAACAACAACAAAAAAAGCAATTAAAAAATAGGCAGAGGAAAGATCCAAGAGGGCAGAGATAAACGCTGTGCTTGCCTCATCCCATGAACACATCAAAACTACAACTAAATTATAGAACAACCAACCTGGAGAACCATCTGAAGTCTAGCTGAACAGAAGTTTTATAACTAAATACATAAAGAAAAAGCCATGTCGAGATTGGTAGGAAGAGAGGAGATGCAAAATGGGCTAGTCCGACACCCACCTGTGGCAATTGAAAATCAGGAGCTAGATCTCAGCCACAGAGGTCCCCATGAAGGCGTGAGGGTCCCCAGCCCCCCACACCAGGCTCCCCAGCCCAGAGTACTGGTGCCAGAAAGAGGAATCCCAACAACTTCTGGCTGTGAAAAGCAGTGGGGATTCTGACCATCTGGGCAATATGGAAGGCTGCAGGAAACCCAGACGTCCTCTCCAAAGGCCCTCGCAGGCACTCACCCTGAGCTCTGGTGGAGGAACAGTGACTATGGGGTCATTGGAGACATATGGGGAGAGATTGAGTTGCATAACTTCGGGGAGAGGACTGAAGGGACAGTCTTCATGTTTCCTGTATGGAGCTCTCCTCCAATACAGCCGGCAGGTAGGTGCCATCTTTCCTGTGTTGAGCCCACCCCCCAGACCAAATCTAAATCTGATTGGCCTAGTGAGCTCCGCTGCTCCATCCTGCTGAGTCAATGAGGCCCTGCCTCACCTAACTGTAGATCAGCAGGAGGCTTTATCAGAGACTGAACCTTACAGGAGCCGGCAGGTAGCATTAGGCCTCCGAGTATCCTAGCTTTTTCCAGAGCTACCCCAGACCCGGTACTGGTGCCAGCTGTCCTCAATTCATAGTTTGGCCTCTCCCACATCCCTCCAGGTATAGCACAGGAAGCAACCAACTGTGAATTGCGTTGGAGCTCCTACAAGGTAGTCCCCAGCTGGTCACAAGCAGTGGCTGACCTGGGTCTGTACCAAAGCTCCTCCCAAGAGGCCACAGAGCCAACCTACTTGAAGGTTGGCTTCAGACGACAGCAGACCACCCAATTAGCCCCATAAGTGGCACACACAAAGGCCAGTCTTAATTGGCACCAGTCTGCTGGGACAAATCCTGCTCCATGGGGTAAACCCCCATGCACAGCAGCCCATAAGCGTGGACATGGCCAAACCCCACAGCCAGCCAGACTGAGAGTCAACACCACCCACTGACATGCCAATAGCAATCAAGGCTCAACTATAACAGGAGGTCACACACAACCCATACAAGGGACACTCATGTAGATCCAGCTCATGTGACCAGAGAGACTCTGCCACTGGGCCCCACAAAACCCCTACTACATAAGGTCACCAGGCAAGACTGGGAGACACAGCAGCCCTACCTAATACTCAGAAACAAACACAGAGACACAGCCAAAATGAGGAAACAAAGAAATACATCCCCAATGAAAGAGCAGGAGAAAACCTCAGAAAAAGAACTAAACAAAATGGAGGCAAGCAACCTACCAGTGACAGAGTTCAAAACAATGGTTATAAGGATGCTCAACAAACTTAGTGAAAACTTCAACAAAGAGATAGCAAGCATAAAAAAGGGCATGAACCATAAAAAAGAACCAGTTAGAAGTGAAGAATACAATAACTGAAATGAAGAATGCACTAGAAGAACTCACCAGCTGACTAGATGAAGCAGAGAATCGAATCAGCGATTTGGAAGACAAGGTAGCAGAAAACACCCAATCAGAAAAGTAAAAAGAAAAAAGAATCTAAAAAAGAATCTAAAAAGTTTAAGAGATCTCTGGGACAAAATCAAGCATAACAACATTTGTATCATAGAGGTACCAGTTCAAAAGAGAGAAAGCAAGGGATTGGGAATCTATTTGAAGAAATAATGACTGAAACCTTTCCTAACCTGGTAAAGGATATAGACATACAAATTCAGGAGAAGCGCAGAAAGTGCCAAACAAGATGAACCCAAACAGGCCCACACCAAGATACTTTATAATTAAAATGGCAATGGTTAAAAAGAAAGAGAGAATCCTAAAAATAGTAAGAGAAGAGCAGTCCATTACCTATAAGGGAGCTCCCATAGGAGTGTCAACTGATTTCACAACAGAAACTTTGCAGGCCAGCAGGGACTGGCACGAAATATTCAAAGTGATGAAAGCAAATGATGACCTACAACCAAGGGTGCTCTACCTAGCAAGATTATCATTTAGAATTGAAAGACAAATAAAGAGCTTCCCAGAGAAGAAAAAGCTAGAGTTTACCACCAGCAAAACAATGTCATAAAGAAAGTTAGAGGGATTTCTTTAAGGTGGAAAAAAAATCAAAAACATCAATAAAATGGCAATAACTGTATGTCAACAATTGCTTTTAATGTATGTGGGTTAAATATTCCAATACAAAACACAGGGTGGCTCAATGGATAAGAAAACAAAACCCTTACATATGCTGCCTATGAGAAACTCATTTCAGATTGAAAGATACACACAGACTAAAAGTAAAGGGATGGAAAAAGTTATTCCATGAAAATGGAAACAAAGGTAGGGTAGCAACACTTATACTAGACAAAATAGACTTTAAACAGAGGCTATAACAAGAGACAAAGAAGGACCCAGTAATCCCACTTCCTGGTATTTATCCGAAGAAACTCAAAACATTATTTCGAGGGAATGTGTGCATCCTTATGTTCGTTGTAGAATTGTTTACAATGACCAAGATGTAGAGGCAGCCTAGGTGTCCATCAACAGAAGAACGGCTAAAGAGTAGGTGAATACACACACACACACACACACACACACACACACACACACACACACGGATCGGCTGGGGAAGGGGGAATGGGTTCTTGCCATCTACGGTAGCATGGATGGACCTGGAGGGTATTGTGCTGAGCAGATTGTCAGACACTGAAAGACAGATACTCAAATGTGAGTTTGCTTGTATGTGGAATGTAAAGAACAAAATAAACAAACAAAACAAAAACAGATTCATAGCTACAGAGAACATTTTGATGGTTACCAGATGGGAGGAGGGTTGGGGTGGTGGGTAAAAAGAGGGAAGGCATCAAGAAGTACAAATTGGTTGTTACAAAGTAGTCATGGGGATGCAGGGTATCGCATTTAAGGATTATAGTCAATAATATTGTCACAACTATGTATGGTGTCGGATGGGTACTAGATTTATCTGGGCAATAAATGGGAGGGGGCTTAGTAAGGCAGGGTGAAAACGGTGAAAGCATTAAGTATTACAAACTGGTAGTTACAAAATAATCATGGGGATGTAAAGCAAAACACAGGAAATATAGTTAATAATATGGTAATAGCTATGTATAGTGCCAGGTGGGTACTAGTCAGGTGGATCACTTCTTAAATTATATAAATGTCTAACCATATGCTGTATACCTGAAATATTAAATAATATTGAATGTCAACTGTAACAAAAAAATTAAAAAGGGGGGGGGAGGTATAGGCAGTAAGTGCTCCAAATTTCCAGACATAAAATAAATAAGCCATGGGGATGTAATGTACAACATAGGGAATATAGTCAGTAATATTGTGAGTGTAAGTGGTTGCTGGACTTACCATGGTGAGCACATCTTTTTTTTTTTTTAAACAATTTTGGTGGGGAAAGGGGAACAGGACTTTATTGGGGAATAGTGTGTACTTCCAGGATTTTTTCCAAGTCAAGTTGTCCTTTCAATCGTAGTTGTGGAGGGCGCAGCTCAGCTCCAGGTTCAGTTGCTGTTGTTAGTTGCAGGGGGCACAGCCCACCATCCCCTCAGGAGTTGAGGAGTTGAACCGGCAGTTGAGAGTCCACAGGCCCATGCGGGAATCAAACCGGTAGCCTTCAGGATTAGGAGCACGGAGCTCCAACCGCCTGAGCCACCAGGCCAGCCTGGTGATCACTTCTTTAGGTAGATAACTGGTGAATAACTATTGTATACACCTGAAACTAATATAATGTTGTATGCTAAGTATATTTTTCATGAAAATATTAAAAAAAGAAATTTTTTAAAATAGGCAGAAATTTTAAAAAATGAATATATTATACATGTTTTCAAACAAGACATGCAAGTGGCCAACAGGTACATGAAAAAGTGAACATCACTTATCATCAGGAAAACGCAAATCAAAACCACAGCGAGATATCACTGCACACCTATTACAATGGCTATCATCCAGAGAACCATGTGATTTCACTGATATGTGGTATATAAACCACCAACAACAAAAGAACAAGACAAACAAATGAGAAACAAAAACTCACAGACACAGGCAATAGTTTAGTGGTTACCAGAGGGTAAGGGGGCGGGGGGTGTAGATGAGGGTAAAGGGGATCAAATATGTGGTGATGGAAGGAGAACTGACTCTGGGTGGTGAACACACAATGGGATTTATAGATGATGTAATACAGAATTGTACACCTGAAATCTATGTAATTTTACTAACAATTGTCACCCCAATAAATTAAAAAAAAAATGGCTATCATCAAAAAAATAAGGGCTAAATGATGGTGAGAATGTGGAGAAATGGGAACTGTTGTATACTGTTGGTAGAAATGTAAATTGGTAAAGCTACTATGGAAAACAGTATGGAGTGCCCTCAAAAAATAAAATTACCATATGATCCAGCAATTCCACTTCTGGGTACATACCTGAAGGAAATAAAATCACTGTCTCAAAGAGATACCTGCACCCCATGTTCACTGTATCATTTACAATAGCCAAAACATGGACACAACCTAAGTGTACAGCAAAGGATGGATGAGGAAACTGTGGTATACAGATACAATGGAGTATTATTCAGCCATAAAAAAGATGGAAATCTTGCCATTTGCAACAACATGGTTGGACCTTGAGGGCATAATGCTAAGTGAGGTAAGTCAGAGAAAGCCCGTATGATCTTGGTCATGTGTAGAATCTAAAACTAGAATGGTGTATGATCTAAAACAAAACACAAACTCATAGAAAGAGATTAGATTTGTGGTTGCCGGAGATAGGGTAAGGGAGTGGGGTGGGTAGAGAAAGGTAGTCAAAAAGTACAAGCCTCCAGTTGTAAGATGAGTAAGTCCTGGGGACATAATGTTCAGCATGGAGACCTACAGTTAACAATACTATATTGTATCTTTGAAAGTTCCTAAGAGGATAGATCTTTCAAGTTCTCATCACAAAAAATAATTATAACTATGTCAGGTGATGGATGTTAACTAAACTTACTGTGGTAATTATGCAATACATACACATATATCAAAATCACTATTACATACCTTAATTACAATGTTATGTATCAATTATATATCAAAGCTGGGGAATGAAAAAAGTAAACCTGATGCAAGTGGCCTCCAGCTGCCACTCCTTCTGATCTGTTGCAGGATTCACATGCTTTCTCCCCAGGCTGCTTCCAGCCTACTAGCCAGGCCATTTCTTCCCAACGCAGGACTACTATAATGGGTAATCTGCTCTGAGATTCTTCATCGAGCTGGCAGAGACTTTCTCAGAGCAGCTTAGACCTGATGCTCTTTTTACTCAACTTCTAACTCTTCTATCACAGGTGTCAAGACTCATGCCGCAGTCTGAAGGCTTTCCCTGCCTACTGCTCCCTATCCTTTGTGCTCTTCACAGGCATCTCCTTCATGTAACTCTGAGGCTCCATCTTAGTGTCAGCCTGTTGGAGGACTCAAACAATAAACTTTTAAAATTACAATAATCAGTAAACAAATGGGGAAGATTATCCAAAACCATCCATATCTCTTGATGCTATACGACTTTCAGGAACACAGGCTTTAATAACCTAATCCATGTTGTCTCTCAAATCTATACCATGTAAGTTTCAGATGTCAACAACTGAGTGCTGTTGCAGCCCCTTTCACAAAGCCCTGACCTTTAAAAGATTCTTCCTGTGTAATTAGTTGCTGAGTACAGTAAAACTAAAAAAAGAAAAATAAACAAAACATTAAGGCCATTTGTTTGTAATACTGTTATTTACCAAGCTTTCAGATCTTAAGAAGTGAAGGATTCAGTCAGTGCCTTAGCATTTTTTGGTCTTACAACTTCCACCTTTCTGTTTAGTTATTTCTAGTTAGGTTAACTTTCATGAGAATATCAACTCTTCCACCTTCCTTGACTACCAAAGGATCATTCTTGGTTCACCACATGGAATTTCAATACATCCATTTTCATACCACAGCAAATAACCTCAAACTCTACTGTTAACAAAACCTCAATTTAGAAGTATCATTTACAGATCATTGCCTAAGGCCTGTAATCCGCTCATTCCTCTAGAGTGAGGGTCAGCCTGTTTTGTACAACCTGTGAGCTAACAATGGTTTTTACATTTTTAGTTATTTAAAATATTAAAAATAAAAAGCAAGAGACCATATGTAGGAGGGAAAGCCTAAAATATTTATTACTTGCCCTTCCACAGAGTAAGTTTGCCAATCCTGTTCCAGAGCAGTATTTCTTAAAGTGACCAGTGCTGACAAGACTTAGGGAGGTGGTTCTCAAACATTCGTGTGTATCATTTGAGAAGTTTGTCAAAACGCAGATTCCTAGCAACCCAAAAGTTCATGTCTAGGGTCCTAGAATCTATATTTTAAATAAATAATCCAAGTGATTATGTAGACAGCTCTAGGTCACTTTAAGAAAAATCTTACATTTTATCATCAGATCAGCTCAGGTTATCAATCAAGAGGACTTCTTACTGAATTGCTTTTATTGGACTGTCATGCTGTCATGATATTGATGTGCAATGAGGGACATCTCAGGACCAGGAAATACTGCTTTACCTGTGCAATAAACTTTCTTCTATCTTAAGGTTTACCACGAATCTTCTAATTGTCTTATTCTGCTCTTTGCCAATTTTGTTCCACCTCTAAGCAAATATGCAGGACATGATATTACACATTTGCATTTTAACCCTTGTTTAATCTTTTTCTTCTGTACTTTGGCTTCATCCCAATCTTCTCCATTTAACGCATCTCTTAACTCACCTCAAATCATTTTTGGGAAAATAAGCCATACTATCCTAAATTATTACTTATGGGTGTATGGTATGCATATTCCTTACTTATTTAATTCTCCTGATTTAGGAGAAAGAAAAAATATTTTTGTTATGAGCAGATGGGAAAACAATCTGGAGGTAAAAAAAGAGATACAGGTTTTTTTCTTATATAAAACTCCTCAGTTAGCCAATGAAGTGTGGAGATAAGGAATAATCAGTCTAGATTAGAAATGTGCCCCGCCCCCACCACACCAAAACATACAAAGTCCCAACCACAAGATCTCATGAAAGTTTAAAATAGGAAAACTGAAAGGAAATCATGAAAGAAAACCATATAGACTCTAAATCTGAGATGAAAAGATTCAGTAGCTCTTATATCAATAAAATAACCAAAATTTACAGAATTAAAGGACAGTTAGTATTTATTACTCAACTGTGTGCTAAGCACTATACATGCATTACAGCATAGCTAATCCTTACACATTAATCTAGTAAAGTAGGTACAGTTATTTCCATTTGTTACAAATACTCTCTTATGGCTTCAAAAGGGTGACTTGTTCAAAGGCCATATAACCAGTACATAATCAAAGTAGAATTTGTATCAATCTTTATAAAGCCAATTCTTTGTTGAAAGTAGTAGGGCTGCATCTGTATACACATGTATGTATGTGATCCCCTACAATTCAAAAGGGGATCAAAATATACGGTGATGGAAGGAGACCTGACTTTGGGGTGGTGAGCACACAATGCAGTATGTAGACGATATATTATAAAATTGTACACTTGAAATTTATACAATCTTATTAACCAATGTCAACCCAATAAATTTAATAAAATTTTAAAAACACACAAAAATTTGAAGGGAAAAAAATAACACAAATACACTAGGTCAGACATGGTGTCTAGCTACAAGATTAAAACGTAATGAGCAGTGCTGTGACAAGTATGTGCCAGAGCTTTGTCACATTAAATGGAAAAAAGCGTGTATTTCTTAAGAAATTTAAAAAAAAAGAAAAAAATAGCAACAATTATTAAACATGGACACAAATGTGATGAAAGAGGCAAGGCAAAATCCATGTAATACATATGTAAACACATGTCTACGTGCCAAAAGAAAGAATAAGCATTTCAGAATATATTACACAGAGATCAGTCTGTCAAGAACTAAAGGAGTTTCATCTTGTAAAAAGTGAAGAAAATGAAAAAGAGAATGACACATGTGGGCTAGACTTCAAGTCTAGATATAAGAACTGAAGTGAATTCATATAAGATGGAGTGGGTAGAAATAGCTGCCCAAAAAAATGAATCATATCCCATGCTATTTCATTTCCAGTTTTGGTGTTTTTATTTTAGAAAATACATTAAATCAAACAGGTTAGAGGTATTGTTTCCTTGTTCTGTGTATTTCTGTCCTCCATTTGTAAAAACAAAGTCAAATCTATCTTCGTCCTTCTGTGAATGAGGTAACAAGCAAAAGGGATCTCTGGTTCCTTCAAAAGAACCTAGGGGGAGAAAAACACATACGGCTCACTTGAATCACAGTTTAAACAGTCATTATAATTTGGATGAGAAAAAAAAAGATAGAAATTAACTAATGTGACAATGTAATATTACAAATTGTCTAGATTACCAAAAAAAATCACAGCCAGTGTTTTTGTAATTATAACATTTTACCTTGGTGATCTCAGCTGAAAAGGGTATACTATGTATACTCTGATTCTGACTTGGAAGACATCTTATGTTCTTATCATTAAAAACTAAAAGCTTAAACCTATGGTTGGTTCATAAGAGCAAACTTATTTACCAAATTTACTTGACTCTTCTTTAGGAGAAACTATTTTAACTCCCTGGAATTTGTTCTCTCTAGTAGGTGAAGAATCAATAGTTCAATTTACAAGTCCATTATATTATCTACTTCATTAAGATGTTGCCAGCACAACAGCCAACATTTTTTTCTTTTTTCTTTATCCCTGAGTTTCGTGACTTATTTCCATTAGACATCCAGGTAAGCATATTGTCTTGTGATTAATTTAAACTGTATTAAAGAGATAATTTATATTTTATAAAAATCAGCCCAAATTTAGACACAGGATTTCATATTAATTAAAAAACACAATCGTATAAAGATCTGTCAATAATATTATTCCTAACAATCCCATAATAAGGATAGGCACTTGTGTTTTATTTTAGTCAGAAAAACTATACCAACAGGAAATAAACTGAGGCAAGAACATCTCTTTTACATCACACAAAACATAAAATTATAGTACCAAAATGCCTGAACAAACAAAATTAAACCTAAATGCAAAGAACACTGTATTGGCATTTAGAAGACGTGGGTCCTAGTCCTGGCTCTATAATCTGGGGCAAGTTACTAACTTCTATGAACTTTTGTTTCCTTACCAGCAAATTCAAGACTATAGTATATGGGGGTGGATGGGTGGCTCAGTTGATCAGAGCGCGAGCTCTGGGCAACAGGGCTGCCGGTTCGATTCCCACATGGGCCAGCGAGCTGCGCCCTCTGCAACTAGAATGAAATCAATGAGCTGCCGCTGAGGTCCGGATGGCCAGATGGCCCAGCTGGTTGGAGCGCGGGCTCTCAACCACAAGTTTGCTGGTTCGACTTCCACCAAGGGATGGTGGGCTACGCCCCCTGCAACTAAGACTGAACATGGCACCTTGAGCTGAGGTGCTGCTGAGCTCCCGGATGGCTCAGTTGGTTGGAGTGCTGGCTCTCAACCACAAGGTAGCCAGTTCAACTCCCGCAAGGAATGGTGGACTCGCCCCCCCTGCAACTGACAACGGCAACTGGACCTGGAGCTGAGCTGCACTCTCCACTACTAAGATTGAAAGACAACAATTTGACTTGAATAGAGCTAATGAGTCCTGGGAAAAACACACTACTGTTCCCCAACAAAAAGTCCTGGAAATACACTCTGTTCCCCAATAAAATCTATAAAAGTAAATAAATAAATAAAAAGACGATAATATATGAGTATAAACTCTTAAGTTTTCCAGCTTGGACACTCTAAACTTCCATGGCAGGCCTTTGTAGGCCAGTAGCTCAATCTGTTACTATGGATATTAATAGGAGTCAGGATTCCTTTTCTTATTTAAGTAATAATTTCTCTTCTGGATATCCTGTTTTTACCATCTATAAGACCTGAAAAGAATTATTTGTTTGCTACTTTAAGAAAGCTAATAGAAAGGCTCAGGTGGTTGGAGTGCTGTGCTCCTAACACCAGGTCGCTGGTTTGATTCCGACATGGGCCAGTGAGCTGCGCCCTCTACAGCTAAGACTGTGAACAACAGCTCTCCCTGGAGCTGGGCTGCCCTGAGCAGAGGGAGATTGGTGTGGATCGGGGTGGACTGGCGTGTGCTGCCATGAGCAGCTGGTGGCCAGCGTGAATGGACGGCAGCCAGCATGAGTGGGGGGGGGGGCGGGGCGGGGGGGAAGCTCATAGAAATCATTCTAAAATATTCACAGACATATCCTAGAAAAAAAGATTTAGATCAGTTACTTTTAATTTTCATATGAAAATTAAAAATTGCTTTCTCTCCACTTATAAAATAAGTAAGTCATGGGGACATAATGTACACCACGGTGACTATAGTTAATAATGCTGTGTAACATTTGAAAATTGCAAAGAGTATTTCTTAAAAGTCCTCATCACGAGAAAAAAATTATGTGTGGTGACGGATGTTAACTAAACTTACTGTGGTGAATATTTTGCAATGTATACAATTATTGACTAATTACGTTGTACACCTGAATCTAATATGTTATTATGTCAATTATACCTCAATTAAAAAAAAATTCAATAAAAAAATCAGAATTAATTTGAAGTTATAAGTCTAGCTAAGATTAAGAACCGTATGCCTTTTCAAGTGATCTTAAACTGTTTGGTTGCCAGAAACAACAAAGATACTATAGTTAAAATAAACAAGTAGTTGAGTGAGTAAACAGGTCTGCATCTTATAAATTTAAAAACTGAAATTTATATCTTTTAATTCTAGGTTTCTTAGTTTCTTCCACTCAGCCTCATCAAATTCTAAAATGTAAAGATTCACATGTCTGAGGGCAGTTGTCAATGCAAAGGAAATAAAGCTGTTTACCCAGGCAGCTAAAGAGAATGCAAATGAAAAGGGGGAGGTACACACAAAGAAAAACAAGCAGGCAGAGATGAAAAATGGTAACACTGGAAAAGTAAAATTCAGAGGGACTGAATGAAAGAGAGAAGCATACAGACAGACTGAGGTGAGAGAGATAAAAAGACACAGAGGCAGAAGCACAACCAAAGAGGAAAAGAGGAAAAGCAAAAACCGTAAGAAAGCCGAACATACAGAGCAGAAGTGATGGGCAGACACAGTGACAAGGAAATGGGACCAGACAGAAAAAAAGATAGTCAATTGAAGAAAAGATCACTTTTACCCCATAATTTTTTCAAATTATATACTTTTGTTGTTATCCCCTCAGTGTTCCCACTAAAAAGGGGACAAACGTATTTTTACAAAATCGTTAATAATGCATATTTCATTTAGCTTGCAAAGTTCTAAAAAAAAAAAATCCGATTTACTGTGAGATAGCTTAATTTTTGCCAACATTAAGCTTCACATATTGGATGTGTTAATGACTCAGTGGGGGAAATCCTGTCACAATCTATATGTATATCAAATCATCACGTTGTACTCTTTAAATATCGTACAATTTTATCTGTCAATTATATGTCTATTAATCTGAAAAAAAGGTTCACATATATCAATTTACTGGATAGAAATCCCTAATTTTACACATCGCTAACTTTTTTTTTTCAAAGTAAAGACTAATAGCACACTACTTAGAAGAAATTCATCCTAAAACAAGGACCTAGTAACATGTATGATTACATATCAGTGACTTATGTAACACCAGTGTCAGATTGAAAACACATTCTTAGTTGAAAATAACTTACCATTTAGAGTCAAATCTAGGAATCTTAGTCCCGTTTCAACTTTTTGCCGCCTTTACTTTACTTGGTAGGTCATGCTCTATCTCTTCTCTGCAGAATTTGTCAGTCGCCATCAATCTGAAGAATTCCTTCTTCTTCTGCGGCCACCTACCATTTTTTTTCTCTGCTGCAGCAGAAGGGTATACAGAAAAAGTTCTTGCTTACTATTCAGATTAAACAGAAAAATTCCTTTAACATTTCATATTTTCACATCTGCACAAACTTCCTCATTGTTTCCCCAAGAAAGACCTCCCCACCAAAAGTCAAGACAAACAAAAATCCCAATCACTGAAAATCAAACAATGTATGATCAATGTTCATGCTAAGCTGGGAAAATTGAAAAAAAAATTAAAAAAAAAGGAAAGATTTAGACACTCAACAGTTGCCATCTCAAGGAGCCGTTTTTTTGGTTATACTTTCCTTCTTCACCTATCCCTATAATCTTATGAATTAATGCATAACTTAAATTTTTAACTAGGTAGTCTACAACTCCTGCAAACTTTAAGTTCAGAGACTACCAAAAGAATTGTGGAAGGTGCAGCAATAAAGGAGTGTTTAAAAGTTAATTCTAGAAACTACGGGTGTTAGGTGCTTTACCTGCTTGAGTTTTCAATGTTCTGGACTGCTTATTGCCCAATGGCTCTGAATACATTAAAACACGAACACATACGCCACCTACATTTAAAATAGGGTAGTATTTGTATGCCCATATAAGCATTGGGTATTTTTTTTGCAAGAGTAATAAATTCATTAAGTCCTTTTAAAAGGACTGACCACAAATGCACATTTCCTCAAACTGTATACATACATAAAAGGAATAGGGCAAAAAAGGGTGACAGAATGACAAATGTAACAGCAGTTGCAGAACTGGAAATCAATACCGTATAAATGTTTTATGTTTGTTAAAATCCTGAGATTCATTTCTATTCCCATTCTCTTTGTCATTGGGGTCTAGGATTCAAAATTTATTCTGTATTAGCTACTCAAAAATAGCATCCAATAATGAACTAGTAATAATAGTAATGGCTTGTTTTTCTTCCACCCCCCCAACTACCTTTACCCCAAAAGAAAAATATGTAGTTTTGCCAACTTAAAAATAAAACAAACTGACATAAGCACCAAAGGCTAGTCAACAGTGGCACTGCGGTGACATTGTTTCTACTTTCTGACTCCTTCCCCCATCTCAAACCCCACCCTTTGACCTCTGTATATGGGATGAGCCTGAGCAGGAGAGTTGGTGATGGCAGGACTGCGCCGTTCCCACGGATGCTCCTAGAGGCCTGCTGTGCTTCTGGGAACTGGGGCACAGGAATGTCTGTCTGACTGAAACCTAAAACAACAACAATTCACCCCCCCCTCATGTTCCCAAACCCCACAATAGCAGCCAGGTATATATATATGCTATATAAGACCTATCTAACAAACTGAATATGGTAAAATCTGAAAGCAAGATCATTCTTATCAAGTCAGTACTCTTCATGGGGCAGCAGAATGGAGGCTGTTAAATTCTCCATGTCCCACGCAATCATAGTCCACACATTCTAATGCCAGCCATTCTTATCAATAAGAGAACAAGGTTCTCCTGTACAAGCCTTTTTTAGTGTACATCATAAATTCCTGCAAGAGTGTAGTTGGGGTTCCTTTGTTAGTAAATTTCAGTTCGACAGATGAATATTTTTGTCTTAAAATGGTTAGGGAAGTGTCTGTCCCTATCTTATATGAGTGAACTAAAGCACAAAACAGGTTACAATTTATCTCATGCCTTCAACGTAGAAATAACATTACAAGCCAGGATTTCCTACTCACTAGTGATTTATTGGATAGGACATCTTAAAGCCACAGGAAAGGAAATCTTTGGATAGGACATCTTAAAGCCACAGGATACAATTATGCAGAAGTATAGGACCTTGAAAAGGTCCTGACTACTATTACTGAAATTCTACCTATTAGAAAGAGGATTGTCTCCCAAAATGATAATAATTCATATCAGAGCAAAAACTTTAGAAAGAACAGGAAAAAGGAGGAAAGGGTAATTGGGCTGGGGTATACAGAGGAGGGGGTAGTATATTAACAAACAGGAAGGCTATTAAAATGGAAATGTTGTATTCCTATTCCTGCCACTAATTTTGTTTTATGGCCTTCGTTAATCTGCTTAACAATCTTGTGCTTCAGAAATGCCCTCTGATCTGTTCAAACCTGTAGTTTAATGTTCAAGCCATTATTTTATGATACTCAAAAACTACTCATATGTGTTAGAACTAGTGTCTCAGAAATGCTAAAATGATTAGTTCTGAAATCACACTGCTCCTACAATAACAGAAATGCTTTCTGCTATCTTTGGCTCATCATTCCCTTTCACTTGCAGAATGATGTCACAGAAAGAAAAGTACTAAGGTCAACTAAATGCTATGGTGAGTTATTACCACACACGTAACCTAGAACCTAATTTTACCTTTTCAAAGCTCTAGTTTTCCATACCTGTCAACTCCTAATTGATGTCTTTATACTGTGAGCTCACTGTGTATTCGGAACACCAACCTCTGAAAAAGCTTAAGCCAGAGTAGCACAATGGAAGAAACAAACAAACCCAAAACAAAAACAAAGCCAAAAAAGTCACACTCTGAATACTTAATTATAGACATAAATGCAAGGAATGGAGTTATCTATATGGTTAAAAGCAGATCCCCAAAGAAAGTCCTGAGTTCATCCCAACCAATTCAAACTTTACCCCCAAAAGTTCTTTTTTAATCAAATTATTTGTTAGATATAGTTATGCATTATTTTTTAAAACGAGACTTATTACAAATCCATGGTTGCCTTTAAAGTACATAAATTCTTTTTTTAAAGGAAAGTAAAGTTAGCCTTGTGATGGAAAGAAAGGAGAAAGAGTCAAATTACCTGCAAGCAGCTGGGCTGTGCCTGAATCCAAACCGCTGCATTTACCATTCATTATACAGCTGCATTATTGGGGGAAGGGGAGTTTAGAAGGGCACTGACCCCGAAAGTTCTCAATACTTCTCACTCATCATCAGGAAGGGGGAAGAAGGAAAGTTTTTTCTCTGGGTATTTTTTGTTTGTTTGTTTTTGTTTTTTTGGCTCCTGAAAAGGCTGGCAAAGAACAGTAACAGTGCAAGCAGTTAGAATATTTCTTTAAAAACAGTTTAAAAAAATGCAAAATATTAAGGAATGTAAACACCAAAACTTTCGTTAATATAGAAAAAATTTTCACTAGAGTTAGGCAGCCACCCCAAAACATCATGGCAAAAGGGCATTGGTATAAAAGAAATAAAATACCACACAAAAATTCAAAGCAAAACTAAAAACTTCAAATTAAACCTGGAAGACTAGAAGATTCCGACAGCAGATTTCTGTCCACTACTGAAACATTCCAAAATCCAAGCTTCAAAGGCGCCTAAATGTATCTTAAATGAAACTTTGTTTTGTTTTTTTTTTAGAAAAAAAAAGAAAAGAAAGCAATAAACCTGGTTATAAATCCTGCAATATATTACATTTTAAAATATCCTAGTACAACAAAAACAAATTTTAAATGAAATTAAACAAACAAACAAACAAATAAAAACAGTAGCAGCAGAGGTTACCTGTCTGAGCACCTACATTTTCTTAGGAGGGGATCGTGTCTCACCAGCCACATAGCCCATTAACCTTCTCAAAAAGAGTGAGCCAGGAGAAAATAACACAAGATTTGATTTCACAATGTCTCTAGCTCCCCAGACCCCAAACTGGGGATTCACTGAATGAAGAGAATTTGTTTTTCCATTGTTTTCTTCTTGAGAAAAAGAAGAGATGATTTTGAAAGTCAATTACTTCTTTCAATGCCTTCGATAACTTCTCAAAAGTCTGATAAAGTGCTGATGAAAGCAAGTCTCTTGATGGATTTTTACAATGTTCCAGGGTATTTTCTTATTGATAACATATACAGAAAGATTTTAAAGTTCAGTGCAGTAAAAGCCAGCAGAAATGACCAATCAATTATAGGCACCAAAAAAGAAAAAAAAACTATTAAAAGTTTTAAATGGAATAGTTCATATTTATATGTATGTGTGTGTGTGTGTGTGTGTGTATATATATATATATAATAGTCCAGTTTTCATCATGGGTGACAAAAAACAGTATCAGAAAGAATTACTTTTAAAATACAATTCAGAATTAATTACAATTTTAACAATGCACAATTTTACAGTAATTCAGATTTTGGCATAATGATTATACATATTTGATAAATACATTTTTACCTCTTATAATAGCAATAAAGATTAAACAAAAGTTATTGAACAATATAAAAATATATTTAACTTTCACTTAATTATCTGGGCTGTTTTATGGGGGTTCTTCCAGAATGATATGTTCATTTTCTTTACCTTAATTTTTGAAGGATTTCAAGAAGATATTCATGTTTTTAAAGTCTAAAATGACCATTCCTTCCCTTTTCAGTCTAACATATGAGTATACAATCCAGAAATAGGTTGGTAAAGCTAAGTTTTAATATAGTGTGAATGCACAAAAGATGGATAGTGAATAAAATTAATATATCTGATATTCCTTATAATATAGTTGGTTAATTTGGTAAAATTTTTTTAAGAGGCTATCTATATTTTTCCTGGTGCCTTATCCCACCCAACACAAACCTTGAATACTTCATCAGAAAGAGTGTTCTATTTGTGTTTTAAAATTCATTAATCTACATACATGTGATATGTAACTATTCAAAGTGTATGTAACATAATTTAGGTGGCAACCAGATAGTCTCTACACAAACATATGAATAATGATTTAATTAAGTAGTTCTTTCTCCCTTATTTCTTTCTCTTTCCCAAATAGTGTACATCCTCCAAAGTATGGTCTTTCTGTGAAAGAAGTACCAAGTATTTAATGAGTCAGAGGTACTTATGTAAGTCCCATAATAAACCTGTTCAAGTCAAATTCTTTTAGATGAGATTAGAGTATCATAAAATGAATTAGAAACTCCTCTTACGTATCTTTTTATGAGGTGAAATGAAACACCGCACAGATCAGAGGTACTATTCTATTTGTCAACAATCAACCTTTCACTCAATTTTAATATTATTTCATTCTATGGAAAAAAACAAATTTTATTACATTCCTTTTTAAAACGGGAGAAAAACTGTACAAGCATGATCAAACCTGTGTTAGAGCTGGTTAATACTGATCTTTTATTATTGCCTTGAAGTCTCTCTAGTAGTGTCCAAGAGATAAAGTTTAAAGTCCATCTGAAGGAAAAAAGCACTGGAGAGACAAGAAAGGACTTGGGTATAAGCTTCAGAGGATTGTAGGGAGATGGAACTTGCTGTTTAAAAAAAGTACGTTGAGCTCTGGAGCATCTCCATTTCTTAACACACCTTCCAAACCATCACTGGCATAGTTTTACCCATGTTTTAAAGGCTCATATTATGTGCAGTTTTGGGGCTTTTATAAATTCAGAAAGTAAAGGTATATAAAGAGTAGAGAGTACTGATGGCTTCAGAGTAGGGCTATATAAGAGACTTAATACTGCTAAGTCCCCAAACAAAAACGTCCAGCCCACCCGATCTCAAAACCTATGTGTAATAGGAGAAAACGAACAGCCAGAAGCATTGAAGAAAAGCATATAGCCTTGAATAAATCATACACTGAACAGTCTAAAACCAAAGGAAAAAAAACCAAACAACATATACACAAAAAGGCCTAAGAAGCATCTATTCTCCTTCTGTCTGCAGGTGAGTATCTCTACCCTAGGGGAGTATAGTTATGAAAACAACTCATCTGTTTTTTAAAGTAAAAAAATGTGTTGCCCACCATGCTCCATTTTCTAGAATCTATCCTTTTTGAATGGTTGGTGTAAACAAAAAGCAAAACACATACACATGCATGCGTGCACACAGACACATATATACTCCTTCCTAAAATGTGAAAAATGCAAATATATAATGCTGGGATTAAAAATCACTTCAGCTTTATACGTAAGAACTTACAGGCCCTTGATTTGTACCCCCTCAAAATACTTTTCCTAGTCCTTATTCTTTAAATGCCCAACCACCAAAAGAAAAAAGGAAAAAATAAAAAGCTTTATATGCACACGTTTCAAGTCAGTGTCTTGTTAACAAAAAAAAGGTAGCATTTTCTTCACTTTGGCCATTGTTAAAGATGCAGGCATAGATCAGGGAATGTTAGACTAGCATGTTTAAAAAAAAAATGCAACATTAACAGAGCATATATCTTTCAAAAAAGACTAAAACACTAACAAATACAGGTCAATGCACATATTTTAAATGAGTGTAATTTTATCTACATTGGAGTAAATGTTATTTTGTGTACCAGATATTGCAATACTGTTCATTTCCCTTTTATCATGCAAACATGCCAATTTTGTCATTAAAGAAACCTTTATTGGGTCATATTCATGTTGCCCCCCCCACCAAAATTAAGGGATAAAACTAAAAACAAAAATAATAAATCCCAATAAGAGCCCCTCAAGACTTTATGAACATAAAGATGCTAGTTAATACGGTAAAGCCAGAATTTTCAGATTTGTATAAAAAAATTCATGTAATTTCGGTAGATGTTTTCCTCACCCATTACAAATCTTTGCAACACAATGTGAAGTTACACTACTCTGAAATTTGTATCAACTGTGTAAAAACAAAAGGGACTATGAAAAAAATTTATGTTTCCCATGGCCTGAGAGCATACAACATTTTGAGTAATTTAAAAGGGTAACTATAAGAGCCTCACATTTTTCTCTCTCTCACCTCTTTTGCCTCTCTAGCTGTAGAATTTGCAAATGAAAGTCAGTAACATCTTAATAGCAGAGGTCCTGTCTAGCTCCCTCTTCTTTTCTCCTAACTAATCCTACTAAATTTTCTCTCATCTTCCTGAGCATCTTCCATGAACAGCATTGCAAATTGGTTTTTTTAAAAAAAGAAAAAAAAGAAAGAAGAAAGTTTTACAAGGGTTTTGTTGGTTAATTATTTACCAGTGGAGTCACTCCACCAGGAGTTCGATTTCATTGGCTAGCAGCTGGTTCATGTTGAATAGGCCCCCTGGGAGCTTGGTGAGCAGTTCTCGCTCGGTGCTTTCAGGGTCGCTGTCAACAGAGCTGGAACTTGCGCTCATGTTGTCGACAGCAGTGCTGGCTGGGGGACCCAGCTCCGGCTCACTAGTCTCACTGGCCGTGGACACCACGGAGAGCAGGGACATACGCCGGGTGAGCCGGCCAGAGGGCAGAAGGGAGGCGGCATAGTCCGCTATGATACCAGCTACATCTAGATTACAAGCCTTATCAAAGGCGATGAAACCTACATTTGCATTGGCCTCGCAGACACAGAAGGAGCCGTCATCTTTCATCAACAGGTCAATGCCACACACATCCATCCCCAGGATATTAGACACCTGGATGGCTAGCTGCTTCCCTTGTTCACTCAATGAGCACATCATCCCCACACCACCTGGCAAAGGGGAAACAAAATAAGTTACCAAAATGATAAATATCTGCAGTAAAACTAAAACTGGCCCTAAGGATAACCCTTTATCGTAAATTAGTGAAAACAAAGTGTAAAATCAGGACTTTGAAGTCTAAGTTTCCTTCACTGGGGAATCCCCTTCCAACTCAGTCTCTCAAAGAATTCATGACTTAGTACTTTTTCAATGTACTATTTATTCTGAAGAAGACATTAAACTTGCACTGAAGCCTATCTTACTTCAATAATATAGACCAAGTACAAGGAATTTTTGCAAAAATACAATTATGACAAAAATTAAGAGATGAATAATATGGATATAAAGGACAGGCTGGAATCTGGGAACCTGAACAAGGGGACCTAAACGTAGCCCTCTTCCTCTACACTTCCTCTACAGTTCTCACTCCCATCTATCTGCCATTCCTCAGCCAAAAGGACTCTGGGGCTTAAGGTAGCTGACTGAATGTAGGTGAAGCTTTGGGGTTTACTGTTGTCTGAGAGAAAGGAATTAGAACTAGATTTTCTCGTTTGGAGACTAGTTTCAGGAAGCTCCAAAATAAGGACTAGAAAGCAAAGAATTTGGAGAAAAGCTTGACTCAAAAAGCTTTATGTATCCACAGGAGGAAAACTGACATCAGCATTATAAAAATATGCCTAATGTCTTTGACCTCAAAGAGGCCAAAATATAACTACAAAGGTAAGCTGAGTCCTCCCTTCCACCGAGGCTGGAAGAGTAGGGAGGGAGTCCATTTGAAGTACGACTGGCACACGAGCCTATGAATTAAATGACTCTGCTTCTCAGCATCTCTAGGACTGAGCCCCTCTGGAATACTCCAAAAAATCAGAGCAGAGCCATGATTTGATAACAACAAAAAAATAACAAGCCATCTATGACTTGAATAAAAGAAATACAAGCACTTTAAGGAGATTCAAGTTCAACACAAAAAGACTTTCTGAAGCTAAAACAAAAACATGAGTACCCAACTAAAAACTTAGAAGAACTAAAGGAAAGTATAGTCACTTTTGTGAGCCATAACTTGGAAACTCAAGTGTTAAGAAATACTTCAAAGCACATACAAAAAGCCTGAGGTGAAATCACAAAAGAAAGATAAGAAATATGGAAGACTGAGCTAGATAAGATTACTGAGAAAGTGAAACAAACAGAGAAGAAAAAACCCAGACTAAGCTCTAAGGCACTTCAACAATAAGAGATCTCAGAAAATACACATCTAAATAAATCAAAATCAGCAATTTTGTTTGGACCAATGGGTAAAAAGAGTTAGGGCACTTCCATCTTAAATGAACTCCAATTATACACAAAATAAGCATATCAACAAAGAAGGAATCTTTAATTCTGGTCAGATATTTCATATATGTCTGAATTGAGTTACAAATTGCGCCTGGCTGAAAATATTAATTCATGATTCAGAGAAATTCAATTTCATTACTAGAAAAACAACTGAAAAATATATTTATTATATTCATGGTAAGTCATTAATCATATTTACATATGAAAGATAATGTGTTTTTCAACTAAGTAAAAAGCTCTGTAGTTATACACAAATACTAATTAGACAAGCTGTAATATTCCTTTATATACTAGAAAGACACCTGCATCATTTTTACCTAGTGAGCAGTTGCTTTGCATCCTCCCATCTGTTGAACAACGTAACATGGTGCCAACCACACGGCCTCCCACAACAATGACACGTACATCCCGTCCATGAGACTCTTTAACATACTTCTGGAACAGGTATGGAGCTTCATGGCGAATAAGATGGCTTAGATCAGCCAAATGGTGCTTGTCTCGAGCCAAGAAAACTGCTTTGCCTGTGATTGAAAAAGAATAAAAAATATATGCAAGTCATCAAACTGTGGGTAGGTTGCTATCTATTACCTCCATCTTTTTGTCTGAATCTGCTCTTTCAGAACCAGTTATTTTTTAACCAAAGTAATATAGTTATGATAATTAGTGATAATGCAAAAATGTATATAACGAAGTTAATAATCTCCTTTTATGAGTCCCTCTATGCCCAAATTCTTACAGTAACCTAGAATTTATTTCAATATGTTGTGAGTAGGTATCTAAAATTTGTATTCCTCCAGGTTAGACAATGCCAGCCTCACTTATTAGCAAAATATTTCCCTTTAAGTTAAAACATGTCATATATTATTGTACAATATATTAATATACTATACTTGTATATAGTAAAATAGCAGCATGTCACTACACATCTAGTTTTATTTCTGAATTCTCTAGTCTGTCCCATTGGTCTATGTGTAAATTTTAACGCCAACGGAAGTGGCTGTTTTTAAAATAGTTATATGTTTTAACATTCTTCCAATTAAGAGGAGGAGGAATCTATGTTGCATCCCTTTAAATCTAGGAGGGTTTGTGATTGCTTCAAAACCAACAGAATACAGCAGAAGCAATTCTATATGACTTCTGAGGCTAAGTCATAAAAGCTCATGTCACTTCTTTGGGTCATTGGAGTATCCCTCTAGGAGCCCTGAGACTTTTTGGCTGCCATACTGGAGAAGCCAAATATAAACAGTGCAGTCAACAGTCCCAGCTGAACCTTGATCCAGCTATCCCTGTCAAGGCACTAAATCTCATGAAGCACTTGGATTTATGAATCACTTTATGCCTTAAGAAAACCTTCCTTAATCTTAAGTCATTAAGATATTTTCATACACTGTCTTCTAAAGCTTTGTATTTCTGCCTTATACATTTAAGTCTTCAAACTATAAAAACTGGGAGGGTGAATGATTGGAGTTTGTGATGTGGAGTCCTTGCATTGTTGAAGAGAAAGGTAAAGGTATTAACTTGAGACTCCACCTAAATTAAGTGTGCATCTTAAAATTTCTAAGATAACCACTAAATGAACAGAAATAGCCAAACGGAAACTGTAAGTCTGGGTTACCATACACCTAGCAATTACCCTCTAATTATTCTTTAGAATCCCTGCTTCAAAAGCTATACATTTCAGTTGATAAGACTACTGTCTAATCAATAACCATGAGCAAATACAAAATAATTGCTCTGATCTAAGGAAAAAATCTCTACTGTATAATACCCTTACTGATTCTCCAGAATAAATTTCAAAATTAGGTACCAAAGCAACGACTAATACATACCTCTATGACCCCGTGTATTCTTCACTACCATTGGGAACTCCAGTACTTCTGCTTCATCAATCATTTTAGAAAAATTCTCATGGCCACCTGGTTGGAGACAAAAAAAAGAAATTTAAAAACAGTAGTAGAGGTGTTTTGTGATGAATTTTATCTACACTAAGGTCAGCCAGACAAGGGAGGTAGAAGGTAAGGACCTGATGACTAAATTTTGTTTTTCTTGGAGAAAGCAATAAATAAAAGTCAAAAGCACAGTTAAACATCAGTTTAAAGCAACCACGCCTTTTAAAATAGATAAAACCTACCTTAAATTATAAATATTCTAATATCCAACCTAAAGAAATTAAGTATCCTTCAGCTAAAACAATTTTTCCTAATTCTATACCATTTTTCACATTTTTATCCTTTATACTTCCACCATACAAATAATAGAAACCCCACGGTCTACTTTAGTATATTCGATTCCCTGTTTGGATTAAGAAACAGAAAAATGAGTCAGTTCAGAAGACTCATCCAAGATCGAAGATGTTGCATGTGCATGTATGTGCATGTGTACACACGTTTACACACACACACACACACACACACACACACACACACACCCCTCTCTCAAATATACAAATTAAATTTTCTTATCTCCATTATTATTCAGAGTTGTTTCTACACTGAGCTATTCAGTACCTGTGTGTTAAATCTTGCCTCTTACTGTTTTTATTGCCCAAGAACGAATGACACAAGTAGCAAAATTGGATTGTAATTATAAAAAAAAATACCATGGTGATACAGAAAAATTAAACCAGGAAACAGTTCATTAAACAACTGCAATGCCATAAATTTGCAGCTTAGAGAAATTAAGATAATTCAGTCCCCAAATTTTAAACCTTCACTATTAGAGCACAGGTAATATTTAATTTGGTTAAACCTTTTCTCCTTTCCATCCTCTTAACATGAGAATAATAGACCCATGATATAAGCAACAACATCCCAAAAGTATCAGAAAGATAAAATTCTCAAATTATTCATATTGTCTCTTGTGCAAGTGCTAAAAACAGCCAATTGTATCACATATGCCATACAGACTTGGAGAGTTCCCTTTTTAAGAATATTAAAAATAAGAGGAGGACAGGGACATTTATTTGTAGAAATATCTATTAAAAAAACTGTACTGATTTATAGTAAATCTTATCCTTTCCGAAATAGAAGAACTGGAAAGGTAGAAAACATTAACGTAATATTGTTTATAGCAATGCTACTCAAAGTGTGGTCCAGTAACCTGTGCCCGTTTCTGACTTCTTTGCTACTGATATGTGACCAGATAAATATAAAAAGAGTAAGCGCTAGAAGCTTTTATAGCAATACGGTATTGCTGTGATATTTTTATTGTACTTTAAAGAAGTACTGGTACAAATCAGAATGCATACCCAAAATAGTATCGTCTTAAGAAATAAGAAAATATTTATGAAGAATTATCATGAAAATGGTAATAAAGATAAACAGATATTAGAGACGTCATCAAATTCTATTATCTTTTAGGAGCTGCCAAACTAAGGCCTGTGGGACAGATTTGGCCCACTGCCTTTTTTGTAATAAAGTTTTATTGGAATACAGCCACATTCATTTGTTTAAGCATTTTCTTTAGCAGCTTTCACACTAGAACAGCATTACTGAAGGTCTCACAAGACAGAATTTATAGCCTGGAAAGCGCAAAATATTTACTATTTGGCCCTTTACAGGAAAAGTTTGCTAAGTCTGTTCTACCCATATCATGGAATTAAATATTAGAACGTGATTCATAATTCTACTGCCAGTTTGTTAAAACTGAAAATCACTTCTGTAAGAAGTTCTTTCATGCTCACAAATTTCCTTGTATCACATAACCCTATTAGTTTAATGTGCTTTCAAAACAATCAGTTCTCTAAAAGTTAGGTTATGACTTATTAGTGAATTCACCATAAGAGAAAGTATCTGGCAGAGGAACACCATGGCCAGCCAACTCTTGAAATGTCCAGAACTTATTAACACAATTCAGGATGGCTTGAGGTCGATTCATCAAACGGCATCCCATCTTCTCTAGATGGCGCAAAACAGTGATGTCACTATCGCTCTGCACCCAAGGGGTTGGTACTCTCACTACGACCACCTGGGGGTAGGCAGTAATTAGTTCTCCATTGATCCGCAGACCTGAAATACATAGGAATGAAGCCAAAACCATTAAAATGAAATATGCAATAAAATAGAGGAATAGAAGCATATCAAAGCTTGAGTCACAAAACTAAATGTACTATTTTGTTGACATTTCATTGGGACAAAGAGACATCCCTCCTTAAATTATATTTCTTTGTAAGAAAAAAGAAAATTTAATGATAAACTTCTGTACTGGTTAAATAAATTATGGTACATGTCAATACAATTAAATACTGCATAGCTATTAAAAAGAATGTCATAAATCTCTGTGTTCAGAGATGGAAAAATGTTCAGATGTTGAATTTTTAAAAAAAGCAAATCTGAGAATAAGTTTTACCTGTGTTTACATATGCAGAGAAAATGTATGCAAGAGTAAATGATGTAAATGGCTTCTCTCTGAGTTTGAGTGGGTGGCAAGGCAGGAAGAGGAAGGCAGAATGGGAAACTAACATTTTTCTCTATGCAATTCTCTATTTTCTTTATGTTCTTTTTTTAAGTGAGGACGTCTGATATCATAATGAAAAGAATAGTTTAAAAAAAGAAGTTTCTGTAATTTTATCCAATACCATTCTATTTAAAGAGTTCCCCAGTAATGAAACAAGGTATTTATATGAGATAATCCTTAACACCTATTTTCATTAAAAAATAATAGATATACTTGTTTAAAAAGTTCAAATACAAAAAGATATAACGTATTCACCGCCCATTCAACATCACAGGTACTTAAGTGTTAATACTTAGTATGTATTTTCCCCACCATTAATCTTAGTATAGAAAAAAAAAATGTAACTTTTAGAAAAATGAAGTGTTTTATATTATTTTATGTCACTTTCTTTCACTTACTTAAAATTATACCACAGACATCTTTCTATGTCAGTGCATATATAGTTTTATTCCCTTCACTTTTTTTTTTAGGGGACCAAATGGAATTATATTTTATAGATATACCATATGATCAATCTCTTATTCATGGGCATTCATTCTTTCAATAAATATGAAGCAATTACTATGCATCAGATTATTTTCTAAAAGTTGGTAATAAATTGGTAAATAAGGCAGATAAGGTCCTGTGGAGGAGACTGCGCCATGACATGATTAACTGCTAATCTGACCCTTGAGCTAGATTTGGCCCCGAACAGAGACTGCTTCCCCTAAACCCCTTCAGAAAGTGCCCGACCCCTCCCCTGTGCCCTAGGCATGCTGGTTCTTGTAACACGCCCTGGCCCTCCCCAGATCAAGTACGTAAGACATTTTCCCCTCATCTGGGACAAGTTATGCCCCAGTATCCCTATCCATCCTGCTCTGTCCTATATCATCCTATAGTGCCTGCCATGACATGCCTCATAAATAAGTTCCCTTAATGAACACCATGTTATACGACAGTTGTCAGCCTTTCTCCAGTCTTCCGGCCCTGGGAAATTTTACGTAACAGACCCTTGCTCTCAAGACGCTTTCATTCTAGTGGGAGAGACTCTATGTATTAATTTTTATAACATTAGCTTTTAAACATGGTAGAAGTCCTGATACAGGAAAGATTGGTGACAGGTAACAGCTGACTTATGGCATAAGCCTTGAGATACTGTATGTTTAAAGAAAAGAGAAAGACACTTCAGATGTAAGGGAGTAGCTGAAGTCACAGAACAAAAAGAACAAGAAGAACAATGTCTGCCTCAATTACAACTTGTACTGATATAAAAGATAAGGTTGGTCAGTTAAGGTGTCAAACATGCAAAGTCACAAATTTTTATTGACATATATTCAATATATAACATTGTATCAGTTTTAGGTGTACAACATAACGATTCAGTATTTGTATATATTGTGAAATGATCACTACACTAAATTTAGTTGACATCCATCACCTCACATAGTTAACAATTTTTTTCTTGTGATGAGAACTTTTAAGATTTACTCTTAGCTACTTTTAAATATAAATACAGTATTGTTAACTACAGTCACCATGCTGAACATTACATCCCCAGAACTTACTTATCTTATAACTGGAAGTTTGTACCTCTTGACCACCTTCACCCATTTCCTCCACCCCACCCTCACCTCTGGCCACCACCAAACAGTTCTCTGTATCAAGGACTTTGGCCCCACATATTAGTGAGATCATACAGTATTTGCCTTTCGTTGTCTGACTTATTTCATTTAGCACAATGCTCTCAAGGTCCATCAATGTGTCACAAATGGCAGGATTTCATTCTTTTCTTTGACTAAATAATATTCCATTATGTACACACATTTTCTTTATCCGTTCATCCATCAATGGACACTTAGGTTATTTCTATGTCTTAGCTACTGTAAATAATGCTGCAATGAACTTGGGAGTGCAGGTGTATCTTCAAGATAGTGATTTCATTCATTTCCTTCAAGTAAATACTCAGAAGTGGAATTGCTGGATCCACAAATTCTGAGTTAAAGAGTTTTCATCTGTTCTGACTAAGGTAACTGAGGGTGTGTGCTGAATATTACCTGTTGACACCTCACACTATTACCCCACCCCCATCTTTTAATCTCTCCGTTAGGGCAGGGGCTAGAAACATTTCCATGCTCCTTTGCCAACAGGATTCCGTTTAGAGAATCCAATGAGAAACAATTACACAAAATTTTAAAGTGGAAGTCACTGTTCTCCAGAGGCAGCTCTGGGTAGGTACATGGTCATCAGGCAGATGTGAGGTTTCGCCAGTGGCTTTAGGCATTCTCCTTACAATCCTTCACTGTGCTGCTACAGGCATCTTGAGATCAGCAACAGCAGATTTCTGCAATCCTGCACGTTCTCATTCCTTAGGCTTTGGCAGTGATTTGCCTCAACAGTCACTCAAAAAAAGCTAAAGAGTATTACTATTATTTTTAATCGGAAAAAAAAAACCTAGTGACCAGATTGGAAGTGAAAAGTGTGAGACTAGGCTATGGAGAATGAGAAAGTTGGAAAGGGAAGCCAATTTAGAACAGAAGATGCTGAATTTGCATCTAAATATGAAAGATTTTGGTGATAACATAAGGACAAAGTAGAACTACTCTGTAATAGTTGAAATATGGATCGGAACTATTACATATGTGCATATATAATTCATATTGATACTATGGAATGTGTGTGTGTGTCTGTGTGTGTTTATTTATTTATTGGAATCAGCCCAAGATGTAATCACTAAAGAAATCAGGATATACAGACTGAAAAACAAAAGGAAGAAACAGAGAAACCTAGAACCAAGATTTGGTGGATGTCAATAAGGAAGCAAAAACCTGAGGAAAAGTCAGTCAAAAAACAAGAAAAATCTAATGGTAAGTACTATTATGAAAGATAAGAAAAGTCAGTATTATCAAGGGGGAATGATCAAATTCACTAAATAAAACAGAGGTAACAAAAAGATTGAATTTTGAGAAAAGCTTGAGTGATCAGGAAAAGAGAAGCCATCAACTGTCAAGAAAATTCAACCATTATTACATTATCTTCTCATTTCCCTAAACTGTAGACAGCTTTTGCTCTTTTTAAGAAATGGGGTAAAGAAAGCAATGAAACTGTTCCATGCTCAATACATACCTCCAGTAGCAACAACCTATCTGCTGCCACCAGAAAAATGGGACTATAGGAGTACTACTCTACCCAAGGCAGTCAGATCTGCATTGTACACTATGGGTATTATTGAGGATGGAAAGAAATCCAATGCCTTCAGTAACAGAAACACTTTGTTATTCTAGGCAATGAGAAGGTGATCCAAGGCTGGAAAGAAGGGAAGGTACAGATGAATGTGAGCCAAAATAGGCAAAGTAACATCTCTTATGACTCTGCTACTGATCTCCTGGACACTCTTAACAAATGCCACTCTTTAAGAATCCATTCTTATAAGAATATATATGCCTTTCCTATCTGCTTGGCTGCTTCCTAACAAGATATATTTTGTATTTCCCATCAAAATATCCCTCTTTAACACTCTCAGTAATCCTTTTCCCCTCCAATTTGTTTCTAAGTCTTATTTAGCTATCAATCCCAGGCAGAGACAAATTTTTTTCTTCACAGGTAAGTTCTATTGGGAATGATGAGGAATCAATAAAATTCCTTTCCCAGACCTTCATCAGTTGGTACAGAAAGAAACAAAAGGAAGACTACTATAACAGTGTTCCTCATTATCACTGAGGATTACTGCATTGCAGCTGACAGTCATGTGTTTAAAAAAAAGAGAGAAAATGGATGAACTAATTTTTTTAATTCAATTAACTGAATAAAAAATTTTTGACAAGAAAGGAAAGAAAGGAGAAAGAGAAAGGGAAAACAGAAAGCAAGCAAACAAGCACAATCATTATGGCTATCCATTTTTAAAGCATTTTTTTATGGAAGGTAATGACTGGTTAGCTTTTTTTGTAAGTACCATTATAAAATACAGAATTTGAGGTCAAGATAACCAACTCTATGCCAAAAGTTGGCAAAAGGAAGAAAGACATACCAAATTTAGAGAACACTGATGTCACTAGCTAAAATAATACATCTCCTTAGATTTTATTTATAAATGCTTAAACATGCAAGCTCTGCATGTTTACGTACATTCTCTTTAGCTTCTCTACAGATAGTTAAAAAACTGGCTTAGGAGAAATACTTCATGAAATTGATAAACAAAAAGACAAAATACCCTTAAGGGATTCATCCATTTATCTAGTCATTTTAGTCATTCAAAAACATTTGCTGAGCACCTACTTTTCAAGATACTCTGAATCTGAACCTTGGGATAAAATCCTAGCCACACCTGATAAGTTCTGAGAAGGATGGGGGGGAGGGGAAACATCTAAAGTACTTGACTGACACACAGTAAGTCCTTAGTAATTGTTAGTGGCTTTCAATTACTCTCAGTTTACAATAGTGGGGTAGAGGAGGTTGCTGACACATGATAACTGTTACTAGCAATAGGACTTGGAAGAACGCTTTTGTCCTCAATCCTGATCAAATATTTCTGGTTTATTTAGTATTTGATGCATACGGATTCAGTATTAAAAACAAGATGATAGTCTTCTATTTTGCTAATTTAGCATGAAAACTTGTGTTTATGAAATTATTTTCCTTACTATTATCCTAATGTGATTTGAAAATTAAAAGCTGAGATACTATATCCAACCTTATTATTATAGTTTCTTCATACATAAAATATAATAGCAATCTTTACTGAAATGGTAAAGAAAAGCTATACAGAAGTGAGGAAATATGTAATTTAAGTAACTGTTAATGAAGCTAGACATAAAAATTTACTGCAGTCTTCTAACAGCAACATACTGTACAAGAGGGGAGAGAGAGAGCAAAGCATCCTGTAATGTAGGCAAACCTTTTAAATGTCGAGCCCGTGGTCCACTTTGAAAAAGGGTAAACCTTTTTAACAGTGGCTCCACATTAAAGATAAATACTTGTTTATGTCAATCTGTTCTACCCAACTTTTAGCAATCACAACTGCATGATATCAAAACTTTCTGAATACACCTATAAATAAATATAAATAAAAATAGAGAAATATAAACATATTTATATAACCATATAATTTTAAATAAATATAAGTAGTAGTAAATATAAACTGAAAGCTATGGAACAATAAATAATGAAAGGAATTACTTTGACATGGCACTTATAAATAAGGACCTGCTTGTTTATTTGCAAGAATGTCACATTTCCCAGTTTATCTCACTGCATCTGTCTGTAATTTATCATAGTGAGTTTTATTCATACAGCTATACCCTAATTTGTAATACTCAGCATCACATATAAAACTATAGCTATTTCCAAGAGCAATTTGATCCCTAAATGTGAAAGAATTTAAAGTATTAGAGGTACAACTAATCCAATTACTTCACTTTCCTGAAATACTTTGGAAAAAGACAGGTAAACACTGATAAGACAGGTATAATCACTTGGTACTGGCAGAGAAGATAAAATTTTATTCAGGTATCTCACTGAAGAATTAATAACAAAATTGTAGACTAATTTAGCATGCAGACTAAATATAATCAAGCTCCCAACTACTTTGATAATAGGCGGAAGGCTGGGGGAGAAGATCTGAGTTCATTAAAGATACTTCTTCCTGATGACTGAAGACAGTAAAGGTTTTTCCTTTGAATACTTAACAACTTATTTTCTGACTTAAGGAAATACCCAACTGTATATCCCACTGTCCAGCTGGGTTGGGAATCACAGCCCAAATTTCCAAAAGATTAAAACAGAAAGCAACTCAACCTGGGCCATTCCTTGTCTAATTAACATCAAAATGATAACAATCACACTGGAGAGAATATTGGAAAGAGGCACATAAGTACAACCTTTCTGGAGGAGTTTGGCAATGAAAAGTGATACCCTCTTCTAGGAATTTATGGCAAAGAAATCCTACCTAGGGGCAACGCATATACTCTTTCTCTCATTCTACTCCTGGATAACACTTACCCATCCTTCAGGTTTTTAGAGTCACTTCCTTAAAAAGGCCTTCTCTGATCTCCGTACCTAAACAAGATTCCACTGGTGTACTCTCTCATGTCACACTATACTTCCTTTTATAATAATTAGTGTCTATCTGTGTCTTTGACTTTGGCATAATGTCCTGCCACCCACTTTGGTTAAAGAAGACATGAACCAGTTGGACTATTCTATTTTTTTCCCTCCATCCCCCTAACCCCCACTTCGGTTCAAGCATTCTTTCTCTGTCTAGTTGTATAGGACACAGCTCCTTGACCCATGGTAGTATTATGAACCTTGCGCTCCCCACAAACTGAGGCAGTCGGTCATGGGTCACCAACTGGCTGCTCACAGCAGCTCAGGGCAGCTCTTGCCGACCTCCTGCTGCTCACAATGGCTGCCAGCCACTCACGCTGGCCACCGCACGCTCGTGGCAGCACACCGTAGCCCACGGCAGCCCAGCTCCAGGGAGAGCCGTTGTTAACAAACAATCTTAGCTGTAGAGGGTGCAGCTCACTGGCCCACAACCTCGGCGTTAGGAGGACGGCCCTCCAACCACCTGAGCCACCGGGCCAGCCCCTGGACTATTCTATTTTGCTATTCTAGTTTGCATCTCCAGTGCCTACTACAGTATCTTGGCACACAGACGTGAATCACCTTGACATGTGAAAAAAATTTAAAAAACAGCATGTATGTTATGAATCCATGTACGTATACGTGTGATCAATCTATAGATGACAAAATTTCAGATATTTGCTTTCATTTTTATATTTTGATACTGTTTGCGTCATTTGTATAACAAAGAAATATATATATATAAACCTACTGGTATTTTGAAAAGGAGGGGGAAAAGATATATGTACCTAAGATGCCTAGTGCTATGTTTTGTATATAGTAGGTGCTTTCAAACTATTCCCTTCTCCTTCATTTGCAATTAACTAACAGAAAACTTCCAGAGGAATATTTAAGAAAAACGTCGAGAATAAATTAAAATGTTTTAATTATATGAAATAACTTTGTTATTTGGGGATAGGTCTGTCTACTAATGCAACAATGGAAAAGAAGTGCTAAAGAGACAGAATTAGCCCAACAAATTAGGACCAGCTGACCTGATGGCTTCACTGGAGAATTCTACCAAACATTTAAAGAACTAATACCAATCCTTCCCAAACTTTTCCAAAAAACTGAGGTGAAGGGAATGCTTCCTAATTCATTCTGAGGCCAGCATAACCCTGATAACAAAACCAGACAAAGACACTACAAGAAAACTACACAAATATCCCT
The DNA here is from genome assembly GCF_004115265.2 of Rhinolophus ferrumequinum. Taxonomy (NCBI): domain Eukaryota; kingdom Metazoa; phylum Chordata; class Mammalia; order Chiroptera; family Rhinolophidae; genus Rhinolophus; species Rhinolophus ferrumequinum. Next base: position 24,983,677 of record NC_046293.1, on the reverse strand, counting down.
TATGAACACTGATGCAAAAATCCTCAACAAAACAATAGTAAACAGAATCCAGCAGCATAGTAAAAGGATTATACACAGTAACAAAGTGAGATTTATTCCTAGAATGCAAGAAGAATTCAACATAGGAAAACCAATCAATGTAATGTACTACATCAACAAAATGAAGGGAAAAAAGAAATGATCATTTCAAATGATGTGGAAAAGCATCTGACAAAATTCAACATCTTTTAGTGATAAAAACTTTCAACAAAATAGGAATAGAAAATTACTTCCACGTAATTAAAGCCATATATGAAAATCCCACAGCAAACATCACATTCAATGGTGAAAGACTGTAAGCCTCCTCTAGGTAAGGGAAAAGGCAAGAATGTCCGCTTTCATCACTTCTATTTAACATACTACTGGACGTTCTTGCCAGAGCAATTAGACAAGAAAAAGAAATAAAAAGCACCCAAATTGGAAAGGAAGAAGTAAACTTATCTCTTTTTACAGATAATATAATCTTATTAATATATGGAGAAAATGCTAAAGACTCCACAAAAAAAAACTGTTAAAACAAATATATAAATTCAGCAAAGTAACAGATAAAAAGTCAACCACAAAAAGCAGCTTCATTTCTTCTATACACAATGAATAATCTAAAAACGAAATTACAAAAACAATTCCATTTACAATAGCATCAAAAAGAATAAAAATATTTAGGAATTTACTTAGCTATGGAGGTGAATACTTGTACAATGTAAACTATAAAACACTGCTGAAAGAAATTAAAGAATAATGGACTGAATCCAAAGTGATCTACAGAGACAATGCAATCCCCCAGCAAATTCCCAATGATATTTTTTACACAATTAGAAAAACGCATCCTAGGATATATGTGTTGATGTATGTGTAGAAAAGATAGCCACCTATCTTTTCTATGAAGGTAGTAACTAGTTACTCAATTCCAACAACTTAGAAACATTACTAAAGCAGTCATTTCTAAAGATGCAATAACTGCTAAAAGGTACTGAGAATGAAATAAATAAATATTAAGAGGGCAGAGAACAAAGAGTGAATTTTCCTAAGAAATTCTACTTACTTAAATCTATGGTATCATGTTATTAATCATGCAAGATTCTGGATCTATTAACTAGCCTATGAATGAAATTACCCTAAAATAGCAGATTTGTACTTTGCATATTAATTCTCACAAAAACCATCTCTCCATTTTAATGTTGAGGAAATTAAAATGCATGGCCTCATTATGATTCCTGTCACAAAATCACGTAAATGATCTAGAATGCATTTTAAGTGTTTGGTTTACTTATATCCATATCCAACACTATCACTAAACCATTAAGTTATTTTCTGAAAGTTAATCAAAAGTGCCACTTATATGCTACCATATAATGCTCCACAACAGAAATGACCAATTCAGCTGTAACAAGCCATAACTTTCCAAAGCAAAGATGTAAAAGATTCCTGAAAATTATTCCTAAGGAATTTTTATACATTTCCATGGTATTTCCCCTTATAATCCTAAAAAAAATATGAAATATTAGGCATACTTATCATCAGTTGAGTCAAATCATTAGCACTCTTTTTTCCATTAAAAAACCTATTAGTCTTTTATACCATATGTGTAAACTTTTTATAAAGAAAAAAAAACAGTGGATAGGCCTGGTGGCTCAGGTGGTTGGAGCGCCGTGCTCCCAACGCCGCGGTTGCTGGTTTGATTTCGACATGGACCAGTAAGCTGCGCCCTCTACAACTAAGATTGTGAACAATGGCTCTCCCTGGAGCTGGGCTGCCGTGAGCACACAGGGGTCGACATGAACTGCCACGTGCTGCCATGAGTGGCCGGTGGCCGGCATGACTGGCCGGCAGCCATTGTGAGCCGGCCGGCAGCCTGCGAGAACTGCTGTGAGCCGCTGTGAGCTGCTGACCAATGACCAGCAACCGACCACCTCAGCCAGGAGGAGCGCAAGGCTCATAATACCAGCATGGGCCAGGGAGCTGTGTCCTACACAACTAGACTGAGAAACAACGGTTTGAATGGAAGTAGGAGGGGGAGGCGGAAAAGGGGGAAAAAAACAGTAGGAATCACATGTGAATTGATTCATTTACTAAAAGGACCCCCATGGATTACAAATTACAAATTCCCTTAGGAGTACGTTATAAACAAGGTATTTTAAAACTAGAAGACAGTAATAATGAAAGAAAACTAGTAAGTTATCTTTAATTTCCCTCCCAACTATTTACTAAATAATGCAATAAAGGATTTAATAAATACTGATGTTTCCATTTCTTAAGATTAGAAAATACTTAGTATGATAAGGCTATTAACAATTCCTTTGTCATAATTATTCAGAAACATGGAGTTAACCATATTCTAAGTAAAAACCAAAAAAAATTACTTAGTACAGACTTACCCAGGTTTCCTTGCTCAATTGTCAGCACCACCTCATCCATCACCACGGCCCTAAAGTCCAGTTCCTCCTCACAACACTTGGTCTTTAATGCTCGTAAGATCTCTTTTTGGGGATAGTCTTCCCTGATTCGACGATCTGTCAAAAACCACAATTTGGCTGCCACAGAGCTACACATGTTGATCTGCGTGTTCTTCCTTTTCCTGGATTATTTCCTCCTGATTGTAAACCCTTCCTAGATGGAAGAGAAAATATACATACAAATTAAGAAATCTACTTAATTGCTGGCTTTTACACAAATAAATGCTGTGATCATGTACTAACTATACAAACAGGATAATGGCATATTATGACTTTTCCCCTTTCATTCAAATTAAAAATTTTTACACCACTAGAAATATGGAAACTGACAACCTCCCCTTTCATAATATTTCTCCATTTTCCACTGGGAAAGCTGCTTAGCACTGCAATTTTGTAATTAATTACAGCCGGCACTTATCAGATACTTTCAGTGCTTTTCCCTATAGTATACAAGGTGTGATAAAAAAAATACAGTGAATGCTGGCTGCTGAGTGCCATCAAATGGAAAGGCAGGGGTCTTCAATACAGGAAGTGGCACATCGAACCTTAGTAACAGTATGAGACAAGTTTCAACTTGTTCGGTGCAGTCAGTCAGGTGTGAGCTATGGTTGAGACAAGACGGTGTGTTTTAAAATGTTCAGTAAACCATCCTCCATCATGACAACATTGTTTCTGATATACGGCAATTTCTGTCAAATAAAAACATTACGGTGTGTTCTCATCCACCTTATTCACCAGATGCAACTTCTGGCTCTTCCCCAAAGTCAAAATGATTCAGGACATCGAGGCATCCATAACAGCGCAACTAAAGACACTCACGAAAGAGGACTTCCAAAACTGCTTCAGAAAGTGGCAAGAATGATGGGATAAGTAAGTTCGAAGGGGGAGTATTTTGAGGATTAGTGGCAATGTGTCTTTTACTGTAATAAATTTTTATTTAAACATTCACCGTATTGTTCAATCACGCCTCGTATATTGTCTAGAAATATACTTTACTATGATCATCTACTTTTGATGAATTTATTCCCTCCCCAAAAATGCAAATCCTTTTCATACAAAATAAATGAGACTGCAATCTCGACAGTATGTCCCTATAGCTCTCCCACCACTACAAACTCCAACCACGTCTATTCATGTTATGTTTTCTACTCAATTTTCTTCCCTTATTTTGTTATACGTATATTTTATTATAAACATATTTATGGGTATGTAAAAAGAGAAAATAGCACAGCATCTATATTACTGGATGAGCATCAACACTGAAGTCATTTACACAGCAACTTTAATCAAAATAAGTAATTTGAGAATGTCGGAAAAAACTTTAAATAACCAAAATAAATGTCAAAGTCCATTTACTAAAATTTGTTTATTTCCGTCAGGACAGCATGCGCTTATTCAGTGTTTTTATTCTTTTTTTAAATAGATTTTTAAAAAATAAACACAGCTTGTTCACTAGAATGCAAAAAAGGACTTTTTTTTTAACAAATAGTTTTGCTTCTCAGAGTTTTACATTATAAGACAATAGTCAAAAATCGTTTTCCTAAGAAGAAGCGAAGTTGTAAGTTTTATTAACAAACGTTAACAGGTTATTTCAACAAAAAACTAGTTTTTGCTTTCAAAACTAAAATTTCTGGTATTATTCCAGAGAACTTGGCAAACATAGAAGGAAAAGACAAGTGGAAGAACTAGAGGAAGCAGTGGTCATACAGATGGATGGCTTCCAGCGTCACAGCAACTGGTACTGGTCCCTAATGCACCATTCGGTCCCTCCCCAGGGTCTCAGCCAGAAGAGCCTGCTCCACAGATGCACACAGTGGTTAAGACCAGAACATCGTGGGACAAAGACACTACTACACACACACCTGGAACCTTGGCCTGCCATGCCTGCCCCACGACCCATGCCTTCAAAGGCATCAGTCACTGGAAAGCAGGGAAGAAATAATGTGGGAGATGTGCAAGAGAGAGGAGATTGTAGCTGTGGAAAAGCAAGCGGGAGAAACTCTCAGCTGTGGTGATGCATCAGGCTGAGACCCAAGTAACCAGCAGAGGGGATGTCTTGTGCCCAGAACCTCCTGGCCCTCTTTGCCCTTGTTCCACAGCTGTGGTCAAGAACACATACACTTGAGCCCTAGGCTAGATATATGGTAATAACTCAAATTATTCTTACACACTAGGAAGATAGGACATGGCCCTTATAAAGCTTCTCAGCCTACTAGGAAGGGTCTCACTCAGAAGGAAAAACTCCACAAAAGAAAAGTCACACCAGAGTACCTAATGTGGAGATCTCCAGTTTCCCGAGAGGAGAACTGTAAAAATGCCCTTAAAATATTTATATTGGGTAGTTTTTAAAACACTGTCCTTGACCACCAATACTCTAATCTAAGTGCCTCCCCGACTCTTAAGTTCTTGAACATTGTCTGTTCACCAATACGATTGAATTTCACTGTATGAAACTGTATTGCACGAATACAGCAGTTCCCAACAGAAATCAGGATGGGATGTTAAGCCACTGGCAACTGGGAAGCATGAACATTCCGCCAATACTGATACGTCGGCTCTCAGAAAAAGCACAGGCCTCAATGGCAACCCAACATGGTGTTTCCAGTGATTCTACAGCCAAACAATAAAAGCACTCCAGGACTGCAGTCTCACAGTCGTGCAGCAACTCCTGACAGATGATGCACGTGAGCGTCTCCATCACATCTGGCTTCACAGCTGCATAAAGTTTGGGTGTTTCTACACTGGTACGTAACAAACAACTGCATGTTCAGATTGGGCTCCCCCATCTCCTTTCCTTCTCTTTTTAATGGGCTCCAAATTCTCTTGATCCTGGGGTTCTAACAAAGAAAATGACACCCCTCTCTGGGAGAGTGGAAGCAAAGCTACAGATACCACCATTTGCCATAAATGGACCACATCCTTTCAGAAGGGATGCCTGCACCCTAGGATTTGGAACTGGAGGAATGCTCTCACCTTGTAAAAGAAGACTCTATGAAAGAGGTAGAGGCTGTATTGATGATCTGACATTAGTGTCAATGGCTGTGGTTTCTCAAAGCCCACCTAAGTGGCAGGTAATTTGGCAGGCTGTAGGGGTCATCAGCACACCTAAAATTGAGGTATCTTTAGTCATGAGGAATACATTTTCTTTATCAGCCTCAAAAGATTGTTAATGTCTTGTTTTTCATGTAAAGATTCATAGAGGTATGCCACATTGTGTTCCAACTCGTTATTCCTACTATACACCAAGTAGATGACATCCTCAGTTTGTAAAGGGCACATTTGATTCTAACAACCTTCAGCTTGTTAATTATAGTTCCATTAGTGCTGATATCAAGTGACACCTGTCAAGAGTCTTTTATCCACTATATTTTACAGTGATCTCCAGAGACCAGTTTATTGCCAGGGAATGAAAGGGCACAATCTCTCCACTCAATGACCCACTCCTGTTTCCACAGGAGGACGAGCAGCTGGCCATCCTCGGTGCCCAGGGCTGATGTTGTGGTGGCTGCTTGCATTTTTAAGGCTGATCCATTGGGATTCACATCTAACCATACCCATGAAGACTCTCTAAACCCAAAGGCAGAGGCTCCACATCACCTGTCATTTCCACCCCCATCCTCACCCCCATGGCCTGGTCACGAACACCTTCCAGTGGGGCTGGGAGGGGACCAGCAGATTGGCACCTCTTCTGATGGCCTCCTCCTTCCCTAACTATTATTTTAAAACATCTGCTTTGCTATTTTTCCTACCCATTAAAATAAAGGAAAAAGAAAGAACAAAAAAGCTTGTTAAGAAGTTAAAAGCGTACCAGTAAATTTACAAACCAGGAGCCCAAAACTACACCAAATAAATGACTGTCCTGAGTCTTTAAAAGTTCATAATATATTCATTATTTTAAAAGACGAAAAAAAGTCCCCTGTAAAATAAAGTGGTTCCTTTTTTTCCTCTGACATTTAAAGGAGTAGGTTTGGTTACCCAATAAGATACCTGTAATACAGAGTTTATTCTCCAACAGTGTAAGACAAATACGGCATTTGCAAATGTCTATATATATATATATATATATATATATATATACACTAAAGCACAATATTTCTCCTCTTAGAATGTAAACTCAGATAAATTAATTTCCATCCTCCATTTCTTTATTTCCCCCAGAATATCAAAGGAAAACAATGTTATGCATAAATATCAGATACCAAATAAATACTACTGGTAAACTACTAAAGTAGCTTTTTTGAAATAAAGAGAAATTCAGAGAGAATTTACTTTTATATTAGAGATAGCTTTCTCATGCAAACTTCTGGATAGGCACACCATTAAAAAAGTCACTGTCATAAATAAAGTGATTCATTTATTTTTCTTGTGAGGCCCCTCCCCAGTAGTAATTATTCTGGTAGGAAAAAAGCACAATCACAATCTACCATTGGAAGATATTAACATACCTCTTACTATTAGGAAAATTCTTTAATCCAGATAAGAATAGCATGTGAAATCAGAATCAAAAGACTGAAAAAGAATAAAGGTTAGAAAAGAAAAAAATGAATACTAATATAAAAACTAAAATTTACTACATTTGGCAATTACTACAGATGTGCTTCCAATGACGTCATTCTGTCTTGTATGTGAAATACAGAAGTTGTATCAGATTTATAAATATGTGTATCTTGAACTGTAGTCACCCTTCCAGTCTCCCTTTCTGTGACTCTTTTTCCCTGATAGCTCTCCTGTACATAACCCTCAGGCCTTCATTCTTAAGCCCTTCTCTCCTTTCTCTATAAATGTCATCCTCAGACAAGTTTCAACTATTATCACTGAAACCTGAATATTTCATTGACTTACTAAAAATCTCTCTCCAACCAGGAGCTCTAAATTGAATTTCAAAGTGCCTACTGGACATCCCTCACTAATGCTACCTACTACTGCCTCAGTTGAGAAATCGAAAAAATGAATTTTTATTTTTAGTCACTACAAACATGCTCCAACACCTGAATTCCCCACGTGTCAACTTAGCTAGGTAAGAGTACCCAATTGTTTGGTCAAACATGTTGCTAGTCTACATGTTGCTGTGAAAGTATTTTGTAAATGTGATTAACATCTATAATCAGTTGACTTTGAGTAAAGGAGATTATCGTCTATAATGTGGGTGGGCCTCATCCAATCAGTTGAAGGACTAAAGAGCAAAATGAGATTTCCCAGAGAAGAAACTCTGCATCAAGACTATAACATAGTAATCCTGCCTGAGTTTCCAAATTACTGGCCAGCCATACAGATTTAGAATTTTCCAGCACCACAATCACACTAGCCAATTCCTTAACATTAATCTATTCCCCACCCCCTTTAGTCATGTGACTTAATAATAAAATCATACCTTTTAACACCAACTTTGTAATGCTTCAGATTTAACCAAGGATCTGTTTATCAAGCCTTTTTTCTCTCAATGAGTTATGTCTCCAATTATTTCCAACTCCCTCCAAACAAAACAAAACAAAATACAATTTGGGATATCTATGAAAATTTACCCTTTCCTGTCCTTTATCCAAAAGTCTATCAGAGGTGGATCTGAACTGCTGTTAGAAATGAGAAAAAAAATGGGAATAAGTGGTAGAGACAAACACATTAAGAGGAAAAATGGGGAAAAGGGAGAATCATCTGCCATTTGGCGAGAGGAGAGATTTTCGTACATTTTTTTAAAGATACAGAAAATAAATGATAAGTCTAAAAACTCAGAAGTGTCTCAAAAACAACCAAATAATTGTGTTAGTCCAGTTACCCTATTACCCACTAAAAATGTTCATCAATAAATGATCACAAAAAGAATGTCCTTTCGAAACTAGGTTCCTATATAATTGTATCCTTTATTTAAGTTCCTATATAATTGTATCCTTTAGTTAAGATGCCACTTAATATTGCTGTTTAGATATTCTGAGTTTATAAAATGTCATTTTCTTTACTACATGAACTTAAAGGTAGGCTGAAATGCTGTTAAAGCAAAAGCAGGAGGCTAGATATTAATCAAAACTGACTTTACCAGTGACAGAAAAGGAATGTATGACAGTCCCTAGGGTACCCTCCTTATACTCAAAAGAGTATATACCTCAAAAACGGAGCAAACACCTAATTTCCCAAAATTTACATGACACGTTTACTCTCTCCTTCTTATAGCTCTTTCACCTATAACACCCTTTTTTAAAAGCTATATACATGATTATGGGTGAAAAATGAAAGGATAACCATTTTCCTAACCAAATTCAATATGTTCCTTTTATCGAAAGACTGAAGAAAAATAATAGTAAACCTTGAGTGTTTATACAGAAACAGAAAAAGCCATGAAGGTAAGGAAAGGCAACACTTTGGAATATATAGACAAGTGCCTATAATAAATTCCCCTTCTTCATACAAAAAAATATGTGCAGGACAAAGGCAAAACAATGCACACAGGTAAGATTAAACATATTCTCCATTTACAGTTCAAAAAATACTTTCCACATATATTTTCTCATTTAATCTCATATAATTAATTATGTGAGGAACACAAGCATATATTATCCAATTTTAAAGAAATGGCCTGCCCAAGATATCACAATAGAGGCAGGACTAGGAGTCAGGTTTTCTGCTCTCTTTGGACTCTTTTCTACTATACCTAGATATTAAAGGGAAGATATTAAAGGAAATTTGGATAAAGCAAATAAATTCACATTTTCAGTGAGTATATGTCCAAATACTGTGCTAGGCAGTTTTTTTGTATCTTCTCATTTAATCCTCACAACCATCCCTTTGACACATTATTGTCTTCGTTTAGCAAGTAAAGCAGAGAGGTTGATTTGTCTAAATTCACACAATTAGAAAGTGGTAGAGCCCAGAGTGACTTCAAATTCCACACATTCTATGGCAGAGATTCCCACTTGCCTCACAATATCCGTTTTCTACTTACTCCTTAGTAATAAGATATCTGACATTAAGCAGAATACAATGCCATGTAACTAAAAGGCTGTAACTAAAAGGCTGTCCCTAGGCTTTCTTGCAACTAGATGTGGTCATATAACTAAATTTTGGCGGATGAGAGCTTAGTGAAAGTACTGCACTGAACTTCCAGGAAGCATACTTAGGACGTGTACTCTCCCTCGGCACTTCCTCCATCCTGCTACCTGGAATGAGGATGTTATGACTACAGCTCTAACAACCGGCTGGACTCTGAAGACAGGAGTCAACCCGAGGAAAAGCAGAGCTGTATGTCAGAACTTGAATCCCTAACAATTGTGTGGTGCCATGGCCTTGCACTGCCTACTACGTCTTTTGCATGGGAAAGAAACAAAACGCTATCCTGCTTACGTCTAAGACATTTGGGGATTCTTTATTACAGACCACTAACTCTACCTTAACAAGTATACTCTATCATACTTAGCTCAAAAGCTAAAGGAAATTATTCCCTTGATATCAAGGTTGCACATGTCAACAAGTAATGGTACTGTTTAGAAGTGTGACTTTCTTCTTACACTAATAAGATAATCATTTTAAATTTAACGATTTAATAACTTTTATATCCTTTTCACAACCTCCCTGGAGAAGTATTTCCATATCCCTCCCCCCGCAAAAAGCAAAAATTAGTCATAACTCCAGATAAACTAAGACTCTAATAAAGGAACTACTAAATACACAAAACTAAGCATTCAATTAAGTAATACATTCAATTAATATTTGAGTTTCTACAATGCACTATACCTAAAAAATACCATGGTAAACAAATAGATATAGTCCCAGCCCTCATACAGCTAAACATGATCTGATGTTAAAATGTCATGAGTAAGACATGATACTGAACATCTCCAATCACTAGGTAAATGCAAATCAAAACCATGAAACTACTTCACACATAGTAGTAGTAGGATGTCTACTATCAAAAAAAACAGTGTTGGTAAGGATGTAGAGAAACTGGAAGGCTTGCAAACTGTTGGTGGGAATGTAATAAAATGGTGCAGCTGCTATAGGAGACGTTATGGTGGTTCCTCAAAAAATTAAAAATAGAGGGGCCAGCCCGGTGGCTCCTAACTCCGAAGGCTGCCGGTTTGATTCCCACATGGGCCAGTGGGCTCTCAACCACAAGGTTGCCAGTTCAATTCCTCGAGTCCTGCAAGGGAGGGTGGGCTCTGCCCCCTGCAACTAAGATTGAACACGGCACCTTGAGCTGAGCTGCCACTGAGCTCCTGTATAGCTCAGTAGGTTAGAGCGCGTCCTCTCAACCACAAGGTTGCTGGTTTGATTCCCGCAAGGGATGGGCTGCGCCCCCTGCAACTAGCAACAGCAACTGGACCTGGAGCTGAGCTGCGCCCTCCACAACTAAGACTGAAAGGACAACAACTTGAAGCTGAACGGCACCCTCCACAACTAAGACTGAAAGGACAACAACTTGACTTGGAAAAAAGTCCTGGAAATACACAGTGTTCCCCAATAAAGTCCTGTTCCCCTTCCCCAATAAAATCTTTAAAAAAAATTTTTAAATAGAATTACCATCTGATCCAGCAATTCAATTCCACTTTTAGGTATATACCCAAAAGAACTGAAGGCAGAGTCTCAAAGAGGTATTTGTACACACAAGTTCATAGCAGCATTATTCACAATAGCTAAAAGGTGGAAGCAACCCAAACATCAACAGATGAATAAGCAAAATGTAGTATATCATACTATTCCTTAAAAAGGAATTAAATTGTGATGCATGCTACATGATGAACCTTGAGGACATTACGCTCTGGTATCTAAAGTAGTCGAATTCATTGAGACAGAAAGGAGAATGGTGGCTGCCAGGGACTGGCGGGTTAGGGGAATGGGGAGTTGTTTTTCATGTATAGGGTTTGAGTTTTGGAAGGTGAAAAGAGTTCCAAAGATGGATATGGTGATGATTGTACAACAATATGAATGTACTTAATACCACTAACCTATGTACTTAAAAATGGTTAAGATGGTAAATTTTATGTTGTATGTATTTTACCAGAATGAAAGGAAAATTGGAAAAGGAAAAACAGGTCATAAGCAAATTAACATATAAATTTTTACACATTTTCAACTAAAAGGTGAGAAAAGGTGTTACTTAAATTACCTGTAGCTTAGTTACTAAAATTCCCAAAATAGTCTGTGGTACATAAAACCTATTAAACTCTAGAATGCAAATAAAATTTCTAATTTTAACAGATTTAAAATTTCACTTAACAGAGGAATGTTGTATCAAAGTATCTTTAGAACATGGCACAAGATTTGAAAAATGATCCCGAGACACAATGCACTGTATAGCTCAAAGTTCATCTAACATGTTAAATGTTGGGCCAAATTTTCTTTGAACATTTGGATATTACTTTGAAAAAAAGAGTTGGAAAGCTATTAATGTACTCCAGCTGAACGCTTTATAGATATGGCTAACAACTGATAACTCCAAAGCATCAGGGAATTCAAAGGTTACTATTTGGGTAAACTTGCATGAATTTTCAAGATGTAGTTTTCAAGATGTATCAAAGTCTAAAATGCTGTCAAACAAGAGACAGCAGAGCAGTAACAGAATCCATCTCATCTTATGTAGCAAATCCTTGTTCTATTGTGGAGACCTTCTTCCTAAGAAGAACATGAAGCCAAGAGCTAGTGTAAGAAGGGAGAGAAAGAGGAAGGGAGGAGGAGGAGGAGGGAGGGAGGGAGTGAGGAAGAGAGGGAGAAGGAGGGAGAGGGGACAGGGGAGAGGGAGAGGGAGAGAAGAATGTACTATAAGGAGCTGACTATATTAAAAACATTTAAGTAAGGGCTAGGTTTGGATTTGTTTTTGGTCACAAATTGATAACGTGATGCCATTTTTGAAAGAAAGGTAGTAAAAATGAATTGGGTGTATCAATGGTTACACAAATTTGTCTTGCTAATTCATCAATTCACAAATTGGTACACACTTTATATAAGAATCTAGTAGATTCCTCCAGACATTGCTGGGGATACTGACTGACAGATGGAAAGTACAGGGATCAATGAAATTGGACTGTAAATGCCATCAAGATAGAATCCCTATTTTATTATCTGCTGTTATCCCCAGTGGGCAACATAGAACCTCATATATGACACACAAAAGTCAAGGGTTAGGAGTTAATTTAAGGAGTTTGCTATATTGAATTGAATCATAAGGGATCATCAAAAAAACCATAGCTATTTTCAACATTAAATACCAAGCAAATGTGGATCCCATTCGATCAAAACATAGCTATCAAAAATTGTTATTTCTTATAAACAAACAACCCAACCAAGCCAAACGCTATTTTCCGTCATTACTACACAACTGATCCTGAAATAATTAGCTTTGTTAACAATTAAAGTTGGTGAGGAAAAAAAACAATTTTAGTAAGATGAGGAAAAAAGATGTAAGCAGATGGGTTCTATGCAGATCAGGCTCTAAGGGAGTAGAGCTGGCGAGCACTGTGGCTTTTGTCCTCCAAGCCAATTTTAAAAGGAAAAAAAACTGGAAAAGAAAACATTGAAAATAACACCATGGCATTCATTACTATGAAACCAGAAAGCCCTTTTTTGTAAACCTAACACATACACAGATACATATGGCACATGACTCTGAAATACATTATGTACAGATATTTTTGTAGGTACTATATTATTTCTTAACAACCCTTAATATGACAAGCAGGAATATTCCAAGTAATGAAAGACAATTTCCCCAACATCTGTACCTAATCTCCTCTATTCAACCTCTCTTGAAACAACTGCACATGCCAGTACAGCTAACATTTAAAAACACTTTTTAAAATCATTCCTATCACAATCTACTAACTCAGATTTTAAAATAACTATTACAATTTCCAAAGGCTCTTTTCTCATATGCTTATAACTTAATCCTACTTGCAGAGAATACTTTTTAAACTAACCTGCCATAAATTCTCTCTACAAATCCACATCACTAAAGTACCCCCCAAAACAGTTGTCAGGAAGCAACATACAATAAAACTCACCCTCCTTACTTTATGTTTGGTTTTCTCTCACTCTTCACATGTTGTTCGTGGGTCTAGAAGTTCTTCCTTCACCCATTTTCTCTCAGTTTAGGTCTCTATGCCTGCTCCCCAAGGAATGATAAAAGCTACTTCCCAAAGTGTAGGACAACTCGCTCTGCTCTGTCCCTTTCCCTCAACCCCTTCCAGGGTTCATGTTGTTCAGTCTTTCAGCTCAAAGGGTGGAAAGAAGTTTACAAAAATCAGTGTAGTGACTTACCCCAGTAGCAAATCCCAGGTGGATACAAATTAGGCAAAGGAAGAATTGGAAGATATTTTAAAGGATTTGGTTCATCCTGTGCCACCAACCAACTAATGCCTGAAACTTGTTTGGTGTTCATTGGTCAGAGGAAAACAGAATGTTCACTTTAGTCTGTTTCTTCACAATATGGCTGAGAAGGGGTAGAGGATTTATAAGATGTTGCTGGCAATTTCCCTCTGAAGAGGAAAAGGGAACTGAATGAAAAGGGGGGAAAAAGGGAGTTTCTTGATGTCACTCTCCCCTCCACCTCTAGATGCTATCAAGAGGGGCTCTAAGGAAACTTGAGAAAAAAATTTAAAAGCTATCCCCACAGAAACTAAGTGGATTTTAACTGGTAGCCAAAAGTCTAAAGGTTAGATATGCAGCTCCTTACCACCTGCAGGGGGACAGTCGGAAAGAAAAAGGTGGCTCTAGACTGAGTGGAAGATTGTATGTGACTGAAATTGCTGTTCCCCTTCTTGGCTCTCTGTTCTCAGAATGACAGACTGCCCCCCTCCCTGACAAGCAGACTCCAGCACCTGGTAGGGGTAAGAGAAGACAAGAAAGAAAGAAAGAAAGAGAGAGAGAGAGAGAAAGAAAGAAAAAAACATCAACAGCCATGTTGCCAAACTAACAACTAAATCTATGACATGAAAGAAGGAAATTAATAGCACTAACCAGGATGAAAGGAATAAACAAAAGATTACCTCAAAACAAAATAGGCCTCCTCCCTTTTGACACACTAACCAGGTAACACAATTAACCATCAGACAAAAAATTTAACTATGACTGTTTAGACTTTTTCATTCTAAAAGATAGAAAAATAAGTGTTAAATCTCTATGACTGGAATTCCAGTGTTGTATTCCAAATGAATATCTTAAACTATTTTGACAATGAATCGTTTAAAAAAAAGAAAAAAAATGACCTTTAAACTACCCAATGTTGGAAAGGATTAAAATGAAATTTAAGTAACATTTAAATTTTAACGGCTACAGTTATTAAAATCATCCATAAATATAATAAACGTGTCAAGCCCACAAAAAAGAAATATCTTCCATACTAAGCTACCCATATACTTCCCATACAGATTTAGCATTTAACCCAACTCCACAAAGATGTGGGAACAATTCCGTAATTAATGGGAAAACAGCACCCTGAAAATTCACATGTAAGTTACATCCAACACAGCTAGCATAATAACTCCTCCACTCACAGGACAGAATTAACGCCCCATCTCTATTCATAAACACAAATGGGATAAAATACTGGGATTACAAATCTGCTATCATACATAAGGATAAATTAGTAAAGTAATTCTGAAATTAGCCCCTATTTAGGCTTTTTTAAAGGGGAGAAGGAGGAGGTAGAAGTTGCATCAGGGTCAAATGCTTTAAAAAAAAAAACAGGCAATTATTTTGTCACCCCATTCTTATTCAGAGGGCTGTCAAAGGAAAGAGGAATGATTGTCACGCTCTAAAATTTACACGTAAGGAGGAAAACATGGAATTAAAAACATCATGACTGTAGGAAGAACACCACATCCTCCTCCCTCGGTCATACCACAGGAATTTGTCTGACGGAAGCAGGGGCAGCAGAGATGACCACACTCTTGGGGACAGGTTAGCACAGCACATTCCCAGGGTTACCACACCCCCCTCACCGCTCAAAACAGGGAGACCATACTTCACGCCTGAGATCGCTGCCTCTCCAACACGGTCCTCCCAGTCACACGCACAAGGCATCACCGATCCCCTCCCAGCACACCCGACAAGTCCGCCCAGGTTCTGCCTCGCTTCCCATCGCGTCAGGCTCTGAAGCGACCCCCGGCCTTCCCAAACCTCGGGTCCCGGGTGGGCGCGCACAGCCCGGTTCACTCTGGGGACCGAGCCCCCGCTCGCCTCCGAGTCCATTCGGCCGAACCCGTCCGCTGCGGAGAGGGAGTCACGGGGCGGGCGCGCGTCCACCTCACTCCCGACACCGGGGGAGGGAAGCGATCGGACCGCTCACCTGGCTTGGACGGCTGCTCCCTTGCACTCGGCCAGCTGAGCCCGGCTGGGGCCTCGGAGGGAAGCGCGGGCTGGAGGTCCGAGAAGGGGGATGGGGTCGGGATGCCGGGAGCCGCCTCCCTCCTCCACCGCCACCGCGGCTCCCGCAGCCAGGCCGGGCGCCCTCGCACACTCGCCCACTTTCTCACAGCCTCACGGTCGCTCTGGCTTGCCCTCAACCCCCACTCCCACACACACTCGTTCCTACACACCCACACCCGGCCGCTCCTCGCTCCTTCACTCTCCTGCCGTCCGCGCGCGCGCGAGCGCGCGCGCGAGACCTCGCTCACACACAGCGCGCGCGACGCCGGCTGAGGCCGCCCCGCGCTGCCCTAGACCGAGGCGCCGCGTGCAGAGCCCCGGCGCGCGCCCCGGCCCCGCCCTCCAGGCGCGGCTGCGCGGCGTACGGAGGGGGCGGTGGCCGGCGGGGCCGGGGGCCCGGCTTGCCAGCCCAACCCCGCCAAGCGGGTCTAATACCTGGGGTGGGCCACCTGGGGTGTGGGACCCGCCCTCCAGGCACCCGGTCCCCACCCGCGGCCATCGCCGGGCTCTGGGGTTGCGAAGAGGCGATGGAGCGCGCACACTGGGAGGGAAACGGGAGCGCGAGAGCGCTTCGAGGACGCGCTTTCCCCCACCCGCCCCAAACCGTCTTCACGGAGAAAGGGAAACGGGTGGAGGGGCGAGGCTTGTTCCCTACTCGAAACCGCGAGATTAATCCCTTCCGTTGTACACCCTCCCTGCCCTCACATTCCCTCTCGGGCAACATTCAATCATACGTTGAACCCTGACGTGAGCCCACCAAGCCTCTAGGACGCAGTGTACGCCTCTGCCTCGCGCCCAGCCCAGCCCAGCCCAGCCCAGCCCACCTCCCGCTCAGCCTTTTTGATGGCCTCCGAGGCAAAGATTTGGGGACAAAGATAATTAATACCTATTAAAGTCCTTATTCGTGTATGGAATATACACAATGCCTCTGTATAGTGTGCGGCAAATTTTTAAAATACGTCATATATTCTAGAAGCTTTCAAGACAGGTTTTAAAGATACAAGGTAGTGTGGTACATACCAGCTGCCACTTAGAAACCAGGGTAAACTTTGGGCTAATTAGTATACTTAACTTCATCAGAGACTTGAAAAGAATATATTTCAAGGTTGCTGTTAGAATGAAATGAGATTATACATTTAAGAGCATTTTGTAAATTCTCAGACTATATTTTAAAAAGCTATAGTGCAAAAGAGGCTAAGTATATGAGTGTCTTCCACTAGGTTACTACTCTGTTAAATCTTTCTAGATCATATAGAATAAAACCAAAGGCAACAGATGACTGCTACTTACTTCACATGGAAGGTTCATTTCCAAATAACCTGAGTCATTTATTACAGCCTGAAATCCCAGATATGAGATAAAATAATGTCCTAACCAGTTTGCCTACTTGCAGGTCACATCTCCCTTCTCAGTGGCCTCAGCCAACAAATTCTTTGCAGCGCTCCTTTCCCAATCTTTTGAGTCTGGTCTTTCTGCTGATTTCCCTCAGAGAACCTAGGGTGATAACTTCTGGAATGGATCAGATTTCTAATTCCACTTACCTATGTGATCTTCTGAAGAAACTTCTCTGTATTTTAACACTCAACTATAAAAATTAACTATAAAATATTTTATAAAAACTAAAAATAGTTACCTACTTTCAAGGAGTATATTATAGACCAACCCTATGATAAATAATATCTTTGAGATGAAATTGAAGTGCATCCTATGCCTGAACCAAAACACTTCCAGATTTTTGCTCATATTCCTAAACACGTTAGAATCAATGGAGACCTTTAAAACACTGATTAAATAAGAATATCTGGGATTGGAATCCAGGCACCAATGTTTTTTAAAAGCCCTCCAGGAAATTCTAATATACAGCCAAGCTGAAGACCAAGGTGTAGACAACAGAGATGTTAGAATAATTAACTATATATGACAGTATTGAAATGTACGTGTTACCGAGACATTTCAATTAACCAATCAGATTAGCTGGTTAGAATATTAGCTAGATTTGCAGCAAGAAACTTTTTTTTTCCCCTTCTTCCACCTACCCCTGCCCCGCACTCCGGTTCAAGCCATTGTTTCTCATTCTAGTTGTGTACGACACAGCTCCCTGGCCCATGCTGGTATTATGAGCCTTGCGCTCCCACCAGCTAAGGCAGTCAGTCGCCGGTGGCCAGTCATCAGTTGGCTGCTCATAGCAGCTCATGGCAGCTCATGGCAGCTCTAGCCGGCTGCCGGCCACTCACCTTGGCTGCCGGCCACTCATGCTGGCCACTGGCCTCTCCTGGCAGCACATGGCAGCTGGAGGCAGCACACACCGACCTTCTTCGCTGCTCACGGCAGCCCAGCTCCAGGGAGAGCCATTGTTCACAATCTTAGCTGTAGAGTGCGCAGCTCACTGGCCCACGTGGAAATTGAACCAGCAACCTCTGCATTAGGAGTACAGGGCTCCAACCACCTGAGTCACTGGGCTGGCCGAAGAAACATTTTTAACACTTATTGGTAGACAATATAAAGATACTAGGGGGAAGGCACATAAAAACGAGGGTTTGATGAAAACAAAATCCTCTCTAACAAAGTTGCCCAGCTCCAACCAATCCCATGCATCTCTGATTCTACTTCTGTTGCATTGGTGTATATCTACATCAGCCAGAAAAGCATAACTCACCTATTATCTAGATTGCATATCAAGAAAAAATGTTTCAGTACCCTATAGACACCATCTGGTGCAAATCTTTTCCTCCTGGGTTTCAAGACAAGGAAACAAGCTGGCATTTGATCAGAATCTAAAGGCCTCAAAGTAGTAAAAAGGAGAATTATAAACAAGAATGAATACAGGATTGTTATCAGTACCTAAGATCGTGTTCTTTATGGGATATCTAATGTGGTTACCATAAAATTCATGTGGCTGGAGAAAAGGTAGCGGGTGTCTTATATCAGAACCTATACTAGCAAATAAGAGAGAGTAAGAACAGCTGCAGTACATCTAGCTCACCCCACTGTTTCCTCTCCGCTAGCCGGCTAAAACCAGCCCGACAACAGTCTTCACAGTTAGAATAGCTAAACACTGATCTAGCCTGTCTCCACCCACATCCCCCTCCTTTTCCTCCACTCCATTTCTGCACATTACACTGAGTGCCTCTCTAACTATGCTAAGAAAATGCCAATGCCAGACACAAAGAAGGATAGGGTGGGGAAAGGGAGGAAAGACTGTTGGCTGAAGCAGAGAAGGAAAGGATGTAAAGAAAAAAAGACTAACAGGAATGATGTGGGTTTTCCCCTCCTTTGTTTCTGGTTGTTAGTAATATTTCTTTTTCTCTACTACATAGGAATAATCTGGTATGCTTTTTTAAAATGCAGATTTCTTGGCTGTCACCCCTGACCTGAATCAGCCTGTGTATTTCCATTTTTTGAGCCAAACTCAAAGTTTATGGACTCAACCATAAGTCTGCATTTTTATAAGTATACCAAGTGATTCTTACATCCATGGAAGTTTGAGACTAGTGTCTTAAAGAAACAAATAACCATTTATAAAATGCTCTTTATTTAAAGCACTCAACATTTATAAACTCATTTTAGCCTCACGCATCCTTGTCAGGTTGATGTTGTTAGTCCCCTCTTACAGGAGAGAAAATTGAGGCAATAGGATAAAATCACTGGTGGCTATTTCCTAGTCTCCTGATTCCTGGTCCACTGGAGTATCCTAAAAGTATATCAATCTAGGAAGAATGCAAGAAGAGAGAATGGAATAAGTAAATGTAGAAAGGCAGTGTGTTCTCTTCTAAACATAAGAGGGAAAAAAGAAAACAAGAGCCCCCCCATTATATGCAGGGAAACACGACTGAATTGGTAGACATTTCAACCACAGAAATGATGATATTCAAACCACATCTGTCACACATCTATGTCACCAGCAGCACCTTGAATGATTAACAACATTTACAGACTGAATGAATGAGAGAATGTTAGAAGCATCCTAATGACCTGCACCACCATGATTGTCCTGGTTTGTTTTACTGTCTTTTGCACACTGAAGAAGTAAGTTCATTTGGTTATCTTTAGTGCAAAGAAACAGTGCAAGTTATCTGTTCTGTACAAATTTTTTACATGCCCTATTTCTTCATTTTGTTTTTAAATCATTTTATTCTCTTGGTTTTCAAATCCATATTGGTCATTGAGCTAGAATTTTTTTTTTTTAATCATCCTTGTTTTTCCAATTTAACCTTTCTTCCATCAAATCCACCTGAATCCCCAAACCACTCTTTCCTTGATTTTTCTTCTCTCAGTGCTTTTCAGTTTGGGTTTTATTCTAACCGCATAATATAAAGTCAAAGGAGACAGTAAAGAGAAAGAAAAAAAAAATGGAAAAGAAAATCTGTGTTGAGTGACACAATGGAATTACTAGGCAAATTTCTAATATTTTTGTTCCAATCCTTTTTGCTTGTTCAAGAATTTTTTTGGACAACTGGGACAGAAAACTTAGACCAAAATAGAGGATCTGTAACACTGGCATGCTTAGTAAATAAATCGTGAATGAGGAAATTACCACAGAAATAATTGAAGCACAGATAGTGATATCTCTGTCCCCAGTCTTAAAATAAACCTAATATGTCTTAGAACATAGAATGTCCTCTGAGCATTTATATATATATGAATACTACCAATAACACTACTGGGTTTGAGTATCTCCATTTTTCAAATGAGCAAACTGAGGCACAGAGAGGCAAAGTAACTTGTCCAAACACACACAACTAGCAAGTGGTTAAACCATTATTTGAATCCAAGCAAAGTACATGCTCTTAACCACTTCTTATAATCCCTCCAAAGAATATGAAATTATTTTGTCTGCAGTTCCCCCCACTTCTTAGTATGTAAAGTTTTATTTAGATATCGATGCCTGCTGTTTTTGCTTATGTCTGCAACACCATACACAAACATTTGAAAAATAATAGTACATATATATTAGAATTTGTCACAAATGATCTAAGAGTCCATTAACCAAGTATATCTATAAATTTTCAACAAAAAATTATTACTAATATGTGTTGTTCTCCAAATATATAGATTCTATTTTGTTTAACAAAGTACAGAACCATTTAAGTCATAAATGAATTTGCTAAACGCATAGAAGCTTTTTATCATTATGCTTTTTCTCAAAATTTAGATACTAACAATACAACTACTATCTTGAGGGAGACTGTGAAATGTTTGACATTTAAAAAGGGACCCACCATTACATTGTTCTGTAAACCTGAAACTAATATGAAAAAAAAAGGTTAAAAAAGAAAAGAAAAATAAATAAATAAATAAAAAAGGACCCGCTGACACATTGGTACAAAAATGGTTTAGCAGAAATTCAGGGTTTAGCAGAGAAAGCAGGGTTTAGCTCCTAATAGAGAGGACAAAAGTAGGTCAGTGTCTCCTGGCAGTCACAGCTGGTAGAAAATGATGTCACCAAGAAATGGGGTGGGGGACAGGGGAGGTGGAATTTAAGGTGGGGAAGTAGAAAGACACTGAGGGGGAGAACTGTGGGGCAGGAGAGGAGGAATTTACAGAGGCGGGCTTAAGGCAGCCTCTTATTGGCTGATTGCAGAAACAGCTGAAGAACAACTTCCTCCTCCCCTCTCCCTGCCAGCTTTCTCCCAGGCCTCATTCCCTACCTCTGTATCACCATCAGACCTCCTCTGCCAGATACAAAGACACCCGAGAAAGGAATGAGAAGAAAAACAAGCCTGAAAGAAAAATTATTTTGATAACAGAGAATTTTAATCAAATCGGGGAATCATGGAAGTAATAACAATGGATGGAGGCAGATAAAAAAAGTAGAAAGAAAAGGAGGAAAAGATGGCTAAATGAAACAAAAGACATTCACAAGTGAAGCAAAAGTAGTATTGGAAATATAATTCTAATAATTTCTAATTACATTGAAAAACTGAAGTGATCAACAAACTGAGAAAGACATCATAATGGTGGCATTTTGAAATCATCAAAAATATGTACTTGTGGCAACAAACCAAAACTGGGATGCTCCCAACTAAGACTTCCTTCCTCAGCCCACATCCAAGTTCAAAGTTATGCTGCCTCTGTGTTTATCTGCCTAGATCTGGAAGAAGATGATTTCGTGACGAAGTTAAATCTTCATTCTAGGTATAGGTGGTCCCTATAAAATTTTGTTAATAATCATAGTAATAACAACTATCCTTACAATATGGAGATAGAACATATTTCAACACCCTTGCTTTTGAAATGTCATGCACGTCACATACTATTTTAATCACCAAAAAAAAAAATTCTCAAATCCTTTTTAATTAATCTCTGATCAAAACTGACTGTCTTTCCATTATATCCACTAGCTTTCCTGACCAACCATAACAACAACAATAACAAAAAACCTTTTTTTCTCATCTAAGAACTGTTAATGCTCCTTTCTGGATAATTGTTAAGTTTTTAAATATCCCTTGGTGTAATTAAAATATACCTGTAATATACATGTCATGATAAATCATGTCTAGAAAGAAATAAGGGAGAAAAACTAGGAACTATTTCACCAAGGTATCAGAAGAACTAGGGTACATAGTGTCTCTCTCTCTCTAGAAGAATGTTGCTTTTCTTTCCTTCCTCTCAAATTTCTCCCTGTTCTAAGGAAGGAATTTCTATTGCTTCTCTTGTTTTCTTGTTCCCCCTTTCTCCAAATCTCCGTTTTCTTTTCACTTGTTGTAATGGCCTCTCTCTTTATTTCCATCTGATGGTGCCCCCATATTTCCTTCTGACTTTGTTGTGTCTTGGCTTAGTCAGCTAGACTTCCACTAAACTTTCAGAGCTGGAATCTGAACAGTGCATTTGGCAAAAAGTCAGTCACACATACCACACAACCACAAACAAGCACTCTGACTGCAAAATCCTTTCAACAATACATTCCCATTTCTTGCAGTCAGCAGCTCACACAGACCCACAATCTGAAATAAGCAACACATACATTCACATACACTCTGCATGCACATGGCTTCTGCAGTCAGCTCACAAAGACACAATATCTGCAGAGAGGTCTTGCAGGCTGCATACAGACTGCATTCTCCACCCCTTTCATAAGCTCTTCCTGACTGGCTCTCCCAGCCCCTCCTCCCCTCATGCTGCCTGGCAATGACTCCCCTCCTTTTCCTGCAGTTCTTGAAGTCGTAACTGCAGTGCCATCCATCACCCTCCCAACAGATCCTCAGGCAAAGCAATTGTTTTTCGAAGCTCCCTTTTCCCCTGACTGGGAACTTGCTGTAGCCAAAGGATTGTCAGAACAGTCCTTCTGGAACAAAATAATGTAGGCTTGTCCCTAGTGCCCTAACTCGATTCTACAGATTTTAATTTTGACATGAAAGGCTCTGGGAGAAGGCAGGGAGGAAGGAAAAATAAGAGGGAAAAAAGGGGGGAGGGAGAGGGGGAGGGAGGAACGGAGGGGAGGAGAGAGAAAGAGAAAAGAGACTTTAGGAGGAAAGAGTGGAGAGCAGACAAGAAGAGAGGAAATGGACCAGGTGTGAAAGTAAAAGAAGAAACAAACAAAATAAAATTATGAAAGATTAGTTTCTTGAGCTTTTTGTTACTCAATAACTTACTGAGGTGACCCTAGAAGTAGAACAGAACATTTCTAGAGAAAGTTAATAGGAGAATCAGTGATAAAAATAGCAATCTTCTGATAAGATTGTACATTTTGAAATTTCCTAAAAAGACAAAATATCTCAACTATCTGCCACAAAGAAGATTTAAACTAATTAATATTTAGCGGTGCTTGGAGAAAAAGTACATTTCAATTTCAGTTAGAACAATAGATGATTTGTCCCAAATATTGCAGTATTTGAGATATACTAAAATTTTACCTGTTGTTTATTTAAAATTCAAATTTATTTTGACCATCCTGTATTTTATCTGGCAATCATGTCCTCAGGGGATTCTGATACATGATAGTGTTTGAGAAATACTGGTATAAAGTAAGAAAACCTGCATTTAGTTTCAGATCACCTATTGCAAAGTGGAGATTCTCACCCCCACCACAGACATACCAATTGAAATCCCCGAATAAGAATCTTTATTTGATATACAACAGATGGTTTTGATGTGCTAAAGTTTGATGACGATGACCACTGACTTCCCCACAATTCTTCCATGGAATCCTCCCTAAATTTGCATTAAAAATTGTTAAATTAATTGAACAGGGGCCTATAAATGAGTCAGGGTTAGGAAATCAAAAGCTAAGGACAACCAATCACAAATAGCCAGCTAGGCTTTAAGCTATAGCCAATCAATAATTTCCTTGTTTTCACCTTTTCTCTATGAAATCCTCTCTTGGAGCTCCTGTGGGTAGAGCACTCCTAATTTGGTGTTGCCCAATTCGATTTTTGTTCAAATAAACTCAAAAATTTTAACTTGCCTCAGCTTATCTTTTAACAGTTCAAGTGTCAGAAGAAGGAACCAAAGGAGACACCCGATGGCCCCCAGGAGCAATGAACAAGCAGGTGTGCTGCCCACTGAGCCCATTGAGCTGCCTGCTTTCTTCTTGTATTTAGTGGTCATAGGTAAGTCCCTCTTGGATCCTAGCTCCCCAGCTTTTGTGTGACAAGCTGTCTGACTTTGAGCATTTCTTTTTCCAGACTGAGTCCAGAAACCAGCCAGAATTGGACATGGTCCAACTTAGAAACCAAACTAGTTGGGGATGAAGCTGGGCCTGACTTAAACTTGATTGGGTCCAGTGTGAGGCCTCAGGTGAATAAAATTTTCTTTTAAGGCTGAATGAGTAGGTTAACCTTACAAACATAATCTTGAATTACAGAGGCCATGGTGGGAAACTTAATCTGGATCCATTTTTGAGGTGCCCTGGAGAAAAAAGGGTTTCAGTCAAGCATTCACTCTAAAAAGTAGAGGGAAAATTTTTTTCTACAGTTTCTAAGTGACCAGAATGACATCTACTGGGACACCCCATTCTTTCCAGAGCCTGCAAATGGGATCCTGGGAAAACTGGCATAAGCCAGCAAAGGGTGAGAATTCTTACCTACGTCAACTCTCCCAGATCTCTATCTGTGGTGCCTGCTTGACAGAAGAAGGTAGAATTTCATGTTGCCCCTTCTGTAGAAATTCAGAACAAGTCATAAGATGTGCCTCTGTGGTATGTGGGCTCAAGAGAAACTGTTGTGTTGTCCCCCACCCCACTACCTAAAAGAATTTAAATTAGAGGCCTTGTCCATAATGAGATTATCAGAGACAACCCTTTGACTTATCTATAGGGCAGGGCAAATGAACATCTGCTCTTCCTGCAATGACCTCCTCCCTTCTGAACCCCTAAGCTGCCTCACCTCATCCTTAGCTCACAATGCTATGTGTACTTTATTGTAACTCTCTGCCCATGAACTTCTCATGTGAGGTTTCCATACATACATATGTAATTAAATTTAGTTATTTTCTCTTGTTAATTTGTCTCATGTAGATTTAATTATTAGACCAGCTGAAGGAAACTTGAAGGGTAAAGTTTCTTCCTCCCACACATTTCCTGCCCAAATTCAGACTCTTGTGAATTTGGTTTTGGAGTACCCGTTGATTATTGATTCTTTCTCTCCCAGGGACAACTATTGCCTCCTGTTTGACTTATTTTGTGTCCTGAGAACTTGGCTTGGCTTTCTACCTGCTTGGGGCATGCAGTTTGTCAATTCTTGTGTGTTCAGGTAGCTCAACTATCAAGTTAGAAGTCCCAAAAATATGACTGGACAGAGATGTGAGTTGCATGCATTTGAGACTCGATCTGGCTGGACAGAATGTGGGTAGTACTCCATTTGTAGCTGAGCTGCTGCTGACTGTTGCCAGCTCTCAGAGGAATTATCTAAGTCTCTTTTGGCTGTCTTTGGGAGTGGCTCTGTATCTTAGGAGAGTAGTATCTTTTGTACCCTCTTTGAGGACACCTCTTGTGTCCATGGGGTTGTTTAACATTGCCAAGGAATAGTCACTGTTTGTCCCAGCTGAAACCTAACAAAATATTTTAAAAGATTTTTTTTCTTAAGGTAGTTCTATACTGTGTTTCCCTGAAAATAAGACCTACGCGGACAATCAGCTCTAATGCATCTTTTGGAGCAAAAATTAATATAAGACCCGACATTATATTATATTGTGCTGTATTATATTACATTATACCTGGTCTTATATTATAGCAAAATAAGACCGGGTCTTATATTAATTTTTGCTCTAAAAGACGCATTAGAGTTGATGGTCTGGCTAGGTCTTATTTTCGGGAAACACGGTAGTCAGAAGGTGGCTCAATTGGAAGCTGATATTCAGAGCCTGATAGGAACTTTTTTGGGGGGCATTCGCTCCTAAGCTATAAAGAAGCTATGTACTCAGAAGGAAAGAAAAATATTCTGAGGCCATTGTAGAAGCATTTTTTTTTTTTTTTTTAAGGAAGGTGCAGCTCACTGTGGCCCATGTGGGAATCTAAGCTGCAACTTTGGTATTATTAGCACCATGCTCTAACCAACTGAGCTAACCAGCCACCCACCCACTCCCAACCCACCCCCATTGTGGAAGCATTTATAAAAACATTCCAAAGACACACAGTTCTAAATCTAAAACATAGAAATCTGAATTTCCACCTTAGTTGGAAATCTCCCTGATATAAAGAAGCAAATTGAAAATAATGTAGGTGGAGTTGTGGGTCAGCCTCTCAGTATCATTTAGGTTGCAACCCAATTCTTGGAGGGACCAAACACAACTGTTCTTGCTTTATAAATTGAATTCTTACAAGAACAGAAATGGCAGCTCTAGAAGCAATACAAAGCCACCTATCCTTTTCACCAATCCCCAAACTTCCCTATTCATCTCAAAAGGCTTGCAGATATTATACAAGATTTGGATTTAGGAAACAAAAGCCCTTCTTGGAGAAACTAACATCCTTTCTCTGTGGCTTTGAGGTGTAAAAGTTCTTCTAGGCTTCTCTAGGAACCCAAATCCATCTCTTTGAAATGCAAACCTCAGATATTTAATGTCAAATGTAATTGAAAAACAAAAAACAAATGCAAAATTCAGGGAGGTAACTCTTATGGTAGGGGGAGAAAGCTATTTAAACAAGTAACAATTTTTTAATGTCTTTTCCAGCTACTTGGAAATTAAGCAAGTAAAAATTTTTTAATGTCTTTTCTTAAACCATCTGAACAGGTAACCTTCACTTATTCCACATGCCAGAAACACAATTTGGATCCAACTATCCGTTTATTAAATTAGTGAGTTTTGCATTATTGTACCTGCCTCGTAGCTAAAATTTTTAAACAAGAGTCATACGATTTATGCATGTCTAAGTTTATGTATGTCTATATATGTATGAAGGAAAAATATACAGATAGAAACTATGAAATTTATCTGTGAACTTGCCAATCCACAGAATGGTAGGGTAACAGACGTCCCACAATTACTTCTTAGTTTTCACTAGAAGTTAAAGTTTCTAAGGTTAGAAATTACAATCAATATATGTAATTAAAACCACTACAAATAATAAAGCTGAAATAAAACAACTGAGTAGGAAAAGTAAGTAATAAAAGTAAAATGCAGTGGGTTTTTTTTTTTTTGGCAGGGGGTAAATAAGGAAAGTCTGAAGGACGTGATTTGTTAAGGAGAAAATCGCAGTTTTGTCTTAAAGTTGAATGACTGGTTGTTCCAAAATGAAAAAAAGTATAGGACAAAAAAAATGAATGGAGAGGCCAGTCCAGTGGCTCAGGTGGTTGGAGCACCGTGCTCCTAACGCCGAGGTTGCCGGTTGGAGTCCCACGTGGGCCAGTGAGCTGCGCCCTCCGCAACTAGAATGAAGTCAATGCAGCTCCCAGATGGCTCAGATGGCTCAGCTGGTTGGAGCGCAGGCTCTCAACCACAAGGTTGCCAGTTCGACTTCTCGACTCCCACAAGGGATGGTGGGCTGTGCCCTCCACAACTAAGATTGAAAAGACAACAACTTGACTTGGAAAAGTCCCGAAAGTACACACTGTTCCCCAATAAAGTCCTGTTCCCCTTCCCCAATAAAATCTTTAAAAAAAAAAAAAAAATGAATGGATGGATGGAAAAATGTTGTATAAGATTTGTCAAAAAGGAATTTTGAGAAAAGAATGTTATGTGTGGTCAAGCTGGCTAAGATTGGAATAAATTTAAGTTTTTGAACAATGAGACTTTGTATCAAAAGTACACTAATGAAAAATTAGATTTTGATTTTCTGTTAAAGGACAAAATTTTCTTGGATTATTAATCTGCACTTGGTAAAAGATTTTGAAAGGTTTTTCCTTACCTTTCTAGTAATTTGGCTGGAAAGCAAAGATTTTATGTCTTTTTAGGACTTTGATTACTTGGGAGAACTGCGTCTTCTCTATATTAAAGAACTGGGTTTTGTTCACAAGTATGTAGCCTTCTGTATTTGTCTTTAAAATTATGTACTGTAACTTTGGTTAAATAGATAAGTCTGATTTCATAATGATCTGTGATTCAGTTCAATAAAATGTTCAAATATTTTGATGTTTTTGAAAAATTCCCCAAATCAAATTCTACATGGAGTCAATTTGATCTAAAACTAACATTGAGGTATCCCAGAGGGTCCCTGGAATATCTCAGAGGATTTGTCTCTGACCTTGTACAGGAGAGATGATAAACTAATTTGGTTTATTTGGTATGTTAAATTAAGTGGGAAGCATTGTCAAATATGTGATGGTAAACCTCCTTACTTTATATGTGTATGGATTACTAACATAGATACTCCAGAAATTATTTGAAGTTCATAGAAATTGGTCAATGCTCTCATTGTCCAATTATTATCTTAAGTTGTTATATGCCACAGAAATAACTATATTTCCTTATCAGATGCGTTTTCATCAGATCTTTAACCATGGCCTTTTGTTTGTTTTAGTTTTAGTCCTTTAGTCACTTACAGTTATTGTTTTCCTCTGATGTTTTTCATAATCAGAGAGATTCATGAAAAGGATTCTGACAAGTATTCTAGAATACAATTTTCTGATGACTTTTAAGATCATACCAGTGAATTTCTAGAACAAATGGAAGAACTGGTTTCAAGAAGAACCAGAATTAATAACACAGGATTGAATGAACTAATGGGGATGATTATTATTTTTATAACTTTTTCTTTGAAATATTGCTGGTTCCTTAATGTTTTATTTTCCAAATTTAAGGAAATCTTTTTCTCTTGAGCTATTTATGACTTACAGTTATGGCTCCATAAACCCATCGTAAGTTGAAAATACCTTAAGTCAAAAATGCATGTTAGTGCACTGAACCAAATATGTGGGTTTTTCCCCCACATTGACTAATTCTCAAACACCAGCTGGGTGACACTATCTACCTGGAGTTAGTGTCAGATCCCACAAGTTAAGGGTCAGTCTCACCAAGACTGCCCCCACCAACTCAGATGCCAATTGCAAGTCCTACCTCCCATACTTCTGACCAGCTGGCTATAAATCTGGAGTTCTTACAACTCCCTCCCGGAGTTCAATAGTTTGCTAGAACAGCTCACAGAGCTCAGGAGAGTGCTTTACTTATTATTACCCATTTATTGTAACAGCGAAATGGA
This sequence comes from Rhinolophus ferrumequinum, assembly GCF_004115265.2. Classification (NCBI taxonomy): domain Eukaryota; kingdom Metazoa; phylum Chordata; class Mammalia; order Chiroptera; family Rhinolophidae; genus Rhinolophus; species Rhinolophus ferrumequinum. Next base: position 24,954,262 of record NC_046293.1, on the reverse strand, counting down.
AGAGATGCATAGGGCAAGGTATGAAAAACTCTACTATATACTATATGATTCCAAGCATATATGTTGTGGAAAAAGACAAAACTATGAGACAGTAAAAAGGGCAGTCATTGTCAGGGCTTAGAGGGCAGGGCAGAGCACAGAGTATTTTTAGGGCAGTGAAACTAGCATGATACTATAATGGTGGATACATGTTATTGTGCATTTGTCAAAACCTGTAAAATATATTAAATTGGCACAAGAGGATGTGCCAATTTATTACAATTGATAAACCTACATTGACATGTCTTATCACCAAAAGCCCAAAGTTTACATTAGGGTCCATCCACTTTGCTCTTGTACATTGAAATGAAAAAAAAAAAAAAAAAAGCAATGGGCTTAAGTAGGAGCATGCTTCTTCTCCAGCCATCCTAGAATTACTTGGGATAGAATTTGCTGGGTTGGTGGTGATCATGCTTTTCAAACATGTCAATCATTGAGGATATCCTAACTTGTACCCAATAGCTAACTTGTACCCAATATCTGACTGGTACCCAATAGCTAACTTTCCATAGTCTTAAGCAGCCATTGCTATTGTTGAAAATGGGTTAAATCACTTGTTTCTTTATATGTCAGGGAATAAAGAAACTTCAGAATCACCTCTCCCATTAAATTCTTGATTCCTTGAATGTACTGTCTGATTCATCTTTTTAAAATTACCAATACTTAGTGAAGTGCTGGCATTGAGAAGGCAACCAAAATATAAATGAAATACAGTTCTGAGTTATTAGGAATCTTCCATCCTGTCAGGCATAGCTCAAGAGTCATGCTACATGAACTACATCAACACTCAGTTGGAATAGTAAATAGGATGTAGGAAAAAGCAACTGGAACTGCAAAACTGGTCTAGAAGTTATTTGTTGCCCTCTTGTGTCCAGTTTTAGGAAATACAGCCTCTCCCCTCCACACTCAACACATCTTTCTGCTGCACAAAGTGTGTAGTCCCCTGTGCTTGCTTTTGGGCACACAACAGTAAACAAAGCATCAGTCCACAAGGAGCGGCTCACTATACTGGAGACACTTTGGAAAGTAATCCAAAGGGGATATTGCCCAAGCTGGGTTATACAGGAGAGTAGAAATTAAGCAGCTGAACAATAACGATTGTGGGAAAATAAGGATTATGGTGGAGGTGTTACAAATAGAATATAGCATGTGCAATGGCTTAGAAGCAAGAGAGAGTTTGGAGGTTTTGCAGAACTGTAAATAATTCGGTATGTTTGGAAAGCAAGGTGCCAATGGATTAGGGTGGGTGAGTTGCAGCACTGGTGATGAGAAATATAAATATTATAAATAGCTATGTATGCCATACGAAGAAGTTCCATCTATATTCCAAGAATAATGAGGAGAGTCTTTAAAGTTGTTAGACAAGAGAGTGACTTAATCAGATTAGTGCTAGAAAATTACTTTTGGTGCTTTGTATTATGAATATGGGTGGGGAAACACTGGAACTGGGACACCAGTTAAAGCAATGATTGGAAGAACTAAAGTGGTGATGGCAATAAAGGATTTATAATAATATATGTATTTGAAAGGTATTAAGGAGGTAAAATATCCTTTAAATAATGGGTGGATTTTAAAGATATTAAGGAGGTAAGATCACTATCATTTTGATAACAAAGGATGTGTGTGATGTGTGTATGTGTGTGTGTGTGTGTGTGTGTACCTGTGTGTGTGTGTTGGGACCTAAGGTGAGGGAAAAAGAGAAACTGAGGAAACTGAAGATGACTCACATATTTCAATTGGGTAACTGGGCAGATAGTGGAACCACAATCCTTATGTGGGGGTGGACTATGCAGGGAAGATGATGACTTAGTTTGAGACATGCTAAGATATTGTAATTTAGTTTGCTCAACATTTATTCAGACTTCCTACTTGTACACCTTCCCGCATTACAGAGTGGAAAACTAAAAACTACAAACCTTGTTGGGGGTGGCCAGATGGCGCAGTTGGTTAGAGTGCAAGCTCACAACAACAAGGTTGCCGGTTCAATTCCCGCATGGGATGGTGGGCTGAGCCCCCTGCAACTAAGATTGAAAATGGTGACTGGACTTAGAGCTGAGCTGTGCCCTCCACAACTAGATTGAAGGACAATGACTTGGACCTGATGGGCCCTGGAGAAACACACTGTTCCCCAATATTCCCCAATAAAAATAAATTTAAAAAAGAAAGAAACTAAAAAAAAAACTACAAACCCTGTAGACTCTAGTACAGCTAGAGTTTGAGTGTGATTTAGGTTCCAACAACTACGTGCACTAGCAGAAGACTGCAAAACCAAAGTAAGTGAGGAGAGAGGCAGGGAGTGAGGGTCCATTTTGCTGGTGTGGATTGTAGCAGACCCAGTGTGGTTCTAGAGCCTGAGCCATGACATCTCAATTTGGAAGGGGACCTCCAGGTGGAGGTCTCTTGCTAGTTACTGCTGGAAGCTCAGCGTACAGTCTGTTCTTTAGCTTTTCCCCTTTCTGCTTAAATGAATCTGCTCTCTATAATTAAAGCCTGACTGACTCAAGGTGCCAATGGACATCCAAATAGAGATGTGCATTTGTACATTCAGACATTTAGCTCAGGAGATAGATGTAGATTCGACTGAGGTATAAATATGGGAGCATACACCAATAGATGGTAAATAAAGACACGGGAGTGGATGAGACTAATGAGAAAGAGAGTATAGTTAAAAGACAGAGGTGGCTGGGGCAAGAACCTTGAAAACCACTGGCATTTAAGTGTAACCAGAAGAAGAAAAAGAAATGTACAACTTTACTATCAATTGTCACCCCAATAAACTTTACTTTTAAAAAAAAGAAATGTAAAAGAACCCTGAGTGGAACTAAGAGGAAAAGAAGGGACATGATGTCACAGATCTCAAGGGAAGAGGACATTTCACAAAGGAAGGACTGGTCAACAGTGCCTAATGCTGCAGAAAATAAGAGAGTAAGACTGAAATGTATAATATTGAGCATCAAAGAGGTATTTGTGTTACAGCTTTTCTTAGACTTGTGAAGAGAGGTGAATTAGGTTTCAGGGGAAGGGCAAGATACAAATGTTCCTTGTTTGGAACTTCCCTAGTCTGTTGAAAAGATTCAGTTTAACGAAGTTTTGGTGTGGTCTGTTAAAACACTATTAAAGGAACTGGGGAGAAGGCTCTTCAAATGGAAAGATATCAAAGGTTCATGATAACCAATCAGTATGTAGGGTTTGAAAGAGTAGTACTGTACCATTCTCAGGACAGCTTCAATAGCTTTCTTCACTCTTATACCAGAAAATTTTAAAGGTACAGGTGACCCGACTAAACAACAAGCAAATTCCAATTTCCCTGTGATGAAATTCTGTTCCAACTTTTATTAATCATCCACTCCATCATTCTGTTCCTAGAACTATATCAATGCCAAGTCACTAGAGAAGAAGTCTATCTCCAAAGAAATAATTCCAAAGCTTGCCTTAGAAAATGTGAGCATTATAAAGGCAAAATGTTGTCTGTTTTACTTATGCCATGTTCCAAATGCCTGTAACAGAATGGCTGGAGTATAGAAAGTTTCTCGTGTTTGTTGAATGAATAAATAAATTTTAATTATTCATGGTCATTTATTCAGGAAGTCACTCACTCTTAAGATACCATTTAAATTAAGCTCCAAAATAAATTCATTTTTATTCTCTCCTAATTTTTGTGGAAATGGTAAATGCTTATAAAGTTACCAAAATCTTCAAAATAGTATACATTTTTAAATTATTAAATTCTTCCTTCAGGTTTTCTCCTCTAGGCAAAATAACTTAAATTCCTTTAGTTCTTTCTTACAAACTATATTTTCAAATAGTTTAATTCCATGGTTCCTCACCAGATTTTCTACTACATTTCAAGTAAATTGTAGTACTAAATTATATAAAGGTTTGATTCGTAGTGAATATTAAAGAATCATTCTATGGTTTCCACCTGAGTTCTCATGCTCTCTCTCCCATCCTTTCTGTTTCTCCCTCCTTTTTTTTTCTTCTTACTGTCCACGTCTCTTCCTTCTCTTCTGTCTCTTCCCCCTCATCTCTTCTTCCCTTTCATCTCTCTTCTTTTTCTCTATGCTTCCCTATGGGTGTACTAATTTCAAAAGAAGCATAATCATACTTGCTTTTTAGCACAGTGCTTAGCATATTGTGTTCCGTAAACATTAGTTATTATTATGAACTTTGTATTATTAAAATGCACAAATGTCATTATATTTATATAATAGATTCAATAATTATACACAGTATTATAGTCATAGGACATATTAGTTATCTCTTTAGCAGCTTAAGACAACAAACATTTATTTTTCCAAAATTTCTGTTGATTAGAAATTCAAGCACAGCTTAACTGCATACTTCTGGCTCAGGATATTTCACAAGGCTATGTAGTCAAGGTGTTGGCTGGGACTGAAGTCTGATCAAGGACCCACTGAGAGAGGACCCACTTCCAAGTTCATTCACATGGCTTTTGAAGGCCTTAGGTTGCTGTCTGTTGGCTAGAGACATCTGTTCTTGCCACATGGGTATTTCTATAGAGTAGCTCACATCATGGCAGCTGGCTTTGTTTGGAATAAATGAGCAAACAAGAGATCAGGAGAGAAGCCCAGAACTAGAAGCCAGAGTCTCTTTGTTATCTAATCTGGGAAGATACACCCCATTGTCTCTGCTGCATTCTATTTGCTAGTAGTCCCTAAATTCATCCCACACTCGGGGGAGAGGATTACACAAGGGGATCACTGGGGGCCATCCTACAGGCAGCCTAGGCACATATAATCTATAAAAATATAAATATGTATTAATCATATAAATGTACTAAACTGAATAATTATATTAGTGGTTATTATTTGTTAATAATTATATACATTTGTTAATAATTATGTAAATATAAACTTTCCTGGGTTTTTTTCATATATGCAAATTCCAGGCTTTCTCTGTTTTCGTTTATTTGTTTATAGGTAGATTGGAAAGATGGAGATATCTCACCTGTTAATGAATTTCTAGATTTGTCCTATTTTGTTTGTGTGTAGCCAGTTTTAGCAGTTATTCATAATTTTTGTTGTCGGTTGTTTCAGGAACATTAACAGCATCCTGAACTTGGACCAAACATTTTACGTTTACATGGTCAAGAGAGTGTGGATATAACAACACAAGACCAGCAGCGCCATCAGAAAATTTCCACAAAGAAGAATGATCAGACAAAAGCACTAATTATTGTAGATATAAGTTACTTATGTTTTACATGCACTGATTTTAATTATAGCCTTTCTACTAAGATTCCTTCATTTCTAAAATAACCATTGCCCACTTCCTTTGCCTGTTTCCTTCAACTCTGTTACCTTCCTACCACTTCAGAACATTGGCTAGTCGTTCCACTTGCTGTACTCTCAAACTACCTTCTCCAGAATTTTATCCTCTACTTCTTGTTTATATATCAAAATAGAAGTCTTCATCTCAACTCAATTCAAATGACCAAATTTTGACTTATGCACTAATCATTACGTCAGCTAGAGATGAGTAAGACTTAACCTGTGCAATCAGAAACACTCAGTCTAATGTAGAATGTGAACATGTAAAAGAAAAAATATAATAAAGGTGATGCCATAATTATAAAAACAAAGAGGGTAAGCGCAGTAAAGGGAGAATGATTAATTCTTCAAAAGCAGAGGGAGGGCCGACCCGGTGGCTCAGGCGGTTATAGTTCCATGCTCCTAACTCCGAAGGCTGCAGGTTTGATTCCCACATGGGCCAGTGGGCTCTCAACCACAAGGTGGCCAGTTCAATTCCTCGAGTCCCGCAAGGGATGGTGGGCTTCGCCCCCTGCAACTAAGATTCAACACGACACCTTGAGCTGAGCTGCCTCCCGAATGGCTCAGTTGGTTGGAGCGCATCCTCTCCACCACAAGGTTGCCGGTTCAACTCCCACAAGGGATGGTGGGCTGCGCCCCCTGCAACTAGCAACGGCAACTGGACCTGGAGCTGAGCTGCGCCCTCCACAACTAAGACTGAAAGGACAACAACTTGAAGCTGAACGGCACCCTCCACAACTAAGATTAAAAAGACAACAAATTGACTTGGAAACAAGACCTGGAAGTACACACTGTTCCCCAATAAAGTCCTGTTCCCCTTCCCCAATAAAATAAAATTTAAAAAAAAAAAAAAAAAAAGCAGAGGGAACCAGGAAAGGTTTCTGGGAAGAGGCAGCATCTAAGCTGGGTTTTGATGTACATATAAGCATTTATTTACTGGAGTTGGGAAAAGGATATCTCAGAAAGAAAGAACAGAAAGTACAATGCACAGAGGCATGAAGAACAGTGTGTTATAGGCTACTAAGAAGGGGGAGGTTCTCCCCAGCTTAACTTTTCTGAGGACATATGTTGGCTGGCTCCTAAGTCCTGCGCTGAGTCCATCTTTTAGGTTTGGCTGTCACTACTTTATTGCTTCATTCCTCTACTGCTCTTTTTTTCCCTCCTCCCCCACCCCATATAACCCTCCTCCCTTCTTTTCCTCCCTTTTATGGAAATTTTGTGTGTGTGTCTTTGGGCCCTGGATTTAATTTAGCTGGATTGAACTGTAGTAATAACATTTCTGTACATTTGCCCAGAGGCCTTCAGCTAATGGGTGTATTCTGTACAGGCCAATAAACAGATGGATAAATTCAATGTGCTGTCTCATATCTCTGCCCTGCTTCTCTTTCTTTGCCCTTTGTCCATCTTCCATTGCTTGGAGACTTTTTTTGAAAGCTAAAAATTTTCCTAGGTAACTCAAACATTAGATTGCCTTCATTAAATCGCTTCTGCACCTGACATTTATTTCCATGGAGGACTTTCCTGATGCTGGAGAATGTGTTTTCTACCCACAGGAGATCCATCCAGCCTATGTCGGACGGGAGTTCTGATGCCCAAGGAGCTCTTCCCCAGTGTCAGCAAAAACCTCCGAAAATTACATGCTCATATCTGGGGTTGACAGTTGCTCATTTTTGACTAGTGGTGCTGATTCTGACTTCATGTAACTCAATGATGAACTGATAGTGGGATAGAGCAGAGGCTGACCAAATCACCTTGGGTAAAGTAAATCTGAGGATCAAAACCTGGGCTCTAAAATAAATGGGGAGATGACCTAGGAAAAAAGGGAGCCACCATAGCAGCCATGAAAACAAAAAAATTAACCAAACTACTTTGAAACACACTGCATTGTTGCATGTCAATTAGGCCCAATGAGAATAGATGGCGGTAACTGCTCTTACACCAGTTCTTGACTTGCTTTTTCTCCTTTTCTTTGCTCCCAGCCTGCCTTCTCCCTGTCCCTCTGCCTTGCTCTGAACATTTTGTTCCATTTTCACTGCCCTAACTTCAGACTCCCTCCCAGGACCCCAGGAGAGCACCCCCTCCTACTGCCTGGGGAGACTTTCCTACACCAGTTTCTAGCTAGGCCAGCACACTGAGGTCATTGCTCTCCTTGCCAAATGATTGGCCTGAGTTCAGTTTCTCCATCTGTCTGAGCTTCATGGAAAACATGATTCTTGCTCTAGGCTCTTTATTGTATGTTCTGCCTTGGGTCTGCTTTGCATCTGCTTTTTTTGTGTTTTCCCCCACCCCCATCCCCATGCCTTTTCTTTCCCTGCCTCTCCCCAGACTAGAATCACATCTGTTTTCCAGCCTCTGAACTCTCACTGCAGAGCAGATGGGAAAAGAGCAAGTTCTGGGCCAACCAGAATAGAAAGAGCTGGGATTTGTACTCAGATTTGTTCTAGGGACTGATCAGAATCCATGTATCTCAGAAATGGAACACTTATAGTTCCCTCAGAGGAACCAGAGGTGCTATTTACTTGTTTCTCATTATGTCCATTGTTCTCCCTTCCTCCCAACCAGACAGCTAGCTAGTTTTCTTCTTCCCTTCTTCAATCCCTTCCTTCCCTCCTTCTTCTCTTCCTTCCTTCCCCCAATCATTTACTCTTCTTTCTTCTAGTCTGTAATTTATTAATACTATCTGCTCTCTCTGTCTACCGGCACTCTTCTAATTTAGCACATCAGGGAGACACACAGTGTAGACTATAGGACCTAACAGGTAATTTGAAACTTATATGCTTCCAGTACACATAAGGTCAACCACTCCTCAGATTTGAGTTTCTATAATTTAAGTTGCTTCTCTCCAAAGTGGAGATATTTTAATGGCCTAATGACAAGGGTTACTATGAATAAGAGCAAATACAAAGTCTTTAAAACTCCTGGATCCGAGAAAGTATAATATTATCTACATATTACATGATATAAGGAAAAGTACTGATGGAAAATAACTTAAGCAGAATAAACTTGGTTCTTAATTTTCTTTGGGCCTCTGATGGCATTTTGTTCTTAAGATTCCAGAAACTAAGATTCTTAGCATAAGCTTAAACAAAGACAAAAGACAAAATACAGCTGGTATCTCCTCTCACAGAATTTCTCCACATTTCAAAAGGGTTGAGGGTACTGTATTCCTCAACTTTTCTAACCCTAAGACAGCCAGGCCTCCTTTTGGACAAAACTCATGTGATATCTGTATTTGTTTGGATGTGGGAATAAATAGGATTTCTAGAGGAAGAAAAAAACAAGAGTCTGAACATGTGCATCAAGAAAGAGGCAAAGAGAGAAGAGAAACACAGGAATAGAAAGGAATTTGTAGGTGTTGAAGAGATGAATTTTGAAAAAAAATAAAAGTGAGAAAAGAGAATGGAGAAAAAATTCAACATGGAAGACAGTACGAGATCGGAACAGATTCTGGTGATGTGCCTTCCAAGGATGACACAAAACTATTTAGGTAAGAAGGAACCTCAGGGAAGGGGAGGGGTGTGCTGGGGCCAGATTGCAAGAGGGAAAATAACTCATGGCAGAAAGTCGTACATGAGCTTGGGCCAGTCCTTCTAGGGAGCAGCAGTATCTCTCACCAATGTGGTCATAACCTTTGGAATGAGGGTGTGAGTGACTGCAATTTCCCATCCCTCTTCTCATTTCAGCCTCATTGCACTACTCTGGCCTGGCGCGCTCTCTCTTTCTCTCTCTCTCTCTCTCTCTCTCTCTCTCTCTCTCTCTCCCTCGCTCTCCCTCATCTCATTGTTCCAGGAGGCCAAATTTGAAGTCCTTCCCAGGGAGTGGCCCTGTGCATCTTATTCTCCAGCCAAAGTAGGAATAGCGTGAGAAGGAGAGAGACACAGTCAGCAGCCAAAGGACTCGGTGGAAAGAGCAGAGGACCATAGACAGTGAGTTGTTTGATTGTATAAAACCCTAAATAAACAGAGGGAGTGTGTATGTGTGTGTGTGCGTGTGTGCATGTGTGCATGTGTGTTTACATTGAAGGGCTGGAGGGGAGCAATGGGGAATGTCACTGAACTTAAAACTGAACAGATATTCCAATTATTCATGACATTCAAATAAGAGGAGACACAAAAATGAGCAGATGACATAAACAAGTCACAGATATCAAAAAAAAAAAAAAAAAAAGATTAGGCCCTAGAGGTGAAAGAGACCCCAGGGTAGGGGAAAACATGGACCATTTTGAATACAAAAGTTCCTCTGACTTGGTACAAAAGAATAATGAGAGTGAGAATAATGGTAAGTGATCGAACAACAGAATTTGAAGGAGAAATAAATTTTGGGTAAAAGATAAGAAAAGAGACAGGGTTGAGTCATATGGAGGACCAAGAAAGCTCCTGGGAAGACAAAGATATGGGTTACAGACATCCTTTCCTGGAACTGAAATGCTGGTGTGTCCCTGAGCATTCCAATTTCTACTCTCCCACCACCCCTGTTAGATATGCTGCTCTTGGGACCCAAGGCGCTGCTGTTTCTCACTGCACTCATCATTCCCTCGGGTGAGTCCCTACTTTTATTCTTTTCTCCCTAAAATGTCAGCCTCTCAGCTATACATGTGTGTGACAGTGTGTATTAGAGAGTGAGATGGAAGGAGGTCAAAAGGGGATTGGGAGAGAGATGCCTGCTGCAGAGTTCTAGAATTTCTATGAAAGAGAAGAAAGGAATAGACTTTGTGTTAAAGAAGAAAGAACAGGGATGTGGATAGACATGACCTGACTTAGGGGAAAGTGTCCTAAGAATTATGAAACTCAGGTAAAATGAAGCTATACAAATATTAACATATTAACCAAGAGAGGGTCACACACATAAATATTCAAGTAAACAAATACCAAAGAAAAAGAAACTAATACACTAATACATACACAAACATATAGAGACCACCTAATAAGAAAATTGACCAAATTTAACAGGAAAATAGTGGGCATAGATACACTAACACCTAACAAACACTAGCAGCAGCATACATACAAGTACATTCACATGTACACTAAAAATATGTACCAAATTTATACACAAAAGAAAAATGATCTTCACAGATTTCACAGAAGCTAGCTAAAAGATTAGCCACAGAAAATGAACTTTGGATTTCAAAAAACTTCTACTCTTATTTTTCTCATTCTGCCAGATACAGACTGAGAAGATCATCTTTTTGCCTTGTTCAGTATTGTATCTAGTGAGATGGCCATGGAGAGAGAAAGACAGGACACATTAAAAAGGCTGCTGGTCCTCTCTGTGGAACAGGATTCCATTTCTTTTGGTTGGCAATGAGGGCAAGAGGGCATCCTAAGTCAGGGCGTAACAGAGGAGGGGTTTGTTCTCAGAAATTTGTCATCTTTCTTGAGTGTTTCCACGTTTGTGTGTAGCACTAATGGTCTGAGTGATTTTGTATTGAACTATATAAAAATAAAACACAGAAAGATAAAGTACAACCATTGCTCCATCATTTTCTGGTTTATCTCAAAAGCCTAAGGGGTATAGAGCGCAAGTCACTCACATCCCTTTTCTCCTTCTTTTGGTACAGATTGGACACCTCTAGGGGTCAGTGGTCAAGGAGAAGGTAGGTCAACCCTCGGATCTGGGCTATGTTGGGGTTCTTATCAGGGTAATGCAGACGAATGGTCAGAGTTAAAGCACTGGTAATACAACAGAGATGTGTTGCCAAAGTGTGCGAAATGAGATCTAATTCACCAGTTTCCACAATCCTATCATCTCATTCATAAAACCTTGTCTTTTTTTTATCTACTGAAATATTTTTCCCAAGACCTCCTCTGTGCCATCTCTTGCTTCCACTCTCCTCTATTCATCTCTTATCTCACTCAGAAAATGCCCACTAATTCTAACACAAAGCATTTACCTATCCATGAAACAGTGGAGAAACTAAAATGCAAACACAGGATGAGAAGTCATCTCAATACGACAGTAAAATTATGGCACAACTGGACATAACCCAAAAGTTTGGGCTGCCAAAGGACCAACAGATAACTTTATTCAGCTTAATGAAGGAAACTCCACCCTGCCACCAGACATTCAACCTAATTATAATTTATCTTTCCCCAACCTTTGTGAGCACAGCATTATATAACCCACTAATAGGTCATACAATCAAAATAGTGGATCCAAACTGGTATTTTTATTTTTATTTTATTGGGGAATATTGGGGAACAGTGTGTTTCTGCAGGGCCCATCAGTTCCAAGTCATTGTCCTTCAATCTAGTTGTGATTGGCCCATGTGGGAATCGAATCTACAACCCTGTTGTTCAGAGCTCGCGCTCTAACCAACTGAGCCATCCAGCCACCCCACAACTGTTTTTTAATGAATCAGGATAAACTAAAATAAAAGTAAAGTACATGCAAGTACATTGCAAGAGTGAAGTATTATCTTTAAACTTGTTTCAGTTTTATGCATACACTGGGACATGACATAATTTCTTACTCTGTGTCCTGGAACAAAAGATAAAAATATAGAATTTCTTTTTCTCTGATATGAATAAAATGTTGGAATCCCTGCATTTCTGAACGTAGACCAGATTTCAACACTAGCAAAACTGAAAATCTGAATTCATTTCTCCGGGCTGGTTAAGGTCCAGTCCTGTTTTATGACTTTGTGATGCTTTTCTACCAGAAATATCATAAGATATGATAATATGTCTCCTTAAGATTCCTTTTCATAGAACATTCATGAATCTTACATAAGCATTTATATGGTGATAGCTCATGGAAAAGGTGGGTAAACTGATGAATGTGCAGAAAAACAGGACTCTGCCCTGAAATCCTCAGAAGACAGCTAGGATACACTCTCAACCCCTTTGCTGTTTCCCACTGCTTCATTTCTGTTTCTGTGAGTGGCTGGGCTGGAATGTGAATAAAGAGAAAGGGAAACCGGGCCAGATTAGGCTACAAATGGGAGAGGCTCCACTCCCCTCTCCTGTCCCTGGAATGACTCAGGTCAGTGATTTTTTTTTTAAGTATCCTCTGGAATTGAAACAGACTTGGATTCATTTTATCAAAATTTGTTCTGAAAGAAGAAAGCTTATTCTGAGCATTGAAGCTAAAAAGGCTCTGTTGTCAGATCTGATGATCTTTCTTTCTAGAATTTAAAACAAAAAATGAAAGAGAGAGAGAGAGAGAGAGAGAGAGAGAGAGAGAGAGAGAGAGAGAGAGAGAGAGAGAGAAAGGAAAGAAAGAAAGAAAGAAAGAAAGAAAGAAAGAAAGAAAGAAAGAAAGAAAGAAAGAAAGAAAGAGAAAGAAAAGAAAGACAAGAAGTAAGGAGGTAAGCAGTAAGCAGAAGAAACTCCTTCAAATTATTTTATTGTGTTTTACCGCTATTACAATGATCAATAACTCTGATGTGATTTATAAAAATGCTTTTCTCACCAGATTTAAATCTGACATTTAGACGCTGAAGTTAAAAACGTCAAAGCAAACTATGTGAATTTGCTGACCCCTAGTGGATAAAATAAACTATAACTATAGGCTTTCCATCATGAATGATAATAGTAGGTGGGATATAAATCAAGACAAGCTGTTCTAGAAAATGCTATTATTTATAGTTTCAGATACAGTTTTCTTGGTTTAACCCAATAGATTCCACCTTAAGACCTGGACCATCTTTATTCCTTTTCTCTTGCCTTTATTTCCCAATGATCAACTGCAAGGCATGCCCCTCTCTTCACTTCGCTTCTCACTAAGCATCAAAAAACTATCAACATCACCTTTTGTGAACACTCTAGTATATAAGCATATCAGCAGATTGATATCTAATTACATCAAAATTATAAATATCAAAGTCAGTGTCCTTGGTAAAGACAGTTTTCATTTTCAGTAAGCATTGCAAAGTCACCAATCCATTGTACTTGTTAACAAGCTCTAAGACCATGGGTGAATTATTTATAAATCTGGTGCTCAGTTTTTTCATCTTTAAAAACATGGATTTAAACAGTGCCTGGCACACAGTAAACCCAAATTATTATTTAATATATTTATTATCTGTTATCTAAATATATTTATTATCTAAATATATTTATTATCTGTTAGGATAATGAAATAATATGAATTATTCCTGTAGTCCAATGCTTAACCTAAGTCTGACTGAGAAAGGAGTGTTTGTGGAAGGTTATCTGAGGGCACGTAGTTCATTTATTTCTCTAAATAATACAAAGGAAAAAGGATGTTCTAGGCTAGGACTTATGGGAATATCCATGGAAGTAGGATTGCTTCATTGGGTTACAGGGAAAAGGACTTGACTGGGAAGCAAACAGAACAATTGTGGGGTACTTACTGCCTGTTGGCCACTGTGCTGGACAATTTCACTTACTGGGAGGGCAAGGATGCGATGGGTAAAGAGAATGCTCAGAAAATGTTTTCTGGTTTATTTTTTATTGTTTTGTGTGTTGTTTTTTTTGATTCAGCCAATGTGACTCAAGCGACTTCAGAAACATTCACAGACGATCCTAGTAAGCTACCTTTGTTTATTTCTTGGCTTTCATCCTGGGGATAGAAGGATTGAGAATGATATCTATACAAAGAAAAATGAAGACTAGAAAAGAGGTTGGTGGGTACTCTGAGCTCATGCAGTGCCCTGTCTTAGATGCTTCTGACGCTATAAACATGCCCAATCTTTTTCTCTCCTCAATTCCCTTCTGTGTTAGTCCCTTACATTTACCCCACAGTCCATTGTTTAACTTTGATTTTTCTTGCCCCGTTTTAGATCATCGTCCCATATCCTACTTCCCTTTCTCCTTTTCCTACCTGCATTTTTCATTCTCTGTGTTGTATCTTGGCAGATCTGGTAAATGAACCCTCTACAGATGAAACAGGTAAGTTTTACTACAGTTCTTAAAAAATGGCATGATTCTCATTAGTATTCACAATATTTATTTCAGCACTTGAGTTAATCCTGTATTTTTATCTTTGGGAAAGGGATAAAGGGATGGTGGGACCGTTGTTCAGTGACAATGGGATAAAATGAAAGCGAGGTCTCCTAGTCCTCTAAAAAGATGAAAGAAAGTAGAGTAATAGCTAAAATAAGGCATGGATGATAAGGGCTTCCAAAAATTAGTATGTCAATAGGCCAAATATTCTTCAAAACAATATTACTGCAATTAACTCTATTCCATTGGATATTAGACACAAACCCAGCCATAGCCTTGATTTTGCCCTAATATCTCTGTTCTGCCTTTTTCTACTCTGCCTCCCCCTTCACCAATTCAAAGTCCTTCTCACACCTGCTGTTTTGTGCCTTTTCAGTTCTGGCTGATATCGAACCTTCCACAGATGACCAGGGTGAGTTCAGACCTGGGATCCCAGGGCCACCGGGGCTGTTCTGGGCTTTCCCCAGAGCTGACTATGGAAGGCAGTACAGCTGGTGAAGGATCCTAAGTAGACAGGGTTACAGTTTATGTATCACTTTCTTCCAATAGTTAAATGTAAATTAATGACATTTTGTGATCCCCTAACAAGCAGGAACTGTGCTAGGTGTGTGATATACAAAATACTGACACGTGATCTTTCGAAGTTTCCAAGACTAGATGAGTAAAGGCAAGACATATACACAAAGAAATGTATGGGAAGATAAAGGAAAACTTTCTAGAAGAGAAGAAATGGTCAAACTGAATCTTGAAGGAACTGGAGTAAGCCAGGCAGTCAAGGGGAATATGCATTTTAGCCAAAGGAAACAGCATGTTCAAAGATGTGAAAGCAAAATAGAGCTTGGCATATTGGGGAAACTGAGTTTTTTTAATGATTAGGGCCCAAAACTACAAGGAACAAGTAGGACATGAGAAGATAGAAACTAGATTTTTAACCAATATTTACTAAAAATATGCTACTTAGGTGCCATGAATATAAGGGTGAAAAAACTGCTTTTCTTCTACTAGATATCTTTTTTCTCATAGACAAGATAGATATCCAGATAACTTTATTCAGTTTCACAAAAATGCTATTATCAGGATAAGCAAAGAAGCTATGAAAGACTCAAAAGAAGTCCTTGACTATATTCATTGTTGGGGGTTAGTCTTTTCTGGAGGGCCCATTGACTAAGTTGCTTCTTTAGAAGACAAGTAGAAGTGAATCAAGTAAGTGGAAAGGGAAGAGCTTTTAGGTAAAGAAAACAATGTGGGCAAAGGCTTAGGATGGAAATGAAAAACTATTGTAGAACAGTTTATGCAAAGGAAAGTTCTAATCAGATCTATGGATTGGAAAACCTATGAAGATGCCGTTGCAGTAGTCCCAATAAAAAATGATGGCCTGAAGTAAGGCAGAAGTAGTGAAAATTAACTGTGAGCTGTAAGGGAGAGAAGACTGGTGAGATGACGTTCAGTTTTCCATCAGGTAGATGGTGGCTGTCAGGTGGATGGTAGTACCATTCACTGAAGAAATATTTCAATTGAAGGTAAAGATAATTAAGTCAGTTTGAGATCTGTTGGGTTTGAAGAGCCTTTGAAAAATCCATGAACTCTTCCATAAAATGGCAATTGGATTTATAGGTCTGGAACTTAGAAGAAAGATCTGGGCTAGAAGTATAAATTTGAGAATTCTCAGCACATACACCTGTGATGGAACCCATGGGATAGATAAGATCACCTGGCACACTTCAAAATTATCCTATTAGCAACTCTTCTGATCACATTTTTACAGGTCACTCCCATGGTGAGTCTATTCCCTCAAGATTCACCTTGTTCTTTGATTTGTTCTCCATTCAAAATGGGCCCACATTTAAACTACCCCTAGGTTAGGAGTGACTATCGCTATGACCCTTGCCATTCTTTATCAAATAACTTTTATCAAACAACCCATAATGATTTTAAATTGGAAAAAAAAGGAGAACCCATGATGATGCATCTTATTTAGAGAGAAGAACATTTCTTTTTTGAGGAAGAGCTTCTACAGGATAAAAATCTTTTCTCTCTTTAGCTCTAGGATAAAGCTCATCTGAGCACATGGCTCTTTGCCTTGTATCCCTGCTAAATTTGTTTATTGTCAACAACACAAAGATACTCTCAATACAAAAAATTTCTCAACTCTGTAGGAGAGAAAGGCAAAATTATAGTTCCCATCCTAACTTCTAAATCTCTTTAATTGTGTGAATCAAAATAAAACATTATGGGTTTTCTTTTAGAAGTTGCTAAAAAAGAGTTATTAACTCATTTGTTTCCTATCTATATGGGTATCCTACATGGGTCTCAAGTGAGATAACATGACAGTTGCAGAAGCAGTGACTTCTAGAACTAGTAATAACTGAATAAAATTTCTGCCTTCTAGCCTCGTCTAATGATAAAAATACCACTACAGGTATGATTGTTTCTCCTAAGATTTTTTTTTTTTCTTCCTGAAGATGCCTTGCCTCCTTGTTCTTTGGAGAATACATCTTCTAGTGTACATCCAATTCTTTCTCAAAGAATATTTTTAGTATCCTTTATTCTTCCTCACACATACCCTCTCCCTTCTTTTGAGCTCCTTTCCTAAAACTCATGGTGAAAGATAAAGATTGGACAACTGTTGGATGATCCTGAAACAATCCTTTCCCTAAATTCCCCTTGGACTTTATTTATGGTTAGTGGGTTGGGAAGTTGCTGCAAGGACTCAATATTACTATAGATAGCACGGCTAAAATTGCTTTCTCTAATATACTGATAATTCTGATGTGCAGCTAGGGTTGAAAACTACTGGAACAGAGAAATAATTATGCACTTAGAAGTCTCAGTCTTCAGAATGGGGTTATCAGCATTTGGGTTTGATATTTCGTATTGCCATCTGGATAGCTCTAAAAGGGTTTTTTCCTAGAAGAGCCCTCAGAGATTATTTTAGCCACTTCTACTTCAATAGGGAAGCACCTAAATTTCATTTTAGTCAATTTCCTACTGCTCTGTTTTGGTGAGTAGGAAGGAGATGCCCAACTTACAATGATTCTCTGTGGAGACTACTTTGTGTGTTTTTTCCACTCCTCCTCCATCCCTTTAATCCTTTGTTTATACCTCTCCTGCTTGTTATGCCTCTCCCTGTTTGTTTGTTTTTTTGGTGTGTGTGTGTGTGTGTGTGTGTGTGCTGGGCTTCTTCAGAGTGCCGGGATGAGAAATTTGCTTGCACAAGACTCTACTCTGTGCATCGACCAGTCAAGCAATGCATTCATCAGTTATGCTTCACCAGGTAAGGGATCACAGAATGCCCAGAGAGCATCTTCCATGATAGTGTTTTCATGTCAGTAACAATTTCATGAGCACCCACTATGGAATTTCAGTCTTTGAAGGAACAGAATTTTTTTTTAGCATAACCCTCCTAACTATTCCTGAAGGCGCCAGCTAGAACCTGGAGTCTGGATTGAAGTATAGAGAGAACAAGTTGACTAACAAGTCTAGACGCTAGAGGGCAAATAAAGGTGAGGACTGGAGGAAGGGTAGTCATGGGGGAAACACAGATATATTGAATTTATTATGTCATAGTAAAAGACTGAAATGAAAGATCCAAGTCTGAAGGTAGAAAATAATGGGGAAGAGTATTAAGCTTGACTCTAGGTGGAGTGTGCAAAGTGTTACTAAGAAGAATAATTAATACCATTTCATCCCCTCTTCCTTGGAAGGAGGCGGGGAAGAAAGTCTAAAATACTTAAGGAAGTCCAGATAAGGAAGAGAGGGGAATACAGGAGTACTAGGCCTATGCTAGTTCTCCCTCTCAGTGATTTCTCTGTCTCCTTCCTTAATCATGACCTTGGGACTATGACAGTTTACGACGCATGTACATTATCAACAATGAGATCTGCTCCCGTCTTGTCTGTAAAGAACATGAAGTTATGAAAGGTAAGATGACATCTGTGTTTTTAGTGGAGGAACAGTTATGAGCAACGTAAATAAGGACACAGTGCTAATGGATCCAAGGTCTGGCTTTGGAGGAGAGTTTTAGGCAGCCCGTTACTTCCATCTGTCCCTGCTCCACCAAGTTACCCCAAATAATCTAAGTAAAGCAACATGCTTAATACATTAAAATGACCCTAAGAAAAGTAGCCCCAGATCTCTTCCCAACTAGACTGTAACCCCCAATCTCTCCTGCATATAGATAGAGTATTCTGAAGCTCTGGCTGCTTTGAAGATTATTCACTGGGGTTCTAGGTGAAGAGGCCGAGTCGGCCAGTACAAATAATAGACTCTACTAGTCTGCAGCCATGTTCCTAACTCTAAAAAGAAAAAAAAAAACACACATTAATTTAGAGACAGTAATGTTTGGAATGGGCCTACAAATGAATTAAAAATAGACTGGACATTAAAACTGGCTACATTTTAAATAGTCCACCACTTCCAGGAACGATTTGCATTGTTCACTGTGAAATTTCAGAGGTGGAGGAAGGTAGAAAGACTTTACAAAAACAATTAAAAGGGTTGAAAATGTGTGACCATGCAGGTGGGAACAAAGATACTTTTTATTTTTCCCATCGCCAGCCCCAAAAGGTGGCTGTGGTTGGTGAAGTTACCACAGACAAGCCACTTCTGACTCAGCAGCCCACCTCGCACTGAGCTCCTGACTAAGAGTTGTACTTAACTTCGCAGAAGGAAACTTGCTGCTTGCCCCCATTGGCTTTGTGCAAGCCACCTGCAAGGGAAGCACCTTGAGATTGAGGATGAGTATTTGGGACTCTAGGCACTTTCAAGTGTCTCAGGGGACCTAGTCAAGTTAGTTGTTTGCACATAGTAAACACTTAAATATATATTGAGTGGTTGGACCTCATTTTTTGGCTAGTTAATAAGCCATGATTAGAAGAATTGGGAGCGAGGTATACAAAGGAAACTAACATTTACTGACCACCTGTACTTTGCATATATTGTTTCATTTTAATACAACTAAACTGTTGAGGCAGGTGTTTTAATGTTTATTTTACAGAAGAGTCAAGTTCATAAATGTTAAGAAATTTTCTAGTAAGTTGTAAAGAACTATTAAGTCTCAGAGAGGGATTCTAACTAGGGTCTATTTCTATTCAAACTTTTCACTCCACCACAATGCAGTCTTCTCTTTGTCTTAAAACATGAGCCCTTGGAATCTTCCTGCATTCTCATCCCATGGTCTGCTTCTATTCTAGATGAGTTTTGCCGTCAGATGGCTGGTCTGCCCCCAAGGCGACTCCAACGTTCCAACTACTTCCGACTTCCTCCCTGTGAAAATGTGAATTTGCAGAGACCTGTTGGTCTGTGATGAACGAGAGAAGAAGAATGTGTGGATGGGAGGAAAAGAATGCTCTAGGAAGAGGGAACTCCTTGTCCAACCATTGTCAACTAACTCATCCACATTAGTATTTCTTAAACCAGTCCTTTTGCACTGTTTAGCTTTTGCCCCTACTCCCTGAGTTTTCACCCAGACTGATAACATTTATCTCATTTTTCAGTACTTACAAAACAAAGTCTATATTATTGCATAGTTTTACTGCTTCCCAATATTATAGCCATAAATGATGACCACATGGCTTATATACAAACACTCTACATGCAATTTCAAGGGAAAATAGACTTAAAGTTAATAATATTCACTATTGAATCTGTCTGAGATAGATTTCAGGGTGGAAGAAGCTATTACTGTCTATTTTGGCTAGCCACAGAACTTCATTTACTTTCCTGAGTTTCCTAGATTAACTCCCCATTCATCTACAAAATCATAGTCCTTTTACTCTTATTTTAACTATTTTGCTGATTGGCCTAACATTTGCCTGGAAGGTCCTCTTTATGAGAAAGATCATGATAATTTTTTGTATTCCTAGAAAATTCTCCAGAGCCAAGAGTTATACAACCCCACCAGCAATATAAAGACCAAAATGTTGTCTTCTGCTAAACTCAGAGGCTGAGGCTAAGGAGAGGGGAGTATGCCAAGTATAGAACTTGGACTCAGGACTCCCTATTCAAGTTTTGATGTGGTTGTCCAATCGGCAAGTAGGGCTGGAAAGTAAGTCTCATTTTCTTGTTCATTTATGGTAGTATTGGGGTTAACCCATTTCCACAGGTTAATTAGACAACTAACATCAAATCATATCACTGGTCTGAGTTTTCGCTAACTTTTCTTCTCACCACTTACCAAAATCTGTAGAGATTATTGTGCAAATAGATTCTGGAATAGCCTGATTTGGGGCCTAAGAAGGGCATTCAGACCTGAACTTTAATAGACAGGCATTAAGTTTATCTAATGGTTTATAGGAAAAAGTAAAAGAAACACAATATTTAAACAACCCACATTCTTATCCTGGATCTAGCAGTAGCCAGGTAGCCTCAGATAAGCCATGTTTCCTCATTAAGCCCTGCTTTAATTTCTCCCTCTTTAACATGAGAGGTTAAATTTACGTTAGTTCTAAGGTTTCTTTTAATTCTATGATTCTCGAGATTTAAATGTATGTTCATATTTCTTGGAGACTAGATACAGTCTAATTCACAACAACCATGTCTTCTTTATAAGGGAGGAAATACCCTATATTAGGACAGCAATCCACAATATGATAGAACAAAATTCCACCATAAGTGAAAAATTATATATTATGAAACTTCCATCTGAATAACTCAGTATCCTTTTTAAAAAGTCAATGGAATTCAAGTAAGAGCTAGGAGACTGAGACAACCAGTTACATATGACAAAATGCCATTCGGTAGGGGGTGGATTTCTTTCTTATTGCTAAGAAAACTATCTAACCGAAGATTGGATTCTTGCTCTTAAGAAACAATTTAGTTTAATGGAATTTGCACAACTGATAAAAGAGAAATGTTAGAAAAGCT
The DNA here is from genome assembly GCF_004115265.2 of Rhinolophus ferrumequinum. Classification (NCBI taxonomy): domain Eukaryota; kingdom Metazoa; phylum Chordata; class Mammalia; order Chiroptera; family Rhinolophidae; genus Rhinolophus; species Rhinolophus ferrumequinum. The sequence continues at coordinate 24,933,159 of NC_046293.1, read as the reverse complement.
CCAAAGCATGTAATCTCTGCTCCAGTCTCTAGAAGTAAATGTACTCATATATAGACAGACATATTAAATTCATATTGTAGCCACTGCAGAAAAATCTCATAGGCACAGAGTTTCCAAGAAGAATCACATAAGAATCTCTTCATGAACTTGACCCTCCTACTTCATATTGAACGATAGGTGGCATTCCCACCAGAAATCACTTCAATCCCAGTATTGTGTATATTGCAAATTAAACATTTTAAAATATTTTTTCCCCAATTTCTTTCTCAGAAGAGAGAGGTCTTTGGTCTGGTTATTTCTTTTTCTACTTTATGTTTAGAAAGAAGACCCAAATGCATGCTTTTATCCATTTTGAAAACTAAATACCAATATTGTTCAAATTTCTCTGTTCTGTTATTTTCTGTTGTATCCTTCACTCCATAACTTTGCTGTTGGTTCTCCAACATTCCAAATTTATTTACTCTCTTCTGGGTTAGACCCTCCTCAGTTCACCAGAAAATTCTTTTTCTTTTCTGCCCTCTTCAGGCTCAACTGTCTTGCTTGGTGAAGTTTCATATTTTATTCTTCTTTCTCTTTTGCATGATCAAATTCCTGTGTTTTGCCATTTCTCATTGTTCTTATGTTCTCTGCCTTTTTTACTGTTCTTGTTATGTAAACCAAAATTTCTTACTCGTTTCTCAGCCTTTCTTTCCTCATCCTTATAGTCTTATTTTCCCCCATAACTTTCCCCTAAGAATGATCCCGGGACAAAGTTTTGGGGGTTGTTTTTGGTCCCAGTTCTTTCCTTCTGTATCCTCTTCCCCACTGGCAGATTTCCATTTGCCTCCTTTTCGTTTCTTTTCCCCCTTGCCTCATTTCAGATCCCTGATGTTCTAGTTTTCTTTCCTTGTTCCTCCCATGAAAGGATTTGAAAACATTTTACTCTTTAAGATATTAGTATTATTCTTTTCCTGGTGAACACAAATGACAACCTCCTTAAGCAAGGAATTTATGTTGATGAGAAAGAATTACTTGAACCAAAACAATGGATCTTTAATGTTGGAATTAAAGGATTTGATAAAAGTTAGGCAATTTTTAAGATCTAATGTCTTCCTGTACCTTGAAAAGATAGCAGGTTCCTCTGCCTACCCATAAGGTTCACCCTTATTTTCTCTTCCAAAGTTGAGTTGATCCTGCTCTTTTTTCATATTTCATGCTTATGATTAAAGAAAGTTCTCCTTTCTCCTTGAATGAGCAAGTTCTGGAAATTCAAGTGTGCACTGTACTCTCTAAATATAGTTCCATGCACACTTTCTCTATTATTTTCACTTACAGGCAGATGGTGCAAACCCCAGCTGGTGTCCCCACTTCTGGGCCTTACTTTTGATGACATCAAGCAGATATGACATCAAGCTGCTAGCCACAAGCTCCACCCTCCTCTGCTTCAAGGTGCTTGTGGCAAAAGTTAAATGTTTAACCAAATATTTTATACCTGGTCAGAAGGTGTGAGCAATTTGCAACCTCTAAGTTTTCCCCTTCCTTCTGTAACACAGTTGTAACACAGTGAAGAAGGATACCTGAGAAGAAACAGGAAAAAAGATAGAAGAGCACCAGACAAGAGAGTTAAGGAGATGGGAGAGTGATGACAGGTTAACATCAAGGCAGGGGAGCCTGCAGGTTACAAGATAGGAATTCACAAATCTGTATGCGAGAAGGGAATTTGGCAAGTGTGATGAAGAGGTCCTAAGAGATCTGGAACCTTACAGGGTAGAATGGAAGGATATTGGGACAACCGTGGAAGGACTGTCATAGTTTTGTCAACTCAGGGAGGCAAAAAATTAGTTAAAAATACAACACTCCAATAAAAATTAAAATGCGTGTATCTTTTAGTGAAAGTGACTTGTTGAGTTTCTCTGTGATGGAGAGAAAAACAGGTGGCCAGTTTTTTTTTTGTTGTTTTTTTTTTTTCTCTAAAAGCCAGTCAAGCAAAGCGAGAAGCAGAAGCAGCAGTCAAACGACAACTTCTGGGCAGTCTAAGATGGAAAAAGCAAATATTTATATAAATAGAGGTGCAGAGCCCATAGCTTCCTGTTGTCAAATGGAGCTTCACTTCACCTCAAACCCTCAACTTTTTTTAAATAGCTGCTACAAGTTTATGTTTTTCTAATTTGTTCAGTCACTTTCAATAAGGTTCTAGTATTTTCCAAACTGCAGGGTCCTGCAGTTTTTGTTGGCTTTTTTTTTTTTCCTGTCTCTGGTGTTTGTCTCTTTCCTCTCCATTTTCTTTTCTTTTGTGCTTACCTAACCATACATATATACTGTGTAGCTTTATGGAGTACATTATTAAATTTGTGTAACAATTCATAAATATTGAGTTCAGGATGAGATCATAAATTTGTGTGAGATTCACCTCCTCCCTGAAACCCCTAAAAAAAGGTAACAGATGAGTTTTTTTTTTAAATAATGTTTTGTATCTCCTTTGCATTATTTTATTTTATTGGATAACAGTGTGTTTTTTCCAGGACCCATTACCTCCAACTCAAGTCGTTGTCCTTCAATGTAATTGTGGAGGGTGAAGCTCAGCTCCAAGTCCAGTTTTCAATCTAGTTGGGGCAGGTGGGGGCGGCGGGGAGGTGTGCAGCTCACTGGCCCATGTGGGAATCAAACCAGCAACCTTGTTAAGAGCATACACTCTAACCAACTGAGCTAAACAACCGCCCCAATAGATGAGCTTTGAGCAACTATATGGAAATATTATAATCGAAACCAACCTGAATTGTACTTAAGGGATCAATGGCTATTGAGGTATCAACTGCGTAATTATATACTATTTCCTAACATGTTGTTCTGTCCCAAATGGTTGAACACAGGAATTACAATGAAGAGTAATTAGAACTGCACAGAAAAACATTGTGTCTATTGTATAAAATTATACTCATATATCCATCCATCCATCCATTCTTGAATATGGATGAGATTTGGGGAAAAGGGAGGTAAAGTAATATTTAATACAAATAAGCTTATGAAATGTGTAATACTAACATCAAAATCAATAAGTACTGAAAACAAAAATTACTTCTAAAATGTTCACTTAATTCATAATTAAAGTATGATTCATAAGAATCACAATGTTCTAATGATATAAAACAGGAGTAATTTCTCTCTTGCCATGTAGAAACTAAAAAATGTATCATTTATGTACAGAACATCTAGACCTCAAATCAACGTAGTTCTAGGTATAATAATACGTATGTTTATATCATCCTGTTCATTTTAATATAAAAGAATTTGTGTTTCTTTCGGGGCTAGTCCTGACCTGGCATTCACTAGTCATGTGATCTTAAATGAATAATTTCTCAACTGTAAATTGGTGGCAATACATCTGTGTTTCTGAGAATTAATAGGATCATACATGTTTCAAAGATTTTGCACCTATAATATTATATACAGAGGGTACCAAATAGGATTTTGAATAGGATCATACATTATTCAAAGACTTTGCACCTATAATATTATATACAGAGGGTACCAAAAATGTATACACATTTTAAGAAAGGAAAAAATTGTATTAAAATTGTAATACTCAACATATATCGATAACAAAAGAAGAATACAAGTCATGTATATACATTTTTTTTGGCACCCCCAGCATTTAATAAAACTGTAAGACATTTTTCTACTTAAACTGATTGGTTTCTCCCTCTGTCCTTGAGTAGTTTAACTCTTCTATTCTTTCCCTTGTAACAAATGAGGTGACTCTTGCTGGTTACATTGTGAGTAGGCAGGTGTAGAAACCTGTAAAGGGTGGACAATACCATGAATACTAGTTTCTCTACAGCTTAAGGTTTCTAATTTAATTTTTTTTTCAGCATCCAAAATCTTTTTAATAACATTGAAGGATCCAAGGTTAGTTTTTGTAGGCACAGCTGGCCCATCAGCCTCTGTTGCTCTAGAACTGTGTCCCTTGGAGGGCGGATAGGATTCAGTCCCTTGAAGTCTCTGAATTAATCAGGAAATTTTTTTTGAGGTGAAATTTACACAACATAAAATCAACTATTTTGAAGTGTAAAATTCAGTGAACTTTCGGCCTCTGTGGATTTATATTTCATATAAACGGAATCATACACTATGTAGCATTAGGGTCTGGGGCATAAATTAATAATTACATAGCATATCCAGGATAATTATTTCAATAAGGATAATGTGAACTTTACTTCTTTTTATGCTGTACCCATACCTCCTTTAAGGAACCTGTGGATGAAGATCTAAACTAACCAGGATGCGTGGGAGGCGGGGTCATGGTAAATAAATGAACCAAAGTGCCGAATACACTGAACGGCTCAGAGGTGTTTTTGTTTGGCTGTGCAGCAGTAGTTGACCCTTCCTATCCTACTCTCATAACAAAGTGAAGACTTCCTTATTGGTACTTTTAGCCAATGTGTGGATGTGTAGGGGGAGGGCAGGCATCAAGGGGGAGAAGGAAACCCAGCTCAATTACGTACTAAAGAATTTGGAGCAGCTGATAGGGTCAGGCGCCCCTTAACGACGGGGATTTGTTCTGAGAAATGTGCTGTTAGGCAATTTCATAGCCTGTACAGCGTGTTACTGTACAAAACATGAGATTAAATCAAGCACAAGAGAAAATGATGCAATCAAGACTCACTAAACACGAGACTGTATGAGGCTGCTGCCAGTACATAACACAGAATACTGCTTACAGAGAACTTTTTTTTGTAAGTAGAAAGAGTACACTCTAAAAAAATGATAAAAAGTGTAGGATAGAAAATACATAAACCAGTAACAGTGGTTTGTCATTATCAGGTATTATGTTCTGTACATACTGTGCTGTACTTGTATCCGACTGGCAGCACGGTAGGTTTGTTTACACTAGCGTCACCACAGACACATGAGTAATGTGTTGCACTGCAGTGTCAGTAGGCAACCAGAATTTTTCAACTCCATTATAATCTTATGGGACCACATGATTGTCCCATGTCTGCAATGTTTCTCACATCTCTTCAAGAATACCAAATAATTAAGTCAAGAGGGGCTGTGATTTAATTAGCAGTAGAAGAAAGGCAATGATCAGCACAGACCCTAAAAAAAAGAGAACCCAGGAGGAAGAATTTGCCAATGTGATGCCAGGACTTCCTAGAGCAGGAGGTGATCTGATTCAAATGACTGTTAGGGACTATTTAGATAGAAATATAGTATGAGAATCTCAGAACTACTCACTCACATTGCTAATCAGAAAACTTTGAACCCTGAAAACAAATAAGTCATTGACGATCACAATTATATTTTTGAAATGTCTGGTCTTCTAAATATATCAGCTATTGTAAGATAATATTTTATGAAAACAGTTGTTCTTTATAGGATACCTTCCATGCACTAGGCAACATGCTGAGTCACTTGTTTATATTACTTTTAACACTCCTGCAAGATAGTTTTTTCACTCTGAACCTCAGTGTTCATGTCTGAAAATTAGGATAATAATCCCTACCTCTTGGACTTAAGTGAAATAATATATGCAACATGATTAGCACAGAAAGTAAGTGCACAGTAAAGGTTAGCTGTCATTATTATTTGTTCACATTTTACATATGGGAGAAAAATAAAACATAGGAGATGAAGCAGCACACTCAAAGACACTTTGCTAGGAAATGGTGCAGATAGAATTCAAGTCTTTATGTGCTTGATTACAAAACCAAACTTTTCCCACTACCCTCTACCATATCTTATATGTGCATGATCAATGAAGCTTCTTTAGGTAATTTTCCCATCAAAAATAACTCTGTTTTTTTTAGCCTTTTGCCCAGCCCTAGGCTTTTGATGAATGCTTGCTTAGTTACTCTCTCAACCTCAGTAAGTCCTGGGCAGCTGCACAGCAGAAGTTGAGTAATTCCAGTATATGTTTAAAGTCCTGTCCTTCAACTTCTTCATGCCCCAGAGAAATTCAGTAATATGGCTGGCAGTAAACTGAGAAAAACAAAAATTGGGAAATGCAGAAGTTGAAGTACTCCAAAAACCACACTTTCACCCAAGCAGACCCCTTTTTGGGGCTCTTTCAAAAACAACAAGGTATCATATTGAACAATCTACCTGGTGTCCAAAAATAGTGGCCTGGGGAGTCATGTCTGAGCTTGTTGACTCAGTCACAGGAATGTGTACTCTGGAGGATTCCCAAGGGGCCTGCTGGATGCACATACTGGCCATAATGAAACCTCACCTTGTGCTTCTCATGATGACAATTAGCTGTGGTGAAGTCCAGATGTCCAACACTTAACCACCAGATGCACAATTTCCAAGTCATGTTGTTTTTGTTAAAAATAAGCTCACCAGGTTGTCCAGGGGTTTTTCAAGAGAAGTTAGTGCAGGGAGAAGGTAGTTAGTAAGAAAAATAACTTTTAAAAATAGCTGAATGAAACCCCACAAAATTGTTTTTCTTAATGTCACTAACTCCAAATCCCCAGGAATGAAAAATGCTATTGTAATTATAAGAGATGTATGTTTCCTTCCTTTAAAAGAAGGAAGGTGAATAGGGAATACAATTTTCTGAGAAATAAAGCTATTTTTCTTATGCTGGACAAATCATACCTCTTTACTGTTGTTTTACAGCCATTATACAAGTTATTTAACTCTCGATTTTGTTAGAAAGTTTTCCTTCACAAGCTTGTATGAAATATGAGTAACGTCTGAATTTTATCTGTCATCATTGTTTTGTTATGAGCCATCACTCAAACGAGACTCAGCTACTCCTGGTTGCTAAAACCTAAGGAGCACATCCCCGCAGTCCCGCCCTTGCTCCTGTTCCTGTCACCCTGAAAGAGGCTAAGAAATCTTATCAAGCGTATTCCACATATTCCATATACCATGCTTTCACATTCACATACATTAGTTAAGGAGATCCTCGGAATGACTTTATGAGGAAAGTCTTCTCTCCCAATGTCATGCAATTAGTTCAATGAAAGGCCAAATCTAGGGCCCAAGTCTTTCTGTTTTCAAAAACTATCCTCCAGCAATTCTCTGCTCTACACTCTTTATTTATTAAAATTATATCCATTCATCAACATCTCAAAAAACACTATGTCTATCATGAAGCATTGACTTCTATCATCTATGGAAGAGAGACGGTATTATACTGTTATACAAAAGGGTAGGAGAGACAACTGTTTGTGACACTTTAGCCAAGGACTCGTACTTCCTATAGAGAATCATTGTTTCTCAATTTTTTCCCCTGTTAAACTGTAAAATAAGAAATGCCTAAGTATATGAGGATATAATCCCAAACAACCCATGTTAGGCTGAAATTGCCCTGGAATCTATGTTTTATCTTCGATATTTACATGGTGCTATATTAGCAACCACACTTGTGGGCCTGCCAGATGTGGGTTTATTGTACATACAGAGGAAAATTAAAATTGTTGAGATCTTCCCTGTTCTGAGGCCTTTTACTTTTTACATGAGGGTGGGGGAAAATACTGGGGGAAAGCGATGCATGTAAGGAAAACTAATGTGCACGTTATAGTCTGCTCTAAATAATTTTTTAAATAAAAAATAATGCTTTCTCATAATCTTTGGAAAACTTTTACATTCTAGGATAGAATGACATGTTTATCCTGGCTTTGACTTACTCCCTGATATATTGCTATGCACTCAGATTTAGGCATATCTCCAGACATGCTTATCCTATTTAGAGAAGTATAGGGCTAATGAACACTAAGGTTCCTTCAATTTTGACATGCTATGATACTGTAATTTTCAGATGTATCTTTTATTAACACTTAATTCTTTTATATTGTCATTTTTAAGTATTGTCTATTTTTAAAGCTTGACAAAATTATAAATTGCTTGAAGAACTATAATGTACATCATTGTTCCCCTTCAAAGCTCAACCTTATGTTTTCTCATTATAGATCTTCAATAAATATTAAATGAATAAAATTCAGTTTTCAAAGATGGTGTTCACAAATTACTTTCAAAAGCACTTTTTGATTTCCACCAAAGGAATAGAACATCAAAACAGACACAATAGAATATTTTTGTTCTTTAGCACCTTCATTTTCAAATACTGAATATCTAAAACATATATGTTGGAGATCACCTTTATATAATCTATACACGAAAAGTAAGATTTTCAAAATAGAAGGAGATATATTGCAAGAATGTACACTGAGTATTTTGTGTGGTATATATCAGATTTTTCCAATACCTTATCAAATCTACTTCATAAAATGGGATGAATAAACACCCACAGATAATTCTGCTTCAGAAACCAATTTGGAGGAATTGACTCACTAGCCACCTTTCTATATTATTTCTCATACTACCTGGTCTTGTATGTTTCCCAATATGCAGCATTTCATTTTTCTTTGGCTGAGGCTTATGTCCCATCATTGAACTGAAAGATGAGGAAAACATTCTGGCTAAAAATGTGGCCAACAGATAGTCTTGACAAAACAAATTGCTCAAAGTCCTTGTTTCAACTGTCTAAATCTTTTATGTGAAAAGTTGTATCTTGCGTAAGTCATTTATTGAGTTTGCTTGACATATACAACCAAACCCAATTCTAAATTATACAGTAATGTAGATGGAAAATCCTTCTCTGTAGTTCTGATGAAGATTTCTAACCTGACATGACCAACCCAATTAAAATCTGTAGAGCTGATTTTACCAGCATGACAGTGTTGCATGTGCTTTGATGTAAGACTGACTTGGGTTCAAATCTCAGTTCCAGTCTTTCTACTTTCCAGCTATTGGCTGCTGGTAGGTAACACATTTGTGAATAGAAGAATGGAATCGTTCCTGAAAGGCTAAGCAGAAAGGAAGGCCCTTACCTGAGAAGTTATTGTAACTTTTAAAGCAATAGCTTCATAATTTTGGCCGGATTTGGTGTGTGTGTGTGTGTGTGTGTGTGTGTGTGTGTGTGTGTGTGTTTGTGTGTGTGCTTGAAATAGCTGCCATTAAGAAGCATGTGATCGCCAGATGGGTACTTGACTTATCAGGGGGATCACTTCATAGATTGTGTAGATGACTGACCAATGCGCTGTGCACCTGAAGCTGAAGTAGAATAATATTGCATGTCAACTATAATGTATATTATATATAGTCCCGGGATGTAAAGTACAGCATATGGAATATAGTCAATGGTATTGTAACAGCTATACACGTGTATGATGTCAGAGGGGGAGTAGACTTGTGGGGGTTATCACTTTGTGAGGGGTGTAAATGTCTAATCATTATGTTGTTTTGTACACCTAAAAAAAAAATATGATCCACTTCCAGTAGTTTTGAAAACAGGGACTCAGATATGTGTACACATTATTCACAATAGCCAAAAGGTGGAAACAACCCAAATATCTGTCAACAAATGAGTAAATAAATAAAAGCGGTGGGGTGACCGGATGGCTCAGTTGGCTAGAGCGCGAGCTCTGAACAGGTTTGCCGGTTCGATTCCCACATGGGACAGTGAGCTGTACCTTCCACAACTAGATTGAAGACACGAGCTCCTGATGAGCTTCCAGAGGGGTAGCCGGATGGCTCAATTGGTTACAACATCGGCTCTCAACAACAAGGTTGCCAGTTCAATTATGGTAGGCTGCGTCCCCTGCAACTAAAGATTGAAAATGGCGACTGGAGTTGGAGCTGAGCTGCACCCTCCACGATTAGATTGAAGGACAACTACTTGGAGCTGATGGGCCCTGGAGAAACACGCTATCCCCTAATATTCCCCAATAAAATTTATAAAAATAAATAAATAAAAGAGGTATATATGTATAATGGAATATCATTCAACCATAGAAAGGAATTAAGTTCTGGTACATACTATACCATGGATGAATCTTGAAAATGTTATGCAAAGTGAAATAAGCCAGACACAGAAGGACAAATACTTATACAAATAGGCAAATTCATAGAGACAAAAAGTAGATTAGAGGTTACCAGGGGATGGGAAAAGGAGGGAATGGTGGTTAATGGTTGCAGAATTTCTTTTGGGGATGATGAAAAGATTTTGGAAACACATAATGGTGTTGGCTGCACAGCATTGTGAATGTAATTAATGCCACTGAATTATACACTTAAACAAGCGTGGAATCACAAAAAATACAAAAACAAACCAAACTCAAACCAAATAAAAAAGAAGCATGTGGCTAAGCAATGGGCCAGTTTTCTTATTTCTGGCTGGAACAAAGGGGCATAATTTAAAGAGAATATGAAAGAAGAACTAATACAGCTTTGCATAGTCATGTGACACACAAACTGCAATATCAGTGTGGGAGCTTCTCGCTGGGGCAGTTGGGAATTTTTTCTTTTCTATTTTTTTTGATTTAGAGATGGTACCATCTCTGAGAATTAAAATTTATCTTTTGGAAGAGAGAGAGAGAGAGAGAGAAACAGAGAGACAGAGAGAGAGAGAGACAGAGAGAGAGAGAGAGAGAGCATGTGTTGTTCTCTGGACAATTGGATGAAAATATGGTAAAGTCCAGAGACAACTTAAAAGGATCAGATTTCACATGTCTATATCCCACTGTGGCTTCTGCAGAAGAAGTCTCCTTCCCTCCTTCCCTCATCCATCTATTCTATGGAATTGAGTACCAAAGGTGACTACCATCTATTGTCTTTCTGGCACCCTGCAGAATTTTTTTCAGAAATAATTAAGACTTGGAGAAATTAATGTCTAGAGAGGAAGCATAGGTACTTGGGTGAGAATAATCCCTGAGAATACAAGGTAGAGCTCCCCTGTGGAAACTGGGAAAACAGGCTTTATAACAGAGTAGACTCAAGGACAGGAACAAGGTTAGGAATGGTTTGTGGTCATGAGCAGGGCCCCTGAGAAGAGTTTAATTTGGGGGAAAATTTCTCTTAAACTATAGTAAAGCCATAATTAACCTATTAATGTATGACTTCTCTCACATGCATTAATTCCCTTTGGTTTCTCTAACGTCTCAGTAAAATCTGCTGTATCTTTACACTTTGTTGTGGTTGTGTTGGAATAAAGTGAGAGATCTCATGGTAAAGAAAAGTGAGGCTTGCCCACATTAAATCCACTCCCTCCTGCAGAACCCTTGGGAGTGAAGTAGCATCAAGCCATCCTTGTCTGGGGACCCACAGTGGAGCTAAGAGGAATATGAAATTCATAGGATCAGTGACCATGAGCACAACTCAGGAGTATACAGGAGACTTTGTCCCTACCACCAGCTTTCCTAAATATGCTTACTGTGTATTTAAAGTGATTAGCACAATGCCTAACCATAACAAACACTCAAAACTCTTAGCTGTTACTTGGATAAACTTACTTTAGAAATTTTCCTTAATGTCCTTGGATTGATGGGGTGAGGAGAGAAAGGGTAGGGCAAATAGGGAACTCTAAACATCTCCGGTTTAACAAAGGGTGAAATTAGAAAATTTCTACTTGGGGCGTGGAATGCTAAGAAGCACCAGCGAGCACTCTTTCTTCAACAAGCCAATCATCCAAGAATCTTAGACTGAGAAAGGAGATAAGAGGTTGTCTATTACGATCTCCCAACCAGTAGTCCTTTCACTGGATCGCTGGGCCAGTCAGGTCTCTTGTTATGTGATGTGTACTTTTCTTTCACATCAAACATCAGTTTTAATTATATATTTACGTGTTCAGTTACTTGATTGATGTGTTTTTCCCACTTGACTGTAAGTTCCATGAGATCCTCATTGATTCATTCAACAATATTTTTCAGGGTCTGCTACATGCCAACATGCCAACATTGTGTATCACTATGGGGGGGAAAATCAGACAAAAATCCCCTTCATCATGGACCTAAGATTCAAGGAGGAACATAGAAAATAGTGTTATTTTAAGTAATAAATGCTAAATACAAATATAAACTAGGGGAAGTGTTTGGATGGTGAAAAATGTTGACATTTTCAATATGGTCACTAGGAAAAGCCTCAACTACATGAAAGTATTTGAGTAAAGAAATAAAAAATTAAGAGATCAAGCCGTAACTCTATATAGGGAAAGAACATACCAGACAGAGGATCCAGCAAGTTTAAAGGCAGAGGCAGCAGCATGTGTTCTTTGCGCAAGAAAGGAAGGGAGTCAAAGACGATAAGGTCAGCAGGAGCAGATGGTATAGGGTCTGTGAGCCATTGTAAGGATGTTGGCTATTATTGAGTCACGGAGAGTTTTGACCTGATCTAAAATGTTTTTGAAAGGATTACTCTAATTGCTGTGTGGAGAATAAACTGTAATTGAATAAGGGTGGAAGCAGGAAGACAGGTGGGTGGAAGCAGGAAGACCAGGTGGGAGGCTAAATGCTATAATGCAGTCTACTTGGATGTGGAGGTGGTAAAAGTGGTCCATTTCCTGGATTTACTGTGTAAGCATTGTTCACAGGATTTGCTAATGGATTGGGCATGGGATTTAAAAGGAAGAGAGCAATCAAGGAAGACTGCCAGGTTGGACTGTGCAATGGGAAGAATGACACTGTTATTGAGGTAGGGAAGATGACAAGAGGAGCAGGTTATGTGTTGGGAGAAAGAACAAGTGCTCAGTTTTAGGCATGTTTAAGATGCCAGTCAAACATCCAAATGGAGACACTGAGGCACAAGTTGGACACATTTGCCTTGAATTCTATAAGACTATAGATTTGGACATCATCAATGTATAGATAGTATTTAACGTCTTGAGGTAGGTAGAGAGCATGGACTCTAGCTGCTCTGCTCACCACTGTATCCTCAGTGCCTGGCACAGTTTCTATCATGTAGCATTAAGGCTCTATTGAATTAATCAATAGAATGTGTAAGGAGTGAGATGGGAGAGAGAATCAAAATCTTTAATAGACTGGGGCCGGCCCAGTGGCTCAGGTGGTTAAGCTCTATGCTCCTAACTCCGAAGGCTGCCGGTTCGATTCCCACATGGGCCAGTGGGCTCTACAGTGGGCTCTACTACAAGGTTGCCAGTTCAATTCCTCGAGTCCCTCAAGGGATGGTGGGCAGCGCCCCCTGCAACTAAGATTGAACACAGTACCTTGAGCTGAGCTGCCACTGAGCTCCTGGATGGCTCAGTTGGTTGGAGTGCATCCTCTCAATCACAAGGTTGCCAGTTCGACTCCCGCAAGGAATGGTGGGCTGCGCCCCCTGCAACTAGTAACGGCCACTAGACCTGGAGCTGAGCTGCACCCTCCACAACTAAGACTGAAAGGACAACAACTTGACTTGGAAAAAGTCCTGGAAGTACACACTGTCACCCAATAAAGTCCTGTTCCCCTTCTCCAATTAAAAAAAAAAAAAACTTAAAAAAAATCTTTAATAGACTGCATTGTATGAGGACAGGAACTTAAAGCCTCTTCTTTAAAAGCCCAACTTGTTTTCCAAGTTCAATGCAGTCATTGAGATGCTGATTCTGCCTGATGAAACATTCTTTTTGCACTGTTTGAGATGCTGCTGCTTCTGACTTCAATTTAATATACAGCTTTTGTGGAAAAGTTGGTTTATGCAAAAATTACTCTTTGGTGTAATCATGTAGTCTTCTGGCAATTCTTGTAACATGATCAGAAAGAAAAAAGAACCAGTGGTTTGGGAGGCAAAATTTCTCTTTTGGTGCTGGTCTCTATTGAGATTCATTCCGAGATTGTTTAAACAAGGGAATAGATGCTTTTAGCTCTGGGAACACAAGATATTATTTAAATGAACATTACTATTATGCTTTTAAAATTCAAGATATTATTTGTTACCAAGATTACAGCTGGCACAGTGTCGATTGCTACAGTCTCCCAATCTTTGTTACCTGGGGAGCATGGTCTGGATTTTTAGAGAAGCAGCCCTCAAGGAACCTGTACATTAAGCAGAGGGCCCTCAATCATTTTTATCAATGTGACTCTGCCATTGACAACCCCACCCATCTTCACTGGACCCAAACAGGAGGAAGGCCATTGGGGTACCTGGTGGTGGTGATGCTGTGGGAGGAGGAGCCCAAAAGGGTAAGCTCAAATTTGAATGTGTGGGGCCAATGCACCACTGTCAGTCAGTGAAGCAGCTGGGCTTGAGGCAAGCCTTTCCTTGGCCTCATACTTTCAGGGAGACACGAAAGACACTCTGGATTCCACTATGGACAGGTAAAGCGGCAGTCTCCTCATGGGTGGCTGCACTGGCTTTTCTCTCAGAGAAAATCTGAGGAATGACATACCTACCCCTTTCTCTTCTATAACTATCTGATTCACAAGATCTGCTTGGTCAAGATGCACATTTATTTCTCTGGATCTGTCTCATCTTCTGTTCGGATCTTACATGCTGTCTACTTAGTTCTCTCTTTCTCTCTCTTTTCCATATTTATACGAACATATATGTACCGTGTATTGACTTGTACTGAGATTTGTACTGCAGTTAGATCTAGTTTGTGGTAATAATATTAACACAGCAAATGTTTAGAGACTCAAATCATGACAAGGAAATAGCAATACTATACTAAAAACAGTAGTGGTGATTGTAATAATAATTTTATAAATACTCAACTATAAAAAGCACATGAAGATAAACTTACCTAGGGAGATTTTACTGAATAATTTAGTTACGTTGTAAGGAAATTATTTCATTAAATGCCAATATTCAAAATAAATTGCTTGAAAGTCACTATCACTGTGTCTATCATAAGGAGAAAAATTTAGTCAAGCAAGTTATTTAATGTTATAGGTCCAATTGTTAAGCAGTTAATGGTGTTTTTCTCATTTACCTAGAAATTTCAATTTCTTTAGACATGGCTGGACTTACTTCTTAAATGTGTATTCTGTAAGATTTTCACAATGTCTTCACATGCAGTTTATGTCAGTTAAGTTACTATCACAAAACTAATTTTATTCCTGCTTATGATTACTATAAATTTATGAGAATGATACCTGATTTATATACTTTATCTCAATTTATTTCTTTTACAAAGAATTTACACTTACAGAGTTAAGATTTTTAATGGTAGAATAAGTGTTCTTCAGGAAATGTTCTTGAGAGCAAAAAATGTCAAATGTCTGCTCTGTTTCAATAAAATTTTGAAAACTAAAGTATAAGTCAGAGGTAAGGGCTCAGTGGAGATACCTGTATAATAAAATGTAAAACAGTGGTAAAATCAATAGTTGAAATTCAGAGAAAGTCAAATAAAAAAGGAGGAAAGATGCAATTCAACAGGAGAAAAAGGGAAACGTATAATTATCATTAAGGAAAATAATACCTGCAGAACTCATTAGTGATGGCACCCGGCAGGAGAGGTTGACTTTATCACAATTATTTTTAACCCATTTGTCTCTGGTTTGCATTGCTGGGGATGCAACTAGTGTTCTGCCTCAGGGAGCACAGCTGTCCAGACAGCTGTCAAACTATACGCCTGAAAACTGCCTCTTCAAAGTCCTTTGTACCCAGAAGAAAACCCAACAGAAGAACAAGGTGCTGGCAACAGGCTTCTAGAAGTGATGGATTAAGACAGTTAATTAACAAGTCACAGTCATGCAATTCACTTCACTGTGACTAGTAACTTTTGACAGAAACAGTAAAGAACTATTGTATTTTCATGTGGAATAGGAAGTAAAAGTCCATCTGAATTCCTTTACCTATGTCATGTCATTTTCTATAATTTTCAGAACACATTTTCTTCCTCATGGTAACAAGACCCGCCATACCACCTGCTGTGCTTGATATAGTTAACCCTGCCCACCCTTTATCATCCATGTAGCCCAGAAGGGTAGGTTAAATGTAAAGGAGATTCATTGGTACTGAGATGATGCTAAATCTGTTTAAAACTGACTGGGCCCCAAAGAGAGATATTTTTTTTCTTTCTCTTCAGTATTTACTAAATACTTATTATATATTCAACTTACATATGCTATGGGCTATTATACGCTAAGTATGTAACCATAGTAAAAGTAACGGTGGTAGTAGTACTATGGTGATTACCATACGAGATTGCTATTATTTTAAAATAAAGCCAATTATTATTAAATCTTTGTTAGCATCCATTTCAAATTCCTGCCAAATAAGCATGTTTAATTCTAAAATAATATGGTTGGCTAATTTTTATATTGTCTGACACACATAATGTGTATATTGGTGATAAATCTCTGCCACAGGATTGAAAGTGTATTCATGTGTGTAAAGCAAGACATTTAAATTGAGACAGCTATAAAAAGTTCTTGTCTTCACTTATCTTCTTAATAAGGTTGACATTTAGGTACTTAACTTTTAAATTCAGGATCTACCACATGTATACAATATTAAAATATCAATCCTCAACATATATCCATACAAAGACTGGTACATAAATGTTCACAGAAGCTTTATTCACAACAACCTCAAAGTGGAAATAGACCACATGTCCATCAACAGGTGAATGAATAAACAAAACGTGCTATGCCCATGCAATGGAATACCACTGTGCAGTAATAGGGAACAAACTACTGATACAAGCAACATCATGAACAAATTTCAAAGTCATTATGCTAAGTGAAAGAAGTCAGACACAAAGAAAGAGATGATGCATGATTTATATGAAACTCTGGGAAATGAGAAGTAATTTACAGTTACACAAAGCAAATTAATGGCCGCCTGGGGTGGGGAGGGGAAGAACTGACTGAAAAGGTGAGAACTTTGGGGGAGGAGTGCCCTGGCAATGTTCTGTATCCTGATTGTGGTAGCAGTTTTGGGTGTTTACATCTGCCAGTACTCATAGAACTGTACAATTTAAATGGCTGAAGTATGTAAATTACACCTCAATGTAAAAAAAAAAAGTGAAAAAAGTTTCAATTCTCTTGCCAGCAAACCGTATTCAAATCCTTGACAAGGTGTTTATTTTTACAAATTCTTTGCATTTCTGCCCAGTGCCATTAGGTGGCAACATTATTTCCACAAATTGGATAAATACATTTCTGGAAAGGACTAGGGACAAAAACCAGAGACACTATTGGTGCTTTGGGACCAACCACAAGGTGTAGCTTATATTATGTTCACAACAACAAAGAAACTTGAGTCAGCAGAGAGTATTTCAACAAATTCAAATCCACGTAGTGCTTATGATATGCAAGACACTGTGCCAAGAGCGAGGAAACACCAAGCAAGAAGACCAGTCCCTGCACGTGAATATACCATAATATTTAGATTACACTGCCAAATTAAAAGAACAGAATACAAAATTATATGAGATCTGTATAATCAAAATCAGGTAAATATATTCTTATAAAAAGACTAGAAGGAAAAACATAATTTTAACAGTGATTGTCATTAGACACTGTTTAATTACTAGATGCTGACTGATATTCCAAATGTTAAATTTCTTTAATATTTTAAATTTTATAACTTTCTACTTTTTTGTAGTATTCAAGTTGACAACAGTCAAGTATTGCTCTTACACTTTTAAAAAATATATTACTCATAAAGTGACACTTTCTGCCTCAAGATACAGAAAGTCTAACCAGAGAGACAGAGGTATCAGCAATCAATTGATAACAAAGGAGGAAGTCTTTGATAGGGATAAGCTGGAGAACAAACAATGGGAAACTACAAGAGGGGTTTTGGTTGCTGTTATTTCGATTTTTGCCTGGTACATTTGGGATAGTGGTGGTGGGAAAGGCCTTACTAGAAGAATTGAAACTGTGGTTAGGCTTTGAAAGATGTGTAGGTTTTGCCCTGTAGAAAAAGGTAGGGAAGCACTTAGTCAGGGGAAGTGCCGTCAGTACGATGCCTGGAAAGAAAAAGGAAAGGGGACTAGTGCCAGGGGCCTGCTGCAGAGGGGGCCTAAGTGACGGAAAAGGGGGGAAAGTACCAGGAAAGGAGGCAAAGATGTAAATTGATGTCCAAATGTAAAAACTGGCCTAAATACCACATTAAAGAATTTGGCGTGTATCCTGTAGGCAGAACAGAATCGTTAGGGGTTTTTCAGCATGGGAAAGATATGGTCACATCTGGGTTTTGGCGAGATCACTCTAGTATAGCTTGGATAGCTTGGATTGAAATAGAAAACAGGATAGAGCAGGTACAAATTCAAGAGATAGTTGGAGATTTGAGTCAATAAATTTAGAGTACTAATTAAATATGAGGAGTGAAAAAGAATCAAAGGTGGTCCCACGCTTTTGGCCTGGCTACCTGAGATGGAAAAGTCAGGAGGACAGGCAGGGCAGTCTCATGATAGGGCAGTTTAGGAATAAAATTTTTGACCATATTGAGTTTGAAGTACACATTGGGCATTTAGGTAGAGATTGCCAGGGAAACCTGAAAAAATATAATTATGGGACTGAGGAACAAGTTTGTCATTCCAAGTTATTAGCATCTAGAAGATAGCTGAGGGAGGAGACTGTCCTGTGAGCTCGTATGGCTTTGGGGTTCTTGCTATCTCTCAACTGGTCTTAAACATAAGCATGAAAAGGGTTTATAATGGATTCCAAGCTCAGTAGGTCTTAGGCTTCCAGCAAAGGAAGAAAGAATATCTTCTCTGGTTTGGCCCAAGTAATTATAGATTTAAAAACAACTGAAGGAAAGGCAGGAATGACCGAGAATGAGCTGTACTCCTGCATTTTTCTCCCTCTTTTTACCCACAGCCTCCTGATGAAGCAGAGGAAGTTTCTTTACCATTTCAAAAACGTCCGCTGGGCTAAGGGTCGCCATGCGACCTACTTGTGCTATGTGGTGAAACGGCGAGACAGTGCCACCTCCTTTTCATTGGACTTTGGTTACCTTCGAAACAAGGTATCAATTAATATTTGCTTCTGAGGCAATTAAAAGCTAAACCGTGGGTACTTTTAGAGCCCCCTACCTGCTGATGGTACTACTTTCAGCCTGTTTTGCATTTGTCCTCACTAGATTCCTCAAATTTTAAAAAATACTTTACATGTCAAATCAATCATAATATATAATACCCCAAAGGATGTCATTCAATGTTCTCCCCATCGTGCTGGGCACATTAATGCCACACTTTGCTTCAATGCCAAGAATAACTGCTCCCAAACTTTCCTCCACTTTCCTCAGCATCTGAATTGCCTTTGAAATTAAGGAAGAAATCAGAGGTAAGAGCCTTTTGATTTGGGGAGAATATTATCAAATCATTCAAGCTAAATTTTAAATGTGAAAAATAAGTTGTGTCTCTAGAATGTTTGAAAATTAAGGAAGAAAAATTTAGGAAACATGAACAATGACTCAGTGCTGTTTTCCAAACGATTTCTGTTCCCTCTGGCTCACATAGAGCATAGGCCAGTGCGTACATACAGCATGGCGAGATCCAGAAAACTGAGTACATTGCCATGTATTATGTGCTCCCGTGTGTAATGCACACCCATGTTTTTGGCCCAAACTTTCAGGGGGAAAAAAATCTTTCGTTTTAATTTTTCAGTTCAAATTTGTATTTGTTTATATTTAGGTACTTATTTTTTGTATTATGAAGAAATTTTAGCATTGGTTTATTTACTTATTATTGCACTTTTAACTCAAAAGCATAAATAAAAGACTTGAAAACATTTATATAGAGATGGAATTAGTACTACCCATGTATGATGCACATCCTTATTTTTCCTTCACAAATTTGGGCAAAAAAAGTGTGCATTATACACGGCAAAATAAGGTAAATCAATCTCTCAGCAACGGAGATCAGAGAATTGCATTTCCAAGAAACTTTTTCACCAAAATCCAAATGGGTTGAAATAAGCTTCTGCTAATGGATATTTCCTCTCATAACATGCAGTGACATCTGGTCTCGAAGAACCCATGGGTGGAATGACATTATCTAGCTCCTTGTTTAGTGCTTATTTTCCTATTCAGTTTTCTTTGCCTCCCTCCCTATTATGTAAATTACCTCACTGTAATTGTTTTACATCCTAATCTCTTTCCTATTTGGTGATATGACACATTCTAACTATAGAAGGCTTTGCTGTTACCAACCCTTTACTTCCCTCTCATGTAATGAGGACAATACCAGCCTATTTTACTGATAAGATTAGAAGATCGAGAATTGGGTAACTTGTTTAAGTCACATGAGGGGTGATGCCAGAAAATGGAACCTTGGTCTTCAGATTCTGGGACTCACGACTTCTCTGCAGTACTAAGTGGACTTGCTATATCTCACTATTGCGATTATTACTACAATCACAGGAATCATACAATGAACAAACACATTATTTAATTGCTCTCAGCCCATAGCAGTGCCTACTGCCTCTCGTACAACACTGACCTGCGGGCTTCACAATAATCTATCTTACTCTTCCAGCCCTTCCAACCATAAATTTCCCTACCTCCACCTAGTGGTATATTTCTACAATGTTGCATCACCAAGCACTTACAAGCCGAATTCCTTCCCCTCAAAGACGCAAAAAGTAACTTCACTAACACAAATCCAATCTCTACTGAGATCATGTGATGCTACTCCATCTAAATGCAACTCATTTTATCCTCCCCATTCCTCAGAATATCCATAGCCTTTCTCCACTCTTCAGGGCCTAGGGCGCAAGGGTTCTGGCTCAGCACTGCCCTTTCCCGCAGTTGCTTAAACTTTCAGTAACTTAAGGACAAAATTACAGACGCCCCCAAAAAGATCATTGTGGGAGGGACATGGGTTAATGGCTGCAAAGCTACCAGCAACCCAACACAGGCCAGTAAACATGTGCTGAGTTCGGTGCTCCCTCCCTAGTCAGGTTGCCACGTGGAATTGCTCTTCCTTCGCTACATCTCCGACTGGGACCTGGATC
The DNA here is from genome assembly GCF_004115265.2 of Rhinolophus ferrumequinum. NCBI lineage: Eukaryota > Metazoa > Chordata > Mammalia > Chiroptera > Rhinolophidae > Rhinolophus > Rhinolophus ferrumequinum. Next base: position 24,912,496 of record NC_046293.1, on the reverse strand, counting down.
CTGGCCGGTGCTACCGTGTCACCTGGTTCACCTCTTGGAGTCCCTGCTACGACTGTGCCCGGCACGTGGCTGACTTTCTGAGAGGGAACCCCAATCTCAGCCTGAGGATCTTCACCGCGCGCCTCTACTTCTGCGAGGACCGCAAGGCTGAGCCCGAGGGGCTGCGGCGGCTGCACCGCGCTGGGGTCCAAATCGCCATCATGACCTTCAAAGGTGCGAAGGGAACCTTTCTTCTCAGGCTCAGGGTAGCAGCTCTCACTTGGGATTGCAATCCAGAATACTAGGAGTCAGAGGAGAAATCCGGCGGCGGGGGCGGGAGAGAGAACTGTATAAGGGTTCTAGTTCACCTTTGGAGCCAAAAATTATCAACTAGAATTGGAGGAAAATTAATGGGGTTGGGCACATGGCCTTGGGAGAAATTATTATAGAATTAAAAAGCGGTGGGGGCTAGGGATTTCTTTCTTTCCTCTTGATTTGGGATCTAAGCGATCTTCTACTCCTTCTCCTCCTCTTTTAAAGATTATTTTTATTGCTGGAATACTTTTGTGGAAAATCATGAACGAACTTTCAAAGCCTGGGAGGGGCTGCACGAAAATTCAGTTCGTCTATCCAGACAGCTTCGACGCATCCTTTTGGTAAGGGCCTCCTTTGCTTACCTTCTTTCTCTCTCCCAAGTCATCGCCTCCTGGAGTTACTTACATTTTCTTTCCTTATATTTCTTACGTTTTCATATATGTATATGTGATTGTGTGTTTATCACTCTCTCATCTTCCTCTGACGAAAACATTATTTTCTATTTGTATTTTTTTGTTGTCATTTCTCCTACAATTGAGTTTATTCTGTTGTTTCACAATTCAGTGCCTTCGGCTAAGATTCTTTCCCCCTCATCCCCCCTCACGTGACTTCGTTCTGTTAGCCATTCCTCTGGATTTATTCCCCTCCTAGTAGAATTCCTTCCTTTCCTCTTCCCATCTCCTCTTTTTCCTCCTTCCCAACTTACCTTCTTCCAAAATGCTACAGTCATCCACTCAATTTATTTCTCTTTCTCCACAGCCCCTATATGAGGTTGATGACTTACGAGATGCATTTCGTACTTTGGGACTTTGATACCGACCTTCAAGAATGTCACTTACAATGAAATATCTCTGAAGATAGTGGTGAAAGAACGATCCTTCAAGAATAGTTTTTTCTTCAGCTCTCAATTTCTTAAGAGTTTAAAGAAATAATATTCATATATATGACTTTAAAAAAAAATGTATGTCTTGAAAAGAGAGAAGGAACACAGGCCCAGCAGGGTGATGCTGAACTAGTACAGTTTTTAACGCAACAATGTCCCCTACTGGGAAATGACAGAACTGCAGGGTCTGGGAGCAGCGAGAAAGCAGAAGGTAAATCCTTAAAAGCAAGGTGGGAGGATCGTGTTTTCATAATCTGTGTCCTTTATTATTTGACTCATTCTGAGTTTTCGATGGTATCAGTGATAAAGTTTTCTCTTTCCCTTTGGGGTTCACTTTCAAGTGAACAAACTTCGATCACCTCATGATCTATGGAAACTCCTAATGAGAGAATCTGAATAATTTTAACTCCAAACCATCTCTTCAAAGCATTACTATCCAAGCATGTGCTATATGTTTTAATTATCTGAGGCATGTATTTATGTTTGTACCTAAGAGCATTTCTTCTTAATATGGAATATGCATGGTCACCTTCAGGCTGCTTTATAATAAACAATGAGGACTGTGAAGATGACACCTAAAATGAGCTGGTGTTTCCAGTAACAAATCTGGAAATACACATCCTTTTAAAGTAGTCCATAGTTTAGAAACCACACTAAAACTTTACATATGATAATTAATGAATGCTTGGAAGGGAGTGGCTTGAATATTGAGAAGAGAAAAATCTGTTCTCTGCTATGGGTCTTTTTTTTTTTTTTTTTAAGATTTTATTGGGGAAGGGGAACAGGACTTTTTTGGGGAACAATGTGTACTTCCAGGACTTTTTTTTTTTCCAAATCAAGTTGTTGTCCTTTCAATCTTAGTTGTGGAGGGTGCCATTCAGCTTCAAGTTTTTGCCTTTTCAGTCTTAGTTGTGGAGGGCGCAACTCAGCTCCAGGTCCAGTTGCCCTTGCTAGTTGCAGGGGGCACAGCCCACCATCCCTTGCGGGAGTTGAAACCCACAACCTTGTGGTTGAGAGGATGTGCTACAACCAACTGAGCCATCCGGGTGTGTTCAATTTTAGTTGCAAGGGGCGCTGCCCACCATCCCTTGCGGGACTCGAGGAATTGAACTGGCAACCTTGTGGTTGAGAGCCCACTGGCCCTTATGGGAATCAAACCAGCAGCCTTCAGAGTTAGGAGCATGGAGTTCTAACCGCCTGAGCCACCGGGCCGGCCCTGCTATGGGTCTTTTAACCTCAGCAGTGTCAACCAGGTCACAGTTTTCTACTTTTTGTATGTACATGATGCTTCTCTCAAAGAACTGTTCACTATATAAGAGAGTGTAACAGGAGAGAATAATATTTGGGAGTGAAGGATGACAGAATATTGCAAGGAAATAATATTTTATCCAGCAAAATGTAGGGCGCCAACATGGCAGAGTTCCTATTTGTCCCTTACAACTATCCTTGACTGTGAAAAAAATATTCAGAATAACCATATCACTGTACAGTTATTACCCAGCAACCGTTGCAATACAGATAAGCAGATCCATAGGGAAAGTTGAATGCACAATTATATTGTCTTAATCTTATTGTATATAAATTTGTGAAAGAGTTAAATATTAAAAATCCTTATTTTGTGTATCCATTCATATTTTATATTATGCTATATAGTATCTAATATTCTTGTTATTATAATTTCCTTTTCAGATATATTGAAATGGATTCCTTAATGTCTCATAATTTTATACCTTTAGAAATGATTCTAATAATTAAGTACATAATTTGTAACATAGTCTAACATTGTCATAATATTGCTATGAAACCATTCCCTTAATTTTTAGTAAATTTTTCCCACAGGAAATTTAATTCTAGCTCATTTCAATCAACTGAATAAATGATAAATTATTTTGGAAGTTTTGGAAATAAGATGCTGAATAAAATAATTCTAAAAATGATTTATAAAAAGTTACATTTAAAAAGTATGATGGATTAGACTTGAGAGTCCAGAAATTAGCCCTTTCATTTATGTTCAACTGATTTCTGACAAGGGTACCAGGACCATTCAATTGGAGAAAGATCACTGTCTTTTCAACAACTGATGCTGGGACAACCAGATATCCACATGCAAAAGAATGAATTTGGGCCTCTACCACATACCATATACAAAAATTAACTTAAAATTTGTCAAATATCTAAGTGTAAGAGCTAAAACTATAAAAATCTTAGAAGGAAATATAGGTGGAAGTCTTCATTACCTTGTATATGATAATAGCCTTTTAAATGACACCAAAAGCACAAGCAACAAAAGAAAAAAAATAGAGAAATTAGATTTCATCAAAAACGTGTGCATGGATGGCCACGGGGTTTTGAAAATTAATTTGGGGAATGTAATCAATAATGTTGTAAAGATTTTGTAGGGTATCCGATGGACACTTGTCTCATTAGGGAGACCACGTCAGGGATGATGTAGATGCCTGATCACTGTGCTGTACACCTGAAGCTGAAGCTGAACAATAATAAGTATCAACTACATGTTTATGTGTATGTATATATATATATATATATATATATATATATATTTATATATGTGTTTATATATGTGTGTGTGTATGTGTATATATATATATATACTTACAAGAAGTGGAGTACAGCATTAGGAATAGAGACAGTGGAAATGTAATGGCTCTGTGCAATATCAGAGGGGTAGTGGATGGGGGAGGGGGTTCACACAGTGTGAGGGATATAAATGATAAACGTCTAAGTACTACTTTGTCTTGTGCACCTGAAACTAATTTAAAAAATGTAAAAAAAAACCAACTTGTGCATGAAAGGATAATACTGAAGAGTCAACTTAACAGAATGGGAAAAAATATTGACAAATAATATATCGGATAAGCATGTAGTATCCAGAATATATAAAGAACTCTTACATCTCATAACAAAACACAACCTAATTTAAGAATGGCCAAAAGACTTGAATAGACGTTTCTCCAAGGAAGATTTACAGATGGCTAATACACATATAAAAACATGCGCAACATAGTTAGCCATTAAGGAAATGCAAATCAAAACCACAATGAGATACCTCTCAAACCTACGAGGATGGCCATAAGCAAACAAATAAAAAAGGCATAATAACAATTGTTGGCGAGAATGTGGAGAATTTGGAAACTTCATATATTGGCTGGCAGAAATGTAAAATTGTGTAGTCACTATGAAAAACAATTTGGTGGTTCCTCAAAAGTTAAATATAGAATTAGTATATGATCCAGCAATTCTACTCCTAGGTATATACTCAAGAGAATTAAAAATATATGTTCAAACAAAAACTCATACATGAATATGAATATTCATAGCAGAATAGCCAAAAAAATGGAAACATCCAAACGTCCATCAACTGATGAATGGATAAACAAATGTGGTATGTCCATACAATGGTATTTTATTCAATCATAAATAGGAATGAAGTACTGAAACATACTACAACATGGATAAACTTTGAAATCATTGTGCTAAGTGAAAGAAGCCAGAAAAAAAATGCCACATATTGTATGATTCCATTTATGAAATGTCCAAAATAAGTGAATCCATAGCAACAGAAAGATTAGTGGTTGCCAAGGGCAACCATAGGGAGAAGGGAATGGAGTAACTGCTTAATAGACATGGGGTTTCATTTGAGGATGATGAAAATGGTCTAGAATTCAACAGTGGTGATGGTTGCAAAACATTGTGACTGTACTAAAAATCATTGATTTGTATACTTTAAAATTATGTGAATTTTATCTCAACTTTTTAAAAAGTCAGTATGACTTCGTAGTCAGGCTATCCTGAATTTGAGTTCTGGTTCCAAGCAACAGTGGGCAAGGTATTTAACCTGCATAGTCTTAATTTCCCATATGTAAAATGGGTATGATAATGTTAACTTTTCATATACAGATGGTCCCCGACTTATGATTTTTCAACTTACAATTTTTTGGCCTTATGATTATGCAAAAGCAATAGGCATTCAGTAAAAACCATACTGCACATTCTGAATTTTCACCTTTCCCAGGCTAGCTATATGCATTATGATACCGTGTGATTCTGGGCAGCTTCAGTCAGCCATGCAATCATAAGAGTAAACAACTGATATTCTACAGTGTACTGTGTTGCCAGCATTTTTTAAATATTGTATACTGATCACACTTAAGGTTGGCTAGGCTAAGCTATGATGTTTGATAATTTAGATGTATTAGAAGCATTTTCAACTTAGATATATCAGGATGTAACCCCATAAGTCAAGGACCATCTGTATTTTTGGTATTAAATTGGAAGATAACACAAAGCTGGTACTATCTTAGTGAATAGTAATCCTCTCTGTTTATAAGTCAGAAACCTACAAATTACCCCCTGACATCACCTCCTGCCACCGTATCCAGTACTGTAGACGTTGTATGCAGGACATTGGGATTTATTTACTTTTACCTCCTCTACTAGCACCTGAGAAAGAAACAGTGAAAAAAAAAAAAAAAAGCAGCCACTGATAGTCAAAAGCTGGCCTGACAACCATAACCAAGGTATATTTTCCTGTTGGACATAAACAGTCTCATAGAATGCCAATCTTAGACAAGATTACTCTGAAACCATGATAAAATGAGAGAAAACAAAGCCACTTTATAAAGTGTCTGAGCCACCGCAAAATACCAAATACCCTCTCTTGACTAAAAGGAATGACTGCCACTTCTTAGATTTATTGACATACCTCATCATAGAATTGACCCCACTTTCTCACAATATCTAAACTAAAGCAAACTCTCTTTTTCTTAGACCCTCCGCCACCAAACCAAAGCCTAAATTCTATAATTGAATTTATAGTCATGAAGTGTCTCAGTAAGACAAACACCCTCTAACTAAGACACCTCACTGCAAGAGTAATAAATCCAATTTTTACGTCTATAGGTGTGTTCTTTGTGTGCTCTTTGGCTGAAGGCCGTTGACACACCTTAGTTGGAGCTATCAACATCCCTTGCTTAGTCCATTGTAATATCTATGGTGCTCACTGATTCTTATTACATTTTACTGCAAATTATTTTGTGGTGATGACGATAATTGTTGTTTTTAAGAAAATTTCACAAGCAATAAATGCCTCATCTGTTAATCATTCATTCCTAATATTTACTAGATGCATAACATTTGTGACCAAGTCCAGAACTTTATCGAGCTGTAAAGTATTTATTCTACTTAAGACAATAGAATTTAATATCTAACATGGGCTGGAAATTCAGGACAATAATGTAGTTGCTTATCCACCAGATATTCCAGACCAGAACACAGAATCTGAAAATTATACAGTTCCAGGATAATGTTAAGAGTAAGAATGGACCCATGGGCCCTTTTGTACGGTTGGTTTGTCAACAAGAGATTCTCAAGTACCCTCAGCAACTAAACTTTAGTTACCAGATTTGGATAGATGAAATTTGGCACTCCCTACCATGTTGCAGCTAAATTCTTGATTGGATTCAACTACTTGCCTCACTGGTTGATTGGATTGTGGATTCTTTCCATAGTCTTGACTAGAACAGAGTAGTCATTCTAAAGTCCAGAAGTTGAATAGCAACGCAATTACAAAGCAGTTTGAGAAGTTGCTATATGACTTAATGACAAATATGTGTTAACAGTAATGCTTTTGATTTTTAGAAGGAATAGATTACTGTGGGTTGAATTAACCAAGAAAGGATTTAGAGGAGGTTGAAATTTAACTGGACTTTTGGCAAAATGTTAAAGAAATATATTAATGTTTCCAAAAATTCCTGTGGATAGAGTGATAAATGGCTCAATTATGATCTGCATGAACTCGGTAGAAGTATTTTAAATATTGATGATACATATCATGTGATTAAATAGTAATCCCATATAATTTTGGTGGAGAGTCAACTAATATAGTATTTTAAATACATATAATCTTTAACCCAGCAATTCCATATCTAGGAATCTAATCTGAAGAAATATCTCTTATATATGTACCCAAGGTTACATATACAAGGATATTCATTCCTATATTATAGTAGGGAGCAACTGAAAATCAACAGAACAGTAAACATATAATAGAACAATCACACTTAATAATGAGTATGCCACAACTTAAGAAGAAACGATGTAAAGGCACGCATATGTATATACAGAGAGACTTAGAAAAATATTCAAAACATATTGCTAAGTGAAAACATTGTTTTAAAACTTTGCATAGCTTGATCTCATTTATGCTTTAATATGTATATGTGTGTGTGTCTATAGCTAGACCTTTTTAAAACGTAAACATTCATATACATATACATATATGCTTAGCAAAAGAGCAAAAGAGACAAAATCCAACTTATTAGCAGTGGTTATCTTCAGAGAGAAAAACTGGATAAGAGGAAGAAGGTGGAGAAAACAGAACTTTCATTTTTACCTCCACAAACATATACTTCTATAAAAAATATAACTTGTAAATTTTAATAATTAAAGTTAAATACCATTTAAAACTTAGAATGCAATAGGAATCCCTTATTTTACATTCGCCAATGTTTACTTATTAACATATAGAATATTCCAAAGCTTTAAAGAATTGAGAAAATTTCAATAAAACAAGTCCAGCAAAGGGGATGGCATGGGTCTTTGAGTATCTAAAAACTCCTGCTTCTACCAATGATTTACGAAACACTTCGTAGGGTAGGCAATCTGCAGGAAAGAGAGTCTCTCAGTCAGGCTTCAACCAGAGAAAGAAAAACGAGTAAGAGATATAGATTAAGGAATCGGCTTACTTGATTGCAGGAGCTAGCAAAGCTAGACCAAGATCTGCAGTGCAGGCCCTCAGGAAGAGCCGCTGAAACTCTACAGCAGAAACTCTCAGGTGGAACTTCTCTGTGGAAAACAGCCTCAGTTCTGTTCTTAAATCTTTTACAGTAATTGCATCAGACTCACCCACATTATGTAGAATTCTTAGTCAATTGAACTTTAGATAGAACTACGAAATACCCCAGAGCAACACCTAGATTAGCCTTTTGATTGAATAACTGGGGCCTAGCTGAGTTGATAAAGAAAACAGGTATCATGGAGAGTTAACATTTTTGAGTGCAGCCTTATGCTTGTCACGTGCGAGTTGCTTTACATACTTTACCTCACCCAGTCATCACACCATAACCCCAAGGTGGATTTAAAATTCAGGACAGCTGACTCTCAAGTCTGTGATTGTCTTAGGATCACTCATTTAGTTGCAGATAACAGACCAACTCAATTTACCCAAAAAAAGGATATATTTTATGTCCGTATATAGACAGTAACTGGAAAAGTGAGATGGTTTTACTAAATGACAGATGGTTCTAGTGACTAGCTACATTTTTCTGTTTCTTTTGTCGGGCACCACATGGCCTGTCTCTCTTAGTGTCTCCATTTTTCCCGAAGGGTTCCTTCTATTCACCTCCCTTATTCGCTGACTCCCTCTGCTTACTCAAAGTTTCTGTTCCATGATACCTTAACTTGTATATAATCCATCACAGATGCTCCTATTGTCTCTATTTTTTATTCTTAATCCTTATGGTTAATTGGCAATTTTTTCAAATTCCCCAGAGAAGCACAGGTTACTTGGTCCAACTAATCTTTTGGGCCATCCAAAATATGTTACTACTAAGGTGGTATCAATAGGACTTAGAAATGAGAGGCAGAAAACAGTTATAGAGGCTTAATTTGATGAGGTGAATGACTACATATGAAGATTGCAAAAGGAGAATGAATTAGAAACAAACTGATGGTTTCTCCACTGACTAAAGCTTTGCCCCATGATGATAGTTGTGATGTAGGATGTTGCTTAGTGAATGCCGGGGTTCAGAGTCTCGTGGAGCCGAAGAATGGATACTCAGATCAGGGAGAGGCAAAAAGTTGCACAGGAAGATAGTTTATTATAGCAAGCAAAGAGATACAGCTCCCGAGCGGGAGGGGGTACCCGAAGCTGGGATGCCCACTTGCTAAAGCAAAAACTGGTATTTATATACCTTTATTTCTACCTGGGAGGGGATGTTGGGATGTGGGTGCCTATGGATACAATGTTTGCCAGACTCGCTCTACTGCTCAGCTTGGGGGAGACGAATGAAACAAACCCATTTGTCCCAGAGTATGATTGATGATATTTTTGTCCTGGGATGGTTGTCCTGGTATGGTTGCCCTATGTTCTGTTTTTGTTCTGTTTTTGCTCAGTCTACCAAGGAATTTCTAACTGCCTGATGTCATACTAACTAACCTGTCTAGTTGTACTTGAGAGAAAAGTACTGCATCTGAGCCCCCAGGTCTCACACAGCAGCCCCAGTCCCTTGCCTAACTGGCTGTCTCTCCTATCCCTGGTCCTATAGTCAGTGTGACTTGCACACTGGTACCTAACAGCCCTTGAACTATAAACTCAAAGCCCAAATATGAGCTTGTGTTTCTCACCATCACCCAGGACCCCCTTTGGCTTATTTCTGTCCTGCCTGTCCTCTAAACGTTAGTCTCATTGAATTACCCCAATTCTAATCTCTTGTTCTAGGCTTTCAATCTATATCTATCACTGAAATTTGCTTCTTGGTTCTCTTCTACTTAAGCTGAGCTTAGACCTTCAGTTTCTGGTAAAGTTTGTTGATTTTAGTAGGAACAGGACTCTGTCAAAACTCTGTGGAATCTAACTCCATTTTCTCATGACTATGACCAGTCAGGCTGCCTCTATCTCCCTCAAGCAGAAGGAGAGGAGTCATTTGTATCTGTATCACATACCTTTTGAGTACTTTCTACTTTATTGAACACTGTGCTAGGTGCCGGTCCTACAAAGTTAATGAGAAACAGTCTTTCCCCTTAAAAAAGATCCTAAAGGAGAGCGAGACCAACAATCTACAATTACACACAGTTTGACACAAAAACACAGATGTATGCATGGAAGAAGTCATTTTAATTAGCCTGAAGTTTCAAAGAAGGCTTTCTAGAGCAGGATACCCGTGAGCTTAATTTTTTTCAAGTTTTAAATAACTTTTTAGTTAATGTATATGTACACAGAGAAAAGTGCATGAATCATAAGTGACAGTTTGAGAATTTTTGTAAATGTATGACAAACTAAGACCAAGAAATAGAACATTACTAGAATTCCAGAAGAATTCCAGAAGCTTTTTTCTTGCCCCCTCCCAGTTCTCTTGCTTAAATTAAAAGAAGTTAGTAGTGAAAAATGGTAAGGATATACCTGACAGAGAGAATTGCATGTTTGACGACTGAGAGGTTAAAAGTAGTGCAGAAGATCAAAGGAGGTATAACTAACTGTAGTGGGAGGAGATAAAGCTGATCTTCACCTTATCAGGGGGGCCTGATCATGGAAAACCCAGGATTAAGTAGAGGAGTTTAATTTTTAAACTGAAACCTATAGAGAACATCTGAAAGGATTTTTTTTTTTTTTAAGGGGGAATAAGTTGATCCAATTTGCCATTTAGAAACATTCTGGCTGTGGTGTGGAGGAAGAATTAGAGCATCAACTGCAGACTGGAAGGTTTCTTAAAATACTACTGCAGTTAGGCCAGGATAAAAGAGGTGAAAGCTTAAAGGCAGAATTAGAGCCACGGATAAGGGCAAGAGCCAGTGAATACTAGGGAGTAGCATTTACCTTTGGCTAATTAGTTGTGGAAGAGATTGTAGTTGAGGATAACTCCTAATGTTTTCACTTTGAAGAATGATTTGATGGTAATCCCATTACCAAAAAAGAAAATAGAGGAAGAAAAAAAGAATAGGACGATAAAGATAATGAGTTAATCTTGAGACATGTTAAAGCAGGTTGTATATAGAGGTGTGGGTTGGAAAAAATAGATTTGGTTGTCATTAGCCTTATTTATTAAATGAATCCATGCATGTGTATGAGGTCCCAAAGCAGGAACGTGTATTGAGTGAGAATGATAGAGAACGGAGCAGAGACATTTAAGTTATGGGAGAAGAAAGAAGAATCTACCAACGAATCTCAAAAAAGACATCCAGAGGAAAAAGGGGAAACCAAAGGAGTAGCATAAATGAAAACAAAGAAGTAGGGAGTTTTCAGAAAGTGGGAGTGGTTAGAAGGAGATAAGATAAGAAGGGCTTCAGTGAAATGGTAGGTGCATTGGGTTGAAGAATGAATAGGCTGTAAAGAATTGGGGGTAGATAGCAACAATCAGAAATTGTTCTTTCAGGAAGTTTGACTGTGTATGAGAGAGAATTATAGGATTTGTATTGTTTTTATTTGTCCATTGTTGTCATAGAAGATTTTCTGAATAGTCCCTTGATACATATATATGCTGTTCTGATTGATTGAGCATCTTAAATTGGGCTACAGGTGAAGCTTAGCAACAGATCCTTCATTTTACCGAGATTGCTTGCAGCCAGGCCATAATTTCTCTTGCCTGGGAGACCACAAATAGTATATATCTGCTGGTTCCATGGAAGGCAGGGCCACTGTACCTATTCTGTGGTGGATCAGGTTAGTTGATGCCAGGGAATTTTACAGTCCATTAGTCAAGGGCAAATTTGTCTGGTCTTATTAAGTGGAAGGGTGGTAATATACCTATTAAAAGTTAAGGGTTGTCACAACCCATCCCTGCTGAAAAATGTGAAGGTAGATTAAGGCAATATGATAGACTAGGTTATAGCCTGGAGTCTGAGCTATCCTCAGGTTTATGAGTTTTTTGAGGGTCTAAAAGCATATTTGAGACCTCAAAGCAACCAAACACCTCTAAAATACCCAGTTCCCCATTGCCAAATTCCTGCAAAATCAAAGTAAATAACTGTTTAATTAAATGTCAACATAACGTGCCACTTAGCCAATTATAACTCAATTCATGTATAAACTTAATGTTATTATATATATAAATATAGGCAATTGATGTAGATAGTAGGGTCCCCTGTATTGTCTATATTTAACTTTTTCTGTATATTATATTTTGACACCTTAAAACAACATTTCTGGTTGGGGAGAGGCTGACGCTCCTGGGGCTAGCCAATTCTTAGCGACAGCAAGGACTCAGCATGCCCTTCATATGTAAACTAACCAATCCAGAGCCATCCCTCCTCCATTTGGCTTGTACACCCCCAAGAGTCAATATTCCTCTCCCTTAATCATCCCAGGTACAGGGGCCATCCCTATAGGTTAGAGCTCAGTGAAATTATTTAAACTAGCTAATCTTAAACTGTTTACCCTTTCTCCCTGGAAACCCCAATAAAGGTTGTGGCCTAAACCTTCTGCTCCCTCCTATCTTCTGCCTCCTGACTACTCTTCCACATGCTCCTGTGGCATGCTTCCTGTCTCTAGGACCTGGGAATATAATAAACTTATTCTGCGTCTGTCTGTCTCCTTTTGTGGCTATACCTGACTGATCATCTCATTAAATAATATAACCCTCCTTCTCCCAAGGAAGGATTACCTCAGGCCTATGGGTCTTCAGACCTACAGGTCTCCAAATAGTCCCTAGCTGTCTCCATGATCCATCACTCGAGATTTTATCATACATGTCTCTTTCCTAAGGCCATGAATGCATCTAGTTAGTGAACCTAAGAATGCCTTCACCTGTCACCCAGGTCATACACTGCCCTGAGTATTCCTTTTAACCCTTGATAGGGTCTCTTCTTTTATCAAAGATAAAGAACTCTTGTCATTCTCAGGTTTAACATTTTCTGGTTAAAAGAGAGCAGAATATCCCTCCCCAAAATATGCCATTTTGGCATATTGATTCTTTTGAATTAAAGGTACTTGAGAACCAGCCAGTACAAAAAAGACACTCTGACCCTCCTTTGTCTCCCTGAATGCAGGAGATAAATCTCCCATGTGAAAGCTATCCTCCCTGTACCAGGAGGATTCCATGTCACCAGACACAGAATGTAGTGTCCAGAAGGTTGTATAAAGAAATCTTGTTACTTCTTCACCAATTTACTCCCCAATCCCAAATCCCTTTTATTTTGTCAATTATTCACAAATTTATTGTTTCTTCATCTTAAAGGTTTAAAAGCCTCTTTTGAGTCACACGTTTTTATGAGGCTCCCATATGTACGAAATTTGTTTTTCTCCTACTTATCTGTCTCACATCAATTTAATTATTAGGCCAGCCGTAGAACCTAGAAGGGAAGAAGGGAAAATTTTTCCACTTCTACATGGTTTTACTATTTCCTTAGAAGACTAAATATCTATGATGTGTAATACTTTTTATTTTGTTTGTGCATAAATTTTTAGGCTGGTGTAAAGGAAGCTTACAGCACAGAAACTATATTTCAGTATGATTTTATCATTCTTTTTTCATCATATAGGGGGTAACTTCTGTTTATTTGTGGAAAAAAGTACTTAAATGATATATAAAACTTTACTAAAGGTTGAAAAGTGTATTACTTTGTGGTATGAGGATATTCATTGACTTTCTGTGAAATGTGATTTGGGGTACAGCTAGGAAATTGCACAAACATTTTCATATTCAGGGACTTGGGTATTCAGGAAGATATAGAGTAATTTTTCTTATATTTTAAGACATATTATTTTATCTCTGTTGCTTACCTGAATATATAATCTCACATAAAGCAGCCCTTTTATACCATCATTCTAGAAAGCACTGTTCAAGTCCTCTACTTGATGACCAGTGAAAATCTGAGAGAATATTTTTGGCATTTATCTGTCAAAGAATATGGCCGACTCACCAACACTGCCTTTACAGAAATCACGTAGTATAATTCACTCCTCTACCAAGAGTATACCATACTGCAGCAGCTATGGCTTTATCCTAGCAACTTGCTCATATGTACTATCACAAGCCCAGAAGAGCGGCAGACCATCCACCAGCTTTTTTCTAAGGTACTTGGTAAATTATAGCATAAAGTGAATATGTCATATACCCAGAGACAACCCAAGCTAGAGGTATTGACTGGTTTGCTTCCTGATATGTCTCTCCTACCTCCAGCCCAAACTGGAAGATTACCTTCCCCCATTTTTTTTTAAAGCTACTTAAGGTGATAGAGTTAATAAACCCTTTAGATTATCATCTCCAACAACACCTCTCTATTCAGATATACCCTTCTTGGATCTTCTAGCTCACAAACCAGCATCCAGCCCCAATAAAGATGAAAAAAAAGGTGGATGTTTGAGAGAGTACTGGCCTTCCTCTGACTCCTTAACCATCTCTAATATTTGCTGCAGTGGGAAGGGCATGGGACCCAAAGACAGGTTCTGGGTAACTCTAGGTACTCCATAGTTGGGTATACAAGAGTTGTATCTAGGTTCCATTCCATACAGGTGTCCAAGTTGAAGGGTGTATGATTTGTTCCTGGCTCTGTAAGCCATAACAACTCACAAATACATGCATCCACATGCCAGTCCACAAAGATAATCATTAAATATAGCCAATGACTCCAAAATCTGGGAAGAGTAAGAATGTATTTCCTATTGATTTCATAAAAACATTTAGAATTCTGGCAGGAACAGATGACACAATTTAACTAATTACAAAGTGAGGATAGGGCTTAAGGGAGCCAAAAAAAAAAAAGAAAGAAAGAAAAAACAGTGAAGTGTCGTGGGGCTAGTAACAGCTCAGAAGCTGTCCCATCTTTAGGCCAAGAGGCCAGGGGCAGGTATGATTTCCAGGATCTGGGACAGCTCAAAACAAAACTTGTCTGAAGTCACACATCATCAGGGAGGTAGGCACAAAGGCTGGCTAACTTGATGCATAGCAAACTGTTCTAATCCTTGAACCATGAAATCTGCACAGCACAAACAACCACCTCTGAGTGTTAATCAAATAAAATCTATCCTTAGGGTTTTAAAGCTGCCATGGTCCATGGAATTTGGTTTCTTTTTTTCCTAATTTATATCTCATGGGGGCTTCATGTACTTTTTATTGTAAATGGGATCCAAATCCAAAATTGAGACAAGAGAGAAAAAGTATATTGAAATCAATAAGCTAAAGAAGTTTGTGAAGACATTTATAAAAACTGGTGAAGTTGAACTAGAGTCTTAAAAACCCAAAATCAGTCCATGGTAGAATAATAAAACTAGAAGGAACCTGTGGTGATAATCTACTTGGAGTACAAAATTCCACACTTTTTTGTCCTAAGAAATTTTCAATGGCTATTTATTCATAATGAATTGTTTTAATATAAACATTCGTTTATACAAAGATGACATTTCATAAGTATATACTGCAAAGTAAATATGCCAACAACGTATATAGCCATGGAAACTTGAGCTCAGAATTCGTTCCATCCTGTGTCTCAGGATGGCACAGCTGTCCCATAATTTCAATTTATTCAAGTTCATGTGAATCGTTTTTTGGCACAGTGCCTGGTGCTTTCATTCAGGCTTCTCTTGACATTGATAATTCTCAGTTCTAAAACAGTTACTTAAAATGATCCAGTATATTCTTACATGAAAGGTTGTGATTATCTCTGATAATTTAAGAACTTCAGTTTGAGAAACACTGTCTTGGCCAGTTTCACAGGATGCCAGTTCCCAGCAAGTATAGGGTCTCAGTGAAGTGAAGTAACTGTCATTTACACTGAAAGCATGAATAGCATTAGATTGTGGATAGGTCAAAATTCATCATCCAGGTCTGTACACAGGTAGACACATCTGTGTGTTCACTAGCTCTGAGTTCTGGGACAAGGAGTTTATTAGCTCAAGTTTGTTTGTTCCTCTGTCTCCAGCTTTCTCTCTGACTCCCATGTGCCTGTTTAATCTTTAATAACAATTTCATTAGGCAATGAAGCAGGGCTGTCCAAGCCCACAGGAAATGTTCTGTCTCAGAAAACTCTTTTTATGTCTAAAATGAGGAATATATCTTTCATGATAAAAGATCAGATGTTTAAAACATTAGATAAGAAAACAAGTCACCATTAGGATACTGAGACCATATGTAATGAAAGGACATATTGTTTATTAACTAGCAGAATAAGGGTCCACAGCTTACTTCCTCCAGAGGATGTTTCTAAATTGTAAAATCTGGAGGGAAATAAATCTGATATGAAAAGAAAGTTGTAAGAAATACTCCTTTGTCACAAACAACCTCTTCCTCCTGGTGAGGCAGTATAGTGGTGTAACAAGGAGCTTAAACTCTGGAAGCAGAGTGGTTTAAAACATAGTAGTTATGTGACCTTGGTCAAATCATTTGAATCCTCTGTGCCCCAGTTTTCTCATTTATAAACTGGGGAAATAATAGTATTTACTTGGTGGGGCAGTTAAGATTAAATGAGTTCACATATATGAACCACTTCTAACAGAACCTGATACATAATAAGTAGTACAGTATATGTTTCCTCTTTTTATTATTTCTCCCGATTCAACCCATTCAAGTAATCAAGTACATATAAAATTTGATTGCCCCATTTGTTTACAAGGATGCTCCTACTAATTATACTGAACCTTGTAGGTTTCCCAAGCATCCATGGTATATTTGGAGGAAAAACCACTTAATCTAAAACTTTGGAGGTAAAGAAAAACAGAATCAGGATTAGAGACATAGTTGTGGAATGACGAATAATAATAGCTATCATTTACTGAGTGCTTAGTACATTGTATCCAAGCTGTTTTAAATACTTCACATCTTTACATGTGTTATCTCCTTTGATTCTCGTAATAACCCTATGCATTAGGTACTTTGTTATCCCCATTTTATAGAAGAGGGAACTGAAGCACAAACCGATGAAGTAACTTGCCCCAGGTCACACATCAGGAAGTAGCAGAACTAGAATTTGAACAGTTTGCAGGTCCTAGTCTGGTCTCTTAACTACCAGAAATCAAGTTATCATATACAAACATTTATATATTATATGTTGGGCAGATATTTAGCCAGTACAAGGGAGGATAGCCAGACTGGTTGTCTGTTTGCTGCCCTGCTCTGATTTCATTAGTGCTGCCCTGTTCTGATTTCATATATCAGCTGTTGATATATTATGACTATCACTCCTGATTACACGTGGTAGTTGAAGCCATGGAAATGGATGAGATCTCCTGGAAAGTGTCTTTATAAAGTATGAGAAAATGAGTATTTGAGCACCATGAAGGCAAACATGGGGTCTGTTTTATTAATTTCTATATTCCCAGATTAGTTTTACTCAATCTATTGAATGAATAAATGAATTAATGAATGAATGATAATCTTGTAAAACACTGATATTTCAGGGTTGGACAGTATAAGAAAAGCCTAAGAAGAAAACTGAGGAAGGATCCAGGAGACAATCAATATGTCATTGATGTGAAAGAGTTCCAAGAATAATGTGGTCAAATACATGAAAACTGCAAATAGGTAAAGAAAGATAAAGATGGAAGAGAGTCCATCAGTGTCCTTAGCAAAGGTTTTCCAAAGAGTTGAGGAGCAGAAGATAAGGAAATAGAATGATAAGGATACACCATTATTGTGAGAACCTTGGTTGGGAAGAAATGGTCACATGAGAGTTAACACATAATTGGTGAGTAAAGGGAGGGTCACCGTTCTTATCTGGCATGTAAAGTTTCATTAATGACATTTTGAAAATTCTGATAAATTTTTAGGAACTCCACAAAATTAGTCTAAAGTTCATCTACTACAAGAAACATGTGAGAACACCACGAAAATTCTGGAAAAGACCAATGGGGCTTACCTCTTAGCTGCATCACCTCCTCCTTTCTACTTTTCTACTCTAACTCAGCCAGGCTCTCTTGGTCACACCCTCGGTGATGTTATAGCTATTTTTATTTCAAAGTAGTTAATCCATCCTGTTTCTGACCATAACATACTATTCTTCAAGCTTGATTGTTTAAATACACCCACTACATCTATTTAATGATCTTATCAAGATTTCCAGTTCATTGGCTTTCTGACTACCCAACCCACAAACCCGCTCCTTTTTTCATTTTCTTTCTTAACCACCTCACAGATTTATACTCATCTGAAGCTTTTTTGCCTCTCATTCTTTTTATTGCTCCCATCTGCCAAAACCCTAAACATAGCTAACCCTAACCATCAGCACTCTCCATGCCTGCACCTTAGCAGTGCAAATTAAAAACGCCACACAAGAGGGCAAATTAAAGACTATATAAATGTATAACCACCATCCCAAATGGGCCCTTATAACCCTATAGTATGTGAGTCTACTCTACTTCTCTTGTCAACTCACTTTCCCCGCCTTGAGTGAGGAAGAGGTGGAGACACATGAATATATTTATACTCTGCTAGAGAGAAAAGTCTTTCTAAGCATTGTCAAATGACAAAAATGAGACAATTTAGTAACAAGTTTGATGTCCTCTATTCAAGGGAGAACAATTTATGGATTGGGGAGTACAGTGCCTCCCAAGCAGTGGAGCAGTTTTTCCGAGGGATGTTTGAGCAAGAACAAGTTTTACAGTGCTAAAAGCAGCAACATGAAAACAGGGCATGATTGCTAGGAGATCTGGGATTTCCTCTAGGAAAAGCCTAGCAGGTTTTATTTTCAAAGTAAGCTAGAGCTGAGTGGGAGGGTTGTGATTGGTGTATGTTATAATAGATTTCTTTATTATCTGTTATCCATTATCTATGACAGTGAGGCATTTCCCGTAAGTACAGGCTGACTTAGGTTTTGACTTTGTGATGTGGGCAAGCCTGCATTTTGTGGGTCTCTGAATTAGATTCTGGACCCAATTCTGTGGTGGGGTCAGGTTTCTCCCCCATACCACCAAGTAATGCTCAGGACACCAGCAGGGTATCCCACAATTCAGCACAATTCAAACACTGTCTACCTGGAGATAGCATCAGACTCCACAGGTTAAGGGTTCAGTCCCATAAAACTGTCACCCCTGCTCCACCTTCAAACACCACTCACAAGCACAGGTATTACCTGTGCCTCTGACTAACCAGCTACAAATGAAGATTCCAATTACCCCTCCAACTTAAGATGCCAATCACAAGTCCAGGTTGTCACCTGCATTTCTGACCAACTGGCTATAAATCAGAGGTTCACACAACCACCTCCTCAGGATCGAATAATTTGCTAGAACAACTCACAGAACTCAGAGAAACATTTTACTTACTAGATCACTGGTTTATTTTTAAAAGTTATGATTCAGGTACAGCCAGATGGAAGAGAGACAAAGGGCAAAGTATGGGGAAAGGGCGTGAAGCTTTCATGCCCTTTCCGGGTGTGCAACTCTCTCTGCATCTCCACGTATTCACCAACCCAGAAGCTCTCTGAACCCCATCATTTTAGTTTTTTGTGGAGCCCTCATTACATAGGCATGATTGATTATCATAGCCATTGGCACCTGATTCAACCTCCAACTCTTCTCCTCTCCTAGGAGGTTGAGGGCTGAGACTGAAACTTCCAACCCTGCAATCACAGGGTTGGTTTCCCCAAGCAACCAGCCCCCTTCCCGGGGTAACTTAGGGGTGTTCCAAAAATTACCAGCAAGTCATATGGTAGAGTAGGAAGAACCTGGGCTCACCTCCTCCCTCAAACACACCAAAACTACAACTAAATATAAAGCAGCTATCTCTAGAATGACCTGAAGACTAGCAGAGCAGATTCTCTACAATTAAGGGTATAAAGAAAAAAACACATTGAGAAACGTAGGAGAGGTAGAGGTGTGGCATCTCACAAATGGGAGAGATATCACAACTGCAGGGAGACCCCCAAGAGCAAGGCCTTGGAGACCCAATTCAGGCTCCCCTGCCTGGGGGACCTGCATTGGGAAGAGGAGCCCCCATAACATCTGGGAGTGAGAACCAGTGTGGCTTACCTCCCCCCCAGAACTGAGGAGGTATGGGAAACCAAGAATCACCCCTTAAAGGGCCCACACTCAAACTCACTCACTCTGAGTCCCAGCACAGAGCAGCAGCTTGAAAGGTGCCTGGGTCATACGTGAGGGAGATATATTGACTAATTTTAGGCCATGTGCCAGAAGGATCTATTGAGGCTTTCTCTGAGGCACTGGCAGTTGCCAATTTTTCTTTGTTTGCTTTGCTTCCCTCCATCCAGCCAGCCCAAACTGGCAGGTTTCAGGTCTGACACTTTCCACTAAGTTGCTAATTATTTACCTTCCCAGTGTTCCCCTGAGGACCTACCCAACCCAATCTCTTTGCCTAGGCCAGCATTCAACCCCCAAATCTATTCCCTACCCTCCAACATCCAGCAGGCATCCTGGTCGTCCTCCAAAGTGGAACCCCACCCTCCAGTACCCCACAGGTGTCCCAGCAGGCCTTTAAAGTGGCACCCTGTTCCCCAGTACCCAGTGGGTGGCACCAGAGTGCCCCCAACATGGGGTTGAGGGGCCAGCTCCCACCCACAAGTGCACCTGCCACAGTGGCAGCCAGGCCTTACAGCCAGGAGAACAGGGGCCAGCCAGGTCCAATATTGTACTCACACTCTTGGCCCAACCGCTACAGGAAGGTATACACATCCCACACTGGGGACACCCCTAGAGTACCTAGCCCTGGAGACCAGGGAGGGTTGTGCTACTGGGCCCCATAGATGCCTTCTGCATAAGGCCACTTTTTCAATACTGTGAGATGTAGCTGACCTGCCTAATACATAGAAACAAACACAGAGTCTTAGGAAAGTAAGGAGCTATAAGAATATGTTCTAAACAAAAGAATGAGGCAAAACCCCAGTTAAAAGAACTAAATGAAATGGAGATAAACAGTCTACCAGATAAAGAGTTCAAAGTAATGGTCATAAGGACGCTTGAACTCAGAAGTATGGATGAACACAGTGAGAAGTTCAACAAAGAGATATAAAATATTTTTAAAAATCAGAACTGAGGAATGCAATAAATAAAATGAAAAATACACTAGAAGGAATCCACAGCAGATTAGATGATTCAGAAAAATGGATCAATGACATGGAAAACAAGGTAGTAGAAACTACCCAATTGGAACAGCAAAAAGAAAAAACGTGAGAAAAGTTTAATGGACCTCTGGGACAACATCAAGTGCACAAACATTTGCATTATAGGGATACTAGAAGAAGAGAGAGCGAGAAAGGGAATACCTGTTTAAAAACATAATGACTGAAAACTTCCCTAACCTGGAGAAGGAAATAGATATAAAGGTTTAGGAAGCTGTAGTGCAGGGGATCCTGCTGACTATGCCATGTGTCATGCGGGGTGTCAAGCGGGGTCTCTGCTCCCACTCCCCACATAAGAACGCAGGACATGGTGAGGCCAAAAAGGAACACCCACGGAGCCATAGGTAGGGGAGTCACACCACTATACTCTCACTGGCAGCTGGGTTGGAGACACAGGAACCAGGAACAACACAATTCTCAACCCTCACTGCGCCGCTTGCAGACTCAGCCACCATCTTCTTGTTAGCTCCCCCTTTTTTTTGCTAGCCTAGCCACGGCAGTTATATTAGTGGCCAATGGCTCACTGGTTACAGCTGACGGCCAACTAGCCACAGCTGCTGGCCATTTGATCACAGTCGATGGCCATTTACTACCTGAGCCAGCACCTTTCTATGTGAGGCCGAGAGCCTGGAAACTGCTTTTTGGGGCTCTGTCCCCACAGAAGCCTTTAGGTTAAGAGAGTCCTAAAAAAGGTGAATTCGAAGAGACCCATACCAAGAAACCACATTATAATTAAAAGGCCAAAACTCATGGTTGCCAGAGGAGAAGGAGGTAATGGGAAGGGCAAAAAAGGCAAGGAGAATAAGAGGTACAAATTTCCAGTTATAAAATAAACAAGCCACGGGGATATAATGTACAGCATAGAAAATACTGTAAATAATATTTTAATAACCTTCTATGGTGACAGGTGGTTATTAGACTTAGCATGGTGATCATTTTATAAGGTATATAAATGTTGAATAACTACCGTATGTTGTACACCTGAAACTAATACAATATTGTATATTGACTATATATTTTTTAATTTTAAAAAAACACAATAATTACCTCATTAACGTAAGACAAGACATCTTTATCTCTCTCTTACCACTTAAGAAATTCCAAGTGTCTTAGAAGCTCTGTACTAGAAATTGGGATGAAGATCAAATATATATTTCTTATTATAATTCAAATTATAATTCAAATATCACAATTCTGATATATGAGCTACCTTTATCAGCATGATATAGGAACTAGAAATCATATATTTAACTACAGAAAAATTTTAAATTTCTGTTAAGAAAAAAAATCATAAAGTCAAAAGACTGGGGAAAATACCTATGATGGGAATGGATGTTTTCTCTGATGCACAACGCTCTCTTACAAATTAATAGAGGAAAGAGGACAAACCAATAGAAAAATGTGCAAAGGATAAATAGTAAAAGACAATTCCCAGAAGAGCTGTAATTAGTTAATGAACACACAAAATACTGAATACCGCAAATTAAAGAATTTGAAATTAAAATAAAATGCCATTGTTCAGCCATCAGATTGCCAAAGATTTAAGAGATTGATCATACCCCGTGTGATATTGTGATTTATAATAAAAAATATGTATTTGGTTATTTGGTCTTTATCCCTGTTCCAGTCATAGAGCTCCTAAAACCCTTGGAATTTCCTAAGTAATGAGAGCTATTAAGGTATCTTTCGTTATGTTAATGAGGTGACTTTTGGAATGCCCTTAGGTAACCTAAGATTAGAGGCTAGTTGTCAGGGGGATCCACCACATGAAGAAGGTTGGAACTTTCAGTCCCAACCCCCCCAACCCCCCCCCCCCCCCCCCCCCCCCCCCCCCCCGCGATCTCAGGGAAGAAGGGAGGGACTGGAGAAAATTGAGTTCAGTCACCAATGGCCAATGATTTAATCAACCATGCCTATGTAATTAAACCTTCTTTAAAACTCAGATAAAGGGGGTTCAGAGAGCTTCCATGTTTGTGAACCAGAATTATCCATGTCCCAGGATACATAGAGACAAAAGCTTCTGTATTTGGGACCCTACCAGATCTTGCCCTATGTATCACTTCATCTGGCAGTTCATGTGTCACTTAATATCCTTTGTAATAAGCTGGTTATCTAGTAAGAAAATTGGTTTTTTGAATTCTGTGAGTTGCTTTAGCAAATTAAACAAACCCCAGTAGTGGATCGTGGGGTTTGTTTATAGCCAGTCAATCTGAAGCTCAACTAACAATCGAGATTTTCAACTGGCATCTGAAATGGGGGCAGTTTTGTGGGACTGAGCCTTTAAACTGTTAGATCTGACACAAAATAGTGTCAAAATTGAGTTCATTTTATGAGATGCCTGGTCAGTGTCCACTGAGAATTGATGAATTGCTCGATGTGTGGAAAACCCATACATCTGGTACCTGAAGTGAAGTAGCATGGTAGAACAGTGTGAGAGGAAAGGAGAGACACACAGGTATCTCCAGTGTTGGCAAGGATATGGGAAAATGGAAAGTTTACTTTTTTTTCTTAGATACATTCTTTCTGAATCCTTTACCCTCTTGCTCCAAACTAGATAATTACTTACTGAAACTACTATTGTCCTGGGATCTCCCTTTGCTATCATCCTGTGGATTTTTTCTTTTATCTTCTGTGTTGAATTACTTGTGTACTGGATTCCAAGCATTCCTTCTTTAAGGTTTAGTCCCTCATTTTGGTGTAACAAACCCTTCAGTTGCTTCCTGAGAATGCATGGGAAATAATTTTTTTTTCTTTTTAATATTTTACATGTTGAAAATGTCTTTATTTCTTATTCACACTAGATGGTTTGGCTGCATATAAAAGTAAGCTGAGAAACACTTTACTTTGAGAATTTTAAATGCATGGGTCAAATGTCTTCTAGATTTCAATGTTGATCTTGAGAAATCTGACTGATATTTTTATATTTTGTATGTAACATTTCTTTCCCCTCTCAGGAAGCTTTCAGGATTTTATTTTTAAACCTGTGTTTGAAATTTCGTGTGGATGATGGGCATTAGTATGACTCTTTTTTCATCTAATAAGCTGGACACTAAATGTACACTCACACTGTCTGTAAAAACATTTGCAGCTTTTGTTAGTATTTCAAATATGCATCATTTCTGCAGGAAGTGGATTTTCTTCATAGGTTTTTAATTTTCTTACAGATGTTCATTTCTCAAACTGTGTTTCATGGAATTCTATTTTCTCATGAGTTTTTAATACCTGTGCCTTTTAAAAATATCTTTAATTCGTAAGAAGTTGGGAAATTCTGCACAGAATCTCTGTAAAGTTCCTAATGTGTACTTAAAAAACTAATGTCCATGATGAATCTTTAACAGAGTCTAGTCACCATAGAATACAATTTAGCAATTACAGATTTAGAAATGACTTTTTTATATTGATATTTATTTGATAGGAATATCAAATATTTATTTGATAAAAATATCAAATAAATAGAATGTCAAATAAATATTTATCTATATTCACCATGTGCCTTATATTAGTGAACACCACTGTGATTGCACTAATATTTCAATTGCAGAATACAAGAGTCATCTTGGAAACCTCCTCCTGCAACCCCCATGTTCAATCCATTTCTCTCCTTTAGTTTTACATCTTAACAACTCTTTTGATTCCATCCCTTTCTCTCTATATCCACTACCTTAGTTTACTATCGTCTCTTGACTGCCCTACAATGGAGGGAAGGCAGGACATGAGAAGAAAAGAGAAATTTCTAGCCAGCTCAGTTTTTTGTTTTAAGTTACCAAGTAGATAGTGGAATCATTTTATAGAATCCAGAATATTCACTTTTTAAAAATAGGGTGTGAGTTGCTTGTGCCTATATGAGTGCAGATGTTTCTCAGGAAAGAGGCCTAAGTAAAAGTACATATTTAGAAGATGTCAACATAAATATGGTAGTGAAATATAGAGGTGTAGATGAGAATTCCTAGTGAAAATATGAGGTCAGACAATTAAGTTCGTGAACTTGTTACAACAATGTTGCTAACCTTTTTTGATATCAGAGGGATTGTTCATCATGAATTTGCACCAACTAGACAAACAGTTAATCAAGCTTACTATTTGGAAATGCTGAAAAGGCTGCGTGAAAAAGTTAGATAACCTGAACTTTTCTCCAACAATTTATGACTCTTGCATCACAACAATGCACCAGCTCACATAGCAGTATCTGTGAGGGAGTTTTTAGCCAGTAAACAAATAACTGTATTGGAACACCCTCTCTGCTCAACTGACATGGCCCCCAATTACTTCTTTCTTTACCCAAAGATAAAGGAAATATTGAAAGGAAGATATTTTGATGACATTGAGCACATCAAGGGTAATACAATGACAGCTCTGATGGCCATTCCAGAAAAAGAGTTCCAAAATTGCTTTGAAGGATGGACTACGCACTGGCATTGGTACACAGCTTCCCAAGGGGAGTACTTCGAAGGTGACCATAGTGATATTCAGCAATGAGGTATGCAGCACTTTTTCTAGGATGAGTTTGCGAACATACTTGTCTGATCTGGTATACCGCAGTTAGCTGTCATGTTATGATGACACTTGGGCAACCTGTGAAGAGGGCTGCATGACAAGGAACTTAGTCATCTTTCCAACAGCCATGTGAGTGAGGGAGCTTGGAAGCAGATCCTCTAGCCTCAGTTCAGCCTTCAGATGAGCACAGCCCCTCTGAATCCTCTCATGTGACTATATGAGAGGCCCAGAACAAGCACCACCCAGGTAAACCATTCCCAAATTCCTAACACAGAAACTATGAGATAATAAATGTGTCTTGACTCAGCCACGAGATTTTGGTGTAATTTGTCATACAGCAACAGATAGCTAATATAATAGAAAGAAATAGAAATTTCTGACTTCAATTTTCCCTTCCCATAAGCTATCTATCATCCTAATCTTTTCCCTTTCCTTAAGTCATAATCATCAAAATTTTGATGATAAATGAGTAAATTAAGGCCCAGACAAGTTAGTGTGCTTGTCCAAAGTTATAATGTTGTTAAGGTGACAGAGCTATGAACATTTTTAAGTTTTCTGACAAATAAACAGTGCTCCTTATACCTTCTCATGTTGCTTTTCATAATTCTAAATAATTAATTGATTCATAATTAAGTGACTGCTATGGGCAAGCTGTTCTTATAGCTACTAATCCATGCACTGAGGATATAAAGGTGAATGAGGCAAATCAAGTGGATTTAGTACAAAGCAGAACTGTGGGATAATGGAATACTGGAGGGATGAGTCTGATGAGAGTAGTGGATATGAGAAGGTTCAGATACAAAACGACATCAAGTAAAAGCATCAGAATGAGTGTACTTTGGCAAGAGGGAAGTTTTAAGATTGAGAAGATTTGTACCTACCTCAGAGATTAGTCAAGAGTCAACTCAGACTTATCCTTCTTCGAGAAATATGTTGATCATAGGCATATCATACTTAATATGTGATCTATTTATTTAAATTTTTAGGTCCTTACTATATGGTTTCATAACTTCATTACATACTTTTTATATTGCTTACCATTTACATTTTTATTACATATCTATAGTAACTTCCCAAATCACAAATATAGTCATTCAAATTAGCAAAAGAACTTTAAAGCAAGGGTAAAATGACTAGAGGTAAGTAATTGGGGTGTGGACTATGCAGGAATAGGCTCAGTATATAAGACAAAGTAACAAATGTGTATAAAACTTAGCTCTCAGCTTCCTGAAAACCAAAACATATGAGACTTTTAAAAATTAGTGCTTTACACTATTCTTCTTGTATAACAAAAGAAAATCATATACCAGTTCATGTGAGAAACTGTCTCCTATCTTTAAGAGGTTTTTTTCCTAATATAAATTTTTATAGTAATTAATAAATGGTACTTTTCACAATAGGTTAAAAGTGCACAGATACTATTCATATAGACATCTAATAATGGGAACTTATGGGATATAATAATGTACTTATGGGAAATGCCTCACTGTCATAGATAATGGATAACAGATAATAAAAAATCTATTATAACATACACCAATCACAACCCTCCCATTCAGCTCTAGCTTACTTTGAAAATAAAACCTAGGCTTTTCCTAGAGGAAATCCCAGATCTCCTAACAATCATGCCCTGTTTTCATGTTGCTGCTTTTAGCACTGTAAAACTTGTTCTTGCTCAAACATCCCTCGGAAAAACTGCTCCACTGCTTGTGAGGCACTGTACTCCCCAATCCATAAATTGTTCTCCCTTGAATAGAGGACATCAAACTTGTTACTAAATTGTCTCATTTTTGTCATTTGACAATGCTTAGAAAGACTTTTCTCACTAGCAGAGTATAAATATATTCATATAGACATCTAATAAGTTCCCAGCCTATATGCCCCAGAAAGAGACTGCCTTATTCTCATGCCAATCCAAGAAGGCAAGCCATGATCACTGAGCTAGTCTGACTCCATTATGAAAGTTGGTGATATGTTGGCTACTGTCATATCTTGAATGCCTCAGGGGACCAAAAAAAGGCACATTGATTTTTCATTCCATTTCTGCCATGATATTCCCTATCTGACCCTTGTCAAGTTGCATAATGGCTTAGTGTCTTAGTTTCCTCATTGTTGCAGGCACTTTATGTGTTATCAAACACCATTTTTATTTCTCCTTGGGCACAGAGCTGAATTGAGTTTCTCAGCCTCCTTTACAGTTAGGTAGAGCCACATGACGGATTTTGGGTTAGTCAAATGGGGGCAGAAGCGATGCTTGCCATATCTAGTCCTTGATTCTAAAAACATTCTTTCATACTACTTAATGTGTGCGCGCGCGCTCTCTCTCTCTCTCTCTCTCTCTCTCTCTCTCTCTCTCTCTCTCTCTCTCTCTCTCTCTCTCTCTCTCTCTCTCTCTCTCGTTCTCCCCCTCCCTCTCCTGTGTGCTAGATGAATATAGAGAATTCAGTAGAGGACTCCAAGGCCATGGGAGATGGTGGAGTCATCAGATAAAAAGAATTTCAGTCTCTGAATAACTCCACAGAGCGATTACATTCCCACCCAACTTGCCTTTAGGCTGCAATTGATCAAAAAATAACCCTTTTGTGTGTGTGTGTTTAGCTACTCAAGTTTTAGGTGTTATTAATTACAACAACAAATCATTCTATAAATTCTGACTAATAAATCATCTAGTAAATCTCATGATTCTGATTCAGAAACAAATAAAAATAGATGCTACTTTGTCCTTTTTTTCCCTTTAGCTCCTTCTTAGAAATTGGCTTCATGTAATTATTTGTTCTAAAAACACAGTGGAAGTCCTTACATGTAAAATCCAAGATGACTTCCAATGATTGTCATCTCCTGGAATTCAAGTCCTTGTGTAGTCCCCTTCCACATTGAATCATGGCTGGTCACTGTGACCAATAGAATACTCCAGAAGAAATAATGTATGACTCTAAGACTAAGTTATTAAAGACACGGCAATTTCAACCTTGGTCTCTTTAAGACCACTTACTCTGTAGAAGCTTGTTGCAACGTCATGAAGACATTTAGGCAGCCCTGTGGAGAGAACTACATGGTAAGAAACTGAGACTTTTCACCACCCACTAGCATCCATTTGCCAGCCATCTGAGTGTACCACCTGGGAAGCACATTCTCTAGCATCAGTCAAACCTTGAGATGACTGCAGCCCTGGCTGACTGTTGGACTGTGACTTCATGAGAGGTCCTGAGCCACAAATACACTAAGTTGCTCCTGAATTCCTGACCCAGAAAAACTGTGACATAAGAAATATTTATTGTTTTGAAGCCACAAAGTATTGGGGGTAATTTGTGAAACAGCAGTAGATAACACAATCCGTGATATTGTTGTTTGTAAAAATTTCTAGATTCATTTGTTTTAATTTCTCTCCCCCCCCAGCTTTATTGAGATATGATTGACATTTAATATTGTGTAAGTTTATGGTGTACAACATAATGATTTTATATATATATATATATATCAAAATGATAAGGTGAGTTAACACAGTCATCACCTCATATACTTACAATTTTTTTTTGTAAGAACATTTAAGATCTACTCTCTTAGCAAATTTCAAGTATACAATACAGCATTATCAACTATAATCACCATGCTATACAATACATCCCCAAAACTTATTCATCGTAAAACTGAAAATTTGTGTACTTTGACTACCTTCACCCCTGCCTCTGGCAACCACTAATCTTCTATTTCTGAGTTGGGTTTTTTCCACACAAAAGTGAGATCATACAGTATTTCTCTCTCTGTCTGTCTGATTTATTTCAAATAGCATAATGTCCTCACGGTTCATCCATGTTTTTGCAAATGGCACGATTTCCTTTTTTTGGCTATATAACATTCCATTTTGTGGCTCTATATACCACATCTTCTTTACCCATTCATCCATTGATGGAAATTTATGTTGTTTTCATGTCTTAACTATTATAAATAATGCAATGAACACAGAAGTGAAGATATCTCTTCAAATAGTGGTCATGGGGATGTAGGATATAGCATAAGGAATATAGTCAATAATATTGTAATAACTATGTATGGTGCCAGATAGGTACTAGATCTATCAGGGTGATATGTGGGAATAGGGCTGAGAGCAGGGTAAGAAAGGTAAAGTTATTAAGAAATACAAATTGTAGTTAATACAGTATGGGGAATATAATCAACAATGTTATAAAGATCATGTAAGGTGCCAGACGGGCACTGGACTTATCAGGGAGATCACTTTCATAGACTGTGTGATACTTGACCAATGCGCTATACACCTGAAGCTGTAGAATAATATTGAATGTCAACTATAACTAAATATATATGCATATATAGTCACAGGATGTGGAGTACAACTTAGGGAAGATAGTCAATGGTATTGTAACAGCTATACAAGACGTGAGAGAGGTAGTAGCTTGGGGTGATCACTTTATGAGGGGTTTAAATGTCTAAGTATTATGTTGCTTTTTACACCTGAAATTAATTTTTTTTAAAAAGTGAAAAAATAAAAAGATATCTTTTCAAGATAGTGATTTCTTTTCTTCAGATATATATCCAGAAGTAAAATTGCTAAATCATATGGTAGTTCTCTTTTAATTTTTTGAGGAACCTCCATACTGTATTCCATAGTGACTATACCAATTTACATTCCCACCAACTGTGTACAAGTGTTCTCTCTTCTCCACATCCTTGCAATACTTGTTATGTCTTGTCTTTTTGATGATAGAAATTATAACTGTGAGGTACTATCTCATTAGTTTTGATTTGCATTTTTCTGGTGATTAGTGATGTTGACTAAATTTTCCTGTAGCTATATACCCATTTGAATCTTCTTTGGAAAAATGTCTATGCAGGTCCTTTGCCCATTTTTAAATCCGATTATTTGGTAGTTTTATTTTGCTATTGAGTTGTGTGAGTTCATTATGTATTATGAATATTTGCCCCCTATTACACAGGTGGTTTACAAACATTTTCTCCCATTCCATAGGTTCCCTTTTCATTTTGTTGATTGTTTCTTTTGCTGTGCAGAAACTTTTTAATTTGATGTAGTCCCATTTGATTATTTTTGTTTTTGTTGCTTGTACTTTTGGTGTAATGTTTATAAAATTATTGCCAAGACTAAAGCCAAAAAGCTCTTTCTTTATGTTTTTATCTAGGAGTTTTAAGGTTTCAGGTCTTACATTTAAGTCTTTAAACCATTTTGAATTAATTACTGTGCGTGGTATAAGATAGGGGTCCCATTTCATTCATTTGCATGTGAATATCAGGTTTCCAGCACGTTTATTGAAGGGATTACCTTTTCCCCATTGACTATTCTTGCTTCTTTGTCAAATATTAGTTGACCATGTATGAATGGGTTTATTTCTGGGCTCTCTATTGTGTTCCACTGGTCTTTTTTTATGCTGATTCCATACTGTTTTGATTAATATAGTTTGTAATATAGTTTGAAATGCAGAAATGTGATGCATCTAGCTTTGGTCTTCTTCCTCAGGATTGCTTCAATTATTTGGGGTCTTTTCTTGTTCCAAATGAATTCTAGAATTGTTGGGGGAAGGGGGGTTCTTTGTGAAAAATACCTTTGGAATCTTGAAGTGTATTGCATTAGATCTATAGATGGCTTTGGGTAGTATGAACAATAGTAAATCTTCTAATGCATGAGCATGGGATACCCTTCCATTTATTTGTGCCTTCTTCAATTTCTTTCATCAACGTCTTATAGTTTTCAATGTACAGATCTTCCACCTCCTGGTTTAAATTTATTCTTGTGCATTTTATTGTTTTTGATGCTGTTGTAAATGGGACAGTATCCTTTATTTAATTTTTAGATAATTTATTGTTTGTGTATGGAAATGCAAACTGAAAATTTCTCGATTCTAATGGCACTCACTCTTTAGTGAGTCATCATTGCTTGTTCTTGAAAGAGTATACACAAAGAATCATTCTCTTCATCTCCAAGTCACAGGAAGTTGTATCAACCCCGCAGATAAAAGGATCTGGGGTGGAATCCCTTGGTAATGGCAATTTTGAAGAGCAAGTCTGAACAATGTAAGCTGTTTCTGACATCTTCTTGAAATTATTAAACAGGAAGGGAGACTCTAGAATAAAAAAGTTATGATAATATTTTTTAAAATACTATTATCCCCACAAACATTTTAAAACATCAGTTGGAAGACCATTGAACTACTCTTAAGCGAACACAAATGCGACACTACATTTCTTCAAAGAACGATACACACCAATATGGGAAAGGAGAATATCTGCAATTCTATAGAGCCAGTATGTATTATAATAATAATAACAATGAAATCTAATTAATATAGTGTCCACATATATCTTAGACTAGTTTATTCTTCCCTTTTCTCAGTTGTTTTTCACAAAGAGATTGTCTTTGTTCTTATATTTTCTTAAGATAAGTGAAGTAGTTAAATGACTAAACCTCAATATAAATGACAAATGGTGAGGAGAGTACATGTCAAAATTATCAGGAAAGAAGTTTGAAGAAGTATGCGTCTTTTTGCATCAGAATCTTTGTCCCTTAAAATAACTTACTAAAATTATGCAGTGGAGTTCCAGTGCATATAGCTTCATCAACAGAGGGGGATATCTCGGCCAGTGAGCTTCTTTCCCAGGTGGGTAGTTGACAAAATTCCTCCAGCAGTGGTCATGCTCTAAGGAAACAAAAATCCTGGTTCATTCAAGAAACACAACAGAAAGTTACTTAAAGAAAGCCCAACTTAAAAATATACCATATATAAAGCCCTTTGGTTTATTTACTGCTGGAGGTGGGCTGCACTTTCCCAGAATCCCTAAAACAAAGTAGATCATTTGAAGATGGCTGAGCAGCCATAGTGGCAAAGTGAAAAAAGAAGTCATATTTTTTATATTTTCCCTGCTATGAATTTCAGACCTGGTCCTTTATCTTATCCACTCTGAGATAATCAATCTCCTGGCCCAGAAACATACCACCACCACAGTCTTTCATAAATACTTAAGATTCTTGGTTTTGTTTTTACCTGAGGGTCTCATGATCTGGATAGTCACACCACAATTAATGAGGTCCCTGAGTCCTTGACGGTTTTGTTGATCCATGTGCCAATAAAGTCGTGCTACATAAATAACTAAAGTTACACCAGGTCGTTGACTCAAAAATTCTCTAATAGCCTTGGAGCATTCCCAACAGGGACTCCAGGACAAGAACCAGATGATGGAGCAGCTGATGGATGAGCAAAAATGTCTTTCTGAAGTAAATTTTTCTATAAAATTGAGTTCAACATGCTTTGTAGTGTTTTTGCTTGAGTTTCTCCAGATCTTGTGGCTTGTGCCCCACTTGATTTCATAGAGCAGACAGGCCTCTTTACGGAGATCTCTGGGGTCAAAGAACATTTCAAATTCCCATGGTTCAATTCTTCTCCTGAAATATAAAAAGCACTCCCATGTTGTTATGCAATTTTTTAGAGAGAAACTTAGAAATAACTTTATGCTCCCCTCTTCTATCAGGCAGGACTAAAACATGACATCTCAGGAAACCTTTTTTGTTTTTTTCTGTTCTATGTCTCAAAGTTATCTGGGCTGGTCCACTGGAATTATCAGAGTTACCCACACAGTGAAGAGATTTTTCCCAATTCATGTTATTTGGGTACCACTGTCTCTGTACCATTGCTTGGTATTTCAGGTACCTGCTTGAATTCAGTATCAATGTGTCCTTTTTTCTCATTATAGTCTAATCTTTCTATCTCACACATAGAGGTGTCATGTCCCAATTGTTAATCTTCACTATTACTCAATGGACCCTAACTAGATTTTCTCAGGTGTAGAAGCCTTGAATTGTCAACAAAACTCTATTGCCAAGTCTAAGAACAGAGTAATTTAGCCTCAGAATTCTTCCACATTAAATTCTGTATACTAATATCTCATAAGAAAGAAATTCAAATTGCTCTCAATGGCATCTTTGGATTTAACACTCTTCGTGTGTCAAAGCTGTGACTCAGGAAACTCAGGATTGTACTTCTTTCCAAAATGGTTGAGTCATAAGCTTATTACATTCTAATATTTCCCACTCACCCCTTAAGTATTACATAGATCAGTCTTTCCACCCATCATGAGATATTCTATTCCTTGACAAAAGTCCCCCTGTTATAATGATGTTTGGGAAATGGGCATATAATATAAAATATTAAGATAAAATAAAAGTGACAAATAAGTTCCCTGGACCTTTCACTAATGGCTATAAAAATATGTGATTTAAAGAGAGAAGAACAATAGTAAGACAATAACAGAACAAAACTGGAAGATAATTTATTTAAACAGGAACCAAAAGACATAGAAAGCAATAACCATAGAGAATGAAGTTGGAAAAGAAAAAAAGAAAGAATGGGAGCACGGTAAAAGAGAAAAGGAACAAAAAGGAAAGCTATAGTCCTCTGGCTCTTAAACACTCACTTATTCTTGGTTGAATTAAATGCACAATATGATAGTAGTATTCTTACCTGGAGGTGGGATCGCCAGCTGAAGGACCTGTTAACCAAGAGATAAGTATGTCAAATAATACCCATACACAAATTGAGCTGCCGAGAAAAAAATGCTCTGTTCTTCAAACTGCAAACCATATCAGAGAATGGAGTTTTAAAAATCTCTTCTGGATTAATTGGATGAGATCAGGTCATTGTATCAAGAAAAGCAAGATTTTTAAGGACCATACTGAAATCCATTTGCCCAATCCTAAACCAGGTAATCCTTCAGGCTTCAACAAGAATGAGCGCAATGGAAAAGTCACTTTTCAGAGGCTCCTGGGTATAATTTCTATGCGCTCCCACAGCATCTTGTACTTCCTTCATCATCGCAATTATCATACTATATTATGATTGCCTATTTACATGCCTATAATAACAATGAATTGTAAATTATGTAAGATATGGATTATGTATATCTTGTTCCAGACTCTATCACTCTATCATACTGCATAAAACATGTTGGTTAAGAATAGATACTTATTGGGCCGGCCTGGTGGCTCAGGCAGTTAGAGCTCCATGCTGCTAACTCCGAAGACTGCCGGTTCAATTCCCACATGGGCCAGTGAGCTCTCAACCACAAGGTTGCCAGTTCAATTCCTCGAGTCCCGCAAGGGATGGTGGGCTGCGCCCCCTGCAACTAGTAACGGCAACTGGACCTGGAGCTGAGCTGCACCCTCCACAACTAAGACTGAAAGGACAACAACTTGACTTGGAAAAAAGTCCTGGAAGTACACACTGTTTCCCAATAAAGTCCTGTTCTCCTTTCCCCAATAAAATAAAATAAAAAAGAATAGATACTTATTGAATAAATGACTGAATGAACTTCATTATATATCTACTCCACTTCAGAATATATACCGGGGGTGCCAAAGAAATGCATACACATTTTAAGACATGTTATCTATGTGTTACTTTTCAAAGTTGAGTTGAATTACATAGCAATGTGTAATATGGTGTTCGCTCAAAAGATGGTGTTAATGAAATGAATGCTAGCGTCATTCATTGTATTACAATTTTAGTACAGTTTTTTCCTTCCTTAAAATGTGTACACATTTCTTTTGGCACCCTCTGTACATATGTACATTATATATATGAGAAACTGGATTTCTCATACATTGCTACTGGAAATGTAAATTGGTACAGACACTCTGGGAAACTGGCAATTTCTGAGGAAAAAAAAAGAAACAAACAACTAAAAATGCAGCTACTTTGGGGCAGCTGGTTAGCTCAGTTGGTTAGAGTGAAATGCTCATCACACCAGGGCTACCAGTTCAATCCCCGCATGGGCCAGCGTGAGCTGTGCCCTCCACAACTAGATTGAAACAATTACTTGACTTGGAGCTGATGGGTCCTGGAAAAACACACTTAAAATAAAATAAAATTTAAAAAAAAATGCAGCTACCATGCAACCCAGAAATTGCACTCCTGGATATTTATCTCAGAGACAGGAAAACTTAGGTTCACACAAAAGCCTGTATACAAATGTTCATATCAGCTTTGTTTGTAATATCTAAAAACTGGAACACCTTGACATCTTTCAATAAGTGAATAGTTAAACAATTTGTGACACATTTATACCGTGGAATACTACTCAGCAATAAAAAGGAACAAACTATTGATACATGCAACAGCTTCCCCAAGTGAAACTGGGGAAATATGAGTAAAATTGGTGGATTGTGTCAATGTTAATATCCTGGTTGTGATATTACTCTGTAATTTTGCAAAATGTAACTTTTGGGGAAACTGAGCAAGATGTATAAGGAACCTGTATTATTTCTTGAAGCTACATGTTTTAAGCTACAATTATCTCGATTAAGATTACAATTTACAGAAAGCGTATTTGGTAGTGTGGAGAGAAGCTGGGACATCTCTGGCTTAGTAGACTCCAGAAGGAGGAGAAAAGACATCTGCATAAGTGATGAATAAAAAAACCCAAAACATTTGCAAAGAGCATATAGAAAGATATTACTGAACAAGCAAAACAGAGAACAAGGTTTCAGTTGGAGCTCAGTGGTTACTGAAGGCATTGACAGCAAAATCCTGCTGCATAGAGGATCTCAAAGGTGACAAAATTCTCTCTTTGAATCATGTTAACCTGAAAGGAGGGAAAGAAAGAAGCAGCAATGACTGCCCTTAGGAAAAGGACAGAATAGTAGGGTCAGCAGCAGGACTGGGAGCTAGGAACTAAAAGTTGATGTGGTATGATTCAGTCATCTGAGTTCCCAACATGCAAGGTGTCAGGGAATGGAATACATTCCCTATCTGGGGGGATTCCTTTATCTGGGGGGATAAGTTCCAGGGCCCCAAATGAATGCCCGAAACCTCAGATATACCATACCCTATATGCTAGTATTTTTTCCTATACATAATACCTATGGTAAAGTTTAATTTATAAATTAAGCACAGTAAGACATTAACAACACTAACAATAAAATAGAAAACTACAACAATATACTATAATAAAAGATATGTAAATGTGGTCTTTCTCTCTCTCAAAACATCTTAATTGTACTGCACTCACCTTTTTACTTAAAGGAAGCACTTTATTATGGCTTCTCTTTGGCATATTCAAATAGCCTCATTAGGCATATTCAAATAGGCGCATCATTACTCTTGAGCTTTGGCCATTATTAAGTAAAATAAGGGTTACTCAAACACAAGCACTATGATACCATAACAGTCAATCTGATAACCAAGACAGCTGCTAAGTGACTACCCTGTTTCCCCAAAAGTAAGACTTAGCCGGACAATCAGCTCTAATGCGTCTTTTGGAGCAAAAATTAGTATAAGACCGGTATTATATTATTTATGTTATTTTATGTTTATATTATATTATATTATATTATATTATATTATATTATATTATATTATATTATATTAAAGACCGGGTCTTATAATGAAATAAGACTAGGTATATTGTATTATGTTATATTATATTATAATATTATATTAAAGACCCGGTCTTATAGTAAAATAAGACCGGGTCTTATATTAATTTTTACTCCAAAAGACGCATTAGAGCTGATTGTCCAGCTAGGTCTTATTTTCGGGGAAACACAGTAACAAGCAGAGAGAGTATACAGTGTGGATACAACGGACAAAGCGACGATTCATGTCCTGGGTGAGACAGAGCAGGAAGGCAGTAGATTTATTAGATTCATCATGTGACTCAGAATGGCATGCAATTTAAAACTTATGAATTATTTATTTCTGGATTTCATTTAATATTTTCAAACTGCATTTGACTGCAGGTAACTGAAACCATGGACAGTGAAACTGTGAGTAAGGGGGGACTACTGTAACCCTGATCCCTCCTTCAGTCAAAAGATGCCTGGAATAGCCAAGAGCCTAGTTGGTCCCTACCCTTCAATTTGCTATCACACAGGAACAAAATACCCAGAACAGCCAAGAAAAGGGTACTGGTGACCAGCAGATAAGTCACCCCTGGAACTTGGCAAACTACAGTCTGTATGGGATGTAGGGGATTACTTATATATCCTGTCAACAGATGTTAATTGAGAGCCTACTAAATATTAGGCATTCTTCTTAGTACAGGAACAAGGAACGAAACAAATCCCTATCATTACGTTTATAGAGGGAGAGAGACAATAGGTAAACAAATACATATATTAATTCAGTAGTGGCAAGTGCTATGGAAAGTATCGTACAGAGATCAAAGGTAATGGTGGGACAAGGCTACCTTGCCAGAGGTTGGTCATGGAGGGCCTTTTTGAAGAAGCATATTTAAGAAGAGAATTGAATGTAAAGTGAAGCAAGACATGTGGACATCAGGGAGAACATTCCAAGAAAAGGGAACAGCAAGTGCAAAAGTGGGGAGGTCTTGACATGTTCAAGGAAGAGCAAGGCTTGCTAGGTCAGAATGATCAAGATATAAAATGATAGGAGATGAGCCTGACCATATAGGGTCTTCTAAGTCATGGGTTTTATTCTAAGTATAGTGGGAAGACATTAGAGAGTATAAAGATGATTCAAGTAAAGTTACTGGATTTTAGAGGCCGTGCCTCTCAAGACTCAGAGCTTTGGGGATGAAATGGGCATTGACCTGGCCTGGATTCAGAACAGCCATGGTGCAGAATTCTAAAACTTGGAGAGCAGAAAGACAACTCATTTGTTTTATTTGGGGAACATAGGCATTTATATTGGCAACAGGAACTCATGTTAAGGATTTACCCTCTGCTTATTTGGAAGCCAAAGTTTGTCTGGGGAGGCAGGAGAAAGGGATCACATATCAAAAGGCAGTTACCATCACCAGTCTCTCTTTTCCAAGAAAGCAGAGATCCATGAAGTTTGAGACACAGAACATGAGGTTTCCCCACATGACATCCCTTCGGAGTGGGTCAGAGAGAGAGGAAAAAAGTCACTCTTACCTCTGAGGGTGAAGTGGCTGTGTGGAAATGTACGCAGGAGATTCAGTCCACCCTCCCGGCCAAACTTTAACTCTGAGATGCTATTTTTGAATCAAGAAGAGTCACAATATCTGGGAGACACTTCCTCTAAAACAGGAGGTGCTCTGCCCAAGGCTCCTTGTGTGTGTGTGAGTGTGTGGTGTGTTTGTATGTGTGTTGTAGGGTCCAGAATGTGCTACTGAGGCATAAAAATTGCTTTGAACTGAAGACATCTGAAAATAGACATTTCCCCCTGAAATTCTTTATATTCCTAAAAACAGAGCCTCTGAAAAGGACTCAAAATAAATAGAACACAAAGAACTCAACCCTGTTGCCAGTGGTAAGAGTCAATCCAGCTCAAATCCCACCTCATCTGAAAATTATTTTCTTCCACAGCCCAAAGTATTCCCCCTCCCCCCATCCCATGAATTCTTTTAAAGTTAAGTAACTAAACCTTAAATAATTAACATGCCCTTGTGCTATCACTACTCTTGCTATCTTAAACCGTTATTTAACAGTTGTATATTTTACGTAATTTTTTATTATGGTGAAACAAGCATCGATTTAGTGTCGTTTGATCAAAATCATTTGTGGATGAATAGTTAGTAATAACAATAATAAATCTTATTTAAGAATAAAATTAATATATGAATAAATAGGAAAGTCGGAAAATGCCCAAGGAGACACACACATACACACACACACACACACACACACACACACACAGGGTTTCTGCACTTTTCAAGAATATGGAGCTTACTAGGCCCCTCATCCATTTTACCTTGGTCCGAAGCCATGGCGCTGTGTCACTGGACTTTTCCCCCTGCAGCTATATATTGTGCGATTGCTCCTGCCAGCTGCATGTCGGAACATTGTTTCTTGAGGTGTGACCACTGCCACAGGCTTGGGCAGAGGATGACTAATTCCTGAGTCTCAGGCAGTTACTAGGTTTCTAGACAGTAAAAACAGGTAGCAGATTAAGAGGGAAGTTAGAGTGGGATTTTATATCCATGGGTTGATAAGAAGGCTTATGATGAAAATAATTAATCCTATAGAGTAAATCACTGAGGATATCCAAATTACAAAATTCTTTCCCGATAACATCTGAATTTAGGAACATTTCCCTTTCCTTTAAATTAAGGTTAAGGAAAGACTTACCCATCATTCTTTTGGAGAGAACAGAGGCAGAACAGAGAAGGGAGAATTGACCTGGTTCTGTAACTTGAAGCTTTCCAATGTTACATGGGGAAGACACTGTGGACTTGTCGTTTGGCAATTCCCTTATTTCTAACTTCCTCTTATTTTGCTCTTTGGCCCTAATCCTGTTGGAAAAGGGAGGGGAACTGATAGATGCAAAATCGGAAGGACTTTGGCTTCTGAGTCAGGTAATTAGGTCATCTCTCTTCCTTCTTGAAGCTAAGGCTGTGTATGGCCAAGTCCATTTATGCTCTTTTATGCTGGATCTAGCTCCTCTGAGTTTCAGTACACATTCTCAGAATTGAGGTCCCTCTCAAGACCCTTCTTGGCGCGGTGTCCAGGTTCTTGGCATCACAAGTAAAAAATTAAGTAAGACACAGAAATATAGTGGTGAAAGAGCAGTTTATTAGAAGTGAAAGTACACTCCAAAGAGTTAGGAGCGGGTCGAACACAAAAAAGTGGCTCAAAAGGCTGAAAGGGCTCAAGGGTTCAAGGGCTCATTATTAGAAGAAAAAGTACACTCCAAGGGTTTGGAGCGGGCCCCCGAGCAAAAGCAAGGCTCAAAAGGCCCTGACTGGCGAGGATTTACGAGTTCTTATTTCCTTCTCTTCTAGAATGGCCTCTTCTAGAATTGTGGGGCTGCTTGGTTGATACCTATGATTGATAATGGCTAATTGTTATTGTAAACAAGGGCAAGTTTGGTCAGAGAGGGGAGGTCTTTTGGGAGGTAATATTCCATAGACTATGTTGGACATAAAGGAATGTAACCTGATGTATCCAGGCGTCTCAGAGACCCAATTCCTGTCTCTAACTGCCTGCCTTATGACCCCCTTGAGAGACGTGATCCCCATAAGTCTCTATGGGAAATTGAGGGACAGATCTCCTCTCCTGTATCTGCTTCCTGCTGAATGTGGCCATTGTCCCTGCCTACTGGGAATTCACAGAACTCCCACCCTATCTGATCTTAGATGAAGGGACAGGGTCTCGAGATCTGTCTGGAAGACCATGCTGACCTCTGTGGTTGGGGTGTACTGGAAGTCATTTGTATCCTAAGGGCTCCTAGATGAGGAGAGATAGATTTTAGTTAATAGAGTTAGTAGTGTTGGCCCAAGGAGCAGGATTCAAAGCCATTGACAAAGTGTTGGGACGGTTTTTCCTGCAGGCAAACCCCCGCTAAGAGCTCCATCCCCTTATCGGAGCTGTCTCGCCCCATCCCCTTGTTGGAGCTGTCTCCTGCAGGCACTAAGGTTAGAGACCTCCCCATCAAAATGAATGTTGAAGAAATGCAGCTGCTAGGGACGGACATCCCCACACCCTGGCCAGGTTTAACCAATCCCTAGCATCGCAATAGCAATAGCGCGAATCTTCCCCAAACCCGGAGGCCTAACTCTATAAAACAAAGCCCCGGACCCCAGGAAGTGCTCAGTTATTTGGGAACAATCCCACTGAGCCCGCTGGCGTAATAAAGCTGTGTTCTCCTGATCTCTGCGAGCCGCTTGAGTCTCTCGGTCCTCGTCAGTTCTTCCGCAAAAAAAGGGTGACTGCTGATGAAAAATTATTCAGCTTCATGGAGCCTGGCCTTTCTTCTGGTTTAACCAGTCGTTCAGTTATTGTTCACCTGGGAGCTAGGCCTAGAAAAAACACTGTGCTACAATGACCATAGTCAACAGACATTAATCACAAACTTGAGGATAATTACCTAAAGCAGGGGGTAGGAGGTTTCTATGATTCAGGTTAAAAACAATCTTATTTACAGTAAAGAAACTGATTTGAAAAAATGATTATAACCAGGGGCTATGGAGCCAAAACACTAGAGAAAAGAAAACTTTTCTATAGTGTTTCTATAGAGTTTCTATAGTGAGAAGCCCTTTAGTTTGGACCATATCACTAAGGTTCCCTCCAGGATCTCAAATCTGGAGCTCCTAAACTTCAAATCTCAAATCCTATGAACCTAATATCTGAGCCTTAAATATAAGACTTTCCTTAATTATGAAAGACAAGCTGGAGCCCCCACAAGATGAAGAAGTTGTTTGGAGTGGCAGGTCAAAGTTTTGAAGAAGGAGCAGAAGTG
The DNA here is from genome assembly GCF_004115265.2 of Rhinolophus ferrumequinum. Taxonomy (NCBI): domain Eukaryota; kingdom Metazoa; phylum Chordata; class Mammalia; order Chiroptera; family Rhinolophidae; genus Rhinolophus; species Rhinolophus ferrumequinum. Next base: position 24,870,844 of record NC_046293.1, on the reverse strand, counting down.
CCACACCATAAATGAAGACAGTCCTTCAGAAGCCAAGAGCTTCAAAGTTAGGCATGAGTGGTGGGGAGAATAATGGCCCTCCCAAAGATGGTCACCTCCTATTCTCTGGAGCCTTATAAAGGCAAAAGTGACTTTGAAGATGTGATTAGGGTAAAGAGCTTGAAGTAGGGAGATAATCCTGGATCATCTGGGTGGGCCCAATCTAATCACACGGACCCTTATAAGAGGGAAGCAGAAGAGCCAGTCAGTCAGAGAAGGACATGTAAAGATGGAAGCAGAGGTCTGAGTAATGCAGTAAGTGGCTGGAAGTGTGCCATGATGCAAAGAATGAGTACAACCTCTAGAAACTGGAAAAGGCAAGGAAATGGATTCTTCCCTGGAGACTCAAAAAGGAATACGGCCCTGATGACATCTTGATTTTAGCCCAGTGGGACCCTATTTTATACCTCTGACCTCCAGATCTATAAAATAATTTATTTTGTTTTACACAACTAAGTATGTGGTAATTTGTTATGGCAGCTATAGGGAACTAACACAGTGACACATATAGGAGGCACATACGCAATAGTTAAGGTGGTATGTAATTTGAGTTTGTTTCTAGTAGAATTCCTATTGAATGCTTAATCCATCTTCCGTTTTGTTTTAGAAAACTCAGATCTATCAGATAAAATAGACTGCCATGACATTCATTATTTGTAAAAGAGGTCGAAGATAGGTCAGTGTCCTGTTCCTGGAAATTTATGAGTTTTAAAAAATATATACATATATTTATGTAACCATTCCACAATTGGGATATTTAAGATTCTCATCACCCAAAAAAGTTCTCTGTTTGCAGTCAATCCTCCTACTCCCAGTCCCAGGCAACCACCGATGTTTCTTTCACTATAGTTTGCACCATTCTATTAGATTCATATAAATGGAATCATATAATGGTTTTGCTCAGTAAAACTGATCTATGTGTTTAGATGTATCAGTGTCATTTCTTTTTATTGCTGGGTAGAATTCCATTATATGGGTATACTACACTTTGTTTATTGATTCACCCACTGATGGACATTGGGTTATTTCCAATTTTGGATTGTTATGTATAAAGGTGATATAAAAATTTGTGTACAATTCTTTCTGTAAACATATGTTTCTTTTTCCTTCTTTTGGGTAAAGAACCTGGAAATGGAATTGCTGGATCAAACACGTAAGTATATATTTAACTTTAAAAAAAATGCCAAATTATTATACCAGTTTACAGTCTCCACAGGAATACATGAGTTTCAGTTGCTCAACACCCTCACCAACACTTGGTAATGTCAGCCTTTTTAGGTGCAGTCATTTTTATGGTTGTGTGGTATTGTTTAAAGGCCCATCAGCTCCAAGTCGATGTCCTTCAATCTAATTTTGGAGGGCGCAGCTCAGCTCCAAGTCCAGTTGCCATTTTCAGTCTTAATTGCAGGGGGCACAGCCCACCATCCCATGCGGGAATTGAACCGGCAACCTTGTTGTTAAGAGCTTGCACTCTAACCAACTGAGCCATCCAGTCTCCCCTAATGGTGATTTTTAATTGGCAATTTCCTGATTATTACTGATGTTTAGTACCTTTTCATGTGCTTATTATTTATATGTCTTCTTTTCTGAAGTCTGTTTGAGTATTTTATCCATTTTTTTATTAGGTTGTTTGTCTCCTTACTGAATTGTAAAACATCTTTATATATTATGGATACAATTCCTTGGTGATATCTGTATATGTATGTTTCTCAGTCTCTTGCATGGCTTTTCATTTCCTTAATGATGTCTTTTGAAGAACAGTTCTCAATTTTAATGAAGTTTAATTTATCAACTTGATTTTTAAATTTTTATTAGTTTCAGGCATACAAAGCAAAATAATAGTTAGACATTTACACCCCTCACAATCAATTTGATTTTTTTTTTGTGGTTAATGTTTTTTGGATCTTGTCTATAAAGTCAATTACTTATTCAAAGGACACGAAGATGGTTTTGATTGTAAGTGATACTGGTTTTTAAATTTTATTTTCTAACTCAGAAAGATAAATCCTACATTATTCCAACATGGCAAAAGTAATGGTTGCAAAATTCGTGATAAATTTTTGTCCAAAAATAATGTACCAGCTCGATACTTAAACTTGCTAAGTAAACAATTAAACCCACAAGAAAGGGTGATAGAAGATTATCTGCCCATTTAAACCACTTAAATTTAGGGAAAAGGGGCAGCCGGATCAGTTGGTTAGAGCGTGAGCTCTGAGCAACAGGGTTGCCAGTTCCATTCCCACATGGGCCTGGGAAAACCACTGTTCCCCAATAAAGTCCTGGAAATACACACTGTTCCCCTTCCCCAATAAAATCTTTACAAAACAAAAAATTAGGGAAAGTATTTATGGTTGCATGTAATCACTGCCAATCATTTCTGCCCCAAAAAAGGTGATAAAAGTGTCTCGGGAGTCTCAGTTCTTCTTGCTGAAAAATCTGGGTGGGGTGAGGGAGTTACCTATTGATTTGGTGGGAAAAGGTGGTGCATGCTCTTTCACAGGAAGGTATGACCTCCTAAGATGGGTGGCGGTCTGTTGATTCAGATCCTTATCTTGCTCCAGACCACCTCTTGTCATCTCTTGTTGTAAAAACAGGTGTGTGGCTGGAGGCGGTTATCAAAGCTATGAGCTTTTCCTGTAGGCACTGTGGACCTCCTGCCACCCCTCCTCCTTCTCCTGCGTTTTCTGACTTGTTTCTAACAAAAGCAACAGATCTTTGCCCTTCCTATTAAAGCAAATGCCTCTCTTTGGTCACACGCTCCTCAAAAATCAAGATTCAGATCTTAAACATGAGCTCCAAGTATTCTACTCACAAGCAAAGCACAGAAACCTTTATGATAATAGTTGAAGTGCTTCATACTGTTTTGAGTAGAAAATAAAGGGGTGAGAAAACAATCTTTAGTGTCCTGATATTTATGCCTCACTTCTTACTTTAAAGCAACAAAATTTAGGCCTGACCTGATTTGGGGATGTGTCATTTTGCAACAAACTCTCCTGAGGCAGAATCTGTGCCTTCTTTCTTTAATACCTTTCAAAGCATTCAATAAATGTCCAGTTGGGTGGCCGGTTGGTTCAGGGATTAGAGCACAGTGCTCATAACACCAAAGTCGCTGGTTCAATTCCCACATGAGGCAGTGAGCTGTGCCGTCCACAACTAAATTGAAAACAATGACTTGACATGGAGCTCATGAGTCCTGGAAAAACACACGGTTCCCCAATATTCACCAATAAAAACTTTAAAAAAAAATAATAAATGTCCAGTTGAATTGAATTGATGGTGAAATTTCAAATCAAACTGGCCCGTGAGTGGGCAGGCCTGCCATTAAATACCACGAATGTATTAAACACAGACCCCAAATTAAAATCGATTTGTTAGAGTAAGGAAATCTGTCGGTAACAATACAGTTCAATTTAGAAGTCAAGTTAGCAATGCAGGAATTGTGATCAGGAATTGTGATCCGTTGAGCTTTTGATACACACTTGCAATAATGGAGAAGTAGCACCACCTTGTTATCAGTGGCTTTGTAAGGGAGTGGGATTATGTGAGAACTTTCATGATCGGCTTTATGTATTTCTATGTTTTAATATTCTATAAGCGATATTTTGTAAACTAAAAGAAAAAAACACTAAAAAATGATGCATTTAACAAGGCAAGCGCTTTTTAAAGATTAATTTTGTGTTCAAGAATGTGTATTCAGAGTTGCTACAATCTCTGTAGCCTCAATTTGTAAGGCATTCTCCTTACAAATTGCCCATATTCACCACTGCCAGACACTGAAGTCCTAGCTAGACAAATAAGAGAGTCAGCTTACACTTTTAACACTTTAATTCCATGTCTGAAATTTTTCTAAGGAGATATGGACAACACTACTCCACCACGGAAGTGCAAACAATACAATGGCCAATGATAAACATTTTCTTACATAAATTATGTATCTAAATAATCATATATAATACAGCCATTAAATTAACTATGTAGATGTTGGTCAGATGAAAAATAATTTCTATGATCATTAAGGTTTTGTGTGTGTGGTGTGTGTGTGTGTGTGTGTTAGTGTGTGTTAGTGTGTGTAATTAGGGACATCATCGATCATGAAGGATTTTCCAGGAAGACAAATTATAAATATAAATATATTGATATTTCAGATCCAACAGGTCATAAACCAGATAGATAGTTTTATTAAAAGCTTTACCTTAAGAATACTCCTTCGATTCCCTTTTCTGACAGCTTACCCACACCCACATTCATCAACTACCATGTCTTCATAATGTCGTAGAATGACATTGTCATCATTGTCCTGATATAGCATGGAAATGGGGGACAGTTTGGTGGGAATACAGACAGCCTGGGGAATCGTTGGGTCAACTACATGCATCAGTGCTTGCATGAAAGCATAATTGGAGCTGTTGAGGGCGGTGGTCATTGAGAAAGGACAATGTCCGTGGCAGTAATTTGCCATGAACCCTCTGGGGGCAATGATCCACTTGTGCCAACCCAGGTCCCGGAAGTTGATGAATAGCTGGTGAGGATGGCAGAGGTTTTTGCAAGAAGCGTTAGGGGCAGGGATGGCTGCCCTCCTTCTTCGGGAAGAAGAGTGGCACTGCTCCGGATTAAGGGTTACCACCAGCAGGGAAGCATGAAGACGGCTCAGTCTGGCACAGGTGGCCTCAAGCTGAAAATTCACCCCAGGGTCTCTGTCTCCTTTGACCAGTATCTCTAGGAACAAACCTAAGTTCTTCTGGGGGTTATTATTCCAAACCTTAGCCACATCCAGCAGGTTGAAGTAAAGGACACCCTGAGGCCAAGGTACTGACTGCAATACAAACATTTTACCTGGTTTAGGGATGGACCGGCTCCACATATGAGGCTCCTGAACCAGGCACAGAGATAATTCCAGTTCTGGTCCCAGGTTATAGTAAGTGTTGGGCCCCAAGTCCAGACCCAGAAGGGCCATTGTTAACTGCTCCGTATCTTTGACTGCAGACAGATTAAAGTAGAGGAGCTTCTGTAGGCAAGAGGAGTCCTTGGGAAGATTGTTGGAGTAAAGAACGAAACCTAGATGGGAACAGAGAAGTAAGCATCACATTTATTTATAAAAAATAAACATATTTTACTTCATTTTTATCTATATGATATAAATGTCACATGTAATCTGTATATCCACATATACAAAACAAGGGCAGAAAATAATCAGTTATACTCAAACCCTGCCATTTCAGAGGATTCATCTCACTTCTCCTTTAAAGCCAGAGGTTCTTTTTAAAAATTGATTTTTTAATTATAGCTGACATACAAAACTATATTAGTCAGTTGTACAACATAGTGAGTAGACATTTATAAACCTTATGAAATGACCACCACCATAAGTACCCATCTTACATCATACATAGTTATTACGATATTATTGACTATATTCGCTGTGCTGTACTTCACATCCCCTTGTCTAATTTTATAACTGGAACTTTGTGTTTCTTAATCCCCTTACAAATATGAAATGCTTCACAAATTTGTATGTCTTCCTTGCACAGCAGCCATGCTAATCTTCTCTGTATATTTCCAATTTTTAGTATATGCACTACCAAAGCGAACACAAGGCCAGGGATTCTTATCTTCACCTCCGCAGATCCCCAAGGGGTCCTGGACAGAATTTACAAGGCCCATGATCATGAATGGGAAAAATAATTACATCTTTATTTTTTCTAAACTCTAAATTTAATATTTCTTTCAATTATGAATATAGGTAATGAATCTCAATATTATCAGAGCCATGACACTAAACATGACAGTAAAAATTGTAGGTACGCTCATGTATTAAGTTGTTGCAAATATCTTAAAACACTTATGGCGGCCGGCCCGGTGGCTCAGGCGGTTGGTGCTTCGTGCTCCTAACTCCAAAGCTGCCGGTTCGATTCCCACATGGGCCAATGGGCTCTCAACCACAAGGTTGCCAGTTCAATTCCTCGAGTCCCTCAAGGGATGGTAGGCAGCGCCCCTTGCAGCTAAGATTGAACGCAGCACCTTGAGCTGAACTGCTGCTGAGCTCCCAGATGGCTCAGTTGGTTGGAGCGCATCCTCTCAACCACAAGGTTGCCAGTTCGACTCCCGCAAGAGATGGTGGGCTGTGCCCCCTGCAACTAGTAACAGCAACTGGACCTGGAGCTGAGCTGCGCCCGACACAACTAAGACTGAAAGGACAACAACTTGAAGCTGAACAGCACCCTCCACAACTAAGACTGAAAGGACAACAAATTGACTTGGAAAAAAGTCCTGGAAGTACACACTGTTCCCCTTCCCCAATAAAGTCCTGTTCCCCTTCCCCAATAAAATCTTTAAAAAAATAAATAAATAACACTTATGCTCACACTACTTGAATTTATGATAGTTATAGTCCCTTCCCTAAGTCTTGTTATTTGTTACATTAATAAGCATCATATATGTTACTATATACACAATTGTTTTTAAAATTTTTTATAAATGTATTTCAATGTTTAATTAATTTCTTTTGAAATTCTAAATATTTTATTTGAGGCATATAAACCATTATTCTGCGGAGGGGTCCATCGCTTCAACAGAATTGCCAAAGGGACCTATGGAACAAAAATGTTTAAGAACATCCTGGGCTATCAGGTGTTGCTGGCCAAAATGCAACCACTTAGACTGACTTCAGAACAAACTCTGATGGTTACTAGATGGGAAGGAGATTGGGAGGCTGTGTGAGAAAGGTGAAGGGTTTAAGAAGTACAAACTGGTAGTTACAAAATAACTATTTTGTAAAGTATGTATGTATGGGAAATGTAAAGTATGGGATGTAAAGTATGGGAAATATACTCAATAATATTGTAAAAACTATGTACAGTGTCAGATGGGTACTAGACTTATTGGGGGATAATTTCATAAATTATATAAATGTCTAATCACTACACTGTACACCTGAAACTAATATAAAATAATATTGAATGTAACTATAATTTTTAAAAAATAGTCATGGGGATATAAAGTACAGCAGAGGGAATATAGTCAATAATATTTTATGTTCAAAGTCTGATGGGTAATAGACTTATTGGAGTTATCACTTTGTGAGATATATAAATGTCTAATCACTGTGTTGTTTTGCACACATGAAACTAATAAAAAACAAACAAACTCCTGTCCAGCCAAGACTGGTCCTCCAGAAATCCCTTATTTTTTATCCTTAGGTAATTCCTTATCTAAAACCCACAGTTGTCAATGTCAACAATGTCTAGTGCTGTATTTCTGATGATCTGTCTCCCACCTCACTAAATCGTGAGGTGCAATGTGATTCTTCAGTTTCACCCCCTTCTCTCTATCTTTTGAAGTTGTAGATGTACTCTCCCTGTTTTCAAAGCTAACTTTGCTGCCTGTATTTTCAAACCTCACCTATTCCTCTAGGAAAAGACCCAATAGAGTATACTTTTACTTTTTTTTTTTTGGTATCTTCAATTTCTCCCTCTCCACAAATAACGTCTTTGGCCTAACGCCATCATTTTTTTTGGTAAGGTGGCTCCACCCTAAGTAGGAATATTCTAAGGTGATTCAGTTTGTGGAGAAATTAGAACAGAAACCCAAACATTCTAACCATCTCACCACAATGCCTCTTCACTTTCCAGTCTCATTTAAAAAAATAACAAAATTAAAAAGCATTTAAAATTACCTAGTTTCTCTTCAAGCCTACCTTATCATCTCTCCCTTTCTTTTCATTGACCATGTTTTTTAAAAAATCAGTCTACATTTGTTGTCTCTACTTCTTACCTTATACCCTTCTGTTATTTCCCAACTCTTTCACCCTTTCTACTCCAGGGAAACATCTTTCTTAAAGGTTGTCAGATGCAAGGATGTCATCACAGTACTTATCTTTCTCAACCTCTTTGAACTGTTGATTTCTCCTATTTACTGTTCTAATTCGAATATACTGGTCTTCCTTTTTACTCACACTTCTAAAGCACATTCCTTAGGCATGAAAACAAAACTCAAAAGCTGGAATGGAAAATATGAACAGATTTGAAAGCAGGAAAATGAAAAACTTCTATATTCAAAAGAACACCATTAACAAAACTAAAAGTACAAAGAATAACCAAGAGTACTTGTCATGTGCATAATGAGTTAAAACCCATGACTATACAGAGCTTTTCCCATGATAAGAGGCCATACAAGTCATTAAGAAAAAGAAGAATCCTCAATAGGAAAAGGGTCATAATGTATAGGCAACTATTTGAAAAATAAAGATGAATGATTCATTATCCATTTGAAAATTCATCATTCTACCTTGTTAAAAAATTAAAATTAAAACAATGAGATCATGTTTTGCTACCAGATTAACAAAAATTAAAAACTATTAGATTGGTGCAAAAGTAATTGCAGTTTTTGCAATTTTTTTTTAACCTTTTAAACTGCAATTACTTTTGCACCAACCTAATAAGTGTTGTTATTTAGTAGGCATCCAGTGTAACATGGATAAGTAAATACTTTGTCATACCTATAATACTAGAATGAAATACTATGCAGCAATAAGAATGAACTACAAAGACACACACAACATGGGTAAATCTCACATATGTAATGCTGAGTGAAAGCAGACACAAAAAAGGATACATTCCACATTTCCACTTATATGAAGGTCAAAAACAGGCAAAACTAATATGTAATGTTAGATGTCAGGATGGAAGTTACCCTTTTAAAAAAGTAGTGATTAACCAGAAGGGGACATGAAGAATTCTCCGGGGTGTTGGTCATGTTGTTTCTTGATCTGGTGCTGGTTATTCTGTGAAAATTTCTTGCACTGTGCTCTATGATTTACGCACTTTTCTTAATGTGTGTTATACTTCAATAAGTTTCTATTTTTAAAAATATTGCTGTCAGTTGTGGGTAAATGAGAATTCTCATACATTCATGGTGGGGTATAAATGTTGGAGGATATTTGCTATATATCAAAAGTATAAATGTGCCACTCTTTGATCCAATAATCCCCTTCTAAGAATTTATCCTAGGGAAATAATAGAAAAAATGCACACACACATAAAAAAATGGATGTGAAGCTGCACTATTTATTATATGTCTATGCCCATCAAAGAGCATCAAGTACAAAAATTATAGCATGTCTATACAATGGAACATCATGGAACTATTAAAATGAGCATACATTGACTATTTGTGTTGACTGTACAAGATGTTCGTAATACTAAAGGAATGTATAGCATGATCCCATTTTTTAAAAAACGTTACAAATTTATATGTACACAAAGAAGACAAGTCTGGAATAATATACATCAACTATTAATGATGTTTTTTCTCTAGGGGAAAGGTTAGGGAAGAATGAAGGTGAGATTATGTTCTCACCTCCCCCGCCCCCCCCACCCCCCCACCCCCGCCGACCCCCATCATTTGTTAGGATTATGATCATCACAAAAACCAAGGTTTTTCCATTAGGGAGGGAGGGAAGTAACCTCAGTTGTTTTCTACTCTCTCCATGGAAAACCCTTTAAACTAGCTTCCCTTACCTCTTAACCTTCCTCCAGAAAATTTCCCTGAACCCCCACTCCCAAGGCCCTGAGCCTCTAACATAATACTTAGTACGATGTATATATGGAACTCATCTGTTCGTCTATCTCCCTTCTATAAACTCTTAAAAAGCAGAGTTTTATCTTTAATCTCTATATTCTCATGGCCATACACAGTTCACAGCACACAGTACGTACCAAATAAATGGTTCTTGGACAAATAAGTATTTAAACTTAATTTCCAATTACTATGAAACTAACCAACCAGCACTCTCAATTCTGCCTCTGAACCCCCTAGGAGGCTATATAGAAATGCAGATTACAACACCCATCTCTGACTTTAAATAAGAATTGGGTGGTAGAGTAAAAGGCAGGAGCAGGTCTGAAGAATCAACTTTTACCAGGTGACCTTGGTAATTCTGTTGCGTGGTCAGTTTGGCAAATTATTAAATAGTATTCACTCAGACCTTTATATAAAGAGTATGACAATGGCATATATTATTGCCAAGTATTCGTATACCAAGAATAGCCTTTTCCATCCAACAAAAGTAGTGGGGAGGTATGGAGAAGAGAGGTTAAACTCAGGGGCAAAATTTTTATCCCCTGCTTGCCACACCAAAAGGTACCGATGCCCAAATTATGGGCTAGAGAGTGGGAGACTGACCCCTAATTCCATCCTCACTCCTCCCACCGACATAGTAGCACAAAGCTGTTGGTTCAGAAAAAAACCTATTTTGCATCCTGACTGTCTTCGCACACTAGCTGTATGATCTTGAATAGGTTACAGGGTATCTACTGTGTGAGCCTTCCTCCCAGGATTGTTGTTGGGATTAAATGAGATAAAATACATAAAATACCAGCATAAGGCCTTCTTTGAACCCCTCAGTAACAGTTCCTGCCCCTTCTTTCCTTTCTCCACACCATCCAATGCCAGATTTGTCTCTAGGAAACATTCCAATAGCCTTACCTTGATCAGGGAGAAGTCGAAGTATGTTCCCACGGACTCCCAGCTCCTTAACGGAGCATAAGTCTTGGGAGACTCCAGTGGTGGCTGCTGCCTCTCGATCCTGGAAAATTTTCTTCATGATATAAGGCACAGGTTGGAATTTCTGGGGTGAAGGCATCTTGTCTAAGCCCGAAAATTGGAGAAAGACATGTTCTTGAAATTGGAATGTCTGGCCCAAGGCCAGAGTTAACAGGAGGCCAAGAGCCAAGACCGGCAGGGAAGGAAGCATGGCCTCTGAACTGAGACAAAGCCGGCTGAAAGCTCTCTAAAGACAGCTCTAGCGCCCGATTTTCTAGCAATTCAGGTGCTGCTAATTTATCTGATGTAAGATAATCAAGCGTGAATTGCTCTCTTCCCAGCTCCTCAAAGGCAATTGGATGTGAAAAGACAGAATTTTTTTCTCTTCCTTAGCTCTACTGTTCCAGAAAAACTGTTCAGAAAACAAAGATTATTAGTGCATGGACCTAACTCTACAACATTCAGAGGTTTTTCAGCAGTAGACAGAGTGGAAAGAAGACATGCATTTATTCACCTCACAAACATTTATTAAGCATCTATTATGTGCACCTATTATGAACATAGTAATAAGTAATTCAAAGTCTTGTCATTCATAGTCTAATTAGACAAATATAGGTAGATTTCTATTAGACTATATCCACAGCGATATAGGAAACCAAACCAGGGAGAAAGAATTCCTCCCAAGGAAGGTGATCTACACTCTCCATCAGTTTTCAGCTCTAAGAGGAACTGAATTTTTTTCATCTAACTTTGCCTTTACTGACCAAAAGTCAAAAGTCAGACTAACGGGGTTCACTCTGGTTCCATTACTTATTAGCTATCTGACATTCAGCATGTCACTTAACCTTCTTAAATTTTTGTTTTCTCAACTGGAAATAAAAACTGATCTAACTTGCCATAGGAATCTGATAAGATGATGTGTTTAAAGTGCTCAACACAATGCCTGCCAAAAAGTGAGCACACATAGAGTTCCCAGAGGAGATACCTTCAGAGTTTAAGCAGACATTTTCAGTAAGGCATTCCGGCATTCAGGGCTGAAGGAACTACGTGTGGAAAGGCATGGAGGTTTTTGAGAAGTTTAAGTAGGGCAGCATCTATCAATTTTTGTTTTTGTTTTTTGTTTTGTTTTGTTTTGGCCGAACTAGTATAAGATTTTCAAATGCTATAGAAGAATTAGCTTGTCTATTGCCAAAATAGTTTTCAAGCTTTTTGAGAATAGGCACTTTATCATTTTAATTATTTTATACCACCTATTATAAGAACTTGTCTCCCCCACAGGAAAATCAAAATGTCATATGAAATATATAATAGTTTCCTGTCCAATCTTCAGGATAAAATCTAAACTCTTTAACCTGGAATTTAAGGACTTTCTTAGTTTGGCACCCATATTCCTCTTCAGCCTCATTTCCTACCTCCCTCCTTCATCAGTGTTAATGTTCTAATGATATTGACATAGTTCTCCTATGAGCTCATTTCATCTCAGAGCCTTTGCACAGACTAAGTTCAAAGGTCACTTCTACTGCAAAGACTTTCTTGACTCTCCAAAATAGATTTTGATGCTTCTTCTTTCTCCCACTGAGCCTCGAGGGGGCATCCATTATAGCACTTATCATAGTGCATTACACTGTGTTTTGCCTACGTTCCTCCCAGACAATACAGTTGTTAAGGACTGGAATCATGACTTTTCATCTAAGTATCTCTACTGTGTCTTTTCCTCTAAGCATCTCCACTGTCGAGGAAAGTAGACATTCAATAAATATATGTGCAGTAAATAAGAATGAATTGGCGTTATTTCCAGAGGTCTTACTCTACTAGATAGCCAGGTTTTCTCTATTCCCATTTCTCCTATCTTCTCCTACTTGCATCCCAATTAACACTTTTAATCTACAATCCCCACCTGTTTTCAACAATAAGTGTGGGCTGCATTTTGATTTTCTTTACTTTTCCTGACATAAAGTCAGAAATCAGACTAACTGGTTTAAATTCTGGTTCAACCACTTATTAGTTGTGTGATCTTGGGCAAGTCACTCAACTATAGATGGAGAATAAAACATTCCTTGCTAAGGTGCTGAGAGGATCTGATGAGATAATGCATATGCAATGCTCAGGACAATGTCTGCCAAATAGTAACACTCAATAAAAGTTAGCTAATACTAATTATTATTATCATCACTATTATTTATTAAAGTAGAGTTTGATCAAGGTAAAGAAAGCAATAATTGAGAGTGTACAGTCACCTAATATGACAGAAAAAGCACCAGATCAGGAATTGGTGAATCTGAATTAATTTAGGCTCCTCCATGTGATTTAGGGCAATTCACTCAGTCTTTTATGATACATGCTCAGGCATGGAAAAAGAAATTTGTTTTTTACAGTAGTGAAAGAACAGTTTATTAGAAGCAAAAGTACACTCCAAAGAGATAGGAGCAGGCCCGAGCAACAGAGTGGCTCAAAATACGTCGTTATTAAAAGAGAAAGAATACTCCAAAGGGAGCAGGCCTGAGCAAAAGCATGGCTCAAAAAGGCCAGAAATCTTTTTTAACAGAAGGATTTGAACGGTCTGAGATGTCATTAAGGGCCTCCTTTGGAGCTCCCTTACTTTACCTAAAATCACAGGGTTGAATTTTATTTTCTTTAAGGGTTCTACAAACAAAAACATTGTAATTCTGGACTTTCAGCCCAAATTAAGAAAATCAAAGTGAGGCAATATGACTAAATAGTATAGAACTGGTTCTGAAGTGATGGTCTTAGATTAAAATCCTAGCTCTATTACTTACTGGCTGTGGGTTCTTGGACAAATTGTTTTTTGGGCTTTAGTTTTCTAATCAATAAAATGAGAAATATATTAGTCCATAAGAGTTATTGTGATCATAAGCATCAAAAATATTCAGTAGTAAAAAAAAAAAGATTTGTCTATCCAATTAACAAAATGGAAAAAAAAAAGACAATAACTTGTATAGATGAGGAAATAAGGAAACAAGTATTGTTATACTCAGTTCTGGTATGCATTAATACAACTAACTTATCTGGAGGAAAACTTTGCAATATATATTAAAAGTTTTTAGGGGCCGGCCCAGTGACTCAGGCGGTTAGAGCTCCATGCTCCTAACTCTGAAAGGCTACAAGTTCAATTCCCACATGGGCCAGTGGGCTCTCAACCACAAGGTTGCCAGTTCGATTCCTCGAGTCCCGCAAGGGATGGTGGGCAGCGCCCCCTGCAACTAAGATTGAACACGGCACCTTGAGCTGAGCTGCCGCTGAGCTCCTGGATGGTTCAGTTGGTTGGAGCACGGGCTCTCAACCACAAGGTTGCCAGTTCAATTCCTCGAGGCCCGCAAGGAATGGTGGGCTGCGCACCCTGCAACTAGCAACGGCAACTGGACCTGGATCCGAGCTGCGCCCTCCACAACTAAGACTGAAAGGACAACAACTTGACTTGGAAAAAAGTCCTGGAAGTACACACTGTTCTCCAATAAAGTCCTGTTCCCCTTAAAAAAAAAAAAAAGTTTTAAAACTATTCACATCTTTCTTATACGAAGTACCGAGAATAGTCAAATTCATAGTGACAGAAAGTAAAATGATGGTTGTCAGGGGTTGTGGGAAGAGAGAAGGGGCATAGGGAGTTACTGTTTTATGGTTACAGAGTTATGCTTTGCAATATGAAAACAGTTCTGGAGATCAATGGTGGTGATGGTAGTACAATGTGAATATACTTAATGCCACTGAACTGCACACTTAAGAATTATTAAGATGATAAAGTTTATGTTATGTGCATTTTGCCACAATTTTTAAAAATAAATTTAAAAAATACTCATGTCCTTTGATCAGCAATTCCACTTCTAGAATGTTATTTTAAGCCACAAAAATATAAGCTACAAAAGGACAGGGACAAATAATGGATTCTTGATAAATATTTGTTGAGTGATTTAAGTAATGGGAGTGAACAAAGTATTATACATTGATTCATTTTAGCATTATTTATTATATATAAAACAACCCAATTGTATAATAATAAATACATTATAGAACATCCATAAGTTAGATTATTACTTGGTCATAAACAATGTTGTAAAAGAATGTTTAGGGTGGCTGGTTAGTTCAGTTGGTTAGAGCATAGTGCTAATAACACCACGGTTGCCGGTTCGATCCCCGCATGAGCCACTGTGAGCTGTGCCCTCCTTAAAAAAAAAAAAAAAGTTTAATGACATGGAAATTTATCCATGAATATTATTAAGAAAAAAAAGCAGATTTTAAAACAACATGTAGAAAATAATTCAATTTTATAAAAATATGCGCAGAAAAAAATTTGGAGATTGGTACCAAAACATTAACAATGGCTATTTCTTAATAATTTTTTGCAAATTTCTATATTTTTCAAAATTCTCATAATTACTTATTATTTTGATCATCAGAAACAAGTTAAACAAACAAAACAATAGAGTCCCGACCACTGAAACACATGACTTAAGTGCTCCTGCCAGTCAATGAACAGAACAGAACCATAATGAGTGTCATCAATGCATTAACAATTTGAGGATGACATAACTGTCAGCCTAGAGTTGGCACAACTGTTACAGAGAGGTCTTGCTAGAGATAAGAAATGGTGGTGGCTGATAAAACACAAAAAATTGTCTTTAATAATTAACACACACACTCACACAACCCCTCACTGGCATGTAAGTCATGTGCTCCATCATCTTTAAACATAATAATAGTAAGCCATAGACCTAGTGGGGACATAGAAATAAAAGTTGAGAAGAGTCCCAGAATTAAGGAAAACTCATTGAGATTTTTCCACACTAATTATAACTCACACCCTGGTGACTATTCGCACCTCTCTTACTAGTTTTTAGAGAGGACAGAAATGAGCACAGTCATTGAGAGATTATTCAAATAAGTAGAGTAAGAATTTGCTGAGTGCATCTACAAAGCTAACACATTAAAAATAGGTTTTCAGAAAGAAAATTTTTAAAATTGAGGTGGACATCAAGGGAAAAAAATGGAAATTTTTCACTTTCTTAGATGTATTTTACTGTTAAGTATGTTATTTATTTATAATTATGTTTAGGACGTGGGTGAATGGCAAGAACTAGAGTCTGAGCAGGAGTAATAATAATAGTACGCTGGAGGGAAAAACCCAGAAGATACACAGGGTTAATATTAGTAGTACTCATATATCTTCTGTAAGACCTCATCCTTGCCATTTAATAGCTTGAGCATATTATCATATTGCCAAAAATAAAAACAATAATAAAATCCCTTAGAATCACATTGATGACTATACAATAATATCACTTTGTGTTAATGTACCATATTTTACTTATTTAGGATTTTTTCTTTTTATCTTTAGACACTAAACAATGTGCTTAGCTGCATTTCATAACATGCCAAGTATATTTTAGCTGCATTTCATATTATGTTCTTATTAAGTTACAAGTCTAATTATCAATTCAATGTACATAAAGACTGTTAAGGGTCTTAATTCTTTTGAATCAATCATTTTAGATAATGTATCAATTCATACTGGCAGCAATAGTGAATGAGAGTTGAGTTTTAATAATAATTCTGCTAGCCTGGGATATCCTCTTTCCTTCTTTCCTTTTTAAAATGAGATGTAAATGATAGATCTTTTATATCTTATTTTGGACTTCTTTAATTACTAAGGTTTGATTTTTTTTCCAAGCCTTTTGTATATTCCCTTAGATGTGTACATTTCTGTTGTTCACACCCTTTTGGACTATAGTAAATGCACCTCTTATTTAAAAAGGAGCATTTTCAGGTAACAGTCAGCATCAGGTAATCAGAAACCCCCATTACAGGGTTTTGCACCTTCCATGTAATGATCACAAATTGAGGTTTAGATGTTCTGATGAGATTTCTAGGCACTGTCACCTCAATGGTGCACCACTCAAAGTCCCCTGAAACAAAAGCTACTCAAAATGTGGTCCATAGACCTACACGCTTATCTGCAAATTGCTTGTTCCTTGAGGACAACAGTGCAAAAAATAAAAGTGTTAAGCAATGTTTAAGCAATTTGACAAAGGAATGTATGTCAGGTGAATCTATTATTTTTAAAATGGGACTTATATTTTGTACATTTTCAAATTTTGATTTTTTAAAAATTATGTCTTATAAATGGTTTGGTCCATGATTGGAGATTAAAAGAAGCTAAACCTTTACCATAGACAGGTTGAGAAGCACTATTCTAAAATATTTTTTGACTCAGTGTATTAGTTTCCCATTGCTGCTGTGAAAAATTACCACATATTTAGTGCCTTAAAACAACACTAATTATTATCTTATGAGGGGAGCTAATGCAGTGCTGATACATAAAGAGTTAAAATGAACAGAAGAAGTCTAA
Source organism: Rhinolophus ferrumequinum (assembly GCF_004115265.2). NCBI lineage: Eukaryota > Metazoa > Chordata > Mammalia > Chiroptera > Rhinolophidae > Rhinolophus > Rhinolophus ferrumequinum. The sequence continues at coordinate 24,853,905 of NC_046293.1, read as the reverse complement.
GCAGGGACTTGGTTAATCAGGAGGCACAAATAGAGAATTCCCAAGGGGAACTTATCTAAACTAAAGAAACAAGTAGAAACCATCTGTCCTGGGAACAGGGATTTATCTATAGGTAGGAGGACAGTCGAGGCCTAACATTAGACACTACAAGATTACTTTATATTTACTGTCTCAGTCTTTTGATGTAACCTCCCTGTCTTTGTACACATAAAAGAGAGCTGTAAAACAAAGCAGGGGCAGCAGTCTAATGAGAACTGCTAGCCCTCCCGATCCCATCTTTGTCTCTTGTCTTCTTTTTTCTCAATCCTCGCTCCCCACTTCAGGACCATTCGTCTCGTCGGCAGGCTCCGACAATCTTACAGTTCTGGAGGTCAGAAGTCCAAAATACGTCCTATGGGTTAAAACCAAGGGCCGGCCAGATGGCTCAGGTGGTTGGAGAGCCATGCTCCTAACGCCGAGGTCGAGCTCCTCTCCTTGGACCTACGTTTGCTGCCGTGAGTGGCTGATAGCCCCCGGGGGAGCACAAGGTTCATAATACCAGCATGGGACAGGGAGCTGTGTCCTACACAACTAGAATGAGAAACAACAGCTTGAACCAGAGTTGGGGTGAGGGAGGCGGGAGAAGTGGGGAAAAAAATCACAGGATAGGTAGAGCTGTGTTCTTTCTGGAAGCTCTAGGGGAAAATGTGTTTCTTTGCCTTTTCCAGATTCTAGTGGATGCCTGAATTCCTCTACTAGTGACCTCTTCCTCCATTTTCAAATCCAGCAGGGTAGCATCTTAAAATATTTCTGACTCTGATCTCCTTCATCCACTTGTAAAGACCTTTGTGATTACATCACTTCAAAACAGGAAAATCTTCCCATCTCAAGACCCTCAACTTAATCACACCAATTAAAGTCCCTTTGCCATGTTAGGTAACATATTCACAGGTTTGGGGTTTAGGATGTGGACATCTTTTGGGAGGGTGCTATTCAGCCATAGTTTCAGCCTCCAAAGCCACATTCTTAAATCCTCCTTCAGAGAGCAATAGGGGTTCCTGGTTACACCAGACAGACTTGTTTTCCACAAATACACGTGTCAGACCATGGTCCAAGTGGTAAGTATTTACATGATTTGGTCCTGGATGGTAAACAAACAAATAAAAAACACCTGTTGCTTTTCATGAGTTTTTTTTTTGTTTTGTTTTGTTTTTTTTAACTGTCTCAGGTGCTACCCATTAAATCATCTAAAATCACTTTATCTATTTGCCTGTCTGGAAAAAGTTGACGAATAATACTAGAGGAAGATATCACACCACCACCATGTAACCCAAAGCCAAAAAGTTGTGGGAACTCTTATCAGAATTTACCAAACTTTATCACCATTTCAAGGGGTTTTGTGTGTGTATGTGTCAATTATTAAAGACAACTTTTTGTGTTTTATCAGCCACCACCATTCCTTATCACTAGCGAGACCTTTCTATAACACAATGCTATAGTTTGCGTATCCACACCACTCAACTTCTTCCTGATTAGAGCTACCTTAGTATCTGCTCTTAGTATCAATCTCTCCATTCATTGTGATTCCCTTTAGTTTGAAGCTTTTTTATTTTTCAAGGACCAGCAGACACTAAATAAGGTAGTAATTCTCAACTGACATTTAGATATTTTTTAAACAATTTTCACAATTACAAACAATGCTGGAGTAAATTACCTTATACATATCATTTCTTATGTTTGACAGTGTAAATGCCTAAAAGTAGGATACTTATAGAAAGCTTTGCACTTGTTTTATAAGTCCTTTATAAAGCTTATATTTTGACATATAATCTAAAATACTCTTCCAAAAGGTTGTACAGCCCTTTTGTTCAGGCCTGTGGTGATGGCAGGATGGGCAAGTGTCATGGTGTTTGTACTGCCCAGAAGCTCCGGAGTCACAGACGAGATCAGAAGTGATATGATAAACAGTACAAGAAAGCCCATTTGGGCACAGCCCTGAAGGCCAACCCTTTTGGAGGTACTTCCCATGTAAAGGGAATTGTGCTGGAAAAAGTCGGGGTTGAAGTCAAACAGCCAATTTCTGCCATCATGAAGTGTGTCAGGGTCCAGCTGATAAAGAATGACAAAAAAAAATCACAGCCTTTGTATCCAATGACTGTTGTTTGAATTTTATTGAGGAAAATGATGAAATTCTGGTTGCTGGATTTGGTCGCAAAGGTCATGCTGTTGGTGACATTTCTGGAGTCTGCCTTAAGGATGTAAAAGTAGCCACTGTCTCTCTTTTGGCCTTGTCCAAAGGCAAGAAGGAAAGACCGAGATCTTAAGTTTTGATGGTGAAAACACACTAGTAATAAATTTTCATATGCCAAAAAAATAATAATAATAAATAAAAGGTTGTGTTACATCCTGTGGTGTGGGATATAAACTTGATGCCATGGAAGCCTCTTAAGTATTCTGCTAGTCATGCTATCCAAGAGGTCATAGGACAGAAAGTCTCACCAACAAATTAAGATGCTCAAATCATATTTACTGAATCAATTGGAAACATAGTGAGAATCAAGGCGAAAGAGATGGAGTAGGTTAACACACTTAAAATGGGGTGCAAAGTAAGGTGGATGGACCATACTACCTGACGCCTGGGTTACTCAATGTTCATATGTCTTTTCTCTTACTCTCCCTCTCTGCCTTTTCCACTGATGGTAGTTATGAGGACCAGAGTTGACCTTTGAGCAAGGGGGCTCAGCAGATGCCTAGAGCCAATATATACTTGCTCTGTCAGAGACATACAGGGGCAAGTACACCTGTCCACAACTATGGCTACCATTTAGCCTTCTGGGGCAGAGCTCAAGTGGGAACAGAATGGAACCCTAATGGGTGTCATCAATGAGTTAACAATTTGAGGATGACATAGCTGTCAGCCTAGAGTTGGCACAATTTCTATGTATACTTGATCTTTCCATCCCCTTCTAACTAAAAGTATCACTTTTGTTTGTTCCATTATATATGCCATTTATTCTATGACCTTTAATATGTCTCACAGATTACAAATTACTTGATATTTAGCATCTAATGAATTCTGCCTACATCTCACAGGCCTCTTATTTATAAATTATGTACATATAACACTTCCTGTGAGTCTTGTCCATATCTCATAAGCTATTATAAGTTATACTCACGTATACTTAAATTATGTACTGTAAGTTATTTATAAGATACTATCTGGTGATTGGGTTTGGGACATGCTAGCCCAAAATATGACAGCTTGGCATATTGAATATTTTAAGCTGAAGGAATTTGAGAAAACAGCAGAAACAGGAAGGTCACTCTGACCTTTCCCCATCTTCCCCCAGAAACAGGTCATAAAACCCTCATGTGAAGGTCTCCTCCCTATACATGGAGGAAAGCAGCATCCTTATCTCCAAAGACAAAGGGACGCCAAGAAGAATCTGAACAAATAGGCCTTGCTCAGTTTCCCCCAGTTAACTACACGTACCTCATACTCCTTAACCTGTCATATATATGCCTTCAACCTTAGCATAAAAATACTCAGGTCTATTTCTTCAAGTCTTCGTTTCCTTATGAAGCCTCCCGTGTCACATAAAACTTATATTAAATAAATTTGTATGCCTTTCTCCTATTAATCTCTCTTTGTCAGTTTAATTCTCAGACTCAACCAGGGACCCTAAAAGGTCAAGAAAATTTTTTCCTCCCTTACACTCTGCTTAACACTGCTTATTGGTTTCATCCATCCTAATTTTTTTTTCTATAACACAAGTCAATATTCTCAAATAATATAGCACTCATTGCCAATCTCTCTAACAGTACATTTAAGTGCCGTTTTCCCCCACCACACACACTGACAACTGCTTCACCAATCTTGCTTTTGTTTGGGGTTTTTTCCCCCAATCCATTAGAAAGACATGATTGTTTTTATTTAATTTTATTGAACATTTAACACATTCACACTTTTTCGTATATTTCACAGCTATTTGAACTTCTTTTAGAAATTCCTTTACCCATTTTTGACTCAGATTATTCAGCTTTTAAAGTTTAAATTGAGGAATAATTAACAACCTCTTTAGATATTAAGAACTTTCATCTGTCATATTTGTAAAAAAAATTTTCCCGATTTAAATCAATCTTTCAACATTGTTTAAATGGTTTTTGCCACTTGGGAATGTTTAATTTTTATTTGGTCCAGTTTTGAAAACTTTTATGGTGTTTGATTTTTGCTTCATGCTTAGACTTCTCCCACCGTGAGAATATAGATTGCCACCCATATTTTCTTTGTAATGTATAGTTTAATCTAATGTGACATTAAGCAAGTGAATTAACAGCTCTGTGATTCAATTTTTTCATCTGTACAAAAATGAGAATACATCCTCATAAAGTTATGAGAAATAAATGTGTTGCTCCATTGAAACACTTAGAATAGTTTCATTGCACTTAAATGCACAGTGTTCTCTTCATTACCCCTGCACCAACATCACACAATTCTGACCATTTCAAGTATCCTACTTGGGTTCTTGAAAGTAAATATTGTTTAAAATATATTCAAACCATAGAAAATAGGAGAATAAAAATAACCACATCTGCAAAGATAACCACTGTTAGCAGATTAGTGATTATTTCTCCTATATTTATATTCCTATGGTGAATAAATATACAAATAAAAAGAATTGTTATTTGATTTATATAAAAATGGAGTTATATTACCGTGTTTCCCTGAAAATAAGACTTAGCTGGACCATCAGCTCTAATGCGTCTTTAGGAGCAAAAATTAATATAAGACCCGGTCTGATACTATATTATATTATGTAAGACCTGGTCTTATAAGAAAATAAGACCGGGTCTTATATTAATTTTTGCTCCAAAAGACGCATTAGAGCTGAGGGTCTGGCTGGGTCTTATTTTTGAGGAAACACAGTATATATATTGCTCTGCCTCAAATTTTGTTACTTAACAACATCTCTGAGGCTGCTCTACCCAAATATTTAGTTCCTTCTCTTTAATGGCAATATCTTATTTAATTCAATAATTTATTTAAGTGTTTCCAATTTTTCATATTACAAAAGTCTTTGTTTCTTAAGAGAGACCTCAAGGGGGTTTTGCTGCATGGGAATCATTCTACATTTCCCAGGCTAGGTTCTCTCCCACTCTCCGAACACATTTCCTTCTTTCCTCAAACTTCTAACATCTCCTCACTCATCCTTACTCTCAGCTTGCTTCCTGTTTCCCTGAGAAAATTGAATCAGTTAAGAGAACTTCCAAAGTCTCCCATAACCACATGGACCCACATATGCACCCACACACTGGGCCTTCCTATTACTGTAAATGAACTATCTAAAGCCCGTCTCTTGGCTTGCGTACTGACTGCATCTCTCTTGCTTATCCAAGTCATCACTCAGCAACTCTCTCCCTTCAACCTCACCCATTTTTCCCTTTTTACTGGATCCTCCCTAGAAGTAGACAAACATGCTGTTATTTTTCCAATCTAAAATATTTTTTAATTCTTTGATTCCACTTCATAAATTGCCTACTAATCCATTTCTACTCTCCTTTGCAGAAAACTTCTTAAGGTCGTTGATCATATTTACTGTCTCTGGTTCTTATTCTTTTACTCTATAACACTGCTTTTGCCCAGGTCACCAATGACATTCACCCTGTTGTCAGCTTTCATCTTACTTTACCCCTCAGCAGCATCTCACATGGTTGATCACTCATTCTTACTTTCTATGCTTAAGTAGCTTCCAGGCTAGTTCTTTCTCTTGGTTTACCATCTATCTCAATGGTCACTCATTCTCAGGCTCCTTTTCTGGTTCCTCTTCTCACTGGCCTCTTACAGTTGGGTGTCCCAAAATTCCGACCAAAGGTCTTTTTCCTTCTCTAATTACATTTGCTATCTTGGTGAGCTCATTTAGTCTATGGTTTCAAATACCATACATATGCTGATGATATTCAAATTTATATATATGGTAGCTCAGACGTCTAAATTCCAGAACCCTTTACTTAGCTGTTTATTCATCTCCTCTTCGGAGTCTAACAAGCACTGTAAACGTTTATATTCTCCCACAAGGAATTCCTGATCAACACGCCCTGCCCCTCTGCATCCCTAGCTGCAGGCTTATCTGAGTCAGCTAATGCCAACCCTGTGCTTCCAATTGTTTAGGACAAAGCCTTGGAATTATCCTTGATTCCTTTCTTCTTTTCATTCCCCATATTCAATTCATCAGGAAATTCTATTGGCTCTATCTTCAAAATATTTTCAGAATCTGTATTCCATGGCTCCTACCTTAATCTGAGACACTATTATTTTTCATCTGATTTAAATCGTAAACTCTAAACTTGATGGAGAAACTGATCTAAAATGGTTCCCTGCCACGTGGAACTGACCTAAAATGGTGGCCCGAGCAGAGAGAGACGTCCCCAGCCTAGGCCCCAGCCCACTTCCGCATAACCCCCTCCAAGCCACACCCCGAGCCAATCACCAGACAACATCTACCCCTTGCCCAACTCAAGGAAGTCCCCAACCCATAAAAACCTGCTCAAAACCTTTCTAGGGGCTCAGTCTTTTGGGAAGGATCCTGCTGAGACCGCCCGCGTAATAAAGCTAACACTCCTAACTCTCTGAGTGCCGCTTGGGTTCTTTCCTAAGGTCCTGGTATCCCTGGTATCCGTAACAAACTGACCTCTGCTTCCAACCTTGGCCCATCCCCATCCTCACTAGTCTATTTTCAACACATCAGCCAAATTATTTAAAAGTATCAGTTAAGTCATTCATTTATCTGCTCAAAACCCTCCACTGGCCCTCTATTTCATTCAGAGGAAAGGTCAATGTCTACACTATCCTATCTGTTCCCTCACCTACTAATTTTGCCCCTTGCTCCTCTGCTCCAGCTGCACTGGTTTTGCTGCTACTCCAATTTTTCATTCATAGCATGTATCTTCTAACATACCAATAATTTCATTCATCTGTTCAACAAATATTGGTGCTAGGAATTGTTTTAAGAATTTGGTATGTATAAGTGAACTAAACAGAAAAAAATACCTGACCTCATGTAACCTACATTCTAGTAGATAAGAAAGTCAGTATACAATAAATATAATAAATAAGTAAATATTATTTATTGAATAAATAAATGGACATATCTTTGAGCACTTATAAAAGCACTTTTATAGAACCAATTTCTAGAAATGGAATTGTTGGGTCAAAGAATATGCACATTTTAAGGTTTTGTACAATATAACCAAATTGTTAATCAATAACTAACATGAAAAATTGGTCTAGCAAACTTACGTACACATACATATATTCATTCATAAGTATTAGTCATGTGAGTAGCAACTGTCTTTTCTGAGTCTGGCCTGTAACTTAATCTGAGAACATGTCTTTCTTTTCTATTTTATGAAGTGCTGGTGAGAGTAAATGGTGGTATTTTTTTCATTAATGAGCTGACTGGGGAAAAAAATTGTAATTTTTTTGTGGAGAGAAATGGAAAATGCTATTGTCTAAGAACCAGAGACTTTGAGAATCAAGTCTGAGAACCACTGACTTAGAATATTTGGTATTATCATGTTTCTCTTTCATAATTAGGATGGATTTTAAAAATTAAGACTATTTAATCTTATCAAAGAAATTGCTACCTTTCATCTATAAATTTATCTACTCAGAATATTTTCATAATCAGAATAGCCTACCTCAAAGTATTAGACATATGTAAAAACTAATCCAGGAATAAAAATACACATAAGCATATAGCAATAGGATATTATATACTCTAGACAGGGTAAATAAATTATAAATAAAAAATATTTAACACAGTAAAATAACTGCATAACTTAAAATTAGATGAAAGATAAAATAATATTACATTATAAAACTTTGTATTTAATATTTTCTAAATTATGATTAAGAAACAGGTTCTTCAATGGCAATTTAAATTTTAAATAAATGTTTGTGAATAATTTCTCTTCTGGATAACAGATTTGTAAATCTTCTTGGCTTCTCCAAAGGCAGAGATAATAAAATATTAATGCTTAAATGTCCAAGTTGTCCATCCTATCTAAAAGACTACCCTTAAAGTCAGGGCCTAGAGCAGGGGTGTCCAAACTTTTTTCAACGGTTTTCACCAAGGGCCATATGCGGTAAAATACACAAACAGCTGGGCCACTCACTCGAGGTGAAGTACGTATTGCCTCACCTGGTTTATTTAAGTAAAGTAAATATATTTTTGCAATTTGCTGCGGGCCAATTAACAATGGATTGTGAGCCGCAGTTGGCCGGGGCTGCAGTTTGGACACCCCTGGCCTAGAGCAAAGCTAATAAAAGTTCTCCTTTCCTCCAAGGGTATAAATTTGCAGTTGATAAGGATTGGTGGGTCATGTGTATTGCCTTGGATAACAATGTTTTGTAAGTCTTGCATTCTCAGATAACAAATCCTTAAAAGTATTTTTGTTTAAGAGGGTCAGAGACAGTAGAAAAGATGTTGCTCATGATCTTTACTCCTGGGATTAACTTCTTTGACCACTTTGGATTTAGGAGCTCCAAGTTTCTGTGCTATTTTAAAACCAGTGGCAGATTTACAAGTTTTTAAGAAAGAGGAAGAAAAAACAAAAACCCAAACAATCATGGAAACAAATGTACTAATTCTTTCTGAATACTTGTGACTTATCATATATGAGAATATAAAATATACATGCCCAAGTGGCAACAGAGGCCACTTCTTTTCATTGATGGTTTAGTCTCTTGAGGTTCATATGCACCCCAAGGTATTTTATAGCTAGTGATGTGGAGCTATAGCACTTTACTTCAAGATGTATATTTTAATCACTTGTTCTCAAAGTCATAAGTTCAATATTGACATTCTTCCTGACTTGAAATGTATTCATATCCTAGCAAAATCTCTATAGTACAGGACTTCACTCATTAGTGAGCTACCATTGGCTGAATGGAAGATGAAAGATATAATAATATATCCCATGGGATTCTGAGTCATTATATATACATAATATGTGTGTATATATATGTGTATATATACATATATGTGTATATATACACACATATATAAAATATATGTATAATATCATATACATAATTATATATATCATATATATATGATATATATATATATATATATATCATATATATAGTAGGGTATCAAAGACTAACAACGCACATATGCTAGATGGATGATCCTATCTTCAGGAAAGGTAACCACTATAGGGCCTCCTATCTATTCTCTCATATTACTCTCCTATAGTCCATAACATTTGGCTTCTTAAAAGGCCAGCTTAGTGTTGTACATAACTTGGGTGTTAGAAAACCTAAATTATCTCCTTGAGAGGGGGTTTCGCTTGCATGGTATTATTACAAACCCCTATGCGTATTGTTAACTGGTTCTTTAACCCATTTAAACCAAACTCATAATGCTTTTGTACCATTAATATGATTTTTTTTTCTTTCTTTCTTTCTTTTTTTTAATAAGGAGGTCACAGCTCACAGTGGCCGGGGCAGGAATCGAACTGGCAACCTTGGTGTTATCAGCACCACACTCTAAACAACTGAGCTAACCAGCCACCCCTAATATGATTTTCTAATAAGTTCTCAGATCAATATTTCCCCCCAAATGTTTCAGACACAACCATATATAAGACGTATTAGTTTCCTATTGCTACTGTAACAAATTATCACCAACTTTGTGGTACTTTATCATCTTATAGCTCTGGAGATCATAAGTCCAAAATGGATCTCACTGGCCTAAAATCAAGATTTCAGATAGGCAGTGTTCCCTCTGGAGTCTCTAGAGAAGAATCTGTTTCCTCATCTTTTTCAGCTTCTAAAATATGTCCTAATTCTCTGGCTTATGGCTTCTCATCCCTTTGCCTTTTCTTTCTCTGCTATTGTCACATAGCCTTTTCTCTGTCTGACCCTCCAGCCTTTTTATAAGGACTATTGTGATTACCTTGGGCCCACCTGGATAATCCAGGATAATCTCCTGATCTCAGGGTTTCTAATTCTGTCAATGTAAGAATGTCCAAACTTGTAGAGAACTTTTATAAAAATGTATTGAAACCAAAACAGAGGACACGCCTGGAAGCAATATCTCAACAAACTGAGGAAAATCCTTCTGAAAATGGCAGCTTGCAGCTTCTTGTATGCATTTTGAATTAAGGAGAGAACATAACATATGGAAGTTACATGAAGATAGGAGAAAGCAAATTGGGGGCTGGATTACAGGATTGTTAACAAAATTATGTGCTCTCTTAAGGATCATTACTTTGAAAAAGAGGCATTTCAAAAGCATGTTAACCGGGGGCCAGCCCCGTGGCTCAGGTGGTTAGAGCTTCAAGCTCCTAACTCCAAAGGCTGCCAGTTCGATTCCCACATTGGCCAGTGGGCTCTCAACCACAAGGTTGCTAGTTCAACACCTCGAATCCTGCAAGGGATGGTGGGCTGTGCCCCCTGCAACTAGAAAACCGGCAACTGGACCTGGAGCTGAGCTGCACCCTCCACAACTAAGACTGAAAGGACAACTTGACTTAGAAAAAAAGGCCTGGAAGTACACCCTGTTCCCCAATAAAAGTCCTGTTCCCCTCCCCCAATTAAAAAAAAAAAAGCATGTTAACCTAAATGCACATAAACAATGGACAGGGCTTGCTTAGGGCAAAGATAAACCTTTTACTAAAAAAAGTTATAGGCGGGTGTGACTACCCACCCTGATCTGCCAAGCCCTGCCCACATAAACAATGGACAGGGCTTGCTTAGGGCAAAGATAAACCTTTTACTAAAAAACATTATAGGCGGGTGTGATTACCCACCCTGATCTGCCCAATTAGGAATTTATGATGGATCACTTATGTGAAGTTACTTTCCATATGGTTATCATCAGAGAGCCAGTATACATGCACACACACACATAATCTTTATGGGGAATATATGATTAAGAAGCAAAAAAAAAAAAAAAGCAAAATGCAGTCAAAATCTATGCATCTATACACAACAGTAACCATTTTAATGTAAACATACTAGCACTGTTAGAAAGACATACAAAATTCCTACTAAAGATAAAGGTAGCTTGATGAAAGAGAACTGTAGAGAGGGCTGAGGCTGCTGACTTTCTATGTAAAGGGACAAAATGCAAAGGTCACACTACCAAGAGTTGGAGCCTGGAAGGAATAGGCATTACGGACTTTGTTGTAAGATGCTGTTTCTTGGTGGTGCAAAACATTGTGTTAGGAAAAAACTGCATGGGAAGCAACTTGATTAAAATTTTATTCTGATACCATTCCCTTATTTATGATTTGCTTATGAGATATCTTCCTTTTAGGGGCTTTTTTCTATTTTTAAGATATATTTTTTTAGAATAGCTTTAGGTTTACAGAAAATTTTAAAAGATAATACAGAGTTACCATATACTCTACACCCATTTTCCCTTATTGTTATCTTACATTAGTATGATACGTTTGTTTAAATAAATAAACCAATATTAATACATTATTATTAAAGTCATAGTTTATTTAGATTTCCTTAGTTTTTACCAAATGTCCTTTGTTGACATAAAAAATGTCCAAACATGTATAGAATTTTTATAAGTTTATTTGAGCCCAACTGACAACATATGCCAGGGAGCAAGATCTTAAATGCTCCCAAGAATAACAGTTTTGCAGCTTATTTTATGCATTTGACAGTAAGGAGGGAACATAAGGAAAATTACATGGAGGTGGGGAAAAGCAAGGTGGGGATTGGATTACAGGATAGTTAACAAGTTTATGTGCTCTCTTGAGGGTTAATACCCCTTTCAAGGGCTATCATTTCAAAGGTGTGTTAACCTAGATGGACAAGAACAATGGACAAGGTTGTCTTAAAACCTCTCCCTAAGGAAGTTATATGTGGGGTGCATGACTACCCATCATAACCTGCCCACTTAGGAATTTATGATCAGATCACCCTGTGAGATTACTTTCCACAGAACCCCTTTTTTGGTCCACAGGCTGAATGGGAGGTTCTTTTCTAAGAGAAGCCAGGGCAGTGAGTCAGAGAAACAAAGGTACAAAGGATTCCTTTGCTCTCTGGACTGGATTCCCAGAGCCCCTTGGCAGTGCCCTTCCAGCATTACCTACTTACTGTATGTTCTGCAAAACCCTACATATAAATAGAAATCAAGTCTTTCCTGAAATCTCATCCTTAAGCAAACCTGGGAATGCTGACAATATTTGCTATTCTGTTCTGATAAACCTAATTGACTAGTTAACCAGTTTCTTTCTGACTCCAGCTAGCTTTACTCAAACAGCAAAATTTGGGAAATTTGTTACCCATGCTTCCCATCAGAAACCTGTCCAGCACGCTAATCTCTAGTAGGCTGTCATATTATAAAGTCATTAAATGTTTTCCACTAGCTATTAAATAATTGGTAATAGAGGCAGGATGCCATCCCTGGGAGTACTGAGTCTTCATTGTGAGATTTCAAGAACTAAAGTAGATACCCAGAAAAAAGGCACCTGCCAGTATTGGAGAGTGGAGAGAAGAGGCCAAGCAAGAAGTGGTTCTCCACGACAGCCTTGTGGGGCTGCGGCAACTTGGGCCCCACAGTGCCAGCAAGTACCATCCCCCAGCTGCACGCCACACCCCGCCGGTGGGGTTGCATGGCCGAGAATCTAGGGTGGATGACCCTGGAAGCCTGGGGGTAACGTCCTGCTGGAACAGCACCAGACAGCGGGTGTGAAGGGCACCCAGGGATGGGGTGGGTCCGCCAGGGGCGGAGGGACCCAGATCCCAGGAGGACTGCCGTGCCAGACATGGTCAGAGAACAATGTGGGGAGCATGAGTGAATCATTAACCCAGCACCTGGGAGAATGTTCCAAAACAACAGCCCTCCTCTCTTCATTGCCAGGCTTCACCTCTCTCTGGAATATTTTTCACTACGCTACCCTGTATTTGATCCAATGATCCAAAATACAGGGTATTGTCTGTCCCCACCAGAACATATGGTCCTTGAGATCAAAACTTTGATTTTGCCTGTGGCTCTCTCGATCTGACCTGAAGCCAGCCAGGTACTGTCCAATGAAAACATTGCTAGAAAAGGCACCTGGAAGGAAGAGGTGGAGTCCGCAGATAAGAGAGAGAGAATCAAGATTCCAAAATCATCAGTTTACATCTCTGGGAATGATTAAAATTTTAAAAGTACATTCACTGGATCTTAAAGGCTTTACCCACCTTCAGCCTCTAGCAGATTAAGCCATTTCACTGCTTAACATTCCTGAAGAGTAAATTTGGCTAGAAAGTCAATCGCGCAGAGGTTAGTGGAGAGTTAAGACTACACCTAACTTCAACTGAAGTTTTAAAACTTCCTTGTCTTTTGTTCCTTTCTCCCATCCCTGCATTTCTTGATGGGAATGGCTCCTAGTCCAGTCCATCTGACAAGGATTCCGACTGCCTCTTCCCAGAAATGAGTCTGGGCACTTGAGGTTCTGTGCATAGTTAAGTTTTCACCCTTATGGATGTTCACTTTGTCTTCCTTTTTTGTCACTGGAGGGAGTACACTCCTTCTTCTTCTGGTTTAAGGAGGTTTACTTAATTATATTCCTCCTTTAAGGGCTGGAAATTAATACAAAGAATATGGAATTCCCCTGTCGTCAAGAAGGGAGTTACATGGTTTATCTCTGTGTTCCTAGAAATTTTCTTCCCTAGTCATCTGGGAATCCTGGGGTTCAAGGTTGGGGAAACTCCTTTGGTAGGTCCAGGGAGTCTAGTCAGTGTGAAACTCTTCCTAGATGTTTGGGTCTGAACAGATAGGTACCATTCAGGGCTTCCAAATTGCTTCAGGTAGGTCTGAAAAGAACTTTAACCCAATTAGAGCAGGGGGAACTGCTCTAATTCCTACCTCCTTTTAGCCTATCAAATAAATCTATCTGTCAGCCCATTTAAACATAAAGGAACCATTGACTGAAAGAATTAGGTGGGTGGATATTGGGATTGAATTAGACATAATATGGTTCCAATTCTATTCTCTCTAAAACTACACTTTCTACAATTGTGTTGGAAAATTTAAAGAGCCTACATATCTTTTCCAGTTGTATCTCTTTGCCATTGCTTAAAATCTCCCTGATTTGCCAAGTCGAGCCTGAGTGTTCTAGGGCAAAAGGAAGAATAATGGCAGTCTCCCCAACACATAAAAAAAGTTTAAAGTGTGGAGGTATCTCAAAAAATTGAAAATAGAACTACCTTTAAAAAAAAAAAAAGAAAATAGAACTACCTTATGACACAGCAATTCCACTCTTGGGTATCTATCCAGAGAATTCCAAAATGCTAATTTGAAAAAAATCTATGCACCCCTATGTTTATTGTGGCACTATTCTCAATAACCAAGACATGGAAACAACCGAAATGCCCATCAGTAGACGACTGGATTAAACTATGGTACGTTTATACAATAGAGTATTATTTGGCCATAAAGAAAAACAAAATCTTACCATTTGCAATGATATGGATGGACCTAGAGAACATTATGCTAAGTGAAATAAGTGAGACAGAGAAAGACAAATACCATATGATCTTATTTATATGTGGAATCTAAAGAATAGAATAAATGAACTAAAACTAATCAGAAACAGTCTCAGAGACATAGAGGAAAAACTGAGGGTTGCTAGATGGGAGGTGTGGTGGGGATAACGGAGAAGGTGAGGGGATTAGAAAGCGCAGCCAGTAACCACAAGATTGCCACAGGGATACGAAAGTCAATTTGGGGAATATAATCAATAATGTTGTAAAGATTTTGTAAGGTATCCGATGGACACTTGTCTTATTAGGGAGACCACTTCAGGGATGCTGTAGATGCCTGATCACTGTGCTGTACACCTGAAGCTGAAGCCGAATAATAATGAATGTCCACAATAATTATAATTATATATATATATACACACACACACACACACACATATATATATATATACACACACATACACATATATATGTGTGTGTGTATATATATATATATATATATATATATATATATTCATATATAGTGGAGACCAGCATAAGGAATAGAGACAGTGGAAATGTAATGGCTGTATGCGATGTCAGAGAGGTAGTAGATTGGGGGAGGGGGGTTATCACTTTGTGAGGGTTATAAATGATTAATGTCTAACAATTACAGTATTTTGTACACATGAAACTAATTTTAAAAAATAAGCGTAGAATTACCATATGACCGACCAATCCCTCTCCTGTGTATCTAGCTAAAACATCTGAAAACATTTATCCATACAGATATATGTTTCACTGCAGCTTTACTTATGGTGGTCAAGACATGGAAACAACCAAAGTGTCCTTCGATAGATGAATGGATGAAGAAGTTGTGGTATAGGGGCCAGCCTGTTGGCTCAGGCAGTTAGAGCTCCATGCTTCTAACTCCGAAAGCCTCCCGGTTCGATTCCCACATGGGCCAGTGGGCTCTCAAACACAAGGTTGCCAGTTCAATTCCTCAAGTCCTGCAAGGGATGGTGGGCAGCGTCCCCTGCAACTAAGATTGAACACGGCACCTTGAGCTGAGCTGCCACTGAGTTCCCAGATGGCTCAGTTGGTTGGAGCACGGGCTCTCAATCACAAGGTTGCCAGTTCAATTCCTCGAGTCCCACAAGGGATGATGGGCTGTGCCCCTGCAACTAGATAAAATGGCAACTGGACTGGGAGCTGAGCTACGCCCTCCACAACTAAGACTGAAAGGACAACTTGAAGCTGAACGGTACCCTCCACAACTAAGATTGAAAGGACAAAAACTTGACTTGGAAAAAAGTACACGCTGGAAGTACACGCTGTTCCCCAATAAAGTCCTGTTCCCCTTCCCCAATAAAATCTTTAAAAAAAAAAAAAAAAAAAAAGAAGTTGTGGTATATATACACAATGGAATACTATTCTGTCATAAGAAAAGATGAAATAGTACCACTTGCGACAACATGTATGGATCTTGAGATTATAATGCTAAGCGAAGTGAGAGAAAAAGTCAAGAACCATATGATTTCACTGATATGTGGTATATAAAACTGAAAACAACAAAACAACAAGACAAACAAATGAAGAAACAAAAACTCATAGATACAGACAATAGTTTAGTGGTTACCAGAGGGGAAGGGGGTGGGGGGTGGTACATGAGAGTAAAGGGGATCAAATATATGGTGATGGAAGGAGAACTGACTCTGGGTGGTGAACACACAATGTGATTTATAGATGATGTAATACAGAATTGTACACCTGAAATCTATGTAACTTTACTAACAATTGTCACCCCAGTAAACTTTAATTTAAAAACAATAATAATAATAATAATAATAATAATAATATCCTTGAAATCACAGATGAGATGCAGTGGTTACATTTTTCCCCAAGATGTTAGAATAAATACATAACTATTAACATTAAAAAAAAAGTTTAAGCTAACTGATATGTATCCTTTAAGTATTTTTTGCCAAACACTTCTTCAGCCTCTTGATCCTGTCCCACTTTGTCTTCTACTGAGGGGAGTGGAGAACAACATGAAGGAACAAGTAGCAAAGCATTCAGGCACTAAAAGAGTGTGCAACTAGTAGATAAATAAGTTCTAACGATCTAATGCACAACACAGGGATTATACTCAACACTGCTGTATTATTAACTTCAAAGTTGCTAACAAACCTGATCTTAATTGTTCTCACCACAAAAAGTAAACTATGTGATATGACAGAGGTGTTAGCTAATGCTATGGAGGTACTCATATTGCAATATTTAAATGTATCGAATTAACACATTATACACACTAAACTTACATGATGTTATGTCAATTATATCTCAAAAAAATTAAAAATTAAAGTTACTACATCATCCCCCCAAAAATGTAAATCATGCAGAGTTCAAGAAATTGATGTTAGACATGTGTTTTGTAATTGCGATATTAATTTACTTTAAAACCTTATACATGGAATTGTAACCTATATGAGCAAATTAGGTTTGATAAATTGGTTTCTTCTTTCCTTCCATTTAATTAAATAAACTATTCCTTTGAAACATCAATAGTTTTTGACGTCTGCAAAAGAGACCCAACATTTGAGAGAATTCAAACCCTTAAATGAGTTCGGACAGCTTCCCAGCTGCTCTCTCTTGTAAACCAAAATTAATTTTAGACTATAACAAAGAATAAAAAGTATTTATTTGAGCAAAAGGAGCTGCAGCCCAGGAGACACAGATTCAAGTAGCAATCTTAATTGTGTTGTACTGAGAAAAAGGGGATGTGGCCTTTTACAGTGAAATTCCGCCAGTTTCCAATTAGGTTCATTTTATATAAATGAGGTATCCAAATTGTGCAGTTCCTAGCCGGACAGGGTAAGTCTCTGTCTGTTGGTAGAAAGACCACGCCAGGGTTTCCCTGTAGTTGTTAACTCAGATTTTTTTGCAAAGAAGTGGGGCATAGGGCAGGAAACCAAGAGCTCAGTCTGAGGTTCTTCCTTATATACAAAGTGTGTGAGGAACCCCCGTCAGCAAATGACCATTAGGCTCTTATTATTTATAAAATTTAGGCCCTTGATTGACCATGGGGAGTCTATCTCAGCAGATAAATTATTTCTCAGGGTTCACATCAAATGAATTTTCTTGGGGTCCATACTCTTATGCCACCTTCCCCAGCTCTATTTTATAATCCTAGCAATTACTGCTTACTACGAGATTTTTTTTTTTTTAATTTTCAAGAATACAAAACATAAATGGTCTGCGTGAGAAACACCATATCTTTATATATCTAAGATTCCCCTGGATATCTATACTCATTACTATAAAGTTAAAAATGAGACAACAGGCCCAAAATGGAGATACTTATGCTAAGGCCCGTGTCACCAAACTGAGATTTAACTTAATCACAGTATCAGCTCTCTCAGAAATGAACTTTAAACCAGTCAGTCAGGAATCACCTGATCAGCACTAGTCACAAAATCTGCCTGATAGACCCCTGCCGTCCCCTAAAGGAAAGTAACCTTGCAATAACAAATCCACTTTCTGCCTAGTGTAACTTCCTTGTTCCTCCTCCCTTCTGCCTATAAAAGTCTTTCATTTTGTGCAGCTTCTCAGAATTTTTTATCTGCTAGATTGGATGCTGCCCAATTCACCAATCATTGAATAAAGTCAATAAAATCTTTAAAACTTACTCAATAAAATGTTGTCTTTTAACAATAGTCTGGGTACAGATGCTGACTTAATGCGGTCATTCAACAAGCACGTGGTTCATGTCCATCATACTGTAATGTGTTAGGCACTAGAGATCACATGAATTCAACAGGTTAACTGATCTCAATCCTCATGTTTTGTATGTATCTATTTTAAAGCTCTTAATATTTGTTGTCATGCTCGCTTCAGCAGCACATATACTAAAATTGGAACGATACAGAGAAGATTAGCATGGCCCCTGTGCAAGGATGACACGCAAATTCGTGAAGCGTTCCACATTTAAAAAATATATATATATATTTGTTGTCAAATAATTTTACAAAAACTGTTCACAGCCACCAGCTATAGGAAATTCTAATTGCACAATACATCTTTGCTAGCATCATCTATTCTTAATTTACCATGCAACAGTTTAGAAGACACCTTACTTAGATAGCTTCAAAATTCAAGGTAGCTTTAGAATTCAAGTGAACTGGTTTACATGTTACTTTATTCATATTTCCTCAGATGAGAAGGCTTTGCTTATTTTTTATTCATCTAATGGATTTTTATTCATTAGTATTATTATGTATTTTATCTGTCCTATTTGCTGCAATCTTTTGTAGTGTATTACTTGTTTTTTAAACTTAGCTTGGTTCTTGATCTTGTGTAATAAAATCTGGCAATCCTTCTGTGTAATTATATTGTTCCTTTCCACATTTTGAACTCTTTCTCCTCAAATCTTCCATATCCTTCAAGGCCGCCACCTCTCCTAGCCTGCTAAGTGTGAAAAATATTCAGTTCTATTTCTTTCTTTGGGCTCCTCAGTGTGCCATCCTGGTTAAATGGAAAAAGGTGCAGGAAGTCTCACTTAAATAGCTTGAAACCGGAAAGTCTGCATGGTAAGGAACTTCCTTCCATGATAGGCGTCACCTATGGAATCCATGATGACTGCTGCATGTTGGTGGACTTACCTCATGCAACCCCTCTTAGGTGGGCTTCCAATTGTTTCAGAAGCTACACTTCTTGGTCCTGTAAAGACCATCTCCATGTGGTTTCTTCTTTATCTCCTTAGTTACAGGAATTCTGTCCAGCTAGTCTTCAGGCGGTTCTCAATGATGGTTGTTCTATAATTTAGTTGTAATTTTGATATGAGGACAGTAGGAGACAGGCTCAGAGTTTAACTACTCCACCATTTTGACTCTGTCCCCTGTTCTTTTTTCTGTTGTCAAATTCTTAAACAAATAATTTTCATTACCCACCCAGACTCCTGAATATAATATTCTCCATGTTGATTTCCCTACATTCATTTTTGCTCTTTTTCTACACATTTTGCATCAGACTACTTCCCCCCTTTAAAAAAAACAACATAAAAAACACATATACCTATTCTGTAAAGTGGCAAACAGTTCTAGATTTGTTAAGACAAACACCTGTCCCAGATGCTGTCTTCTGCAGCCCTCCCCATTTTCTTTTTCCCAGAAACACCCACTTTAGACTTTTTTTGGCTGATTTTTTTATGGTATTTGTCTCTGCATTTTAAAATAGCAAGTTTATAATGATACTTCTTAATTTTTTTTGTTTTTATTTTTTGGTTTTAGACCTTATTATTCACTTCCAATGCAGAGATCTAGCTTTTCCTCTCCCCTACTACATACTCATATATTTCCAATCCTCTCATCCTTCTGATTTGGTTATTTCCATTTTAGGTAAATCAATATTCCTGGTGTAGACAAAAAAAAGGGGATATTCTATGGAAAGAAACTTCACAGGGTAATCTGATCATAAATTCCTAACTGGGCAGGTCATGGGGGTAGTCATACACCCCAAATATAACGTCTTTAGCAAGGTTTTACGCCAGCCCTCACCATTGTTCTAGTCCATCTAGGTTAACAAACCTTTCAAATACTAGAATAGCCCTTAAAGGGGGTATTAACCCTCAAGCGCGCACATAATCTTGTTAACTATCCTGTAATCCAATCCCTGCCTTGTTTCTCCCACCTCCATGTAATCTTAGTTATTTCCTTTCTTAATTTCAAATGCATAAATGAAGCTGCAAAACTGTTATTCTTGGGAGCATTTGAGAACTTGCTCAATGGCATGTCATCAGTTTGGCTCAGATGAACTCTTATAAATATTCTCTACAGGTATGAACATTTCTATGTCAACGCTTGTAAAGGGTATAATGTGCATTTGCAGTGTTTTTTGAGAATATTCAATTCTGCAATAGAGGGGAAAACAACTGGGATGGATGAAACACTTAAGAAGTGTTAAGCATAGACAATAAACTCATAGCTTATGAGACAGAGGTGAAACTCATAGTAAGTGTGGATATTGAGTAAACAAGCAGCAAGTGACACATAGGCAGAATTCATAATGCGTTTAAATATACAGTAAGTAAAACAGTAACCTGTAAGTTAGAAAAAAAGATATTACTTACAGAAAGAAAAGGATGGAAAGAACAAGTCATGATCATATCGCCTGTGGACTGACAACTCTGTCACCCCTAAATCGTCACCCATTAGTGGTACTCACTATTATCCCATGTGGGGCCCACCTGAGAAATGCAAATGAAATTTGTGGTTGTTCACCAGGCAAATTAGCAAGCTACAGCTAAGGCCAGGACTATTTCACTGGTAGAATCAATGCGTCACTGGTGCCTCCCACTTTCTGTCTGGGGGCCCCTTTATCAAACCTGAACTCTGGTCCTCATAACCACACATCTATGGGGAATGATGAAGCAGTAGCGAGACAGATTGTAGGAACACTGTAGGTTTCTTGACCCTGTTAAAGTCCGTGGCTGGGTCTGAAAATTAAACTGACAAAGACAAATTAGTAGGAGAAAAACATACAAATATATTTAATGTGAGTTTTACATGACACAGCAGTCTTCATAAAGAACCGAAGACCTGAGAAAATGGTTAAACCTGAGTGTTTTTATGCTAGGTTTGATGAAGAATGGAAAATTGTGGAAAGATGATAGGACAAAGAGTATGCACTAAGTACAGAAAACTGGGAAACGGAGCAAGGCTGGTTCATTCCAATTCTTCTCAGTGTCCCAGTCTTGGAGATAAGGATCCTTCCTTCTTTTAGATATAGGGAGGGTTTTATGATATGCCTCAAGGGGAAAAGGTGGGGAGGAAGGTCAGAAGAAGATCAGAGAGACTTTGCTGCTTCAGCTGTTTTCTCAAACTCCTTCAGCTTAAAATAGTCAATGTGCCAAGGTACCACATTTTAGGGTAGCATGTCTTGAACCCTATCAACTGCATATCACTTTAACTTGGGAAGTAAGATCCACCTAGCTTGTATCCTATTCTCAAATATCAAAATTCAACTGAATAAATTTAAAAGATCTTATTGGCTTTATTCAATGATTCATGAATCAGGCAGCACCCAATCTTGCAGATAGAAAAGAGCTCTGCAGAGCTATATAACAAGAGATTTTATAGGCAGAAGGCAGCAGGAATAAAGAAGTTGTACTGGACCCAAAAAGCAGATTGTTTATTGCAAGTTTACTTGCCCTTATGGCGTAGCTGGGGTCCACCAGGCAGATTATCTAACTAGTGCTGATCAGGACAATCCTGATTGGTTTAAGATTCCATTTCCAGGAAAACTGAAACTGTAATTAAGTCTAGGTTTGGTGACATGAAGCTTAGCATAAACAACTCCATTTTGAGCCTGTTGTCTTGTTTTTAACATTCTAAATCTGTTAGATGACACCATTCCTTTCCCCTTGCTTTTTGCTCTGTGTTTTAAATTGACTTTAAAAACTGAGTGATACGAGTTTTTTAATATGATCTCTGAGCCTTTCTGTTTGATGGACTTTGGAATAGGTTCCCTGATCATGTTCCTGTATCAAGTTAATTTGCTACAAGACAAAGGAATCTATGTAGGTGGTGACATTCTTGAGAAATTGAATGTCTAAAAATGTTCCACATTTGCTCAATAGTTTGGCTGAATACAGAATTCTAGGTTGGAAATCATTTTCCTTCAGAAATTGGAAGGTGTTTCTCCATTATCTTCTAGTATCCAGTGTTATTGTTTATGAATCTGAAGCCATTATATTTCCTGATCTTAGATTCTCATTGTCTTATATTTTCTCTCCTATTTTACATCTGCTTGTGGTTTCGCTTTACTTATTAAGGGACTATCTTTGATTTTATTTTCAAACCCTTTTTTTGTTTGTCTGTTTCTAATTTCAAACTTCTAATCTCCAGGTACTTTTTTTTTTGCTCTCTGAGTTTGCCTTTTTTAAAAAGAGCATCCCGTTTATTTCAAAAATATGATTTTATAATCTCTGGAGAAATTAATGATTGTTTTCTTGACATGTTCTTTTATACTCTGTTTTTTTCAAGTTGCTTCATTCTAGTTTGGCTTTTTAATCTAATCTTTCACACTACAAAGGAAAAACACGGTAACCAGAAAGGTGTTATAATTTCTTTTATTTTATTCATCTTCTAAAGCACATTAAGGGATTGTGTTTCTCAATCATCCTCTCAGTATTTTTACCTTCTGTTGCTTTGAGATCAGCTTTTATCATGTTTAAGCAAACTGAAACTCCACCACCTGCATACCACACCTTCCTATAGCTATGGCGCTCTCACCTTTTCTTAAACCTGCATTTCTTGAGTGAAAGTTTATGTCAGTCCTTTTCACTATCTCACCTCTTTTTTAAAAAATTAGTTTCAAGTGTACAAAAGAATGTAACAGACATTTACTACCCCTCTGATATCGTATATACGTGACTCCATTGATTCTATTTCCTATGCTGTACTCCACATCCCGTGACCATATATATATAATTGTAGTTGACATTCTATATTATTCAGCTTCAGCTGCGGTGTACAGCACAATGGTCAGACATGTACACAGTCCATGAAATGGTCTCCCTAATCACTGTCTTACCTCGGTACTTGTCTTCACTTCTCCAATGGGAAGCTCAGAGACTGTTGTAGGAGAGGGTCCCAGGGCGAAAGGGAGAACAGCTGAGAGATGAACAACAGAAGTGGAAAGTTAACAGAGCCGTAAAGCAGACCTTCGTAAACTTCAGCACACATCAGAACCACCAGGGAACCTTATTACAACTATGATTGGGTGCCCAGTGTTTGATTCAGTAGGTCTGGATTGGAGCTCAATAATTTCTAATCACCTCTAAAGTGACCAGGTGCTGTCGATGCTGCCTGTCTGGAGGCCACACTTCTGAGAACCACTAGAATAAAGTGTTATGTCATGATATATATTTATGGCTACTCCTCATCCCCTACAAAATTTATGTTTGTTTGTTTCTTCTACAAAAATATTTCTTAATCATAACTTCAACTCTTGCTTTTTACTAAAAACAAACAAGAACGCTTTTGAGTATTTTCTTGTAGTTTTCAGCTAAAATGGGATGAGGGAGGATGCACACTGAATAGGAGATGGGAAAAAAGTCTGGGGCAGCTGGGGACTTTTTCTACTGCCTGTAGAAAATCAGCAGTTAACGTTAGTGCTCTTTGTTAGAATTCAATACAAGTACTGGGGGCAGTAGCAATACATTTAATTTACTTCACTTGCTTACAAATGCTAAGTGCATTTAAATTTAGTCTATAAAGCTAACTAAAAGTACAAATTCAAAATACGCATCCATAAAATATCAAGCAATTAAGCTGTTTATAACAGACACTTATTTCTCCTCTACTTGTCCTTACTAGCAGACTTCCCCTTACAAGCATCCAAAGGTTTAAGATGAATCAGGCACGGAAAACTTGAAGGACACTTTCTCAGTTAACTTAATTGGGAGTTAATCCAAAATGGAGGAGAAACTGCCCTTCTTTCTGCATTAGAACACTTCAAATCCAGTTCCAGTAGCGTCTCCAGAAGTAGAGCTTGAAAAAAACCCTGAATTTTAAGGCAGCCTTAGAGAGCCCCAGCCACAGAGCCTCTTTATAAATTTTCCAGCTTACTTGACAGAGGGCATGATTATTTTAATGCAGAGCAGATGAAGAATTATCCTATTACTCCACTAATAGGACTACTCCCACTCACCTCATTCCTTTAATCATCAGCATTTACATTAAAATAGGCTGGCTGACGGGCTTATCTGTAGTCTTTAAGAGGAAACCAGACCTAAACGTTTAGGTTAGCTCTTTCTTTCACCACGTTTCGTTGGAATTGGGGTTTTTCTCGCTATTTCTGGGCTATAGGGTTCTTTCCAGGCTACTTTGTAGCAACTTCAGAGTTTTGAGTGTCACCTTCCGCTCGAACCCTCTGGGGGATCTTGGAGGAGCTTCAAGCTGTGACTAGACTTCCAATGGACTCCCCAATGAAGCTTAACCGAACCTCCACCCCGGAGTCTCCTCAGATGCCCAGTGAAGAAGATTCAGGTAAGCCAGACAGTGTCCTTCCCAACTACAGGGGTTTCAGGAAGTGAAGGGGCTACACTCATTTCTTATATAGACTTCCGTCTTTTAAAGAATACAGTTAAGTAGGCCTCTCCAGTGAAAAAACACGGGACCAATAAAGGGGGGGAGGGGTAAATTGCGTTGCTTGCTTACTGTGCTCAGGAATACTTCAATTTTTTAGGTCCCTTTTCTGGGGAAGAGCAACCGAAATCCCTCCTATAACCGTGGCTCATAGCTTCTTGTGCTCAGTATTTCCTTCAGGAGTAATGAAAACGAACAAAATACAAGAAACCTAAATTTCAGTTTAACCTAAAGGTTTTCTTACTCTCACCAACGTTTTCGGGATTGGCTTTCCAGCTGAATTTACCCTTTAGGAATGTTAATAAACAGGGAAATGGCTTTTCAGGAAATTGAAGGAAGGGGTGGGTTTATAAAAGCCAGTGAATATGCCGTATAATGTAAATTAGTAGGACTTACTCTGGAGGGGCTGCTCCTGGAATCAGTGCTCCTGGAATACTGCTAATTAAGTCTCCACCTTCCTGCGTTCTTTCTGGGGCCTAACTTTTCTTGGAGCCGCACCCACTCCCAGGTTTGGCCACGGAGAATTACTCACTCAGTTTGAAACCTTAATTACCCTAAGGGCGGGACTGAGTGGTGTAGGGTAGTGGTGGACGACCTGGAGCCAATACCTCCAACTACCCACTGGTGACGTCATCTCCCGATCCCCCAAGGTCCAGCCTGCCTCCCCTGAATCTTGAGGAAAGAACCCTGGTTGATATATACAGGGACGGGGGGGGCGGGGGGGATGATTAATGAAGAGAGTATCTGTATAATATACCCAATCTCTCCTTATCCTTGAATCTGCCCTATTACCTGACAATTCCGCAGCTAGGGATCTTTATTTCTATGTGCACAGTCCATAAAAGTTGAATGGATCTTGACTCAATAGTTTCACATACAGGGAAAACTAATGTTAACTGCCTTGTTCTATGAGATGTGAGAGCATGGGACATGCATAATGGTTTGGATGGGAAGAGGCAAGAATAAGTGGTTGATTTCCCATAACATTGGGTTAGAGTGGAAAGATTTAATACCATGAAAAAGCTGGGTATAAATGGAGAGGATAACAGCCGCATCGACTTCCTACCTAGTTCTGCTTAAGAATGGGAATTGGGTTTCTTTGTGTATTTCACGGACGTGGGGTTTTTTCCCAGAAAATTTTAAGAAATTTATTTTTAATTGTTATAAATTTGAACTACTGAGACTTGTTTACTGACACATTTTGACTTGTTTTAATGAGTTATGTCCCCTCACATTTACAAATGAAAATGGAAAAACGGCCCACACTTGATTTCTGTCCCATATTTTTCCATTTGGAATCATACACTTAACTACTTTTTGACCCCTCATGGAAAAAATTTTACATCTATCACATCAGAACTACTAATAACAGGAAAAGGAGGAAAGAAATTTTTTGAGAATGAAATGTTACCCACAAGAGTGGATTCTTACGCACCTTCTCAATGTATGCTCTTATCGCGAGCTAGACTACACAGTGGGTAATGCACGGTTCCTCCACCCTGAGCAACCTCTCATTGTCCATTATTCACCTGTTTAAGAGCAGACCTAGTTTGAGCCTGAGACTAGTAGATGATGCAATTCACCCTAATTGATCTTAACTTTCTCTTCTTTCAGCTAGCTCTCAAGCTGTCTCAGAAGTACTAGCAAAGAACCTTAGTAACTTGACTCTCAGCCCTAGTACCAAATTCCCTTCCCTTCTACCAGAATGTTCACCCCAACAGCAGGACAGAGAAAAAAACTTACAGGGGCTTGGACTGGGGCTGGGTCAAGGCATAGTCTACAGGAGGAGACGTGGAGTAAGGACACTGGCAACTGCTCGGAAAGAAAGGATGCAAAGAATGTTACAAGTTGTTAGATACCGTACCCTGTCTCTGGTGAGTTTATGTGATCTGGGCAGACAGCACTGCCCAACCGGGGGGATGAGGGGGGCCCTCACAGATTAAGATGTAAGTAGTGATGAACAGCAGTCACTCCTCATTAACTGCACTCATGAGTGCAGGACGTAAATAACGCATTTTTAAGATTTTCCAACTTCTCTCTTTATGGCAAGTGTGTAACATTAGTAATCCTTGGGGGCAGCCGGTTAGCTCAGTTGGTTAGAACATGGTGCTCTCAACAACAAGGTTGCGGTTTCTATCCCCACAGTTTCGATCCCCACACGGGCCACTGTGAGCTGCACCCTCCACAGCTAGATTGAAACCACTACTTGACTTGGAGCTGATGGGTCCTGGAAACACACACTTAAAATAAATAAAAGTTTTTAGAAAAATTAGTAATCCAACATTTCTTGATAATTTTCAATAAATGTATGTATTTTTTTTCTTCCCATGAAGCTTCGAAAAGACCCACAGGAAAGGAAAATTGAGGTAAATAGAATTTTCTTACTATACATGTGCGTGGGTATCTGGTTTGGTTTTGGTTTGGTTATTTTTGAGAGAGGGAAAGGGAAATTGGCTTTCTGAATCTCCAAGAACTATGAAGAAATCAGTACATTTTTGTACTTTTTTAAAAAAAAACTTTTAGAGCAGTTTTAGTTTCACAGCAAATTTGAGCAGAAAGTACAGAGATTTCCTATGTACACCTTGACCTCACACGCTGACAGCTTCCTCCCCTGTCAACATCCCACACCAGAGTGGCACATTGTTACAGCCAATGAACCTACATTGACATATCATTATCACCTAACGTCTATAGTTTACATCAAGGTTCCCTCTTGGTGTTAATGTTTGTACTTTTTCATGTGCTGTCACAAACATGATGCTCAGGACATACTGTGTGGTACTGGACAAACACCTGAGCAGTGTCCAGCAGCAGAATGAGTTGCATAATGCATTCAGAGAAGTAACACTAGAATATATTTTTATTGATAGGCATTCAGCAGCTGTAACCATTGCAAAATGACCCACACTCTCGTACCCATTCATTTCAATCCTGCCTCCTTCCCCCAAAAACGGTTTTGTTTTTGACTTTTGACTTTTTTTTTTTAATTTATTGGGGGGACAATTTTTAGTAAAATTACATAGATTTCAGGTGTACAATTCTGTATTACATCATCTATAAATCTCATTGTGCGTTCACCACCCGGAGTCAGTTCTCCTCCCATCACCATATATTTGGACTTTTTTTTTAAGCGTGCCATATTCCTAAAGCTATTCTGGTAACATTAGATTTGAGGATTGTTACATCTCTTTGGGATGCAATTAATCATTTGATTAATTTTATTAACTCAATCTATTTCATTATTTTTTAGATTGAATCACGATTCAGAAGATTTAGATGTAGCTGTCATTATTGCCTATATCATGGAGATCCTTCTGATAATATTAGCATGGAGAATAATGATGACATGGAGTCCATTTAGCCAACAGTACCTTATTCTGGTACTGTTTTATTTCTTGCTAGTAATTTTAGGATCATTATGCAGCAGCTAGGAAAAGTTGTTCTATGCTAGGACAGACTATACCAATATTTTGATAACCTAAGATATAAATTCTGTGAGATCTTTTTTCTTGCATTTTTTCCTGTCTACTTTGATACCAGTAACTTCTAAGGGATCTATGTAGTTTGCATTTGAATGACTTCAATATACTTTAGTTCCACTTTTTTATTTGACCTAAAGAAGCACTAATAAGTCTTGAGTATTGCCTGTGTATTTTCGAAGCCTGAAGTCAGTAAGATGAAACCCAACATCAAGAATTAGAAGCAAGTAACTTTTGTGTGGAAAGAATGAAAAAGAAGACATTGGGTGGTTTGGCTAGAGCATGATTAAGGCAGGGTGCATTAGATGCTCTGGTTTTCAAAGTTTTGATTTGTAGCAAATTTTTTTGATGTGTTGTTTCAATTTTCAGTAGCAAATAAATGTGTGTATAGGGGATCTTATTAAAATTTGAGGCATATCTGAGTAACTTTTAAAATTGTTCTTTATTCTGAGTTTTATTTTATGCTTGTTTTTGCTAGCAATGAACAATAATTCTTATCCTCATCACACTCCTAGGATGTAAATATCTGGCATTCTAATTTTGTGATACTTTCCTACTAGGAAGGAACTATATACATTTGGGTAAGTTTAGAAAACAAGGACACAGATATTTGCATGTCAATTTCCTGGAAGAGATGTCAATAAATGGAGGTAGAAGGGAAGTGGAGCTTAAGAGGTTGTTGATTGGAGGGAACTGAATATGATAGTGGTATACAATACTAAGGGAAGATGCCATCCAATTGTGTTTTACTTAGGTTATTTTCTTTCATGACCCATCATCTACACAGACCTCAATTTCTTTGGGATATAAAAGATACGTAAAATTTGTCATTTACCCTCTAACTGTCATATGTTTAAGTGTTCTGTTCACTTCAGTACCCAGTTCTTAGATTTTTTTTTTTTTTTTTTCCTAAGAGAAAAGCAACTGGAGACCTGGGGTTAAGAAATAAAATTGCCATGCTGATAATGTAGATAGGTAAGGAACAATAACCTGTTGGTATTCGGCATGGAGTTGAAACAAACAAAGCACAAACATGGAGGACTGGTTGCAACAGAAATGGCAAAGAAATTGAACAGTGATGTGCTGTAAAGGGATATTAAATATTAACATCCATTGCCAAGTTAGGTTTTCAGAGGTTGTTTTACTTAGAAACTACTGAAACCGTGGTCTACCAACGTGGATAAATGTGGGAATAGTCTTGAGGTTGTTAAACTTGCAAGTTCCTAGTAGCACAGCCATCTTGACTGCTTTCTGTATGAATGTGAAAATCATTGACTAGTTTTTAAAAAGCCAACTTTTATTGTAATGATGTTAAATTTATAAACTAATGAGATTTAATAATCCAAGAACATAGATGAACAAAATATATTCTACCTGTCCTTTAGTGTCCTTCAGATGTATTTAAATTTTTTCTTCATAGTTTTACATTTATTGAATGCTAGGCATTATTCTTAAGTGTTTTATATGCCCCAGCTCATTTAATCCTCACTTAGAAAGCATTCTACTTTTAGTATCTTATAGAAAACCTATTCAAGGCTACACAAAAGTGGCTTATGAGATAGAAATTGAGTCAAGTCAGTACTTTCAGCCAATATTCTCTATTTTGTACCTCTTAATCTTTCCTCTTTAGTTCCTTTCTTTTTTTTTTTTAATTTATTGGGGTGACAATTGTTAGTAAAATTACATAGATTTCAGGTGTACAAGTCTGTATTACATCATCTATAAATCCCATTGTGTGTTCACCACCCAGAGTCAGTTCTCTTTCCATCACCATATATTTGATCCCCTTACCCTAGTTCCTTTCTTAGATGGTGTTTTATTTTCATTATATTTTCGAACTGGTTGCAATATGTGAAAACTCTTGGTTTCTATTTTTGTTTGCCTATCATTTTTCATTTTATTAACTTTTAAAATTTTAAACTACATATAATTTTCAAGATTAGCCCAATGGGGGGCTGGCCCCGTGGCTCAGGCGGTTGGAGCTCCATGCTCTTAATTCCGAAGGCTGCTGGTTCAATTCCCACATGGGCCAGTGGGCTCTCAACCACAAGGTTGCCAGTTCGATTCCTCGACTCCTGCAAGGGATGGTGGGCTGCACCCCCTGCAACTAAGATTGAACATGGCACCTTGAGCTGAGCTGCTGCTGAGCTTCCAGATGGC
Organism: Rhinolophus ferrumequinum; assembly: GCF_004115265.2. Lineage (NCBI taxonomy): Eukaryota > Metazoa > Chordata > Mammalia > Chiroptera > Rhinolophidae > Rhinolophus > Rhinolophus ferrumequinum. Next base: position 24,823,663 of record NC_046293.1, on the reverse strand, counting down.
TCAGTTGGTTGGAGTGTGTCCTCTCTACCACAAGGTTGCCGGTTCGACTCCCACAAGAGATGGTGGGCTATGCCCCCCTGCAACTAACAAAGGCAACTGGACCTGGAGCAGAGCTGCGCCCTCCACACAACTAAGATTGAAAGGACGACAACTTCACTTGGAAAAAGCCCTGGAAGTACACACTGTTCTCCAATAAAGTCCTGTACCCCTTCCCCAATTAAAAAAAAAAAAGATTAGCCCAATGGGCTTCTGTATACACCTTACCTAGATAACACCAATTGTTTACATTAGCCACATTTACTTTAGCACTTTTTTACTGAGCTATTTGAGAGTAAATTTCACATATTATAACGCTTTGTCCCCAAATACTTTAGTTTGTATTTTAGAACATTCTCATAATGACAAAGGAATCAATTTCAAGAAATTGATGAAACTATATCTTTGCCTACTTTTTAAAACTTTCTGAATCACTTTTTTAAAAATCATGATTTTATGTGTAACTCTTCTATATAGCAAATGTTTGAGTTTTGTTGTATAATACAATCTAAAAATATTTCCGTTTATCTCATATTTCATTACATGTCAGCTATGTTTGTATATATGTGTTCTTCAGGAAGTTAGGAAGAGTCACATTTTCTTCCTAGTGGTAACTTATAAATTCAACCTCTTTAGTACCTATTTTCCTAATATGAACAAAGAATATATTTTCCACCTTCTCCCCTCACTCTTCAGTCTCCACCTCTTAGTTTGAGTCAATAAATTTATCTTTTAGTGGTAAGCTTTGTAATGCTGAACTGAATTTGAATTTTATTCTTTATCTCCAACTATATATGAAATAACTTATTCTATCTCCTAACATCTCTTCCCTTTTTCTTCTCAATTTTTTAGTTTTAGGTGTACAAAGCAATTAATTTCAGGTGTGCAAAGTAATTTAAACCCCTCATAAAGTGATAACCCACCCCCCATGTTACTATCCCTCTGACATCTTATATAGCTGTTAAAATACCAACAACTAGGGCAACCGATTGGCTCAGTTGGTTGAAGCACAGTGCTCAGAACACTTACGTTGCTGGTTCGATTCCCACATGGACCAGTGAGCTGCACCCTCCACAACTAGTTTGAAAAACGACTTGACTTGGAGCTGATGGGTCCTGGAAAAACACTGTTCACCAATAAAATTTATAAAAATAAAATACCATCAACTTCCTTATGTTGTACTCCACATCCCGTGACTATATATACCTATATAGTTATAGTTGACATTCAATATTCTACTTAAGCCTTTCAGGTGCATAGTTTCCTGGTCAGTCATATTGTATGCTTTTTAAAGTTTTTTCTTTTTCTACAATTAAATGTATTTAATGCTCTTTGCCATCTCTTGTGCTGTAGTTAACAAACCCCAGTTCTCAGTTTTCTTGTTTGTTCTCTAGTGCTTTCTTCAAAAAACTATGCCCTAAGTTCTTTCATGTCCAAAACTGTTCTCTTTTTTTCTTGATACACTGCTTGTCTCACTCCTTTTCCTCAAGGGTATTGTAAATAATGTTGTAAATGTTGAATGTTGAATATTAATGAGATCTGAGGCTAGCTTGCACATTCCCCCCACCCAAGTGTCTGCTATTCTGCCTGACTGCACAAGAGTCTTCATCTTTGAAGACCATTAAGTTTGCTAAAATAGCTTTGTTTTGACCATTCTGGGTCATTTCCTTTTGGAACATGGTGTATTCTTTCTTGAATGGTATTTTCAGAATTGTTCTGTTCCTTTTTTTTTTTTTTTTTTTTTTGAAAGTCTAAGTATGTGTATTTGAGATTGGTTTTTGCTTGTATTTTCTTTTCTCATTTAAAATTACTTCCATTTTTCTGTTATTCTGCCTTCCATCTTCTATTTACCGAGTTTTCCATAGTTTTTCCCTTATGCCTCCCACATTTTGTCATTTTTGCTGAGCTTTGCTAGTTCACATTTCCTTTACTCTTGTGCTCTTGGAGCCTCTCACCTTGGTTCCCACATTTTATTTCTCTATAGTTAGGGGTCCTTCATGGTTTTACATAATTATTTTGACTCTGACACATTTTTGCTTAATGTTCATCCTTTCCTCATTTAAAAATCACATTTGGTAGTCTATTAGCGGGCAGTATTTGGTGGTTAACATATGAATAGCTGAGCTCTGCTGCTTACTAGTTGTATGACCTTGGGCAAATCACCTAACTTCTCAGATATCTTTGTATTACAACAGATTTGAGCTTAGTTCTAGGACATGGTTAAGTTACTTGGAAACGGTTTGATCCCATGGGCTTTTTTAGGTAGGATCAGAATAGCTTCTAATCTAGGGTTAATTATTCCCCACAACCGGGACAAAGCCCTTCTGAGTCCTCTACCCATAAATTTTTGTTTTTCATTTTGGCTGGTGGGAACAGGCACTGTTCATGGCCTTGTGTAAGCACTGTGTTGTGTTTCCTCTTTTTGTTTTCCCCCTTCTTCCATCTCCTCCCTCCCCACTCCAGTTCAAGCCATTGTTTCTCAGTCTAGTGTAGGACAGAGCTCCCTGGCCCAGCTGGTATTATGAGACTTGCACTCCCCTCCCCCCCAGGCACTTGGTCACCAGTAGTCAGCCGGTCGCTCACAGCAGCTCTCGCTGGCTGCCAGCCACTCACGTGGGCTAGGTAGCCCAGGGCAGCACTCAGCAGCCCATGGCAGCTCACACCAACCTCCAGCTGGCTGCTCACCACAGCCCAGTTCCAGGGAGAGCTCTTGTTCCCAATCTTAGCTGTAGAGGGCTCAGCTCACTGGCCCATTTAGGAATGAGCACAGCACTCCAACCACCTGAGCCACTGGGTCAGCCCCTGCCTACTTTCATAGTACTGTGTTTCCCTGAAAATAAGACCGGGTCTTATATTAATTTTTGCTCCAAAAGATGCATTAGGGAGTATTTTCAGGGGATGTCATTTTTTCTTGTACAACAATCTACATTTATTCAAATACAGTCATGTCATCTTCTGGAACATCGTCATAATGTACTAAATGCATCCATCTGGATGATATCTTAATGGGCTTATTTTCAGGGTAAATCTTATTTTCGGGGAAACATGGTAGGGTTATAAATAGGTTGGAGACACAACAATGTGAATATTCTTGGGATTACCAACGTGATTGCTTACTGAGCTAATTGGCCACCTCATTGTGAATATTCTTAACAGTACTGATCCGAATATTTAACAGTTAAAATGGTAAATTTTGTTACATGTTTTTAACCACAAATGCATAATTTTTTTAAATTAAAATTTATTGGGATAACAATGGTTTGTAAAATTACTAGGATTTCAAGTGTTAAAAAGAAATTAATGAGATGACAACACAATAAAACCAAAAACTCAAGATTTGGTTTTTTAAAAGGACTAATAAAATTGATAAAATTTCAGAATGACTGTTAATTATATATATATATTAATATATTATATATATAATATATATAAAAGATCAAGGCAAAAATTCTGATTTTAGGAATGAAAACACATGACATTTCTATTCATTTTACAAGCTTAACTACAATAAGAAGCCCCCACCTGTTAGAATGAATATTACTAAAAAGACAAGAGATGAATTTTGGAGAGCATGTGGAGAAAAGGGCACCCTCATGCACTGTTGGTGAGAATGCAAGTTGGTACAGCCACTATGAAAAACAGCATGGAGTTTCCTCATGTGATCCAGCAATTCCACTTATGGGTATTATTCAAAGGAAATGAAAACACTATCTCCAAAAGATCTGCACTCCCATGTTCATGGCACCATGATGTGCAATAGTCAAGACATGAAAACAACCTAAGTCCATTGACAGATGAATGGATAAAGAAAATGTGAGGGCCGGCCCGGTGGCTCAGGTGGTTGGAGCGCAGTGCTCCTAACCACCTCGGCCAGCGTGAGTGGCGGGCAGCCGGTGAGAGCTACTGTGAGTGGCCAGCCGACGTCTGGTGACCAACTACCTCAGCCTGGGGGAACACAAGACTCATAATATCAGCACAGGCCAGGGAGCTGTGTCCTACACAACTAGCCTGAGAAACAACAGCTTGAACTGGATTGGGGGGGTGGGAGGCAGAAGAAAGGGGAATAAAGAAAATATGAGACATAGATGTAGATATACAGTGGTACCTCAATTTTCTAACAATCCACGAGTTCTGAAACGTTCGAAAACAGTCGACAGCTAGGCCTCAAGATCTTGCACTCAGTGGAAGCCGTGTGACATGTTTGACTTCTGAGTCGTGTTTGAAAAGTGACACATTTACTTCCACGTTTACAGCATTCATAAACCAAAATGTTCGAAAACAGAGGTACCACTGTACGTGAATATACATATACATGAATATTATTCAGCCATAATAAAGGAGAAAACCCTGCCATTTGCAACAACATAGATGGACCTTGAGGGTATTATGCTAAATGAGATAAGGGAGACAGAGAAAGACAAATGCTGTATGATCTCACTTATATATGAAATCTAACAACGTAGAATCTTCACTCATGGAAACAGAATAGTGGTTGCCAAGGGGTGTGAGAAATGGGGAGTTGTTGGTCAAAGTGTACAAATTTTCACTTATCAGATGAATAAGTTCTGGGGACTCATACAGCATGGTGACTATAGTTAACAATACCCTATGGTATACTTAAAAGTTGCTTAAGAGAGTAGAACTTTAATGTTCTCACCATAACAACAACAAACAAGAAAATGGTAATTTTGTTGACATGAAGGATGTAACTAACCTTACAGTGATATTTTGCAATATATACATGTATCAAATCACATTGTACACCTTAAACTTATGCAATGTTATATGTCAATTTTATCTCAATAAAGTTAAAAAATAAGAATATTATGTAAATCCTTACCCTGATAACTTTGAAAACATAAAGATGAAAAAATTCTTAGAAAATCACAACATACCAATAATGTCTGAAGATGGAAAAAATCTGAAGAGTTATATAGTGTTTTTAGTTGACTCTAAGTAAAACCTTGTCACAGAGGAAAAAATAGATTGGAGGATTATTACTATAATAGCAGCTACAGACTTAAAATATAAACAAACACTGAGCCACATATGCTGCTCAGTTCACAAAACAGAAGGATTCTGATTAAACAGCAGCAGCAGAAGGCAGATACATACCGTGTTTCCCCGAAAATAAGACCTACCAGGACAATCAGCTCTAATGTGTCTTGGAGCAAAAATTAATATAAGACCCAGTCTTCTTTGACTATAAGACTGGGTATAATATAATATAACATAACATAATAGAATGTAATATAATATAATACCGGGTCTTATATTAATTTTTGCCCCAAAAGACATATTAGAGCTGATCGTCCAGCTAGGTCTTATTTTTGGGGAAACTGGGTAGTTACTACTGATGGCACTATCCTAAAATGTAAAGGATGACATGCCATTCCTCTTCCTGGCAGCAGATGGAGCCATTGAGACACATACAACTTGCTAGAGGGAGAAAACTAAATGCTTTTTTTTTTTTTTTTAAGATTTTGTTGGGGAAGGGGAACAGGACTTTATTGGGGAACAGTGTGTACTTCCAGGACTTTTTTTTTTTCCCCAAGGTAAGTTGTCCTTTCAATCTTAGTTGTGGAGGGTGCCATTCAGCTTCAAGTTGTTGTCCTTTCAGTCTTAGTTGTGGAGGGCGCAGCTCAGCTCCAGGTCCAGTTGCTGTGGCTAGTTGCAGGGGGCACAGCCCACCATCCCTCGCAGGAATCGAACCGGCAACCTTGTGGTTGAGAGGATGCACTCCAACCAACTGAGCCATCCGGGAGGCAGCTCAGCTCAAGGTGTCCTGTTGAATCTTAGTTGCAGGGGGCGAAGCCCACCATCCCTTGCGGGACTCGAGGAATTAAACTGGCCACCTTGTGGTTGAGAGCCCACTGGCCCATGTGGGAATCAAACCTGCAGCCTTCGGAGTTAGGAGCATGGAGCTCTAACTGCCTGCGCCACCAGACCAGCCCCTAAATGCATTTTAAGAGATTCTTCTATGATTGATTTAAAAGAAGAATCCAAGGGATCCTTCATGATTGAATATGTCACCGTTTCTAATTCAAATGTGTCTAACCTAGTAAAAATTTTAAATCCTGGCTTCGGAGCTCCCAGGCAGGCGAAAGCTAGGGTGAGTTGTACATACTGTAGAGAAGCAGGAATTTCATTTAGGTATCAGGAGCTGAATCCAGAGAAAACGTAACAGTGAAGCTTTCTTCGTGCCTCTGACATCTGTGACTAGAGATCATCTATCACTCCTATCCAGGAGAAACATAAAGAGTGGGCAGAGAGGCTTTAATGGCCAAGTGAAAATACAACTTTTAAGTAAAGAGAAATGTTCCCACCACTACCTCCACCAGTGCTGCAAACCACCCGTGGAATCAGGGCTAAATTGTGCAGAAGAGAATGGAAACATCTGTTTCAAGGGAAGGAAAATCATCTAAAACACCTTTGAGTTGGGTAAAAATTCAAATATGTGTTGGGGGAGGCCGGATGGGTCAGTTGGTTAGAACGCAAGCTCTCAACAACAAGGTTGCTGGTTCAATTCCCACATGAGATGGTGGGCGGTGCCCCCTGCAACTAAAGATTGAAAACGGTGACTGGACTTGGAGTTCAGCTGCGCCCTCCACAACTAGATTGAAGGACAACTACTTGGAGCTGATGGGCCCTGGAAAAACACACTGTTCCCCAATATTCCCCAATTAAAAAAAAAATAAAATAAAACGAAATAAATAAATAATACAACTAATGTGTTTAATAAGTAGCTGTTTTACTTTAGACATACTCGTGTTTAAGTAAGATTGGTCTCCATAGATTGTAACTGAGAGAACATGGCCTGAGGTTTAGATTTTGCCAAGATTTCAAATCATGGGGAGGGGAATTGGGGGTAGAGTGTAGGGGGATTATGTCAGTTTGGGATCTGGGCTGTAACCATGTCTTCTCTGACTTCAAAGCTGGGAAAGACAGGGGGCATAACTCCCCAGTCCCTTCTTTTACTGAAAGGTAGAGGAGAGTGTTAATCAAAGGGAAGAATCTATCAAAACTAATTAGGTGTCAGGAGCTTAGTCACTGAGAGAAGTAGGTGATAGGATCAGCCCTCCTTGGGAGCTGAAAAGTCAGGTGCATAATCCGTCAGTGTCCTTGTTCCTGTGATGCATAGTCCAGAACCAGTCACATCTGAAAGGCCCACTAGAGAGATGGGGAGAAAGTCAGAGCTATCTGTGAAACAAGATATATCCTAGAATGGGAGAGAAAGCATGCAAGCACAGAAGATGAGCCCCACAGGGAGTTTAGATGGGCTAAACTCTGCCCCTAGACCCCTAAGCCAGGCCAAAGTGTCCTGGCCTCCTGACCTGGGGAGGTCAGCAGCCCTTCCCAAATTTGACAGTCAAATAATCTAAGAGTCCATCCACACAACATCCTCGGGTAATGGTGGTTTTTCTTCTAAAAAGGTCCTATTTAGACATGTAAAATGAGAACATCTACTGTTACCTGCCTCTACCAAATTAATATACACCAGTTAAATTCCTGGGAATCACTGGTTGCTTCTATACCGACAAACCTCAGGCCTGGAAAAAATAATTACTGATCCTAATCAGAGCCATACAGGAAATTAAGTGTTTAGATTGACTGAATTTTGGAATAAGCATATCTTATACTTCAGCTCATGTTCTAACACTCTCTCCACCAGGTAACTCCAAAACATTGGCTTTATGTTTCTCTTTTGTGTGGCTGAGCAGATATCACAGACAGTCAAGAAGACTGAAGCCTCTTATAGCTATAACTTAATAGATCCTCGCCTAATTATGTGTGAAATAAAACCTCTGGGGATGGGCCAAAAATATCTGAAGGTTATTTTTAAAGGTGTTGGATGATTACAAAATATAATGAAAATACATAAGACAAATGGAATGTGCTAATTTCTTTTATGAATTGGTTCTCAAGACCCCTAGAACATTTTATAAAATGTGGACCTACAAAATTTGTTCCATTTAAAATTTGGTGCAAAGTTTAAAAGTATTTGATGATTATTTGATAATTAATTTGGTGGCAGTTTTAATTGTCCTTAGGGTCAATTCTCTATTTAAATAATAATAAAAGGCACAGTTCAACAGTAAACGTACACTTCTAAGTGACTAATAGGTGAGGAGCATATACAGAATGGATACACTGGACAAAAGGATGACTCACCTCTAGGGCAGGATGGTGAGCAACCGTGAGAGAATTCATCATGCTACTCAAAACAATGCACAATTTAAAACTTATGAATTGTTTATTTTTTTAATTTTCCATTTGATATTTTCAGACCACAGTTGACCTTGGGTAACTGAAACCATGGAAAGGAAAACCAAAGATAAGGGGAGAACTACTGTAGTTTAAAAAAAAAAAACAAAAACCTTAATAATTTCTCACTGGAGACTGCCTTTTTTCATACCTAGGGCAGAAGAAAATGTCATAACTCAGTAAATTGTACTATATAATAATTTTTCCTCAACTTTTTTTTTTTTTTTAAAGATTTTATTGGGGAAAGGGAACAGGACTTTACTGGGGAACAGTGTGTACTTCCAGGACTTTTTTTCCAAGTCAAGTTGTTGTCCTTTCAATCTTAGTTGTGGAGGGTGCCGTTCAGCAGTTGCCGTTGCTAGTTGCCGTTGCTAGTTGCCGTTGCTAGTTAGTTGCCGTTGCTAGTTGCAGGGGTCACAGCCCACCATCCCTTGCAGGACTCGAGGAATTGAACTGGCAACCTTGTGATTGAGAGCCCACTGGCCCATGTGGGAATCAAACCGGCAGCCTTTGGAGTTAGGAGCATGGAACTCTAACCGCCTGAGCCCCCTTCCTCAACTGTTTTTTGCTTGATATACAGACATTTGAGAAAAGCAAAAGGACACTAAAGAGCAAAATAGCTAAAATATGTAATAACACGAATGTAAATTGGCACTTTCAAGAAAGGGGAGAATTTCCCCCTCTACTCCTTTAGTTATTACAACTGTAATAATAATAAAATAATAAAACTGACACAAGACCAGATTAACAGGAGAAAAACCAATTTAATATGTGTGCACAGGAGAACCACAATATGATACTCAGATCATAAAATGAGGTTCAAAGAAATGATTGAACAGGCACCTTTTTATACTCTTTAGACAAAGAAACAATAAATTTTTGAGAAATTGACAAAACAAAAAAAAGTTAGTTCACATTAAAAAAGGAATGTAACCAAAGTTTTGGTATTCGTTAACGAGGAATTCAAACAAAGTTCGGGCTTGGGTAGTAAGTTAGTAAAGTCTTACAAGGCTTGTTCATACAAGCTTTTGACCCTGGAGTCTTTTAACTCTTGTGATAAGGTTATCTCTCAGACCTTCGGAGCAGGGAGGGCGCCTATCACATGGAGATTTATCTCCTTTTATGGGGACAGACAGGCCAGTGTTTTCCTCTTGTACGGGCAGTTTCTTAAGTAATTTTAATTCAATATAATCAATATGGCACATGGAATATCTTGGGATGACCTGCCCTGGGTCCCGAGGCTTAACTTTTGCATTAATGCTTGTGAGAGCCACACCAAATATGAAAATGGGATTAACATATTCAATAAATATAGTCAGGCCCATGAAATTGTTTGCTCCTGCCCCATGACCTTCATCAAATTACAGTACAAGGAAGCAGTGATAACATCACCTCAGACTGTTGAGTTCTTAGATGTTGTCTTTACTCTTTTGCAGATCGAGTTCTCCTTCCTGTGGAGTTCTACACAATTGCGTCCCCCTGTCTAACCTATCAGGGCTGATCAAAGCCTTTCTATAAACGCTGTTTGGGCAAGTGTTTATTATATAATTCACACTACCCAAACTGCCAGGAATGACCATCTGGACAACATAAACACTGTTGTTCTTGTACCAAGAATAACCCAGTGGACTGCAGCTTCTCAAAGCAAGAAGTCGTCATACTCCTACAGCCAACACAGAGCACCCACAAAGGCCTGTGCACACTAGCACCGCTGCTTCACGTGCACTTTCCTGGTGTCTGGTTTATAACTGGCTTTTCTGGTGTTTCAACTTACAAGCAAGGAGACAGGTGTGCAATGACAGGAGCTGCCTATGAGCGTTCCTGCTTGCTTTCCAAGCCAGTGCCGTGTGCTGCTGTGCCAGTTTAGACCATGTCTAGGGGAATGTGATGGTTAAGCCCAGGAATACTGTCTAAACCATAAGGCAACACCTCTCATTTGAATTATAAAGTGACATAGATAATAATGTATGTGATAGGTAATGATACTATGTATAAAAATAAAACATTGTAAATAACACTAATGTCTTGAGGAACTGATGGATGAGTCTAGAGATTCACAGAATAGATTAATACACACCCATTAAAACTCATATATTTTGAAGAATATTCAGTACCAGGAAATATTCTTAATGTAATCTGTGGGGAAAAAATCAGAGAAAATTGCTAGAAGTTTTAAGAAGGTAAAGAAGTCAGGACTCAATGGTATTCTCAAAACACAAATTTAAAAATTTCCCAAAAAGCAGCACATAAGTCAGCATATATATGGTTTTCACAATTTTGTGTATATTGCACATATAAACAAATGTATACATGATAAAAATAATGAAAAAAAGAAACCTCCAAATTAATATTTTTGTATCTGACTGGCAGGGCAAAAGTGATTATAATTTGCTTTTCCCTGTGTTCTCCCCATTTTCAAACCTCAATTCCTTCAATATGCATTTTTTTTTTTTTTTTTAGTTAGCAATGTTTGGTCTCTGGATAAACAGCTTTGACATTGCCTGGGAGCTTGTCAGACATGCAGATTTTTGAGCCTCACCTCTGAACTACTGCCTCAGAACTCTGGGGGTGGGCCCCAGGAACCTTGGTTTTACAAGGCCTCCTGGGGATTATTATGCATGCTAAAGGTTAAGAACCACTGGTGAGGTGGAGGGTAGAGGACTAGGGACTGGGAATGGAGAGTGGTAGAGTGTGTTGCCAGAGCAATTTTGCTGGCCCCATTTCAATGATTCCATGTCTTATCCCTTTGACGCCCCCCCGGGCACCTTACCTCATCCCTAACTCAGAATGTCTCATACCCATGTTCCCTTCTTGTCTCTGAACCTCTCATACATGTGGGGTCTCTGCCTCTCTCATGTGTGGGGTTCCCATACATATGTGTGTATTAAATTTGGTTATTTTCTTTTGCTAAAAATAATATAATAATTCCATGCCTGTTCCACTCCAATAGAATAGCTAAAGAAGCTTTTGTAAGAAAATGTACTAGCAAAAAACCTCTCTGCACAAAACTTTTCTACCACCCCCCTGTGCCCACCCTTAATCAGGCTGTTGTGAAGTAGATTTGTCCTTTGAATAAATGTGCCTCACAGAGTTCAGGTTTGTTCATCTGCATTTTGGCAGCATTTCCCTACAGGCTGAAATGGTTCAGACACACCTCTTCTTTTTTATCATTTACCTAGACTGTTCTTTTTCTTCCTGGCAGTGCAAAACCTTCTGTTGGTATATGAAGTACAGAGGGTTATTATTCTCAAACAGCTAGGTAGATCAGAACAGAAATACCACGCATCACAATTCTTAGACCCCCCACCAACCCATGATCTCTTTAATTTTCCTGGGTGACATCTGGCTTACTTTTGGGATTTGGTGTCAGAAAGCCTTTCTTCCTCTCCAGGCTTGGCCCCTTAACCAAGCTGTGACCTAAGACAAGTAACTGACAAGCTCTAAGCTTCAACTTCTTCATTCATAAAATGAATGATTGTAATAGTTTCTATCTCACAGGGTTGTTTTAAGCATGAAATAAAATCATTTAATATCTTAATAGCATGTTACTAAATAGTAAATATTCAATAAACAGTTAATACTGTTATACATTAATCTTCATAGCAACCATGGAACCCAGGCCACCTTTGTATAAGCAGGCATCCTCTTTCCTAACTCATTGAGAAAAACGAAAGCCATTATGTGTGATTTCCCTCAATCCCTCCCACCTCCCATAAAGTTACCTTGTCCACTTGCATCCCGACCTGCTAGGGTCTAACAGAAAGGCTGAGGGACTTCTCTTTTTCTTACCTCTGTTCGAGGTCAACCACTCACCTGGGCCTGAACTCTTTCCCTTTGTCTTCTGCCTGGTCTAGAGACTTTTTCTTCATTTCCTTCCTTCCTTTTCCTTCCTTTCTCTTAAACTTGCTTAAGTCTGTTCTAACAAAAGCTTCAGCCATCCCTTTCCTCCTCTTTGCATTCAAACTTCCTAAAGGATTACCTATATTTCTTTGTCCATTTCCCCCCCCAATGCCACAGAAAATATGTACATTAAAATTGCCAGTGGTTATCTTCACACAGACAGATTGATTTTTCCCCCCTTTAATGTTGTTGCTTCCAAAACATGCATCTTCTGATCACCGGTCTTGTCATTTCAAGCAGTTTCATTGGTTGTTTCTCATCCAAACTAATCAGTTCAGTACCATGTTGATGACTTCCAAATTCACTGTCTAGCGCCAACCTTTCCTGAAGTCTTTAAACTCATCTCCAACTGCCAGTGATATGTCTTCATTTGTATCTACCCTCTTGAAAGTAATTCACACACTCTCTTGCTTCTCCTACAAATTTTTCTGTTTTGATTGGTGGAACCAGCATGCATCAAGCTAGAAACCAGAGAATTTCATCATTAGCCACACTGAGGTAGGACTATATGTAAATAACTAAGAGATGTGTCCCCTCCCTTGTACATTCCTTCAACACCAATTCATTTACTTGTAGAGGGCCTTTATCTCCCATCTCAGGCATGGCAAAACCAAAATCTTGGCTTCTTTTTTCCTTTCTTTTTTTTTTTAATTAGTTTCAGGTGTACAAAACAATGCAGTAGTTAGACATTTCACCCCTCACAAAGCAATAACCCCCCTCCCCCAATCTATTGCCCCTCTGACATCATATATATCTATTACAATTCCATTGAATCTATCCCCTAAGCTATACTCCATATCCTGTGACTATATATATTAAATTATAGTTGACATGCAATATTATTCAACTTCAGCTTCAGGTATACAGTGCAGTGGTCAAGAATCTACATCGTCCATGAAGTGGTCTCCCTAATAAGACATGTTCCCATCTGACACCCTATAAAATTTTTACAACATTATTGATTATATTCCCCAAACTGTCTTTCATACTTCCATGGCAATATTGTAGTTACCAACTTATGCTGTCTAATCCCTTCCCCTTCTTCCTCATCTCCACCCCCTCTCTTCTAGCAACCATCAGTTTTTCTTCTATATCTCTGAGACTATTTCTGTTTACTTTGCTCATTTATTCAGTTCTTTAGATTCCACATATAAGTGAGATCATATGGTATTTGTCTTTCTCCAATTGACTTATTTCACTTAGCATAATGTTCTCTAGGTCCACCCATATCGTTGCAAATGCTAAGATTTCATTCTTCTTTATAGCCAAGTAATACTCCATTGTATAAATGTACCGCAGTTTCTTAATTCAGTTTTCTACCGATGAGCATTTTGGTTGTTCCCAAGTTTTGGCTATTGTAAATAGTGCTACAATAAACATAGGGGTGCATATATTTTTTTCAAATTAGCATTTTGGATTTCTCTGGATAGATACCTAACAGTGGAATAGCTGGGTCATAAGGTAGTTCAATTTCCAATTTTTTGAGATACCTCCATACTGCAAACTCTTGGCTTCTAAGTCCACAACGTGCAATATCGTTTAAGATACAAAAGATTTTAAGTGAGATACAATTAAGTATAACCTTTGCTACTCCTCTTCTCCACTGCATATAGATCAAAGACCCTTTGACATATGGAGGAGTTTGGAATCTAAGCAATAGAGTGTAGGAAAGGAAAAAGCTTTCCACAGCTCTCTTAGTGTCCCTGGATAGCTCTAAAAATTAAACTTACAAAGAGAGATTAACAGGAGTGAAGCATAAATTTATTTAATAATGTTTATGTGACACCAGAGCCTTCATAAGGAAATGAAGACCAACAAAGCAGTGTATTTTATGCTGAGTTTGATGAAGAGTGGATAGTCGTGGAGGAATATCATGGGTTAAGGAGTATGAGGTAAGTGTAGTTAACTGGGGGAAACTGAGTAAGGCCTGTTTGGATTCTTCTCAGCATCCCTTGGTCTTCAGAGATACACATGTTCCTTACCTCAATGTATAGAAAGGGCACCACTCACATGACTGTTTATGACCTGTTTCAGAGAAGAAAGGCCACGGTGGAGGGCAGGTCAGAGTGACCTTCTTGTTTCTGTTGTTTTCTCAAACTCCTTCAGTTTAAAATATTTAATATGCTAAGGTACCATATTCTGGGGTACATTATACCCCATCAAGAGTATAATGCAAGTGAAGGGGACCTGATGCCTTGACTCTGCCTCAGATAAAGTCTAAGATTTGGGGATATAAGAGAAATGCCCTCTTTGAAGAAATATGAGAGTAGAGACAATCCCATGCCCCTTTCTTTTTTTTTTTTTCTTTTTCTTTTTTAAAGATTTTAATAGGGAAGGAGAACAGGGCTTTATTGGGGAACAGTGTGTACTTCCAGGACTTTTTTCCAAGTCAAGTTGTTGTCCTTTCAATCTTAGTTGTAGAGGGTGCTGTTCAGCTTCAAGTTGTTGTCCTTTCAGTCTTAGTTGCAGGGGGCGCTGCCCACCATCCCTTGCAGGAGTCGAGGAATCCAACTGACAACCTTGTGGTTGAGAGCCCACTGGCCCATGTGGGAATCGAACCTGCAGCCTTCGGCGTTAGGAGCATGGAGCTCCAACTGCCTGAGCCACCGGGCCCACCCCCCATGCCCCTTTCTAAGTAAGTTCTTAGATACGGCAAAACATTAAGTAGAACTGGGTCTATTCAATGTCTGTACCTTGGAGTACTAAAGTACGCATAGCCCCTGGAAGACCACCATCAATATTTCAAATTAAATTAATAAAAGACAATGCTCACGGTGCCACTCCAGACTGCCTAATGCTCCCCCTCAATACAAAATCAGCAAAACATAAACATTAGTTCATTGGAAACCACACTTCTTCTAGGATGCCTATAAGTTCCAAGGGTCTCTAGCCAACTTTCATATTTTAATCGCAACAGTTCAGTTTTTATTAAGGTTTCATGGGTGGTTGGTGGGACAATTTTTTGCTTGAAAATAACTGCCTAGGTGGAAGAGGGGAAGAAAAAGGAAGACACTGGCCACAGGTCAAGATGGAAATGATGATTCATCACCATTTAGAAGTAACTCCTAAAAATCCAGAATTTCTGTTGGCTTCTATACTTTGTCAAAAGACAAATCTCAGTTTAATTAACAAAGGATAAAATATGTAAAATATTTTTTACATATTGTGAAGTTAGTTGATTCCTTAATCTCACTATGTAGCAGATATTGTGACATTGCAAGATTGCAAGGATATGGGCAGGCCTGGAGAAGGGAATGGTGCCTGAATATGTTGTCTACTTGTGTTCCCAAAGATGTTGGACCTTAAAGATTGAACTTTTAAAGAATGTGCCATTTAAATCAGTGGCTTATTAAGATTGTCAAAAGAGTTCTTTGTTTAAGGTTTAACGTATTCTTCAAATAACAGACTGGTCAGCCATGGAAAGAACTTTTATAATAAAAAACAGTTTCAAAAACATCAATGGAAGTGCATTTGAAAATTATGAGAGCACTTGTGCCTTCACATCCAGACAGGCAGATGATAGACAGATTAAAGAAAAAGGACAAAAATCTTACTTTACTGGTATAATTGTAACTCTGACAAGCATGCCTTCCGGGGACGGCAGAAACCATGACTCTGGATTGTTTTCCTATAGCCTTTTCTATGGTTTGATAAAATATCTGCCCCTTTGGTGCCTTTTCCATGAATTTTCTTCATAAGATCTATACCTTTTACATCTATTCTGTGGGACTCCCTCCTCAGCACCAGTCTTCTGGTAGTCAGTGTCGCTTTCAAGAAAAGCTGTTAGGATGGATAATCTGGGAAGCCATCAGTAGTAGCCCTGTCATAACAGACCAAAGTTAATCCCTATCAAATGGTTATACATCTGGTTTACCTACCCTTGCTCAGCCTGCTAATGAAGCTATTGCGTATCGTAAGACCTTTTGTTCAGATTAACTACCATGGACAGCTCCCGATTGTCTCCCACGTTTAGATGTTGTCAGGCTTGTGCCAGTCCCTGTGCATCTCCAAACACAAAAGTCAAGCTCTGTGAGTGATTCTGAGAAACTCTGCAATTGGCTGAGATTGACCAAGTGGCAACCCTTTCTTCCACCAGAGTGTAAGGCTCATGTGTGCAACAGGGAAAGAAAGACCAGTCCACCACCAAACTCTCTTTAAAGAAATTCTGTTACCTTTTTTGATCACTCTCCTTGCTGCTTATAGACACCGCAGATGGGTGGTCAGCTAATAATAGCAAAACCTGTTTCATACTCTCTTAGCACATCTTACATAGAGTATCTATCCCCTCCTGCTCAGAGTTTTAGGGGCCTATAGTAAAACTCCAAAAACAAATATAAAAGTCAAATTTGTATTGGATTACAATGTATTTAGGATTGTACCTTTAAACTTGCCACCTGAAAATGTTCTCACAAAATCTGCCCCACATTCCACAAGTTTGAATTCCATCTAATTTCATATGTGCAAATGAGTAGATAAAATTAACATTAAACACTGAAAATGCATACATGGTACAATTCTGACACCAATTCCGATGTGTAGATTTTTTCCCCCACACCAAGCAATTCTCTGACACCAGCTGGGTGTCCTACAATTCAACTCAATTCTGATACTACCCAGAAATTGCATCCGATTCCACAAGTTAAGGGCTCAGTCCCACAGACTGCCCCCACTTCAGATGCCAGTCACAAATCCAGGTTGCTACCTGTGCTTCTGACAGACCAGCTACAAATAAGAGTTTCCCATGAACCCCTTCTTGGCTTGGATTTGCTAGAGTGGCTCACAGCACTCAGGAAACTAGTTTACTTGCTACGTTACTAGTATGTTACAAAGGATAGGCGTCAACAGCCAGATGAAGAGATACATAAGGAGAGGTCCTGAACAAAGGAGCTTCTGTCCCTGTGGAATTTAGGACCCTGCACATCGGCACATGGATACATTCTGGTTCCCTAACCTACAAACTCTCTGAATGTCATCCTTTTGGGTTTTTATGGAGCCTTCATTATAGACATAATTAATTGAGTCATTGGCCATTGGTAATTGAATTCAATCTTCAGCCCCACTTCCCTCCCTGGAGGTCAGTCAGGGTGGGACTGAAAGTTCCAAACCTCTAATCACATGGTTGGTTCCCCTGGCAACAAGCCCACCTTCAGATTACCTAGGGACAGTCCAGTCACCTCATTAACATAACAAAACAAAAGATGCCTTTACCACTCTCATCACCTTAGGATATTCCAAGGGTTTTAGGAGCTCTGGGGTATGAACAGGATGAAGGCCAAATATATATTTCTTACTATAAATCACAATCTCATACATAGTTTTCTGCGAGACCAGAGCACCAGGTAGTAAAGGTGTCTGGCTCCTTTCAGCAGAAGCAATTGAAAGCCCACATTTATCATATGGTCCACTAGAGTAGGAGGCAGAGTTGTGTCAGAAGAGCCTTCTCAAAAGATTGACTCCTGACAGACATAGTTTTCTTTGGCTCATCTCTTCAATACCTTTAGGAGTGACAGAAAAAAAATACATGTTGGAAATCTAATGGACTTTTATACCAGTTTGCTATTTCAAAAGCAATTTTGCCAACTACATGGTAAGTGGTCAATAAATATTTATTGAATATAAATATATTTCTAAAAATTGCATAATACTTCAAATAACATTTTTTATATCAGTATACATACATCTCATTTAAGATTTAGTTTCCTTGTATCTTGATTAAACTGAACATTTTTCATATGCCTATTAGAAATATGTTCTTTTTGTGAACTTGTTCTTTATACTCTTTGCCTACTCTACCACTGGGTGCTCATTTTTGTGGCTCACTGAGATCCAAAATATGGATGACATCTACCTTCTGGTCACCACCATCTCTGTAACCTCCACTACCAGGGAATAATTGGTCTGCCTCTAAATCTGCTTAATCCAATCCATTTTTCACCCTACAGTTTATCTCTCACTTACAACCCTTCAATGGAGTCTAATAGTCTTAAATATTTAGTACAAAATCTTTAGCTTGAATTGGAAAAAACTTCAGCCTCCTGACTGGTCTCCAATTTAGAAGAATCTAATCGATTCTACAATTAAAATTTTATCTGTTTACAATCCAGATTAAAATTTCCCAGTAGCTTCCATTTACCTTCAGACTCTAATCCAAAAACCCTAATTGTGTACTCAAATACTGACTCAAGACTCATTTCTGGTCACTGCCTCACCAATAAATGTATATATTTGGAGAGTAACCTGAAGGTAAGAGAATAAGTCCTCCTTTTATCTGAAGAAATAACTTCCTAGGCAGAGCAAATACCGTGTTTCCCTGAAAATAAGACTGGGTCTTATATTAATTTTTGCTCCAAGAGACACATTATGTTCAGGAGATGTCATCCTGAAAAATCATGCTAGGGCTTATTTTCCAGTTAGGTCTTATTTTCGGGGAAACACGGTAGCAAGTTCAAAGGCCTTAATTAGGACCATGCTTGGCTTGTTTACTAAAATGCAAGGTCACCAGTGGAGATGGAGCAAAGTGAGTGAAGGGAAGTGTTAGTAGAAATCAGAGAGGTACCAGCAGACCCAATCCTATAGGATTTTGTAAGCCATTGTGAAGTCTTTGGCTTTTACTCTGAAAGTAATGGAAAGACACTGTCAAGCCATGAAATGACATTATCTAACTTATGTTTTAAAATGACTACTGTCAAAAAAAAAAAAAGATAAAGGACTACTGTCTGCTATGTTGCAAATAGACTGTGGGGTAGGAAGAACAAAGGCAAAAGCAGAGAGAGTTATGAAATATGTCTAGTTTAGAGATGATGAGGGTAAGAATTGGTAGTATTCTGGGTATATTTTGAAGAATGAAAAGCAAGGATTTCTGACAAATTGAATTTGGACTATGAGAAAAGGTGAGGAGTCAAAGATGCTGCCAAGGTTTCTGACTCAGTCAACTGGATTAATGGAGTTGGCGTTACTAAAATGGAAAGAACTAAAAGGGAGTGGATCAGAGTTCAATGAAGGGGATCATGACTGAGTTTGGGAATTTTTAAGTTTGACTTAAATTACCTATTAGAAATCCAAGCAGTGATATTGAATTGAGAGTTTGATAGACAAGCCTGAAGATAAAAATCTGAAAGTAATCACCATTTGAGTGGTATTAAAAACCTTGAGTGTTCCATAGGAAAAAAAAAAGTAAAATGTTCCATAAAAAAATTAAAAAATGTAAAATATTCTATTAAAAAAAAAAGTAAAATGTTCCATTAAAACAAAAAAAAACCTTGAAATTGGATTACCGAGGCTTCAACTATACACACACACATACAAACATATATATATATACACATATATATATACATATATACATATACATATATACATATACATATGTGTGTGTGTGTGTGTGTGTGTGTGTGTGTGTGTGTGTGTATATATATATATATATATGATCTAGGGATTTAGTCTTGAGTGATTCAGTAAGACCAAGCTCAGGGAGAGGTAGGAAGAAAAAGAAACAAGGAAAGAAAACTTTGAAGGATTGGCCATTAATATAGATGGAAACTCAGGGAAGGATGGTTTCCTGTAAACAATGAGAAGAAACTTTTTCAAGATGGAGAGAGCTCCTGATACTTCAAATGCTCCTGATACTTCAAGTAAGATGGAATTGGGAATTGATCATTATATTTTTGCAATGTTAAGTTCATTAATTTGTGACTTTGACAAGAGGAGTGTCCATGGAGGTTGGATGTGAACATTGGATTGGGGTACATTCGAGAGAGAAAGGAGGGGAAAATCACTAACATGTAGACAGCAAATATGGAGAACTCTTGAAAAGAGTTTTGCTATAAAAGAAAATGAAGAAATGGGGATGGTAACAGTAGAGGGATATGGGATTCAAGAGAGTATTTTTTAATAACTTGATAATAATTACAGTGTGTTTATATTGTGGATGAAAATGATAGAAAGGGGGAAATGATGTAATTAATTAATAATTTGAACCCCACAAATCTGAAGTTGCAAATTTTAAGTAGAATTAGTAAACCTGAATTTAAATGTAAATAGTTTTTTTATGGACCTAAGCAGTTTAACTGTAGTGTGGTCTATACTCCTGTGCTATGTGAGCACTTTTTAAAATTGAGATAAACTGTGGAAAACATTAAAATTCTCTGTTTTAAAGTGTAAAATTCAATAGGTTTTTAGCATATTCACAGTGCTTTACAACCATCACAACTATTTAATTCCAGGATGTTTTCATCACCCTAAAAAGAAAATTATTAGCAGACACTCCCTATTCTGTCCTACCTCAGTCCCTGACAACCACTAACCTATTTTCTGTCTCTATAGATTTGCCTAGACTCGACATTTCATAAATGGAATCATACAGTATATGACCTTTTGTGTCTGGCTTCTTTCACTTAGCATGTTTTCAAGATTTATGTTGAACATGAACATGAATTAGAAATTCGTTCCCTTTTTGTGGCTAGATAATATTTCATTGCATGGATATACCATACTTTGTTTATCCATTCATAGGTTGATGGATATTTAGGTTTTTTTCACTTTTTGGCTACTATGAGTGATATTGCTATGAACATTTACATAACAGATTTTTTATGTGGACGTGTGTTTTCATTTCTCTTGCAAATAGTACCTAAGAAAGGAAATACTAGGTTATATGGTAACTGTATGTTTACCTTTTAGAGAAACAGTATTTTCTGCCTCTGTTGAGACGATCATATGGTTTCTTTCTTTATTTTATTGATATACTACACTGATTGATTTTCATGTATTAAACTAACCTTGCATTCCTGGGATAAGTCTCACTGGTCATGGTGTATAATCTTTTTTATATGTTGCTGTATTTGGATTGCTAGTACTTTGTGGAAGAGTTTTCCCTCTATATTCATAAAGAATATTAATGAATAGTTTTCCTTTCTTGGACTATATCTGGTTTGGGCATCAGGGTGTGATGGTCAGTTTTATGTGCAACTTGGCTAGGCTATGGACACCAGTTATTCAAGCACTAATGTAGGTGCTACTAGTATTTTTAAGGTATTTATTTTTTAGATGTAATTAAAGTCCATGTCAATTGATTTAAAGGAGATTATCCTAGATAACCCAAATAAACCTGATCCAAGTGAGCTGAGGCTTCCCTGAAGAAAACAAATTCTGCTTGTAGAAAGCAGCTTTAACCTGTGTTGAAGAATTCCAGCCTTCCTTTTCTGATGGCTGCCTTGAGGATTTCCAACTTGCCTGCACAGTTCCTAAAATCGTGTAAGCCAATTCCTTATAAATAAACCTCTTAAAGGGCTGCCAGATAGGTCAGTTGGTTAGAGTGTAAGCTCTGAAAGACAGGGTTGCCGGTTCAATTCCCACATGGGCCAGTGAGCTGCACCCCCTGCAACTAAAGATTGAAAATGGTGACTGGACTTGAAGCTGAGCTGTGCCCTCCACAACTAGACTGAAGGACAACAACTTGACTTAGAGCTGATGGACCCTGGAGAAACACACTGTCCCCCAATATTCCCCAAATAATATTTTTATATATATATATATATATATATATATATATATATATATATATATATATATGTATGTGTGTATATATATATATATATATATATATATATATACAGCTCGTAAGTATATTTCTTACTGGTTCTGTTTCTCTAGTTGAACCCTGACTGATAACACGGGGTAATTAATCTGGCTTCATAGAATGAGTTGGGAAGTGTTCTTTTTTTAAGCAAAATTTTGAATGCATGGCTAACATTTAAAAATCAAGAGATTCAACACAATATAAAGAAAAGATGTCTGCTGCATTTTGCCCACAGCTGCCATTTTGTAACCTCTCACTTAGTGATCTCATCCATTTCATGGCTTCAATGATCTTCAAAGGTGAAGTAAATTCATTCTATCCACAATCAAAAAATTTAGTGTTCACTGTCTTCATGCAGCACTACTATTTATTCCCTCGGAGAGAGCCAGAAACTTTTTATACTTTTTATTTTACACTTAGTGTAAACTAGTTACGCTTCCTTCTCAGTCACAATTCTCCCCCAATTTTCAGATGTAACCTCAATCTCTCTATGCCACTTACTTCTCCATTTTCCCTACCACCCTCTCATTTCCTAAAACCTAAGTCCATTACCATTCTAACTAATACCTGTCTAACTCATGCCCCTTTATCCACTGTTACTCCCTTCTCTGCTATTCTCTCTTGGTAGCCAGAAGAGTCTCTTTAAAATACAAATTTATTGTGCTCGCTTCGGCAGCACATATACTAAAATACAAATTTATTTATGTTACTTTCTCTATTTAAAACCTTACAATGACTTACTATTGTTCTTAGATAAAAGACCAAATCCTCTAACTATATAGAGAATTGCCTGGCATATGTATAACTGTTCAAATTATAGTGAAATTAATAAATATATAATAAAACAAAAATTATGAAATCAAGAAAAGAAAAATTCCAAATTGAATAGATTAAATGATGAAGAGGAATAGTGTATAAAAATGCAAGTTATTTGATCTTAGTTACTAATTTTGAGTCAAAATTGATTAAGAATTATTGATTTGGGTCTCTTGATTGCTAAAGCTGAAGGTACACATGATCAGTATATTGAAAGAATATATTAGTTTTCTGGAGAAAGTAAAGATTTTATACTTTGTTTTAAATAATATGCTTTTAATCTGAGTATAAATTTAACATATGTTTGTTTGAGACAAGCATCTTAATTAACCAATAAAACAATCTCTGAGACATAAAACTGAAATTACTTCAATTGTGTAGAGAAGAAACTTGTCTTCCTATTAACTATATAAGGAAAATGCATATATCTGCCCCCAAAAAATCAGTTTTAGGTACTAAAAACTTGAAAAGAAGGAGAAATAAAACAAAAATACTTTAGAGTAAAAGCTGGTGGTAGTAATATTAATATTAGTAATTATGCCAGGAGATGGGCATATGCCAAAACAATCCTGGGAAAACTGAAACATATGGATAAATTTCTAAAAACTATCTATCTTACTAACACTCTCCCAAGAAGAAACAAAAAGCCTAGCTAGTCCTTTAAGTAAGGTCACTCGTAATTTACTCATTTCAAAGTAAGTTATTTTATATTAATATTATAAGATGTATTAATTTAATAAATATCGCTTTTCCTTAGTATGCATTTAAATCTATAAGTAAATTATTTTTAAATTGTTCTTTTCGTGAAAATCTTTATTGATTTTGATTAACTGCACGTTTTCTTTCCTCTCTGCTTTCTACCAATGTGCAACATTGCTACTTCATGAAAATCAAATATATTGTCACACTGAAGAATGTTGAAATCTGAAAGTCAAATTTAGCTACAGTTTGATTTTATTCAACAGATCTTGCTGTACAGAAACAACCAGTTATGCCTTGTGATTAGAATCCAGAGCAATCAAGTAGGAATCATAGTGAAGATGAAAGAAGGGAAAAGAAAAAATGAGAAGAAAAGGAAAAGGAACTAGGAGAGAAACTGGAAGACGAACAACAAAAAGAAGGAGAAAAAGAAGAAAAAACAGAAAATGAGGAAGAATATCCAGAGAAAAGATTAGTCAGTAAACCCTTCATGGATACTCTCTGGGCAATGTTTAAGTCAAACAAATGCCCCACAAAAGGAAGTAATTTATTGCTTGCATTTGAATTTAACATGACAAAAAGAAAACAGGTATGACGACGTATTTCTTTCCTGTCACTTGTATAGTACTACTACCCATATAAATCAATATCTTTATTTTTTAATTGATCACTCCCTTACTTCATTTTTTTTTTGCAGATAAATAAGTGGTTTTTTAAAATAGAGGAAGAAATTCAATAAATAAAAGTATAAGTGGAAATATAGAGAGTGAAAGAGGTAAGAATGTTTTATATGTAGAACATTAAGTTTTAAGGAAGTAAAAAAGTATATATGTTGACTTTTGGAGACAAATTGTATTCACATAGTTATTGGATATCCCATAAACTTTTTCATGTTTCTAGCCAGTGGCAAAGAAACATTTACTGCCCTACTTTTCACTCTGCTTAACACACAAAAATGCATATGCACACAGACATGCCCCTATTTACCATGCAGTCATATTACCAAATATACAACTACAGCCATTAGATTTTTATTAATTGCAGTGTAGAATTAATCATTTTATTTTTTTACTCCTTAAATGTTGAATATATTTGATCCTTGTCTTTTCTTTCTATTGGCAGAACCTCCCACAATTGAAAGGCATTAAGAAAAGAACATCAATCTTTTTAATAGCTGTATTCTATAATTTTTATATATTATTTATGTATGTTTATGTGCATATATTTATGTATTACCTCACATGACCATCACTTTGAACCATAAATGAGAAAACTGAATTGCTGGGAAATAATGTGATTTCATCAAGTACCAGCTCCTAAATGTCTAAGCTCGAATTTGTACTTTCATCTCTCAGCTGCAAATGCTACATGTTTTTAGTTATAACCTGGGAAATAGTCTATGCTATATCAATTTGTGTTTCATATGTTTGTATACTTCCTATTACTTCTCTATTAAAATTCCTACTGAAAATATTTCAAATTTCTTGTATTTTCACCTCTATAACTTCTTTACATCTTTGAATTTTTTAAATGTGTTTTGGGAAGATCCCCTTGTTTTTCACTGGAAATTGTTTTCAAAATTTAACATATTTTGATATACGTGAAACACATGACTGTGTTGTGAAACATTTTATATGACACCATTCTCATGTAGAAATGGAGTTCTAGGAGGATAAACAAGAAAATATTAACAATTGTTAATTCTGCGAACTGGATGAGGGGAATGCAAAGGAGTTTCTAAACATTCTGTTTTTACACTACTGTGAAAGTTTCTTTAAGTTCATTGATTTATTTAAGAAAAAAATCAACGAAGAAATTATTAACTTCTATAGTACTATTCAGAGAATGAAAGGGAAATCCACTGTAAAAGTGAATGGGTTTAGTGTATCCTGCAATCTGTCAATATATCTCTAACCTGTCCATTCTGTCTTTTGTCTACAAACCTGACTGTGGTCCCGGAAGAGTGATTTTTGTCTGTGTATGTTGACTGAATGAGAAGAGAGAGGTTAGTGTTTTGCAAGAGGGATTTAATGTATGGGCCATGGATAAGGAGACAAGTGAAGGCAAGAAAGTGATACCAATGGACATGAAAATAAGAGATAATAAGTTGGAGGTTAAATGGGAGTATGGAAAATGATTAATAAAGAAACATGATTGGGCAGATGGGTGGTTCAGTTAGTTAGAGCGCAAGCTCTGGGCAACGGGGGCTGCCGGTTCAATTCCCACATGGGCCAGCGAGCTGTGCCCTCCGCAACTAGAATGAAGTCAATGAGCTGCCGCTCAGCTCCTGGATGGCCAGATGGCTCAATTGGTTGGAGCACTGGCTCTCAATCACAAGTTCAACTCCTCGACTCCCACAAGGGATGGTAGACTCCCCCCACAACTAAGATTGAACAGGGCACCTTGAGCTGAGCTGCCACTGAGCTCCCAGATAGCTCAGTTGGTTGGAGCGAGTCCTCTCAACCACAAGGTTGCCTGTCCCACTCCCATGTGGGATGGTGGGCAGCGCCCCCTGCAACTAACAATGGCAACTAGACCTGGAGCTGAGCTGCGCCCTCCACAACTAAGATTGAAAGGACAACAACTTGACTTGGAAAAAGTCCTGGAAGTAACAAACTGTTTCCCAATAAAGTCCTGTTCCCCTTCCCCAATAAAATAAGAAAGGAAGGAAGGAAGGAAGGAAGGAAGGAAGGAAGGAAGGAAGGAAGGAAGGAAGGAAGGAAAGAAGAGAGAGAGAGAGAGAGAGAGAGAGAGAGAGAGAGAAAGAAAGAAAGAACGAACGAACTGGCAAAATTTTAGCCTTTTGTGAGTCTCAAAATGACCCTGTACCTGGGTGGTTTAATACTGCTGGTAAAAATCTATTTTAAAAAAATCACAGAAAAGAAAGACAATATAATTTAGGGCTTTCTGGCTGTCTATGCTGATGCCTTAAGGGTGGGATAGAGTCATAGGTGAGGTCAGGGTTTCTTTTGTACATACGCGTATTATTTGTAATTCAGAATAGTAGTTTTGTAGTTCATATTAAAATTTATGAATACATCATTCTTCCATCTCTTGTTTTTTTATCTCATTTTACCTCCTTTTATCATCTTATCTCCTTCAACTCAGACTTCATCAAAGTCCACCAAAGCCTTTCTACTCATCCTCTCCTCTCAGTCGACAAACATGTTCAAGTCCCTCTGATCCTAAAAATTAAAAAAAAAAAAAAAACCTTGCCTTGCTCTACTACTCTGTTGGTTTGCAACCTTGGGGATTTCCTGGGTGAGATCTGAAACAGGAAAGGCAAGGAGAGACTGAAGACAGACCACTCCAAATTGGTAGGTGGCAGGTTTAAGAAGAAAGGAAACTCAACTTACATAGTTTTTTGTTATGAGTGGTCACGAGACAAGTTGGTCTCTGCATCTATCCACCAGAATCTTAAAAGTTTATATAAAGGCCTTAATTGGGTTCAGTCATGTACACTGTCCAGATGGTCTCAACAAACACATTGCTCTCTCAAAACTGTGTCCTTGAAAATGGTTCCTACTGTGTGAACAGTGGGTACAGTGTACATTCCAACGACAAAGAAAGGGGTGAAGAGCCTCTGATTGCTCGAGTCCAGCTCAAGGGTCAACCAGCAGTCACGTCCTCTAATACTACCCGTCATGACTGGCTCTGATAATCTTATACGCACCCCCTCTTCCAAAATGTGCCCTGAGTGGTCAGCAAGGGGGTTCAGTAGTATGGAGGTGGCTCATTTGGCCGCTATCTGACTGCGTTGCAGGCAGATACCACAGCAACAATATAGGCACATGCAAGAGAAAACACAGATTAAGATGATTCCCAAAACAAGTAACAATTTTCTCTATCAAGAGCCCCCTGATCCAAACCACTGATTTACTAAGTCCCCTGGATTAGGGGTCACTGAAGGCCTTTACTTGCATCCATCCTCATGTGATTTAGTAAAAATGAAACATTAGCAGACTCATTAGGTATGAACACACAGCATTCCATTTGGATAATGGTGTCTCCTTGTGAGGCAGCCGTAATGTCCAGGGTCATCCTACTTGGAGGACAGCTTTTCTCGTGAGGGACATTTCAATGTTAGCTAAGGACAGGCCTTGTCACCTGTCGTTTAAAGCTTGCTGGGTGAATTTAGTAAGGGCTTCTGTGTGTGCTATAATGTCCTCCAGGCAAACAGAGGGACAAGGACAGCGGCCAAATGGCCACACCAGTGGAAAACAGAACATGGCCAACCTAGCCTTGAGGAGATGAGGTTGGCAGCTTTAAGAACTTGATCTGGTTGTGCATACCATCTGTGCTGGCCGGGGGAGGCAGCACTGTCAGGGATGAGGAGATCGACGGGGGGCGGCATAGCCAGACCCCACCTTCTCCCCTCTTTCAATGGTGCGTGTTCCATTGCAGGTGTAGTGCATTCCAACACAGCTTACAGCAGGACAGAGGGATCCCCGTGGAGATTGAGGGGTACAAAGTAACCCACCCATTTCAGTGGGATGTCCCATTGCAAATCCCAGTAGATAACGTCTCTCCCAGGCCTGATGGGGCTCAGTGTTCTCAGCAGCATAGCACATTGATCCATGCTGGGAGTTGAAGCAATGGCTGCTTCCCTCAACTTCCATAGCTTCATGGAAGGTGCATGGCAGGGGTCCCCAGGCTGGCACGTGGGGCAACAGGGCCTACTGGTTGATCATTCAATTGTACTAAAGCCTGGAATAGTACTTTAGTCCACCCGACCAAGGTGGTTTCCCCTGTTAGTAATTTGATCTGCTGCTTTAATATTCCATTTTCCTTTCTACAAAACCTGCTGCTTGTGGGTTATAGGGGAGATAGACCTTTCATTTAATGTCGGGTTCTTTTGCTGTCTTGCATATCATGATATTTGAAATGTGACCCTCAATCTCTAAATATTCCAAATGGGTACATAGTATTTAGCTTTTCTAATCCTCTAATGGTGGCAGTCTGATTCACACTGTGACAGGGGAAAGCATGGGTTAGGCCAGATGCAGTATCTACAGAAACGAAGGCATATCTAGAACCTTCACTCAGAGGGAGAGGGCCAATATAATCAATTTGCCAATCCCTCATATGTTGGGAACTCTGGTGGATGGCCCGACTCCTTTGGCAGCCAATTTGGGCCTTGTTGAGAAAACACAGGACATGCTATTACTTCATTAACCAAGCCACTGTATTTCAAGGGCAATCTGGCATCATTGCCGATACGGCACTTCCACCGAGGCACGACAGCAGCCTCTATTCCCATGCACCCAACCTGCTGTATCTATTCAAGGGTCAGTTGGTCAGTGGCTAGGGCTCCTACCCCGGCTAAGGCATCAGTTTCCTGATTGCCAGGGGCTGTCAGGGCCGTATGAGCCAGTGAGGACAAGCTCAGGCTCTTGAGGGTGAACCCAAATGTCCCTCCACACACCCTGACCCCACTGGCTGCTGTGGTTCATTCCATCCAGAGGATGTCAGTGTTGGGCTGAATAGAGACTACAGTCCTTGTTGATGGATTGCCCCAACTACTGTTTTTCTCCCAAAATAAGACCAGGTCTTATATTAATTTTTGCTCCAAAAGACGTATTAGGGCTTATGTTCAGGGGATGTCATCCTGAAAAATCATGCTAGGGCTTATTTTCCGGTTAGGTCTTATTTTCGGGGAAACGCGGTAGACCTATCTGAATACCAGGCATCAGTAGGAATTTTCCCCACTCCCTCTATAGGCTGCAAAGGCTGCCAAAGGAATAGGGGCAAGGGCATCTGGAGGGTCTACATACTCTACAGGGCCTAGTAGCACCCGCATTTCTAAAGACAGTGGGCTGGAGGACAGAGTGATCTTCTGCTGCAAATAGACGTGCCAGTTAGTCAAAGTGGGAGTATGAGCCATGGCAGAGATGGAACATATTCTCAATCCACCCCTTGAATGGAAAGGAAGTTCTTAACATGATATGCTCTTCATTCATGAGAGGCTCTACCCTGCTAGGAGCTACTGCTCTATGGGGGTATATTGGGTTTCTGTCCCCTTCCAGAGCTGGGACCAAAATCCTAGGCGTACTCTCTCCTTCTGTCATCTCTGCCACACTGCCCAACCGGTACCATCAAGAGTCGCAGAAACATCTACCTCAAATGGCATTTCTGCATGGGAGATGCCCAAAGCTTTAATCTGCTTCACTAGTATGTTTGTCTTCTCAAAGGCAGCTTGTTGCTCTGATCCCCAGTCCCACACATGCCCTTTCTTTGCCAGGCAGTATGAAGGACGAAGGCACTGTGTTAGGTGGGGATAAAAGTTCTCCAAAACCCTACAATGACTTGCATCTCTTTCTTGTTCATAGGAGTTGAATAGGCTTGCATCTTATCAATCAACTTCTGGGACAACATGCATCTTATCTGACCATGCGACTCCCTTTGCGATAACATGCATGTTGTGTGGGACATCTGGCGGGGTCTCTGGTCCCACTCCCCGTACAAGAACGCAGGACATGGTGAGGCCAAAAAGGAACACCCACGGAGCCATAGGTAGGGGAGTCATATCTCTATACTCTCGCTGGCGGCTGGGTTGGAGAAACAGGAACCAGGAGCAACACAATTCTCAACCCTCACTGTGCCACTTGCAGACTCAGCCACCATCTTCTTGCTAGCTCCCCCTTTCTTCTTTTTGCTACTATCCTAGCCACGGCCATTATATTCATGGCTAATGGCTCACTGGTTACAGCTGACGGCCAACTAGCCACAGCTGATGGCCATTTGATCACAGTCGATGGCCATTTACTACCTGAGCCAGCACCTTTCCATGTGAGGCCGAGAGCCTGGAAACTGCTTTTTGGGGCTCTGTCCCCACACTCCACCCCTACAGGCTCTCGCCTCACAATCTACGCAATAAGCGTCTTCCGCGAGGGGCCCTGTGCGAGGAGCCTGGAGGTGAATGCTATTTCCTGGACACAGCCAAGCTCTCTGGTCATAGCCAGGGTTTCTCAGGGCACCACCAGTACTTCTGGGCACAGCCAGACTTCCTGGACTTCTTAGGGTACCACTAGTCTCCCCGGGCACACAAGGGCCTCTCAGGGCACTGCCACTCTCTCTGGACACAGCCAGACTTCCTGGACTCAGCCAGGGCTCTCAGGGCACTGCCACTCTCTCTGGGCTCAGCCAGACTTCCTGGACACAGCCAGGGCTCTCAGGGCACTGACACTCTCTCTGGGCACAGCCAGACTTCCTGGACTCAGCCAGGGCTCTCAGGGCACTGCCACTCTCTCTGGGCTCAGCCAGACTTCCTGGACACAGCCAGGGCTCTCAGGGCACTGACACTCTCTCTGGGCACAGCCAGACTTCCTGGACTCAGCCAGGGCTCTCAGGGCACTGCCACTCTCTCTGGGCTCAGCCAGACTTCCTGGACACAGCCAGGGCTCTCAGGGCACTGCCACTCTCTCTGGGCCTCTCAGGGTACCGTGCTGGAACAACAGCGGCTCACAGTCAAGGTGCTTACATATTCTCGATGGTGGCCGGTCAAGACACAAAAGCAAACATCCGCCAGTTCCACTACATGGTGGTATGTTCCCAAACAAATAGTCAAGCTGTCCATTAAATTAGGGATGGAAGGCAATTCCCCATAGTCCATAGTCATTCGCCAGGGCTGTCCTGGGGGTGAGGGACGACCTTGACCTCACCCTCAGCTCCCAAGGAGGACTCAGCAAGCGTTTCCTCCTGGGACTACAAGTCCTGCATCCGGGCTGTCTCAGCAAGCACTTCCCAGCTCACAGGGCCACAACAACCTTCACTTTCTCTGGCCTCTGCTGGTTGGGGAACCGTCCACGTCTTCCCACCCCTCCACGGGGTCCAGCTCTCAGGCAGCTGCTCCTCCTGGTCTTCCTGCAACTGAGTGTTCATATACACAAACTGCTCCACTGCCCTTCGGGAAGCTTTGGCCAACATCATACCCTGCTCGCTGCGCCATGTGTAGTGCAGGGGATCCCGCCGACTACGCCATGTGTTGTGCGGGGTGTCAGGCGGGGTCTGTGGGGTCTCTGGTCCCGCACCCCACACAAGAACGCAGGATATGGCTAGGCCAAAAAGGAACACCCATGGAGCCATAGGTAGGGGAGTCACACCACTATACTCTCACTGGCGGCTGGGTTGGAGAAACAGGAACCAGGAACAACACAATTCTCAACCCTCACTGTGCCGCTTGCAGGTTCAGCCACCATCTTCTTGCTAGCTCCCCCTTTCTTCTTTTTGCTACTAGCCTAGCCACGGCCGTTGTATTTATGGCTAATGACTCACTGGTTACAGCTGACGGCCAACTAGCCACAGCTGCTGGCCATTTGATCACAGTCGATGGCCATTTACTACCTGAACCAGCACCTTTCCATGTGAGGCCGAGAGCCTGGAAACTGCTTTTTGGGGCTCTGTCCCCACAATGCATCTTATCTGACCATGCGACTGACCAAACCTTACAGTGGTGCTTGGGCCTTGAATTTTCTGTGGGTGTACCTCCCATTTTCTCCCTTACAGATGTTTCAGCAAAGTCTACAGTGTCCTCAGCAAGTTTTCACATGTTAACATTATATCATCAATGCAGTGGGCTCTTTTTACTGATGTGGGAAAGGAGAACAGGGACAGGTCTCGGGCTGCCATTCCATGACGTATTGTGAGGCTGTGCAGGGAGCCTTGAGGAAGCACTTGAAAGGTCCATTATTGCCTTATGCCCCTCCCACGTGAAGGCAAATTGATCTTGTGACTCAGTGGCCAGAATTATACTGAAAAAAGCATTTACTAAGTCCAGTACAGCATGGTATGCTCCTAGGACCATGGCCAAGGTATTTAAAATGGTGGCAATATTGGGCCCTGCCATATGGATGGGGGCACCACCTGGTTCAAGGCTCAGTAATCTATGGTTATCCACCACGAGCCACCTGGCTTTTTTACTAGTCATAGTGGGTTGTTGAAAGCATTGAGGGCAATGTGTACAGTACCCACTCAATAAAAGTCTTGGATAGTTTCTCTCATTTCCTTATGCCCACCAGGCAATTTATATAGTTTGACAGTTACCACTATTCTTGGGGGCAGTAGACACTAGTTTCCAGTTAGTATTTCCCCTCAGCAATGGTTTGATTACTCTCACCTGGAGGTAGAACTCACTGATGGAGCTTTGCAGAGTTTGATCTTGTAGGATATCTATGCCCAATATGTTCTCTGGTATTACAGAGATAAAAACCTCGTATTCTCAGGGGAGGCAGAGGAGAATTTCCAATCTTCAGTGTTAAAGGAAACTTCCTGATTATAATTTCTCTCCATAACCATTGATGGCACTGAGGGGACCAGAAAAATTCTGAGGGTCACTATGTATTAAAGTACATTGAACTCCAGTGTCCACCAGAGCCATCACCTTTTATTTTGGGGGGACCAGTAAATAGTAAGCTCAACATGAGGGCTCTGATCACCTCCACTGACCCTCACCTGGAGGCAATCTCGTCCTGCATCCTATACCTGGGATATGGGAGGCTCCCAACCCAAATAGGATTGGCCTGAGGCCTCTGCTGGAGCAGATGGAGCATCGGGGATGGTGGGGCAGGTTTTGAGGTTTTTTAAGGCTTTCCACAGGCCGAATACAACTTTGGGTTGTTGGTCTATCTTTTCAGGTGGGGACCTAGCAGCAATGAGGTCAACCCACATTTATTTTTGGGTTACTTTTACCGAACCTTTACAGCCAATAGGGAGAGCATTTTGGCTTTTTAAGTTCCCTCCGTCTCAGGTTTTTCCTACAACCCATACCCATTCTTGGGATTTGTTTCCCCCAGATCAGCAAGTAATTGCCCAACATCATAAATGTCTTGTCCCACAAATGGACTCAGCATGGACATCCCTGTCTGATACCAGGTGCTGGGGTGAACTAGAGTGTCTTGGCTTTCATTACTGCAGTGAATGTGGCCAAATCAGGGCCTTCAAAGACAGAGGCGTCAATGGCCTGTCTCATTCCCAACTCCCTAAGGATTTGTCATACCTCCTCTATAGATTTCCAGGGTCCCACATGCTCAGAATTCCCCCTCATTGGGCCAAGCCTCCCTGCAGGCTAAAATAATCCAATCTATAAGGCAGCGAGTACCTTGAACCCCTCAAGCACCATGCAGGTGCTGCCCGAGTGCAGGCTGTGTGGTGATGTTGCTCATTTTCTCTGCCTCCTGCCCAGTTCGAGAAATGCCATCGCTCCCCCCACCCCATATCCCATAGCCACATTAACCATAACACTTGCTCTGGCCCTTTGCTGGAACTTGGCAGCTGTATCAATCAGCTCAGTGGGAGTATATTCTCTCATCGTGAATGTTTTCTGAATTGGGGGCAGCCCAGCTGGCTGGGGTTGTTATTGCTGAGCTTTTGCTTTCCTTTGTATTAGGGATCGAGGACATGGGACATTTCATCTGTCCCACTGTCGATCACCACAACATCCTCCTCTTTGCTCACCTCACTGTCCCAAGGATTCTACCTTTTAGTGTCCCAGTCAGGCTTTGTCACAGCGCTTAGACCTTAATCGGAAGGATCTTGTGTCCTCCTACCTTTGTAAAACAGCACACTACGATCTCCAACTTATTATCCTGCTCTCCTATCTTGTCTGCCAGCCCCAAAGCTGGTAGACTAGTGGACATCCTTCTCTAACCTCAGCTCTTCTTCCAACCTTCTAATTTGAGCTTCAGCTTCTAGTTGGGCATCGGTGGCCAGCTGAACTGCCCATAGCAGAGACCATCATTCGTTCCCCTTCCTTGCCACATACACTATGCACTATTACTCAAACAAACATATTAGACCAGCTGGCATTTTCAGAGCATCTCCTTACGAGATGCTTACAAGTATTTAATATATGGGCCACTCCTCCTCACATAAAGGTGGATGATCATTTTAGGATTTCTCATGTGGAAGTCTCTTTCGCAAGACCCATTTCTTTGGTCACCTGGCTGGCTAGCCAATTGTTAGTTCATAAACTTGGGAATTTCCCAGGTGAAATCTGAAACTGGCCGCCATGCACAGAAGTTAAGGAGAGATCAAAGAAAGAGGCAGAGCATTCCAGATTGGTAGGTGGCAGATTTAATAAGCAAGGGAATTTACAGAAAAGCCTTATCTTGAGTGGCCACAAGACAAGTAGATCTCCACACCAGGCCACCAAAATCTTAAAAGTTTATATAGTGGTTAGTTTTAGTCACATATACTGTCCACATGGTCTCAACAACACATTGCTCTTTAAAGGCTGCATCCTTGCAAACAGCTCCCATTGTTTTTTATTTTAAGTAGATAATTTGATTATCTTCAACATTATTTCTCTACTTATAATTCAAAATTGAGTGACTGGCAACTCTATCCACTCAGAACTCTAGCTAGAAATGTGACCCCTGATCTCTACCTATTCGATGTGTCCTAGAGATCTCCATTCTTCTTGCTTCCTATATTAAATTAGTAGCCAAACCTTATCAATTCTATTAATGTAGTTCATATACATCCACTCCCACTCTTCTCTGCATGGTTCCCACTTTCATAGAGACTCTTGTCACTTTTGTCTAACTCCAGAGTTAGCAAATTTTATCTGCAAAGGACCAAGTAGTAAATATTTTAGGATTTGCAAATTATATGGTCTCTGATGACTACTAAATTCTGCTGTTGAAGTATGAAAGCAGCCATAGAGAAAAACATAAACAAATGATTGTGGTATATTCCAATAAAACTTTATTTAAAAAGCACTGGAATTTGAATTTCATGTACTTTTCACAAGTCAGAAAAACGTTAATCTTTTGACTTTTTTCCCCTAATCACTTAAAGATGTAAAAATCATTCTTAGTTTTTGGACCATACAGAACAGATAGCCAGCCAATTTCCCCATCCCTGGTCTAGTTTATTGTATTAATCTCTTTTTTTTTTAATTTTTTTTTTAGAAGTAATTTTTTTTTTGGGGGGGGAACAGGACTTTATTGGGGAACCGTGTGTACTTCCAGGACTTTTCCCAAGTCAAGTTGTTGTCCTTTCAATCGTAGTTGTGGAGGGCAGAGCTCAGCTCCAGGTCCAGTTGCCGTTGTTAGTTGCAGAGGGCGCAGCTCACCATCCCTTGCAGGAGTCGAACCGGCAACCTTGTGGTTGAGAGACGCGCTCCAAACAACTGAGCCATCTGGCACTGGCCCATGTGGGAATCGAACCGGCAGCCTTTGGCATTAGGAGCATGGAGCCTCAACCGCCTGAGCCACTGGGCTGGCCCCTTATATTAATCTCTTAATGGATCTTGCTCTATCCTCTTCCTCAGTCCCTCTATAGGTGTTCTTATAAGACTGGTTATATCAGCCCCCACTAAAAAATCCCTTCAGTGGCTCTACTTCCTTTAGTACAAAATCCAAATTCTTTAGCATGGCATAGACCTGTATAAACTGCCTCTTACTATTAATAATTTTAGCCTCATCTCTATCCATACCTGCACCAATCTGCATAATCCCCAGTAGATTTCAGGCTTCCTCATGCTTCATGCCTTTTTTCCTACTGCCTACTCATCTTTTAAGACCAAATTCAAGTACCATCTTTTTATGATGATATTCTTGGCTAATTTCCCTCTGAGATAAAGTCCATTCTTTGTACTCCTGCTTTATCTTACACATATTTATACCACAGTTCCAGTAACACTTTAATGAACTCATTTGTTTGCATGGCTTCTTCACACTACATTATAAAATACTTTGGTATATGAAACGTGCACAATTCATTTATTTCTAGCACCTGATATTTCAGAGATGCTTAATAAATATTTGTTGAGTAAATGAATGAATGAATGATTCCACAAAATATAGCATACATAGAGAACCTAATAACAGCTAACATTTATTGGACACTTACAATATGCCAAGTACCTTTGTGATCAGTTTGTGTGTATTACTTCATTTATTTGCTCCTTACATGAAGGAAACTCATAGAAATGCGAAACTACCTGTCACATACTAGTGGGTAGAAAGGGGATTCAAATGCAGGTTGTCTGACTCCATGTCTGAAACACAAAAGAATTTGACAAAGGTCTAAGAAACCTGTATTTTGAGATTCCTGTCTTTAATAAAAATGCAAGCCGGCCCACTGATCTGCTGGAAATGCCTGATGTGGATGGTTGTTACTTGAGTTGTATAAGTAAATAAAAATTTGTTAAGCTGTACACTTGAGATTTGTTCACTGAACGTATGCTATTTCTCAGGGGGGTTTTTTGTTTTTTATTGCGGAACAGTGTATTTCTCCAGATCCCGCCAGCTCCAAGTCATTTTGTCCTTCAATCTAGTTGCGGGGGGAGGGCGCAGCCCACCATCCCATGTGGGAATTGAACCGGCAACCTTGTTGTTGAGAGCTCATGCTCTTACCAACTGAGCCATGGAGCCGCCCCTCCAGAAGCTTAGCATCAGCTCCTTGTCTTCAATCTAGTTGTGGAGGGCGCACTTCATTGGCCCATGTGGGAATCGAACCAGCAACCCTGATGTTACAGAGCTGAGCCATCTGGTCACCCCGCTATTTCTCAGTTTTAATTAATAAAAAAAGACTTTGCCATACTTTTTCATCTTCTTGCCCTAACCTTTTCTAGGACCTTCAACAAATGCTTTCTTAAATTTGAATTCCTTTTCCAACATCATGCTATATGCCTTAGCTTTGAACTTTTTCTTTTACATGATTAAACTTACTTACTCCGGCCGGTGAGAGAGGAACCTCTTGTTACCTCTTCCTCTAATACAGGGGTGTCCAAACTTTTTTCAACATTTTTACCAAGAGCCATATGCGGTAAAATACACAAACAGCCGGGCCACTCACTCGAGGTGAAGTACATATTGCCTCACCTGGTTTATTTAAGTAAACTAAATATATTTTTGGAATTTGCTGCGGGCCAATTAACAATGGATTGCGGGCCGCAGTTGGCCCATGGGCCACAGTTTGGACACCCCTGCTGTAATCCCTTAATAATATTAGAATGCTCTGGCATCCTGAAATATTTTAAGTACAATATTCAGACGCATTATTATTAGGATGAACAGCTTTACTTCGTCCTACTACCAGCAAATTAGAACAACTAAGGTGTTAGATTTTCCCCTTTATTCTCCCCACCGCCACCATCACTTCACCTTACTCAGCCTCCACAAAAACCTACTTTTTGAAGTTCTTCTTCCTCATTCTCTAACACCTACTGAGAAACTGAAAAGCCTATTTTCTTCTGGGCCAATAATAACATCTTGTTCCAGAGCAATTTTAAACATTTTGCTCGCCTTTGGTAGACTTTCCCAGAAGTTCTTCCCCTCCTGTGGGGTTAAACCTAATAAGGGGGAAAGAAATCCCTTTTTACATTGGGTCAAAGATGCCCCGAGGGTAGGGTGGGGAAGAGGGAGTGAGGCCCTGATATCTGGAACGTTGCTCAAGGTCAAGACTGACTGTTCATTCTGATGGTTTACTCTTCTGAACTCTCCACTAGGAGACCTAAGAACTTGGTACACATATAATTTAGTCCTTAAATATTAAAAACATTTAGTTAGAGGAAGATCTGACAAATCTAAAACTGAACCACAAGGGGGAAATTTGGGTTTGTTTGTTTATTTTTGGGAGTTCTTATAATTCTCCAATTTTCAGAATATCAGTGTTTCAGCCACTGAAGCTGATTTAATTTAATGAATATGTATTGGTGTTTCCCTACAGTCTAACCCCCTATTCCAGAGCAGTGCTTCTCAAAATTTAGGGTGCATAAGAATTAGAGATTCTTAAAAGATTCTTGGGCCCCATTCCCAGAGATTCTGATTCAATAGGTCTAGGGTAACACCTAGCCCAATAATTTGCATTTCAAACAAGCTCCGAAGTGATGCTGATGGTGTTGCCAAGAAAGTGGAATTCTGCAATGCTAACATTAGGTTATATCAATAAACCAGGTCTTCAAGGAATTTTCATTCCAGCCAGGTATCCAAACACAAAAAAATGGACTATAATGCCAAGTGACAACTGCTGTGGAAGGAGTTGGGCACAAAAGAGGGACACCTAATTCATTGGGAGAAGGCAGACTATAGAAAGTGACACCTGATCTGTGTCTTGAAAAATAACTAAAATGAACTAAGCAAAGAGAGGGGAGGGGAGAAAAGCATTCAGGACAGAGGGGATTGCTCGGGTAGAACAGTTGGCCAAAGCTTGAAACCGGCTTAAGAACAGACTGTGAGCTTACTTAGAGAAGCCTTAAGCAGAGGGTAAATGTTGCTGAATTTGGGGTCAATCACTCTGCTGCACAACTGGTTCAGTTTATTGAAGATTTATGAACGCTACAGAGGTCTGGGCAAGAGATAATGCCTGAACAAGAGTAAAAAGATGGTATCAAACATCCAGGGGACAGACTGGAGAAGTATTAGGAAATAAAACTATCATGACATAGTTATTGATTAAGTAAAGATTTGGATGGTGGGGAAAAAAGAGTCAATAACGTCTCACATATTTTCCTGTTAGATGAAAATTTCTTTGAACTTCAGAACTTGTGCTTATGGTAAGGTCATTGGTGAAAGAAGATTGGCCACAAGAAAATTACTAAATCTGGACAATATATTATGAAGGTTTATCATACTGTCAAATATGTAACTTTGAAGTTTTTCATAATAAGAAGGTTGATTTGGGTGGGGGAAGTGTGTTTGGGCTCCTAAGGCTATAAAAAGCAAAATAAGTGAAGAATATGCTGTGTAGTTCTATTTATAATCTCTAAACCAGCAGTTGTGGTGGTTGGGTGGTTCATCTTTGTATCACAGGTAATTTGAGAGTAATCTATCTCCTAGAGGAGCAAACTGGAAGGATTATTTGATGCAAATTAAAATGAACTCTTTTAGAACAGCTCCAGGCTCATTGAATTCAGTTTAGGGGACCTGAGGCAAGGAGCATTGTGGTTTTTTAAGGGTGTGAACGAACCTTAGAGTGACATGAGAAAGAAACTGTTTATTCAACTAAACAGTTTGCAAACTAGGGAGACCTCTGGAGGAAACAAAGTAAGCTCCCCCAGACAAAGAAAAGCTCACCTTTTATAGAGAATTTTCCCACCCACAGTTCCCATGTTGGTCCATTTCATGTAATTGGGGTGTCCAAACTGTACAGCTCTGATTGGTGTACAATTTGTGTGGTTGGATTGGACAGACAAGTCTCAGTACATCGGCCAAAAGAGGAAACAAGAGTTTCCCTTCAGTAGGTGACTCAGACAACATAAACAAGCGGGGCATAGCATGGGAAGCAATAATAAGGTCTGAGGTTCTTCCTAGCACACAAAGTACATGTGAAGCCCCTGCCAGCAAATGGCTATTAGACTCTCATTATTTGTAAAATGTGGGCCCTCTGTTGACCATGGGAAGTCCATCTCAGAAAATAAATTCCTTCCTGGGGTTCACATCAAATGAATTTTGCTTCTCTGGGTTCACAGGTTTATTTTGTATATCACACTAAAGTAAAATTTAATACTTAAATGTAAGGAAAGGGCTCCTACTCTCTATTTGCTTAGTAAGCCCTAGATCTCATTTAAATTCATTCCTTTATTAAGAAATAACATGGAGGGGCAGCTGGTTAGCTCAGTTGGTTAGAGTGCGATGCTCATAACACCAGTGTCGCTGGTTCAATTCCCACATGGGCCACAGTGAACTGTGCCCTCCATTACTAGATTGAAACAACTACTTGTCTTGGAGCTAATGAGTCCTGGAAAAACACACTTAAAATAAATAAAGTTAAAAAAAAAAACAGAAAGAAATAACATGGAGCATCTAGTACTATTCTACAATAGTAGTTCTCAAACAACGACGTGAAAAAATCAATGGGAGAACTTTCTAAACACAGATTCCTAGTGACCCCCACCAGAGATCCCTGTTCAGTAATTCTCAGCTAAAGTGCATCCATCCACTTGTGTCCCTAACAAGCTCCCAGGTGATGCTAATGGTGCTGGCCTATGGACCACACTCTTCTGGGGTTGGGGATACTACACTAAACAAAACAAGCAAAAATTAAAATAATTGCCTTCATAGAACTTATATTTTAGTGCTACTGGGGAGATAAAACATGATGATAGTTGAGAGAGAGAGAGAGAGAGAGAGAGAGAGAGAGAGAGAGAGAGAGAGAGAATATATTATTCAAGATGGTGATAAGTGCTATACAGAAAAATCAAGTGGTGAAGGATAGGCCATGGGAGACATCCTTGAGAAGGCAACATTAAAGATTTAAAAGAGGGGAGAGATCAAGCCAGTTAGATTTCTAGGGGAAGAACAGGTCAGAGAGAGATAAAAGTAAGGGTGAAAGCCCTGATTCTGGAGCTTTCCTGGTATGTTCTAGGATCAGCAATGAGGCCAGCTTCATGGGGTGTAGGAGAATACAAAGAGACAAGATAGATGTCCAGTACAAGACTAGAGGAGGGCTTGTGTAATTCAGTAGTTTGGTTTGTTACTCTGAATGCGAGAAAGCCAAAGGAGGATTTTGAACAAAAAAATAGTTTGATGGGGCATGTCTTAAAAAAAAAAAATCATTCTGGCCAATAGGTTGAGACTAGATTATAGGAAGGCTAGGGTGCAAACAGCGAGACCAATTGAAAGGCTATTGGAATAATCCAAGTGACGATAGTTTGGATAGGGAGGCAGTATTGTAGATACTTAGCAAACATCAAGTGCAGCTATTGTTGGCACACTTGCCAATGTGAGCTTACTCTTTTTCCAGAGGATGCAGTTAATTTCAAGCCCCCAGCTCTCCTGTGACACAGGCGATAACAAAATAAATACATGTTCTTTAAAAGAAATAACCATTTCTTGCTATTTTGCAGGTTCTCCAAGCCCTAGTCCATATGATGATCAAAAACTCACTCAAACAGTGGAAAAAGAAAATACGTTATATGGTGATGGAAGGAGAACTGACTCCAGATGGTGAACACACAATGGGATTTATAGATGATGTAATGCAGAATTGTACACCTGAAATCTATGTAATTTTACTAACAATTGTCACCCCAATAAATTAAAAAAAAAAAAAGAAAATACGTGAAGGAAAAAAATTTAAAAGAAAGAAGCAATTGGATTCTAGATTATTTTGATGGCATAGTCAACAAAGATGGCTTTAAGATTTTGGCCTGAACAACTAACTAAATAGACAGATGGAACTGTCATACACTGAGGGGGAAGATTATAGGAGGAGCCTGTATAGGGAGGAATATTGGGAGTTTAGTTTTGGAAATACTAATTTTGTGCTGCCTATTAGAAATCCAAGTGGAGATGCTAGTGCTAAGTGAGGAGTTGCATATTTCAGACTTGAGATTGGGGAATAGGTCTGAGATAAAGATACGCATTTGAAAGTCAAAAGCATATAGATGGTATTTAAAGTCATAAGACAGAATGAGATCACCAAGGTAGTGAGTATAAATAAGAGAGGTTTGAGAACTAAGCTTTGGCACATTTTAACTTTTAGATATACAGGGGATAAGGAAGAACCAGAAGAAGACTGAGAGGGAACCACTGGGTTAGTAGGAGGAACACCAGGAGAGTGTAAACTAGTGACAGGAGATTTAATTCAATAATAGGTGTTTTTTTTGTTGTTTGTTTGTTTGTTTACTATCCATAGTTACTTCTTTACCTCTCAGGTTTCTCGACTGTAATTTCAATAAATAAGCAATAAATAAATAAATATTTCCTGGCCAATAAATGTTTGTTAAATCACTAAATATATATATATATACACATATGTGTGTATATGTATCAACAAGTTACTTATGGAATGGGTTTATTAGGTAGAGTGAAACAACATAAAGAAGAAATAGGATAAAAAGGCTCAATTGTATGGTGACGGATGGAAACTAGACTGTTGGTGGTGAGCATGATGTAGTACATACAGATGTCGATTCATAATGTTGCACACCTGAAACTATTATAATGTTATACACCAATGTTACCTCAATAAAAAATAAATTTTAAAAGAATTTTTTAAAAATTACGACTTGCTGAAGACTCAGGTGATGATTAACATTGTGTAGCAATAAAGTACTTTTTAACGAATGTGCGTACACTGTTTTGTAGACATGCTATTGCACACTAAATAGACTACAGTAGAGAAAACATAACTTTTATGTGCACTAGGAAACAAAAAAAATCTGTGTGACTTGTTATTGAGGTAGTCTGGAAGGGAACCATCAATATCTCCGAGGAATGCCTATAAAATCTAAAACAAGTGTTTCACCGAATCACTTACATTTGCGGCCCTGGACTCTAGCACATTATAACACACCCCTCCTCCATCCATACAACCTACCCAAACAAACCCAAGGTCTCCGACAGCTTCTAAAGCATTCTTAAACTTATTCAAATTGCTTTCCAGGGCAAAGAATGTAGGAAGTCTGCCTTCTAGCTACCAGCCCCCCATCCCTTTGGTCTTGCACTTTGGAGGCTCTTATACTAGATACAATGAGACTTGTGTTAGGGGGATGGGGTGAATTTGTCCCGGGGTTTCCTGCAAAGACCCCTGTCAGCAAAGAACAAAGCAGCTGGTACCTGCAGTTTAGAGAGCTGCAGGAAAATGAAGCATGGTGGCCTTGACTTCTCTCGTTCACCAAACAGTGATAATTGAGAGCCAGGAAGTCAAGTTTTCCCCTTTATTTATTTCCCGCCCCCCAGTTTTATTGAAATGTAAATTGACATATAATTTTGTATTAGTTTAAGGTTTACAACATAATAATTTATGTATATGTTGTGAAATTATTACCATAAATTCATCCATCACCTCACATTCTCCTTTTTTAAAAGACATCATATCCTATTTCTAATGAGACAGACTATTGCCTGAAGCACAATGTATTTCCACCCACCCTCACTTTGACTCCCGTCTTCCAAACGCTTCCCCTCCAGAATGATGGTCTGCAAAGACAAAGGTTACATAGAATTTCATCCCCGTTTGGACCCAGCAATATTCCTCTGCTCACAAGTTGGCATCTTTGCATTGTGAACAAAACTCAGCTTGCAAGGGCACAAGGCCAGCAGCTCTAGGTGGAGACTCAATAGCTGAGTGCATGAGAGGATTAGTCAAGTTGTGTCTTAGAAAAATATATAATTGGGATTTGCTAAAGGTTTACTTATAGGGGTGGGAGACTGAAAAAAAAGGAAGAAATCTTAAGTTTGTTGAATGTTGAATTTGGGAATGGGAAGGAAAACTCAAAGCTGTTGATTATTATCTTTTCATAAATGTTAGTGCTGGAACCGAAATCTAAAAACGATTCCTCTGGAAGATGTACCAAAAAGAAATAGTGTGGGGATGGAGTAAGGTTGAAGGTCTTGACCGGATTACCAGGCCAGAGAAGGAAAAGCTGCTTAAAGAAAGAGCCAGAGGGGGGGGGGGAAGCCAGAAAAAAAGATGACTGCGTGGGAAGACGGGATGGCGGGGAGGAGAAACATTGACTCTAAAAGGAAACTATCACAAACGCTTGCTTTGGCAAGTCCATTATAAGAATATAATTTGCTTGAAAGATGTTCTTCTTTACTTTTCTCCTTTCAATTGGGTTGGTCAATACATTTCAGTATTTTACACCTAGTAATGTCCCAGGCAAAATTCAAAGGTAGTGTTTAATTCTATCATGTCGTTCACTGGAGTAAAATATAAATCACAGCAAAAGGCAATTTCAAATTTGGAGATTATGGACATAGGCTCCTGACAGCATTTCTATTAACAGCCAACCTTTGTAGGTTACTGACATGTCAGCTATTGCATTTAGCACTTTATTTTCTTTAATTCTTACAACACAGAGAAGGTTCTTTTGTCTCTACTTATGGATGAGAAAACAGAGACTTCCTAAAGTGGCTAAAAATCTTCCATAGTAATGGTATATGCGTAATTACTAACAAGGAACCAAAGTGCCTTAGATCAATTTCTTTCCTCTGGCTTTTGTTGAAAACTAGCTTGTCTTTCTGAAAGCTAAAAAACAAGAAGGAACTCCAGCAGAAGTTGAAAACAAGTACTATTTTTAACATCAATTGATGCCTTAGCAACACACAGTGTGTTTTATTGTGACTTCAGGGTGAATCAAAGACGAAAATGCAGCAAGTTTAAGTATCTGCATAATTAGCTTGATTTCAAGACCCTAAGGGGGTCTCAAAATCATGAAACTAATTGTTCTAGTGGGAGTTTCAATCACCTGAGGTAGCCTCAGTTAGTGAAGGTACCTACATCTTTGATTTTAAAAGGTGGAAACATTCTGAATCTAGAAGTATTTCATTGCTCCGTTTATTTTATCTCCAGGTTCCGCCGAGGCCCCAGTTTTCTCATTCTCCACCTAGTCTGGGTTA
The DNA here is from genome assembly GCF_004115265.2 of Rhinolophus ferrumequinum. NCBI lineage: Eukaryota > Metazoa > Chordata > Mammalia > Chiroptera > Rhinolophidae > Rhinolophus > Rhinolophus ferrumequinum. The sequence continues at coordinate 24,779,080 of NC_046293.1, read as the reverse complement.
TTCCACAGCGACCTTTTGCATTACAATGGCCTTGGTGAGACTGGCAGACGGGATTAACTGAGAATTCGCAAGGGTGTGTGTGGGTGTGGGGCTGCCAGGAGGGGCGGGTCTAAATTTGGTTGAGCCTTCCTTATAAATCTAGTCTACAAAATTCTCACTTTTTGTTAGGTAGGGCTGGTTGGGTCCTCTTATTGCAAAGGCGACTCACTTCATTCCATCTTTTTGATACTTCCACATCTGGAGACCACCGTTATTTCTGTAATCTTTTCCACCTAAATACTTAAGCCTGGGCATTTCTTACAACCTACCTTGGTTTTTTACTCTTTCCTTCAACTCCGCAACATGAGTGTGGATCTGGCTTGTCCCCAAAGCTCGCCTTGCCCCGAAGCATCCAATTCTAGGGAAACTTCACCAGAGCCTGAGATTTATGGGCCTGAAGAAAATTATGCATCCTTGCAAATGTCATCTGCTGAGACACTCCACACAGAAAATGGTAAGAAAAAATTGAATTTTTGAAAGCCTGAGTTCCTTAAGAAAAAGAGAAAGAAGGGAAGGGGGGGTACAGGTCATCCTTTTCCCTTTTGACCAATTACAGTCCATTAGTAGAAGCTGGTGTCATCTGTTAATCCTTGTGATACCTCTCTTTCAATTGTAATTTAGTGGCGTGTGTCTTTTAACCTATGTCCTAAGTGTCAGTTGTAGTGTGAGACTAGGGACACGGGACTCAGCAAGTCAAATGCATACCGTATACAGAGGGTGCCAAAAAATTATATACACATTTTAAGAAAGGAAAAAACTATTAAAATTGTAATACTCAATGTATACCGATGGCAAAAGATGAATACAAGTCATGTTTGACTTCTGCAAGTACAAGAAGTGCTCAGAGTGGTTGATACCATCAGCATCCAGACACTTCTGATTACAGTGAACTATTGCTTGAGCAACGTTGACCAAAGTGTCCACTTGCATACATTTTTTGGCACCCCCAGTACTTGAGACATTAACGTGTGTAGGCACTGTGGAAACACAAATGTGTTGTGATAAATAAGCTGATATATAAATCTTGACGTCGTGCTGGGCACACAGTAACAAGCATTGCTAAGCCAGAAGTCATAACGTCACAACTCGGGGTGAAGGGTGAGGTGTGGGGCGGTGAGCATCACCTTTCTTCCAGGAGCGCCAGAAATGGCATGGATAATTACATGAATCTTACTTTGTTGAAATGTTTAACTCTCTACTACAGTAGCAGTTGGCTTTTCTCCCACCCTTTGGATGTGTGGGTGTTATTGGGCAGCTCTGTGAGCACAAGCTATGTTCCAATGCCCTAAACCAGCCCTTTGGTTTCTAAGTGATAACTGGGGGTGTGGGGGATGCTGAGGGTACTGTAAAGCTGGTACTACTTTTTTGGAAATCAATTTGACAATAGTTAAAAATAAAAAGGTAAATCACTTTTTCCCCTAGAACGCCATTTTTAACCTAGTAAAAAATAGCTTTAAAACTATTTACATTATTACAATGAAACTAAGTTGTGGAGCAGGAATAAGTAAACAAAATAACTGCTATGTTTGAGTGTTAGATTTTAATGGTACACTGTTTTCCTAAACTTCGTGTTAATGTCCTTTGGTAATTTCAAACATTGGAAATACAGCGCTGGATTGTGAGAAATAGCTTGGGAATGAGCAAGTGAGCATGTCCTCGTTAGCAAGCCAAGTGCAAGTTTGTATAGATAATTTTCAGGACACACCCCACTTAAAATGTCATTAGTTGAGGACTTTCTTCTTAGATCTACTTGTAAGAAGTACAAGACTGTGAATTTTTGCCTTCTAAAGCCTGTGCATTCATACCACGACTAGGGGAGGCTTGGAGTTGCGCACTGGGAATTCCTCAGTGCAAATAAGAAATGAAGTGCCCACTAAAGCTAGGTAGTACAGGATATTAATTTTCTGTTACCAAGTCAATATACGCCATGTCCTGTGCTAGAAAAATTTTATCTTGATCTCGTTTTAATCAGTTAAGAAACTCAGGAATAATTTTGGAGAAGGTCACAGAGCTAATAAAGGGAATGTCTGGGTTGAAATGGAAGCCTATCAAAATTCACATTACCTGTTAGTTTTGGTATTTAGAACTGGGCAGTAAACTGTTGCTTTTATAGAATTCCCAGAATCTGATCATTAGTTTAAAAAATTAGGTAATGATTAAGATTACAAAAGGAAGTTACGGAGGGAAACAGTAGGTGGAGTCAAGTAATCTGTTTTGACTTTTATGAACAGCTGGAGAGTAGTCAAAGAGGTTTGAGTCCCAATCTGTCCCCAGCAAATTAGCCATGTCCATTATATATGTAAAAGGGAGACACTGATACACTTACTGGATTGTACAAAGATTGGCAAAGTATTCAGAATGATTTAAGAATTGTTACTACCTTGCTCTGATGTTGTGAGGATTTGAAAAATGCTTTGAAAACAATAAATTTGCAAGTTTGTTATTTGAAAAGTTTTAGAGAAAAGTATCATTTTATTCCCAGCAGTCTCTCCTCTTTCTTCCTCCATGGATCTGCTTATTCAGAACAGCCCTGATTCTTCCACCAGTCCCAGCGTAATACTACCCACTTCTGTAGAAAACACAGTGAAGAAGGAAGAGAAGGTCCAGGTCAAGAAACAGAAGATCAGAACCGTGTTCTCACAGACCCAGCTCTGTGTACTCAATGAAAGATTTCAGAGACAGAAATATCTCAGCCTCCAGCAGATGCAAGAACTTTCCAACATTCTGAACCTTAGCTACAAACAGGTAGGGTTGTTCTGTTGGCTTTGGAATAAGAAACAAAAATTAAACTAATTTGCAGATAAGCACTGCTAACGTCTTTCTATAGACTCTCCTACAAATAATTTATTTTTAATATGAAAACTGAATGTTTTTGTAACATGTTTCATAACCATCTTTCTTTCATTAAATAGTCTATTGTGTGAATGTGTCATAATTTATTTAACATTTTCTCCTATTGCACAAACCAAAATTGTAAAAATATTTTCAGTTTTATCTTAATCAACGGAGGTATATATATACTCCTGTCTTCAGGTTAGGACAGTCCCTAACCAATACGGACCTCATTAAAATAAAAATTGCATCTTTTGTTTTTATGTGTGCATTCAGTTGCTAATGAGGTTAATTATTTTTCATACATTTGTTGGCATTTTGTTCAGTAAAATATTTTATGGTTTTCTATTACTGGTGCCGTACTTAGAAAGTCTATTCCATGATTTTATAATATATATTCTTGTGTTCTTCCCATGTTCTAATTTTCTAACCTAAGCTTAAAAACCATGTGGAAATTTTATTGTGTGCTACAATATAACTTGATATTTTCTAAAGAGTTGTCCTAGTGGTATTTCATAACTCTTGAAGTAAAATACCACCAGTATCATGAAATATGTAATGTGCTTACGAAGGGGAGGCTTTTTTGCAAACAGATTATCTTTAACTAACGGCATCATGAGCAAACCAAAGGGAAGATGGGTAGACATTTAAATGTGTACTTCCTTGTCAGGAGATTTGCAGTGTGTTGTCTCTAATTGGTTAGTTTTATTAAAAAGCAGACAACTGATTTGAGGGGCTTGAATATTCATTCATAGTGTATTGATTTGAGATTTTAAAAAGGACTCTAGAAATTAAAATTTTGCTCCTGAGCTTTAGATAGTTGTAGTTAGGGGAAAAAATATTAATGATATTTGTTCCCTAGCATATCTATCTGTATTTCTCGTATTTTGTTTTCCTCTCACCTTTTTCCTGCAGATTAAGACCTGGTTCCAGAACCAAAGAATGAAATGTAAGAGGTGGCAGAAATACAACTGGCCAAAGAACAGCAACTATATGACTCGGGTAACAGGAAACTTATTTTTCTTTTCTATCCTTTCGATGACTTTTTAGTTTTGTCCATTGCTGAAGCATACAACCCCAGCCACAGACAATTCTGATTTCCTTGTACCCTTTCAGTTAGTTAACCCACCATTCTCTTTCAGAAGGGCTCAGCAACTGCAGAGTACCCGGGCCTCTCTTCCTGTTACCAGGGATGCCTGGTGAACGCTTCTGGAAACTTTTCAATGTGGAGCAACCAGGCCTACAATAACCCAACTTGGAACAACCCTTCCTGGAACAGCCAATCTTGGAGCTACCATTCCTGGAACAGTCAGAGTTGGTGCCCTCAATCCTGGAATAACCAGTCTTGGAACAACCAGGCCTGGAACAATCAAGCCTGGAACAATCAGTTCTACGGTTATGGGGAGGAAGCCCTGCCACCCCAGATCCAGTTCCAGCAAAATCGACCTGTCAGTGATTTGGAGGCCACCTTGGAAACTGCTGAGGAAAGCTATGATGTGATACAGCAAACCCCTAAGTATTGTAGTACACAGCAAATCATGGATTTATTCCCAAATTACTCCATGAATATACAGCCTGACGATGTGTGACGATGAGTATATTATGCAATCAATTTGGGCAGTGCCTGTATCACTTCTAGGATTTTTCTATGTATCTCTGCCTTGATATCCTGCTTCTTTCTCATTATGCCTATTGTGTCAATTTGGAGGGGTGGGAGTGGGGTATGACTGGAGTCTAATCAAAGAGGTTCCTATAGCCTTACTGCTATAGACAAAATGATGATAAAAAATGTCTCTGGCTATAGATAACTAGATATAATAATATTTTGGATATCTTTAGGACCTAGAATCTTGTCTCAAGAATAGAAAGTAAAAGTATAAAGATGTGTGATGAAGGATTATTCACATATTCTGGGGTTAGGAGGCTTGCTTAAAAACCTCAACTCAGGTGAGAGGCTAATGAGCTATAATGTGCTTCATTGATTTCCTCTGCCCCTTTTGCTGTTTTACTACAACCCCAAATGTGTTAATTACTTAAGTATTTGTAAAAGATGTTTTTGTACTTTGCTGTATCACGATAATAGTACCAATTTGGCTGTTTGGTTTATAAGTTTAAGTACAAATAAATACAACGTCTATTTTACCTTTAGTCGTCTCTACTCTGATTTCACCCAGTGGCCCAATGAGTAAAAATTCGCTAAACCTGCATTTTTGATGTGGGGGAAAACTTAATTGAAATCTTCTCTAGTCATTGGGAAGACTATTATCTTAGAAATGAGTAAAGGAAAAGGAACCACAAATACAATGTTAGGTGACTGATTAATTAAACCTGAACAAACTTCCTCCTTGTGTGTGTAATATTAAAACAATTTGTAGTTACTTGCGGTTGAAGAGTGCCACATCTGGAAGACTTGGAATAGAGAAGAGATAAGCAGAGCTCCTAAGTTTCTAAAGAGGTTGAATGAAGGGCAGCTGGGGGAGAGGCAAATAATGGAATGTCACCCTGTAACTCAGGAAAGGTTCTGTGACTGCTCTTCAGTACAGCTATACTCTGCTAGAAAGAACTATGTTGAAAAGAGGTTATTTTTAAACATTTAAAAAATAAAATGCCAGCTTTTATTTATATGATCCTTAAATTTGTAGACAGTACAATTTAATGTGTCATTTTAATATATGAATCTACAAATGTATTAATGTTAACATTTTTAAAAATTGGACCAGCGATCAAAGTGTAGGTAAATTCTAGGGCTAGTTTGAAATACATTTTTCCCCCCAGGTAAACTTATCAGCTTAGAAGGATGTAAGCAGCCCTCTATAAACTATACTATCCCCTTTTCTACTGTCCTTTTCCCATCCTGGCTTGCCCCAAAGTGATCTGACTGGGAGCACTTTAGTTCACTACTCTGCCTTCTTGCTCCATGGCTTTCTGAAGTAGCAGAGATGCAGAGAACAAACAGAGTAGTTTCTTGGTCATTTTCCTCATAGTTCCTCCAATTTTCCAATGTTGCTCTATAATCTTATCCAATACAATTGTCTAGACATTTGTCAAAAGAAGAATAAAGTCAGGGATAATTTCTGCCAAGACCTAAGGACAACATACTATTCCTTATTCCTTTTCAACTGTCAAGATATTTGAGTTTTGTGCCAAGCACTATATTACAGACCAAGTTGGTAATGGAAACAAAGCATTCATTGAACAATGAAAATGGTACAGGAAATGCCATTTTCTAAGTCACTACTTTTTAGTCTTATAATTCAAGCAGATTTGAGTGTGACTTAAAAATCCAATCTCACTGTTCCTGCCACCTGCCTTTTTCACTTATATTTTAAATGTATGAGTGAAGTGGGGGAAATCTTACAAGAGATTAAACTAGAACTTTTTAAAAGATAAGTCACTAACATTTCTACAAAATTCTTGGCTCTAAGTTCTAGACAACAAATCTGAAGAAATAACTAAAAGGTGATCCAGAGCCAAGAAATTTGGGGAAAATAGATATAAACAAAGTCATAGAGCCCAGGAAACTCCAAATTTAGCTCTAGTACTGAATCATGCCATGGAACAATTCTTTACACCCCTTACTGCTGTTTGTCTCTGCTTTCGATTAAGATTGGTTTGTAAAACATTGGGAATAAGCAAGGAATGGTGAAGAATTAAGGAATATTAAGAGTGGCATAAAGGAGGGGAACACCTATTACCTTGAAAGCATGCTAGACACTGGGAGGGAGGACAGGGGAAAAAAAGAGGAAGAAAGATTGATTTCTGATATTCCTGGCTTAATTTTGGAAATTAGCCCTTCATGGAAATGCCATTCATTTATGGTTTCTTACAATCCTCAGATGGATATTAGAGTAAAGGTGAGTAAGTAGAGTGAAAAACCTAAGGCAGAGGATAGTAAAATCTACAATCAACAAAGAACATCTTGATTTATCTTTTTAAAAGATTGGCCATTTTGATCGCAAAACTAGAAGAAATTTGCTATTAACAAATTTAAGCAATAGAGAACTACGTAATGAAGTGAATCTAGTAATCACATCTCTTCAGAGATAAACACTATTCCTACAGATATTTTATAATATATATAATATGGGTGGTTTTATGTGAATTTTAATGGAGACGTAACAGGATTATGCCATACATTGTTTCGAAAGCCATTTTTATTTTCCCACTTAGCATTACACCTTCAACTTCATTGCATGTCAGAATTTAGAGATATTTATTGGGAGGATCCTAAAAATTACTACATTCAAAAACAATAAGATTCCCTATTTTCCTTAAATACATTAAGCCAAGGTTTAGACGGTTTCTTAAATATTCTCTACCAAGACATTTCTGATACGAAGAGAATGAAATTCAGGTAGTTGAAGAAGGGAAAAATTAAGTTTTTTTGGCTCTTCCTAACACCTCAGTGTGACTTTTGTCATTACCTTTTAAAAAAAGAAAAAGCTATTTGTAATATATTAAAACAAGATCATTGTATACAGTTAACTTTGTTATCATAACTTTGGTGTCTTCCCAGACATTTTCATGCGTACACATGATACAGAATTAAAACACATTTCTCCCTAACCAAATATGAAATTAAATCATGCATTTTGTTCTGCAGCCTGCTTTTCCTACATAAAAATGTATCATATATATCTTTCCACATCAGTATATTTAGATCTGACTCATTTTAATTGCTGTATAATGACATCTTACGGATGTACTACAACGTAAGTTATTTGCAATTAATATTTTGTCACTTAATGTAATATGTTAAGATATGTTTTAAAATATAGAAAAATGTTTTCATAAACAATGGAAATTGAAATTCATACTTGAAATTGCACACTAGTTTTGGATTGGCCATTCCTTTTGTTCTTGCTGATTTCATGGTTAGATGAGATTTCATTAATTGGCTAGTGTATTATATTAAAGCACTATTAGATAACAGTGATTTAAAAACACAAGTTATAGTCTATATGCTCTTAAAAACTTTTTAAAAATGTATAGTGAATATCTAAGAATGTAAAAAATTGCTTTTTGAGAATTAAGCTAATAAAACTTAGAGCCAAATTCACTATCTATGTAAGTAAGCCACCATAAAAGCCGGAAGAGGTTGCCCAAAAAGGATTCAGAGAGGTACAAACCCAATTTAAAGCCCTTCAGCTTATCCCTTTGGTTACAGGATCACCACGAATATATAAACTAGTATAGGAGATAAGGTGAAAATGAAATTAATTATAAATTCACCTGCCAGTTTCTCCATCTTTTCATATCCCTTAAAAAATATGCTCTCTCCATTCTCCTCCCCAAAAGAGGTAATTTGTTATATTTTAACTTTTAAAAATTACTTTGTGTTGATTTTCAGCTTGTATTTCCATTTCAGTTTGTACCTGAAGGGGAGAAGCACACTGAATTGAATTGCCTAGGTCTTCTGAAATCAGTCTGGATTCGAAGCTCAGAAGTGGGAGGAATATATACTTTGCTTAGTGAATTTCAAGCATCCAATTCTTGGGGAAAAGGACAAGTTTAATTCTGCTCTGACTGATCATACTATTCAGAAAACTTGGTATCTGCTGGGGCAAAAAACAAACCATAACTGCAAACCCAAGGTAAAGGCAGACAACTGCCAGACAGAGGCAGGAAAGTGGGGGAGGGCTTTTAGTAAATATTGCTACTAGGGCCAACTGAGCTTTGCCTCAAGCAGGAGATAAAGGGAATTTGTTAAAGAAAGAAACCAGTTGGGACAGACAAAAGCTTCTGGCACAGGAAGTTGGTTGACTAAGGATACCGAAATGTAGGCATTTGAATAGGTTCCTTGGTGTGAGGTTGAAGTGTAACCTGATTGAAAAGAAGCAGAAAAAAAAAGAAAAGAAGAAGCAGCTGGTGGCCAGTCTCTCTTTAAGTGATTCCTGGTTTCTGAGTGGTTGATTTAAACTCCTAGAAGAAAGTGTCCTTGAGAATTTTAGAAGGTTAAGTTCCTGCAAAATGACTTCAGTGCAAAGGTAGCACTACCTCCATGTACACAAGCAAATTATCGAACAGAAAAACTCATGGATCAAATCAAGATGCTAGAATCAAATTAATTAAACACAGCATGGAGAACGAGATGGGGTCACGCTAATGCACTTAGGATAGGGTGCAAGTGGGGTAGAAAGGGTCCTAATGTTCATACGACCCATCTCTCTGACGCATGATGTGGTTGGTGGTTACAAGAACCAAGGACAAAGATTGAGGACAAGAATTTGTGGTTGAATTAGGGCCAAGCTTCTGCAGAAGGAAGGTATGTGGACACAATCACACAGGCTTGCTCTATCTGAGATACCGAGCGCAAGTACTTCTGGCTACAAAAGTAGCTCTCCTTGGCCTGATGAGTCGCTATGGAATTTATTTTCACTAGTTGGTCACAATACATGTGGGGCTGGAATGGGTGTCACCAATGGATGGCCAATTTAAGAATTACAGATTTAGAGTGGCTCTGGTGCATAAGGATATTTAGTGTTCGACTAAATAAGAAAATTATGTGCCTCTTGCTCCTTCCATCCCTTTCTGTGTTGTGTGCACGTGTCTGCTTATCTAAATCTAACATGTTTTACTGGTTACTAACTTATCTATAGTTAATGTGCCTTATGTGTTACATAAATTTTATTTGTTTTCTCCTCCATTGTCAGAATGAACATTCTCAGACAGTACAGTAAATGCACATTGCACTAGATAAGCCACACAGTTCTATTCTTTCTGCAACTCTAAATCTTCCCTAATTCTTAGCCTCCCCTAGATTCTGCATCTCACTTATTAAGTCTTTTACCCTTTGTCAGCCACTTAACCCTACAATCATACTCAATATTCCCCAAACTGTGCAAGGCTTTGCAGATTCCTTCAGTGCTATTCAATGAACCGTTAAACACAAGTGTGTTCATTCCCACTGGTTCCCTGATCAAGTCCTATCTCATTCGGTCAATAAAATATGGTTCCTTTTATCAATCAAGACTACTCTCTATGGAGAAAAAGCCTTTGTTTAAATATCTGTTACATCCGTCTTCATCAGGATTAGAGAAATATGATTATTCTTAACTCTATCAATGGCTCTTTCCTGTGTCTTTCCTTATGCCACTTGCAACTTCCAAAAGAACAGTGAAAGGGCGGCTGGATGGCTCAGTTGGTTAGAGCGCGAGCTCTCAACAACAAGGTTGCCGGTTCAATTCCTTCATGGGATGGTACACTGCACCCCCTGCAACTAAGATTGAAAATGATGACTGGACTTGGAGCTGAGCTATGCCCTCCACAACTAGATTGAAGGACAACATCTTGACTTGGAACTGAGTGGCCCTGGAAAAACACACTGTTCCCCAATTAGAAAAAAAAACACACTAATTTTATCATCCTATTATTCTCTTTTTTTGTTTCTATTATTCTCTTTTTATACTCCTTTTCTCAAAGTATATTTTATCTGATATCCTCCCAATCTATTTTGAACCCAGGACAATCAAATTTTCAACATCACTCGACCAAAACTCTTCCTGTCAAGATCACAAATGATCCCCATATTGCTAAATCCAATGGCAATTCTCAGTCCTTATTTTACTAGACTACAAGGAAGAAATCAGCCTTTACATAATAAAGATAACTCACGTATCAAGATAAAAATTCAATTAACAGAAAAGATGGTTAATGTTTAACTCCCTAGGACAAACAATCATAATAGCTTTATAGATAGTCAACATTATACTCTTCTTTGTTCTTATAAACAGTGTTATTCCTTTTGTTTTCAAATGTATATTTGACCTCTCTTCTAATATATGTTATCAGTACCCTTTTTGCAAGTATGTTATCAGTATACCTTTCCAATAACCTTCTTGGAGTTTGCTAATTTATGTGTGATAAGGTCCACCTTTCCTTAAACTTAAACGCTAAGCATCAAATGTCTAATCTTCCATACTGGTATCACGAAGCCTTCTTTCTCTAATTAATATTAGGCAGATCTTGAAATGGGATTTTGGTATATTTATGTATATAAAGGAGAGCCTATAATTTTAATTTAAAAGGTTGAGTTGCTGGTACCTAGCTTCTCTCTGAAAATTACTTTTATTTACTTCCTATACTATAGTTTTAACAAATGACAATGTTTTATTTCTCATTTGTTTCTGTGGTCTTTTCCCACTGAAAAACTGGCATTTCCTTGGAGGGATCTAGAGGAATATAGATCCTGAAACCAGAAGAGGTGGGGTTCCAGGATTTGATGAAGTGTACTTAGCGGTAAAACCCCTTATACCTTATTTCCTTCAGATGTCAAGGAAACTTCATATTTGAGGTGTTGTCAGAAAGGTATTGTTATTTTCAAGTAGGAATCATAAACTGACCTGGTATGTCTGTTTGCCTCTCTGTATGTCTAGCTTCATTGTTACTGTTTCTTATTTGGACCCTAGAGAAATCTGGTCCACTCTTTTTGGACCTAGGATAAATCCACTTTAGTATATTAGTGGGGTCAGGATAAGAACCTACTCCCATTTAGTTCATTTTAAACTATTATGTTTTCCTTTCTGCATAATTTGGAATTGGTACACCAGAAAGAAAACAAAAATTGGTGGGTTTTTTTTCTTGATTTGTCTTAGCTTCAACTTTTTCATTTTATGGGGTAAATTTCCCAGTATGTGTAAAGGTCAAATCAAATTCCAACCACTTATCTTGTACCATCCTCAGAGCTCTGACCAGCAGAATGGAAACTGTGGCACTAATTAAAGATTTAGTAATTTAGCAACAAAATCTGCTTTAGGAGCTATTAGACTCCTCTAATTATCATGCATGCGCTGTAAGCTGCAGGTTATTGATTTGTGGGGCACAAGCCATATGAAATCATCATTGAACCCAAGAAGATTCCAACAGTTCATCTTTAACATCTAGAGGACACATTGTAGTCCTATTTTCAAGGACTCACTTCTAGTCTAGGTTCCTTTTCAGAGTGAGCACAGGCTGCAATTGGCTATTTTCTAATCTGTCTTCTCTAGTGGAAAATGGCCACAAATAATTGGCAAACTCCTGGAGAGCAAGGCCTTGTTCGCCATTGCATACCCAGCATCAAGTTCAGTGCTTGACTGAAAAGCATGTGCAAAGCATTTGTGGTAAGGAAAAGAATGAAAACAAACAGAAGTGAAAGGAAAGAGATAAAGAGAGCAAGAAAAAGGCAAGACAGAAAGCATTTTCATAAATGGCAGGCATTTTCAGCAATAACGAGTCTCCCAGTCAGAAGAGGAAGCATCTTACCCAGAGAGAAGAGGGGAATGGAAGGGTCCAGGGAGTCAAGATCCTCCTTGGAAGTACAGGCAAATTTTGGGGTATGTGCATGCATATTTTGCTCAGTAGAGCCCAAAATTTTTATCAGATTCTTTAAAAATTTAATTACTGATACAGAACGTAATAAACTGTATTCAGAACCAGAGGTTACCAACATCTGACCCTACCCCGGCCAATCCCACCTCCATGATGCGGTGATGATTTCACGCGTGTATACATATGCCAAAAATTACTGACTTGTACAATTTATGTGCAGTTTGTTGTTTGTCCATTAAACCTCAATAAAGCTGGCTTTTAAAAACTCAGTAACAAGGACTCAAACAAGCCAATTCAAAACAGGTAAAATATTTTAACAGACACTTCACCAAAGAAGACACACAGAAGGCAAATAAATACATGAGAAGGCGATCAATATCATTGGTCATGAACAAACAGCAAATTAACACTACAGTGAGATTCACTGTACATCCACGGATGTCTTTTGACTAAAATAAAAACAACTGACCATATCAAATGTTGGAGAGGAATTAAGACCATTTTATTGGGTTCACACATACTTACAATTATATCTTCATGGTGAATTGGACCTTTTGTCTTGATGAAGTGATCTTCCTCTATTCCTCATTATGATTTTGGTCTTAAGATCTATTTTGGATATCAATATAGGTAAGAATAACTCTCTTTTAATTAAAACTTGCCTAACACATCTTTTTTGAGTTTCTAGATCTTTAGACTTTTAGGTGCATCTCTAGTAAAAAGCACATAGCTGTTTCCCACTTCCTCCACTAGTACCAAGCTACAATCATTTCTTACCTGGATAATTGCAGTGGCTTCTAACTGGTTTCTCTGCATTTATCTTTGTCTACATTCAGTTCAAATTTTGTTTTAGGTATATGGCTAAGGATGGAATTATTGGGTCATCAGGAAATTGTATTTTATCAGTTACCTTTTGCTCATAACAGCCCCCAAATTCAATAACTTAAAATAACAATGCTTTATTATCACTCACATATTTGTGAATGGGCTAGGGATCAGTAGATCCAAGCTGGGCTGGGCTCTGCTTCAAGCTACACATCTAGCTGAGCTAGGCTTCTCTCTAAGGTTCGGACTAAGGTATCTCCACCTGTTTATTTTGGAGGCCAGGCTAAGGTGGCAGTAGTTACCCCTAGGAAACTCTTCCCCTGGCAATGGTAAATATGCAGGAGGGCAAGTGGTAACAGGCATGACCTCTAAAGGCCTAGGCTCAGGACTGACACACTGCTACTTCCGTGTTATTCTACTGGCCAAGTCAAATCATATGGTTGAACCTAAATTTAAAAAGAAGTCTGACCCTCCCTTTTGGTAGAATGAACTTGTCTCAGTCCCTTTGGGCTGCTATAACAAAAATACCAGATTAGGTGGCTTATAAACAACAGAAATTTCTTTCTCAGTTTTGGAGGCTGGGAAATCCAAGATCAAGTCACTGGCAGGTTTGGTGTCCGATGAAAGCCTGCTTCCTAGTTCGTAGGTAGCCGCCTTTTTGCTGTAATTTCACATAGGGGTAGGGACAAGGAAGCTTTTTGGGGGGAGATTTTATAAGGGCACTAATCCCATTCATGAGAGCTCCACCCTCATGACTTAATCATTTCCCAAAGGCCCCGCCTCCTAATACTATCATCTTGGGGGTTAGGATTTCAACACAAGAATTTTTGGGATGAGGGGCACAAACATTCAGACCATAACAGAACTACAAAACCACTTGGTAGAGAGCATGGAATTGGGGGTTGGGTGGGGAGGGTGAAGAATTGAGGCCATGTATGATTAGATAAAGCACAGTGGTGGTACAATTTTCTACTTTTTTTTATAAAGATTTTATTGGGGAAGGGAAACAGGACTTTATTGGGGAACAGTGTGTACTTCCAGGACTTTTTTTTCCCAAGTCAAGTTGTTGTCCTTTCAATCCTAATTGTGGAGGGTGCCGTTCAGCTTCAAGTTGTCCTTCCACTCTTTGTGGAGGGCGCAGCTCAGCTCCAGCTCCAGTTGCTATTGCTAGTTGCAGGGCACGCAGCCCACTATCCCTTGCGGGAGTCAAACCGAAACCTTGTGGTTGACAGGACGCGCTCCAACCAACTGAGCATCTGGGAGCTCAGCGGCAGCTCAGCTCAAGGTGCCATGTTCAATCTTAGTTGCAGGAGGTGCTGCCCACCATCCCTTGTGGGAGTCGAGGAATTGAACCGGCAACCTTGTGGTTGAGAGCCCACTGGCCCATGTGGGAATCGAACCGGCAGCCTTCGAAGTTAGGAGTACAGAGCTCTAACTGCCTGAGCCACCCGGCCGGCCACAATTTTATACTCTTACTACTGGTAAAGATAGTTCCTATTTCGCATTCTGGCCTACAGTTGATATTTTATAAATATTTAAAGGTTTGCCAATCTAGTAGGCATAAAAAGCAAAAGAAAAAAAAATAGGTGAATTGGACTTAATCAAATTTAAAAACTATTTTAACTGTTATGATCTGAATATTTGTGAACCCCCCAAATTCATATGTTGAAGTTCTAATGCCCAACATGATGCTATTAGTTGGTGGGATCTTTGGGAAATTATAAAGTTATGAGGGCAGAACCCTCATGAATGAGATTAATGCCCTTATAAAGAGATCTGAGAGAGTTCCCTTGCTCCTTCAGCCATGTAAGGATGCAACAAGGAGTCTGCAACCCAGACAATGGCCCTCACCCAACCAACCTGGCATGCTGCTCTTGGACTACGGCCTCCAAACCAGAACTATGAGAAATAAATTTCTATTGTTTATGAGCTACCCAGTCCATGGTATTTTGTTAAAGCATCCCAAATGGACTAAGACATTAACCACTGTTAAACGTGCAGTTCAAGTAGTGTTAAGTATAGTCACATAGCTGTGAAACAGAGATCCAAAACATTTTCATCTTGAAAATATGAAATTCTATACCCATTAAACAACAACTTCTCATTTCCCTTTCTCCCAGCCCCTGGTTACCAGCATTTTACTTTCTGTTTCTATGATTTAGAAACTACTTTAGATAACTAATACAATGAGAATCATACAGTATTTGTCTTTTTGTGACTGCCTTATTTCACTTAGCATAATGGCCTCAAGTTTCATCCATGTTGCAAACTGTGATAAGATTTCCTTCTTTTTTTAAGACTGAATAATATTCCCTTAGATGTATATGCCACATTCTGTTTATTCATCCAATAATGGACATTTGTGTTACTTCCACTTCTTGGTTGTGAATAGTGTTGCTATGAACACAGGTATGCAAGAATCTCTTCAAGACCCTGCTTTCAATTATTTTGGATATATATCCATAAGTGGGATTGCTACATCATATAGTGTTCTATTTTTAATTTTTTGAGGAACCTACATACTGTTTTCCATAGTGGTTACACCATTTTGTAAGCCCATTAACAAAATTTAAAACCTCTTCAAAGCACACTATCAAGAAAGTGAAAAAAATCTACAGAATTGGATTTGTAAATCGTATATCTGAGAGCTGACTCACATCCAGACTATATAAAAGATAAAGTAATAAATAAAAAACTCTTGTAACCCAATGAAAACCCAGGCAAAGGAATTGAATAGACATTTCATCAAAGGAGATATAGGAATGGCCAATAAGCACATGAAAGGCTGTGCAACATCATTATTAGGGAAATGCAAATCAAAGCCACATTGAGGTATCATTTCACACCACTAGGATGACTACACTCAAAAAGGCAGATGTGAACAACTGTTGTTAAGGATATAGAGAAATCAGATCCTTCGTGAACATACAGCACAAAAATATCTATCAGTTCAATTATGTTGAATGTCTGCATAATATTCCATTACAGGATGTTTCAAATTTTATTTTTACCAGTTTCCTATCAGAACATTTAGGTTTTTATCTCACTTAATTGTTTCTCACCCTTATTTTCATTCTTGCTTTAATCTTTTTATTAAACAGCTTTATTTTTACATAATTTATACATTATAAAGTGCACCCATTTAAAGTATACAATTCAATGATTTTTAGCATTTTTACAGAGTTGTGGAACCACTGCCATAATCTAATTTTAGAGTGTTTCTATCACCGCCATAAGCTCCATACCCAATAGAAGTTATTTCCTAACCCTTTGTGTCCCCACCCCCCTTATATACCCTCTCCTTAGTGTCTAGGCCACCACTAATTTACCTTCTCTATATAGAGTTGCTTACTCTGGAAATTTCATATAAATTGAGTTATATAATATGTGGTCTTTTGTGACTGGCTTCATCCACTTGTATTCAAGGTTCATCCATATTATAGGATGTATTATAGGATGTATCAGTACTTCATTCTTTTTTATGGCCAAATAATATTGCATTGTATGGATATAACACATTTTGTTTATCCATTCATCTGTCATGACTATATGGGTTGTTTCCAATCTAGGATTATTGTGAATAATGCTGCTATGAATATTAGTGAACAAGATTTTGTGTGAACATGTGTTTTCATTTTTCTTGGATAATATACCTAGGAGTGGAATTGCTGGGTCGTGTGGTAACTATTTTATTTATAAATTCTATTTATTTTGTCTTGTTCCTTCTCCAAAACATATCCATTCCAAAATATTCCTCATCTGATTCATATAGATGAGTCACAGATAAAGAACTACAAATAGCTCCAAACCATGTGAAAAAATGCTCAATCTCATAATAAAAATACAAAGGTAAAGTACAGGATCCCTTTCTCAGTTTAGATTGATAGAGATTAAATGTTTGATAATAAAACATTTTGGTAAAAGTGTGTAGACACTGGCATCCTCATAGCTTGTTGGCTATTTAACTCTACTCCAGTCCTTGAGCATTTAGTCAAAATCCAGGATGCCAGTTCTAGTTTTGCCAATTCATTCATTGGGCTCAATTTCCTCACTAAAAAAAAAAAAAAGAAACTTGAATTTAATCTCTGAAATCTATCTCAGATGATTCAATCCTATCAATTAAGTCACAAACCTAGATCAATCCAGGAAGGGTAAATTCACTCTAGAATAAGAAAGGCGGGAAATATCTGCACTTGAAGGTCTGCTGGGTTCCAAGCACATCCTGTTTAGAGCTAAAAATGGTTTTCATGATCTTGAACAAAACCCGGTAACAGGTTTCTCCGGCCTTCTACGCCTGCGCAGTGAGGGGGTGCTCGTGGGAGACTCAGTGCGGCCAAGCCCGGCTTCCTGCAGGGTCTGTGGTTTCATTCGCAGCCGGAGGTGGCCTCCAGCGACCTCCCTGTTAGGGGGATGGGTAGTCGCGGCAGCCAGGCTACGCGTGGGCTGGCGGGGTTGTGCGCCCCCCGACTTCCGCGCGCTCTGCGCTACCTGGCGGCCGCTGCCGAGTGTGGAGCAGTGATATCGCAGGGAAAAGGGCGGAGACCCGCAGGAGGAAGGTGGACGCCTGGTGGAACTCGCAGCTTCAGTGGTGCCCCGGCAACCATGGCCTACATCAAGGACACACATTTGTTGCTGCGTGATTCGTTGGTGCCACTCTTTGGAAATTGACACCCAAGGTTCTCCATGGTGATGGGGAATGGCGTGTCAAGACCCGGAACGTAGAGCCACAGCCTGGCCCCCAACGTCATTGCACCGCTCTGAGGCTGCAAGCTGAGGCGGTTCCTCTGCCTTTCCCATTCTCACTTTCCCAGTCCCGGGCAGAGGCCACCGGCTCAACCTCAGCTGGAGCCACCCAGTTGGAACTTTGGCTAAATTTCTGCAGCAAATATTTTTGGTTCAAAAAAAAAAAAAAAAAAAAAAAAAAAAGGCAACACTTTCAACTCGAATTTTATTTCAAGTCCAGGTGGCTTTGGGAGGTGTGGAAGGAGAAAATCCTGTTAACCAAAGACCACTTCATCCAGCTAGCTATGTAACAATTGTGCCAGTCATCAATTTATTGCCTCTCAGCTCCAAATTCATCCTTCAATACCTGCTTGGTTATAATGGATGGAATTCCTTGAAATCATTTAAGAATGTTAAGCACAGTGAAGGTTTCCCAGTGGGTGGTGCTGGATGTTGTAGGAGGAAGGAGCTTTCTCCTGCTGATTCCAGTGGCTACACTATAGGTCAGCAGCGAAGATGACATTTGGTGGTGCCCGGCCCCAGCCATGCACCCAGAATGCAAGCTCCCTCAGTCACCTCACAGCCCCATTCCAGGTCTGGTGATCACTTTCTGCAAGGCCTCAGGCTTCCCACCCATACTGGTGTCCTGACTCCCTCTAAACATTCACGTATCTGCCACCAGTTGTGGCTCACCTGAAAAGTTGTCGCCTGCTTGCCTGGGGAATGGGCACCGGCTGACTCACGCAGTTCAACAAATTTCACTGCTATCTAGTGGACTGCAACTATACCTTTTTAAATAAGAGCTGAACCTTGGCATTGGAAGGTGGCCTTCCTTCCAAGTTTGTCCTCCCTTGGATACTTTCCCCAACTCTAGGGTGCCATATTGTGTTCTCTTACGTCTTTTATCGTTTACTTACTCTTATTATAGCTTGATATTCTTTAATCGTTTCCTGTTTAAATCAATGTATGATTTCTACCTTCAAATAGGATCTGGACTGACACTTAAACATCAATTATATGTAAGGCAGTATTCTAGGCATGACCAAAACAGACAAGGTACTTGCTTTTAGGGAGCTTACATTCTAGAGGTTGTTAACTAAGACCTTACAAGATAGACTCAGTCATGCAAAATTCTAAGCACAAGGGGACCAGTGTAAAGAATCTAATAATGAACTTGACATGTAGAACTAGAAAGTCCAGTGGGGCTAGACTTTACTGAGCAAGAGGAGCAATAAGAGATGAAATTGAAGCAACAAACCTTCTGGTGGCATAACTGTAACTTATTTTCAGGGCAGTTTTGTCAACAAAAACAGTATACTAAAAGTTACACCAGGGTAATAGGAGTAAACTGGGCCTTATGGTTACCCAGTTTATAGGCCACATTGCAGTAAAGGAGTCTGGATACTATTTTAAGTGTGACAAGATGTAATTGGAAGGTTTCAAGCAGGGAGTGACATAATCTGATTTTTAAAAGATCTCTCTGGTTACCTGGAGAATGAATTGTAAGGAAGCAAAGGTCGGAAAAAGGGAGCAAAGACAGCCACAATTATGGAGAATATAGTGTACTCATTGAGACTCTTTTGGAACAGTCAAGGTGGTTCAATTTTTCATTCCTTCTAACATATGGAGTACCACAGTGTGAGGATTATGTTGGGAGTAAGAAAGGCTGTATGGGGTTCACACCAGGGCTGAAGTAGCCATGCAGAATCCTTAGTAAATAAATGGAAACAGAGGAGGGTCATAACTACATAAACGGAGGCATGGAGGTTTTAATCAGTCTTATATAAATGAAAACTAAGAAATTGTAAATCAAACTGCAAAGGGGTTGTGTGATCCACGAGGGGGCTTAAGTTTTTTTGTTTGTTGTTTTTTTCTGTAGTTGATTGGAAACTACTGAAAGATTTTAAGTAGGATAGTGATATGTCATATGGATGCCTTGACATTAGTGTTGGATGAATTTTAGAGATCAAAGAGTGGAGGAGAAACAAAGTAGGAAAGAGCATGAGAGAGAAAAACAATTCTCAGTGGGGAAAGAAACCAACATAACTTATTAACTATGCAAAGGAAAGCACTACTTATGCATTTCATCTGCATAATAAACCAGCATTTTCATATGTACAAGACTCTCTTTTAAGAAAATTACTCAACGTTACAACAGGTACTGAGTAGCCAAACCAGGATTTAAAGTGCATTTTGTTTTTAGAGGAAGGACAAAAACGGAACAAAACAAAAAAAACAAGCTTGTGATGTCGTATGTACATTCAGAATTTTAATTTCAAAACAAAGAACCACAGTAACATTAGTAATAGAAAATTTATTTGGAAATATTCACAATCTAGTTACTGAGAAAAGGGAACACTTCCACACTGCTTTACTGCCAACCCACAGTTTTTGAGGAGCCAGAAATGGAGGTGCAGTTTGTGGAAAGTTACCTGTCCCAGCAATACCCCCATGCCATAGCTCTGTGAGTTTTTATCCAAAGGCTCAATGACAAGAGGGAATGGTAAGAACTGAGAACTGAAATACTGTCACAGGCAAAGGTTTGGCTAAAGGGCCTGAAATGTATAAGCACCAAGGAGGGAAAAGGAGAACAAGCAACATATGACAAAGAGAAGGGAGGGTAAGTGTCATTGGGGTTCAATCTCCATTTATAAAAATACTGGGAAACTAGATTGCGAGGTGTCCGTGACCTGAGGCAAATGTAAAAACCTCCATCTCATCTAACTCTCTGAACCGTTCCAGAGTTACAATCTTCAGTGTGTTCCTTATTCCCTTAAAAAGTATGCCTCCTTCTCCCACATGACTCTCCTCTAGCGCTCCTAGGAGGCCACATGCCCTGATTTCACACTCCTGTTCCTACTTCCATTGAGTCTGGAGTGATAAGGAGTCCTCTACATGTTAGGAAGAAAGCCATAGATGCAAATTCCACCCAACAGAGGCAGTGTTCCTTATATATACATAGGGATGAGTTTTAACACACTCTATGCAAACGGTGGCTGTAGGAACGACCATAGAGGAAACAAGTTACCAACATACTACCTGCACCCAGAGCGAAGTGACAATGCATATACATTCATACTCCTAGGTGGGGGCTACACTGCACATTTATTCAGACTATCTCGAACGTGGTCTATGGGAAAGATTCAAGTCCCTTAAGGGCACTTGACATAATACTATAGTAACATGGTAACTTGACATGGTAACAGACAAAATCAGGCATGCGCTGACCCTACAGCAACAACATACATCAACTAGATAATAATCATTCAGAAAAAAATCCACTCCCAGGGCTGAGGTTACAAATTCCAAGTTAGCTATGAATACTCTCCTCTGAATTCTTTTAAAGCTATGGCTTAAAACAAAATAAAAAGCAACACCTAAAATCTCCTGAAAAACAAAATGGAGAAATACCAAACTTTTACCAAGAACCAATATTTTAGGTTGCTCATCTGGAGGGTGGTAGGAGCACTTAAAAAAAAAATGAGTCTACTACAAGAGGAAGTTGTTTGGTCCAGGGCGGGAAAAGAAGACTGATTTCTACAAATAACTTGCCCTTCTCTGGACTCCATCCAAAATTAGAACCAATTAACCACCACTAACTACAAATCCACCTTAGTAATAATCCTAGATTTCAAGTAATACTACATATAATCTTAAACAAATAAAAAAGTTCCAAAAGAAACCAGTAGCTTCTTTACACAGGCACATGACTTTTCTGAGAAATTGACCTTGAGAGTTTCCATCTGAAGGACAGAAATTGTTAAGAGGCAACATGCATACCTCACACACCACATCATATACCTGCCAATAATGCATTACATTTCTGCCTAAATTCTTCCTTTCTTATTATACCATAACCTCTCCAGTATCAAATCTTCCACCCTATAAACTCTTTAAGTACCTCCCTCTAACCTCAATGTCCTTATGTTTTCATTATTTGGTAAAAATTACTTTACACTTAAAAAAATAAATATTTATGCAATAAAACCGGAAGATAAAATAAATAAAACTCAAGTTAATTTGCTCTGCCGAGCTATACGGAAGTGAGGAAGATGCACTTACGTAATCCTTCTCTGCCCTCCACACTCTTATGTATGTCTGTTTCCTGGTGAGTTTGATGTTGGGGGAACTGCATCTTATTCTTACTCCCCTGTTTGCCCTCATGAAGCAATATTAGAACTTAAGGGAGGAAGAACTGGCAAAGTTGTCAAATGCCAAGTGCCAATCCCTCCAGAAATGAAGATAGGTTCACTTGGTCTCTCCTAAACAGAAGAGAATGTCCAAGAAATGAAATGTTTAAAAAGCAATTGAAGATACAACAAACCACAGCATTGGGTTCCTCTGAGCTCTCATGGAGTGTGGGAATGAGAAAAGAATCAAGTAGCAGCATTCAGAAACAGTCCTGGGTTACAACCTGATGAGTTCTCTCCCTTATTCAGGGAGAGGTTACTTTTTAATGTTGAGAGGGAGGTGAGAAGGAGGCATGACTTAGACATTGGTGTCGGTCTCCTTGACAGGCTGGATGCTGTTCATCTCCACGATGGGGCCTTTCTCAGCTCTGTTAGCTCCCTGTGCCTGCCTTTCAAAGGCTCGTGTAATTTCCTCAAAAGTTCTTCCACGGGTCTCAGGGACTTTGAAGAAGGTGAAGACCAAGAAGATCACAAGGAAGCCAGTGAAGACAATAAAAACGTAGGCTCCTAAATAGAACTATGAATGGATACAAAAAAGGAGTATTGATATAAAAATCTGGTCACTGGCAAACTCCAGTTTCCTTCACATTCACATTTCCCAGACTTCAAGCCATAACCCTTCCATATTTAATGAAAACAGTAAGGTTTATTCAGTGATTCATTTATGATGCCATTGCTAACTTACTGTATTTCTCTGTAATTTTGTGTCATTCCTTTTTCTATTCATTAAAGTTAACTGCTTCCAAATACCTATTGAGTATTTTAGGATTTTTTATTATTATTTTTAAAATCTAGGTTTATGAAAGACTCACAAAAACAGGAAGTGCATTCTAGATGTCCATTGCACGTCCCTTTATTTACAAATAAGTTCCAGATCATTTTACAGTAGGACCCACTTCATTCATTAATATCCTATGCTTCGTAAGCCTTTACGATCATGAAGCCATAATGCTCATTCCAATGATGAATTTTAAGTATTAGTTTGGAATCCTTTGAGGCTTATCACTGTCATTCTGGTCCTAGGTGAAACTATGCTTGTATCATCTCAGACTAGAGGTCTTTTAAAGTTTTCCCCTCCCGCTTCAATCTTTTCTGCTATCATTCCTCCTTTTTCTACGTCATTAACAATGAGGAAAAACATCTGGGTTAAAGCCCTTGCGACCTATAATCCTTCACGGGATCAGTAATCATATTCATAAACATGGTGACTTAAGTGGGCTGATTTCAAGATAGGCTAGGTGAGTTTTGCTGTAATTTACTTACTGCAGCAGAGGGGAAGAGGAGTCCAACCAAAAAGTTGGAGGTCCAGTTGGAACAACCAGCCACTGCCATTGCAGCTGGGCGGGGACCCTGGCTAAAGAGTTCAGCCACAATAAACCAGGGAATGGGGCCTGGGCCAATTTCAAAGAACGCCACGAAGACCAAGATAGCCCCAATACAGACAAAGCTCATCCACTTATAGGCATCCTATATGAAGAAGGAACAGAAAAAAATTAGTATTAAGACAGCATGACTTAGGTAGGACCCAGCTTCCCAGAGATGAGTACTGACTGATACTGAAAAGCTTCTTCTGTCCTGTAGTCCAGTGGAGATTTGAATCCTACCCATGTGATCAACTTACATCATTTTGCACTAGATCATTTTATCAATTGTAAAATGGGAATAATAACCTCAAGATTACTTTAAGAATTAAATTACAAAATGTTATTTTACAAGCTATATGTTTTATAGCTGTATGGATCATAGCAATTTAACTACCTCTCTCTGATGGTCTACTTTTCTTAAAACTCTGGGCATGCTGCTTTTCCCAAATTTGACTTAATCCATCTCCAGCTTCAACTACCAACCTATATCACAGAGTCAACTGTAACCTCTCTTTTCTCCCTCCTCTCACTTTCCTTCACTCAAAGAGCTCTCACCTTTAATAACAAAGAAACAGTCATAAGGATGGAACAAGCAGCCATCCCTCCAAGGCCAATCATATGTAGAGTCCTCCTTCCTGCCTTTTCCACCAGAAACAGCTAAAAGAAAAATAATACAACATGAAACTTAAGCTTTCCCTTCCATGAAAACACAGTATGGGCTACCTGTTCGCCATACCAACAGCAGGATACTTATTAGAGTCACACTTCCCCTCTTCCAGTTCGAAGGTTAAAACATCATATATAACCCCTTTATACCTCCCTCTTTCCTATCCATTCCATATTTGTGTCAAGAGAGAGAAGACTATTTCAATATCTCTTCTTCCCCAAAGAACAATTACACAACAACAACAAAAAGGTTTAAATAATGGTAAGGAAATGGAAGGACAGGCAACCCATTTTGAACATGTGTAGCCAAGAGCTCCTCTTCTTCCTACCGTCCCCACCTCACTCTTCCCAAAATGATCAAACCACCCAACTTACAGAAACTACAGTGAAGATCGTATTAACCACACCCGCACCAATGGTGGCATAGATCGGCTCCTTAACACCCGCATCTTTGAAGATTCCTGTTGAGTAGTAGAACACCTAGGAGAAAACACAAGAAGATGCAACTTCCAAAGAGCAATTGTGCATGGCAGCTAAACAGAACTGTTGAAAAATAACCTCAAAGCCCCAGGAGGTAAGGAGTCCCTTTCAGGTTTTTTTTGTTGTTGTTCAATCACAGTATCTTTTCTGCAAATGAATTATCTTCTGTATCTTATCTCTATTCTCTTCTTAATTCTCCTCAATTCTAGCTATTCCTTTGCAATTTTCTTCTATGCTTATTCCTACCATTCCATTTAGTCTCCTCCTTACGTCTATTTTATTAACTTATAATAAATATATAAAGGTTTGGTTTAAGTCCCAGTAAGATTTTAAATTAAGCTCTTTCAATGTACAATTCCCCTAACCCTCAAAATAGTGACAGGCACATTGAGGTCCCAATTTGACAGTGATGAAATCAAGTAATCCCAACCTGCTCATGTAATCAGAAGTGGAACTAGGGCTGGATTTCCTAGCCCCAAGTCCTTTCCAAGTGTTAAGGAAATAACACCAGCTACTATTAAATAGTAAATAAATATTAAATAAACTACTATATAGTTCATATATACTACTTATTTCCAAAACAGTGTGCTAAAACATAGGATTGCTGCAACTATCATAGTTCAAGAGATGTCAAAATATTGGACTCAGATCTCAAGGTAACAAGGTAACAGTATCTACCAGCCAGGTTCAGTCAGGCCCTCAGGTCTGGTTCAGGACTTTACTATTTCACCCAGAGTATTTGCTTCTATAACAGTATTCATCTGGTTTTTATTTTTGTTTTTAATGAATATATGCCTCCACAATGGGATTTACTGTCACAAGAAACAACTTTTCAAATCCCTAAAACATAAGATAGCAACTACATACATCTGCATTTAAAAAAATAAGGTTATGGTTGTGCTTTTTGAAACAGGATTTTTAGTGTCATCCTGATTGAAAACTACTGTTCTAGAAGAGAAGCAAGGGTGAGTAAATTAAGACTGGATTAAAAATTCCAATAATATTTAATGATATAAAAAGCTCGTGAGGAAAGACGTTTGAACAGTTAAAACCAGCAATGAATAGTTATGCCAATTCTCTTCCTTATATAAAAGTGTATATTATCAAACACTTAATGTATACAGACACATCCCAAGGAAACTTTTTACAGTAAAATTACCTTGCTGTCTGGTGCCATCAAGCCAGGTGAAGCTAACCCTTACACCATCTTACCTAAAAGCAGTTTTACTCTGCTAGGTAAATACCATCCAACCTCTTATTCCTCTGCCTTTCTTAAGGGAAATTAGAAAACATCAATTACTCCAAGGTAGGCTGGAAAAGTGATTTTCACACACCATTTCCTGAAGTGGGAGGAATCTGTCCTACAGAGTGCTCATTGATCATTTATAATTTTCTGAGTGTTCTTTTTCTGATCTTGTTTTGCAGGGCCCAGACAGGGATCTAAATTATGCATCCCAGGCACTAGTGAGGTTCCTAGGGAGTATAATTTAAAGAGGGGCTTACTCTCAGGACCATGCACTTAAACCTAGATGCCTCAATCTAGTCCCAGCCCAGCTGCTCCAGAAAGTTTTGAGAGTATGTTTTATTGTAGTGATCTTTCAAATGAGGAAGTTTGAGACCGGGATCCATCAAATCACCTGAGAGTCTTTTTCAAACTCCCTGTACTTCCAGGTTCTGATGTAACAGCTTCTAACCCCTCCTGAGAAGCACTGTTATTTCAAACACAAGTACAGTAGTCCCCCCTTGTCTGTGGGGGCTACGTTCTAAACCCCGCTGTGGATTCCTGAAACCGCAGATAGTACCCAAAACTATACGTTTTTTCCTACTCATATACATATATACCTACCTTAGGTGATAAAGTTTAATTTATAAATTAGGCACAGTAAGAGATTAACAGCAATAAGTAATAATAAAAGAACAATTATAAAACAAGGGTTACTTGAACATAAGCACTGCGATACCAATGTAGTCGATCTGATAACCAAGACAGTTGCTAAGTGACTAATGGGCAGGGAGCATGTACAGAGTAGAGAAGCTGGACAAAGGGATGATTCATGTCTGGAAAGGCATGAGATTTCATCATGCTACTCAGAACTGTGTGCAATTTAAACCTTATGAATTGTTATTTCTGGAATTTTCCACTTAATATTTTTGGACTGTAGTTGACCATGGGTAACTGAAACTGCAGGAAGTGGAAGTACGGATAAGGGGGGACTACTGTATCCTTTCTGGTGTGTTAAGGGAGGAAAAAAGGCAAAGGGCCCACTTACTATTTTGAGTATCAAGTGTGTTTTGCAAAATGCTTTGCCACAAAATGATTTAGTCATATCAAAGACTGATGAGAAACCCTCAGGGCATGAATCAGTATTTTAAAAGGTGGGACAAGGGTGTTCTGCTCTTCATATCCAAATATTTTAACTACAAATGGATAGAAGGTAGTAAATAATACCTTCTCTTCCCACAACAAAGATTCAAAAGCAGGAAGCTGATATTTGCATAGAATAGAAGGGCCACTTGCCAATTGCTAGCTTCCGTGTTGCCCCCCACTTTAAACTATCATGGTCTCTTTTCTAGCTATAAAAAACATATGGAATGGCAAGGCCACCTCAGTCTGAAGTTGCCAGTGTGCCCCTAGACCTCTTGAACCGATTTCCTAATTGTTCCCCAGGGCTTTACACTGATTATAGAATGTAAAGTCTGGGAGAAAAGCCAAAGCATATAAATTCTCAGACCTACTTTGGTTGTACTGCCTACACTATTATTGATGACATCATATAAGGTAGGTCAGAGTTAAAGAAGACTGGAAATAAAAATGAGCTGTCGAAAAAGAATGAATAAAAATTAGAGAAATTTGTGTTGGCCTATATATTGAAAAAAGTCTAGAAGAGGATAAATGTTAACCATCCACTCCAAGATAAGGCTGACAAATTTTTCATTTTTATTTATTTTCTCATTTTCCACATGAAAAACATGTACTATCGATATAATTTTAAGAAATAAAAACAAAACCAAATTAAAACCTGGATAATCAACATTTTCTGAGTGGCTGCTATGTGGCAAGCATTGTGAGGCACTCTCTGTGTAAGACGGTGAGCAAAAACTAATGCTATTCACCTTTGATCAGGTGTTTTAAATGAGGTATTTTAGGACACCTTGGACACAAAAACCGATACTCACAGCATTGATTCCAGAGAGCTGCTGGGAGAGCTGGAGCATGATGGAAATCATGAGGGGCTGTTGGTAGCTGCGTACTCTGAAGAGCTCCAGCAGAGTGACTTTCTTTTCTTGTGCCATCCTAGCACTCTCATCTTTCATCTCCTGGATGTCCTGAGCCACATCCTGGGTACCCCACAATCGCTGGAGGACTGGTGAAGAGAACAAAGAGGAAAGCATATAGATAAGGTGCTGTCCCGAGTTCATTTTTCCCATAAGACAGCTGGAGAGAAGCCACACGAAATGAGCCCTGGACATGGCTAATCAATCAGCATCTGTGCCTTAACTTACCTTCCTACCTCATTCTTCAGGGGTTGAAAGCTCTTGACTTAACAGTAATAAAAAAACTCTTCATTTGGGTTCTGAGGGGCAAGGAAAGGAGCTGACACAAAACAGATCCAATATCCTCATCCTTAAATAAACAACAACCCTAAAAGGCCTATAGTGAAGGTGTGAAGGCTACTCACTCTTCTTAGCATTTTCCTCTTCCTTTCTGTTGATGAGCAAGAATCTAGGACTTTCAGGGCAAAATGGAAGGGCTGCACTTTGTAGGAGAGCTGGAAGGATGGTGAATCCCAACAGCACAGGCCAAAGATCTTCAGTTCCCAAGATGACTTTCAGACCAAAGATCTAGAAACCAGACGAAGATAATAGTATAAATAAATCCTATACTTTAGAGGCCACAAGTGGACTAAAACAAACAAAAAAAGTTCAGAAAATCATCCATTCTTTCACCACAGGGAAGGATGTTTCTTTTCCTTTCTCTACCCTGTCTTTTTCTTTAGCTGTCTGTGAGCTATATATAATAACAATATCTGAAACTCATATATGGGTGAATCTATGCCAGACATTCTTTTGAGTGCTTTATATATGTTAACCCATTTAATGAACCATGAAACTAACACTCACTAACTTTAAATTCTAGAGTACCTGGGCCACCAGAATCCCGATGACGATTCCCAGCTGGTTGAGAGTGCCAAAGGCCCCCCGCAGGGCAGTAGGAGCTATCTCTCCAATGTACATGGGCACAAAGCCTGTACAGAGTCCGCAGAAGAGGCCAATAACCAACCGGCCCAGGATCAGCATCTCAATTGACTCTGCTATTTTGCAAAATCCCATAAGGCAGCCACCAGTGATAGCCAATAGATTGACAATAAGCATTGAATTGCGCCTGAAAGGTTAAAGACAAGTCAAGTTAGCAAAACAGGCCTTATCTTTCCCCTTCTTATTCTACTCTTCCCACGCTCATATATCTTCTCTTTTGGTCTAACTTTTCCATTTTCTGTCATCAGAACATTTCTAGTTGAGATAATCAAGATCAAAGGTTCTTACACTTCAATATGCATAAAACTCACCTAGAGAACTTGTTTAAGAGTCTCCTCTCTAAGTTCTAGCTATAGCCTAGTATTTTTTTTAGCAAGCACTTTAGACCAGTAGTTCTCAAAGTGGTCCACAAACTAACAGATTCAGCTAGAAATTTGCTAGAAATTAAAATTGTCCCACCCGCCACAGATTTATTAAATCATTAGGTTTGGCTCTGGGGTAGGGCCTAGCAATCTGTTTTAAAAGGCCCTCCAGGTGATTTGGTGCAAGCTAAAGTTTGAGAACTACTGCCAGAGGCAATTCGGACATAGCTGGTCCACGAACACACTCAAGAGAAATTTTTGGACCAGTGCTTCTCAGTGCATTTAGTTGTAATGTAGTTGCTTAGATATGTCATCAATATACTAATGATGATAAATTATTTCAGACAAGTTTTTGTATATTAGAGAAAATTTTATGCAAAAAGCAGTCAGCTTCGGCTCTCCTTCTCTAAGCTGGAGACTGTGGTGATACAATCAACAATTAGTATTGATAACCAGTATCAAATAATAAATTACTGCATTTATGCACTACAAATGTGGGAGGCAGAGCCACTGAAACAACTGATAGAAGACAGAAGTAAAAGATTAACACTGAAAAGTTACTAAAGCTGTTTGTCGGGAAGAACCAGCAACATGATACTTCCACAGTGACTCTCCACTGGGTGGCCCATTGGAATTACTGGAGGAGTTGTGGATAGTCTAGATCCTGTCCCCAGGGATGCTGATTTAATTGGGTTGCTGTGTGGCCTAGCACTGGGACTTTTTAAAACTGCAGCCACAGTAGAGAAGCCTTTTTAAGAGAAAAATCTCATCCCTCATTCTCAATTTTACCTTTCTCTTCATTCCTTTCCCTGTTTCCCCCCTTCTCTATTGGTTCTTTTGCTAATAAAATAATAGAAAGAAGCCATATCAGTTATGGGAAACCCTTGTTAAAATTTTAATGATTTTAGTTGACAAAAGGTAGCCTCAAAAATAAAAACAAACAGGGGGCGGCTGGTTAGTTCAATTGGTTAGAGCTGATTGCTCTTGGCAACAAGGTTGCCGGGTTGGATCCCCACGTGGGCCACTGTGAGCTGCCCCCCTCCACAACTAGATTTAAACAACTATTTGACTTGGAGCTGATGGGTCCTGGAAAAACACTTAAAAATAAATAAAAATTTAAAGAAACAAAAACAAAACAAAAAAACAAAAAGAAAAACAAACATTATTAAATAAAATAGGTTGTTTTCATTTAAAAGTTAAATTCCATTAGTTAGCAACTAAATGGTTCCTTCACCAGTTATTCTACCCGCTAAGACATTTTATTAAGCAAGCACAGAGTGAGAACATTCAATTTTCTTTTTTCTGGAAAAAACATATCAGTTCAGTTACATTTGCCAAAGACCAAGGATTACAAAATCCAGAGGGTGCCAAAAAAATGTATACATTTTAAGGAAAGAAAAGAACTGTATTAATATTGCAATACTCAATATAGACCAATAACAAAGATGAATACAAGTCACGTGTATACATTTTTTTGGCACCCCTGTTATTTCCACCTAATCCTGCTGTGTAAAATAATGAAAACATTTGCATAAAACCCCAAAATTTTTAAGAAAAGCAAACAACTTCTAACCTTGTAAATAAAGTATGTTTCTGGGAAACTCCATCGTGAACTTACTAGAGAATAACTCAATCAGCTAAAACTGGACTGCAAAGGCCAATCACTCATTCACATGGCCCATCACTTGATGGCTGGGTGGAAGCGAGGCAGGGTAGGAGAGCTCTGAGCAACAGTCATATTCAGTGCCAGTTGGACTAGATTTTCCTTCATCAGAATTTGAGGTGCTCTCATTCAAATGCATCATCATCTTCCATCTTAATTCTCAATACCTGTCCTCAGTGCAACCAGAATAGCCCCTTTCCTTGCCCAATTTTTGCAATACCTGCCAAAGCGGTTGACAAAGAGTCCAACGGAAAAGGATCCAATCATACCACCAATGGAGAAGATGGCCACCGACAAGGACCAGAGGGTCGTGAGAAACACTGTAGTGGGGGGGTTTTCTAACTTCTCTTCCATAGTGTAATTGATAAAGTCCTTTATGATCTGCAAATTAAAATGGTTTGTGGGAGGGCAGATTGTTACAGTTGGATGAGAAAAGACAACAAGTATTGGGGATCTTCCCTTCCCTACATTACAATTACTACTTTATAGGTAGAGAACTAAGAAAATGACTAGATGGGGATCGAAGAGACAGATAACATATTGGAGTTAATGTTACTAACTCTGAAAAGAACAATTTTTCATTTGTTCTGAAAACCTCAGTAGGTAGTAGCACTGATATTCAGTGACTACCCCAGCCCTCTCCTGAGAGCACCCCGCTTCTTTGGAACTAACCCCTAAGGGATAATAAAGGAAGTTTATCACCATAGGCTGAGAGGAAGAACAGGTATAGTCCAGGGTACAGGGAACAACTGGGCTTTTTGTTTTGACTAATGATTCAAATATATTTCCCTAATATTATTCTCCCTCTTCAGTCTTAAGCCAAGCTAGAAACCAAGTTTGTCAGAAATTCTTACTTCTTGAAACCCTACTTAAAGGATAATTTCCCAATTCCAAATTCTAATTCTAGTTGCCTGGCACTCACCATCTCAGGGGCATTGATGACTCCAGTGTTGTAGCCAAACTGGAAAGAGCCTATTGCAGCAATGGCGATGGCAAAGACCAGAGGTGCGGTGACCTGGGGGGAATGGGAGGGGAGAAACAGTCCTTAAGACTCTTGATTGATGATTGTCTCTTATTAATTAAGGAGACATATTTGGATAACTTAGCCTATGAGTGGTACAAAAAGAACAAAAAGTTAATGAGATTTAGGTAATGAATGGGGAACACAAAAGAGCAGGTTATCACTGAAGAATTTATCTGGAGGTATATGGACAAGCATGTAGAATAAACTTGGGAAAGTGGACAAGAAAATTTGGGGAGAAAACAGTTAAGAGGAACTGGGTTAGTCAGTTTGGGAGCATTCAAAAAACTGCCCCAGGTAAAATAAAAGCAAAGAGAATTTCACTGAGGAATGAAAGAACTTGGGAGGGCACAGGAAGACAGATTTAGGATTCCTAAGAACAGATGCTTTGGGAAACAGCTAGATCCAGTGCAGTCTCTCCTGTACCCTAGATTCCACAGAAGACCCAGAGCAGTGGTGGTGTGTGTGTGCGTGTGTGTGTGTGTGTGTGTGTCTTCACTACTGAGCTGCTCTTTTTCTCTCTCTCTGGATAGTGTATCTACCCACTGTATCCTGGCCCCATTTGAAATTCTTCCAGTTTCCTTAATGCTGTACTGCTATCCCCCACCCAGCAGGGGGAGAGCACAAGTACTTACAACCCACCAGAGAGGAGACATTTCTTGTGGAGGAGAGTGGGCGGCAGAAATCAACCCAGTCATCTCAGCTTGCCAGGAATAATTCAAGTGGGTTATTATCTTAGATATTCACCTTAAGGTAGGTCAATATTTATGCCTGAGGCCATCCTCTACAGCCCCGACCATTCCTTAAACTCCTCTCTCCGATCAGATAAGAGTGGCAGTCTGAGAATTTCTGTTCCCGGAATTGACCTTGCCTCTGAGGCAACGAGGCGTAAGTCCCCCTGCCAGTTCATAGCTTTCTGTTTAATCCTTTTCCCTTTAGTGAAAACCTCTTTTCCCCTTTATCATTACTATCCTTGAGGGGCTTTTCCTCTTCCTTCCCATTTTTTCTTTTTTTATTTTTTAGTTATTAATTTTTTCCAGTAAATATAGGTTATTTTTATTATACACGTTGGACGTGGTTTGTTAATATTTTGTTCAGGATTTTTGCACCTATATTTATAAATGCTATTGATCTGTAATTTTCCTTCCTTTCCCTTCCCATTTTTTAATCCTTTCTCTTATCTTCCTTTATTTTCAAATAAGTTTACCTTAGTGAAAATGCCTTTCTTCCTTATTATAAATACTGCATACATAACACAATATTACTAAATTGTGCATTCACAATCATAACAATAGGAAGAACAACTGGATTCACTCTCTTTAGTATCCAGAGAATTCTATAGGTCATAGAACAGACCACTGGACACTGACCCATGCCCCCACACATCTCAAGTCTTTTCAAGGTCCAATGTTTCCATAGAAATCCTCCTATCGCCCCTGAACCCACACTTGTAATCAGCACGACTGAGCAGTCCCTGATGCTCGGTACACTCGACCGGCTCATCCTCGGTAGTAATTATGTAAAATAAACCCTAGAAACAAACACAACTTCTCCAGGTGACTTTCCCTAGGTCAGGAAGGTGATGGTACAGATAAATTCTTTATAGAAATATGACATGCAAAGAGAACTGGTGAAACTGTAGTATTGCAGGCTGGAGAAGAAATGAAAAGGCCTTAAGAATGGCTAGGTGATGACTTAGAATAAAATAGAACACAGAGATCACCATTACTGTTTGCCTTTCCAAGTGTACCCCAAACAAGCAAAAATAACTGGTAATTGTGTCATTCTTACCTTCTGTGTCCCCATGGCCCTAATTTAATTTTCCAATCTTCAAGAAAGATGTAGGAGTGTGATTCCAGGGACACCTCTTCCAGCCAACAAACCTTCAAAATGTCCTTCTCTGGCAGCAAGTTTTTCTTCAGATTCTGAGTAATGCTCTACATCTCACGCTCACTCTCACCGTTAAAGAGCACGCCAGGCACCCATTTATAATATTTGCAAAGGGTGGAGCCTAGAAGGCAGACGAGCCCCCCCCCAGCCCCTCCCCATACCCGCCCCCAAATAATCTTGTGACCTTTCGGAATTTTGTAACATCTAATTCAGCCCCCACCCTAGGCAACAACTCCCTCGGTGCCCTCAGTTAAAACCACATCCTGCACCCTCCCCACTACGTTTTTTTAAGCTCGTTGGCTTCCCTCTTCTAATAGCAGATACAGCCTCTTAGTTTCACAGACAAAATGTTACCAGAAAAGCCTGGAGGGAGGGCAAATACAGTTTAGTTTTTGCTCTAGCTTCTGCTCAGAATGGAATCAATCTATAAAGACATGAGAATAAATGCTATCTGTGTAAGGCAAAGTCGAGTGAGTGCTACTATCTGAGAGTTAAGGTTGTTTGAAGGAGTATAAGCAGAAAATTAATGATCCTATGAATTTATCAGCTGCTTTTGGATTATCACCTGAGTCTACAATCTTGAAGGGGAGGAAAGGATAGTGTGGGAGAAGAAAAGGGAAGGAAGAACTGGGCCAATTTTTGGCTCTACTTGTCCTCGATTAGCATAATCATTCCAGGTAGGAAACCTGAATATCCAGAAGCCAGACCAACTCCCCTAAGATGCAGGAAGGAGAGAATCGATTGCCTATGGGATATAATCCAAACTCCTTAATATGCCATTCACCATGCCACCCTTTCTGAATTCTACCCATTCTGCAAGTTTTGCCTCTAGTCTCAGATTTACAGCATTTAGAGATGGAACAATTATCAAATTCCGTTAAACAGGTATTTGCTGAGCACATACGAGTACTATGTATCAGGTACTCTCCAAGAACCTGAGAATTCATCAGTATATAGGACAAAAAAGTCTTGGCCCTTAAGTAATTTGTAGCTTTTCTTCTTCCACTTAAAAAAAAAAGCGGGGGGTGGGGTGGAGATGTTAAACAAAGCCAAATGATTCCTACACAACCAAAGAGAGTTATCAGTATCATATTAATTATGGACTGTGAATTTCTTGAAAAAAAGTGTGAGATAAATATCTGATTACTAAGCTATACAAGAAAACTGAGCAGATGAGTAGAAACAAAAACAGATTAAAAAAACGTGAAGAGAAGATGAAGGATAACAAAAGGAGAGAAGAAGAGGCACCAGTGTGAAAGTAAACAGAGCAAAACAAACTACTTGTGGTTAAAGAGCTGAGCAAGTGAGAGATAGCATCATGGATTCCTAATGCCCATTAATTTGTAGCCCAGCAACCCCTTCAGTATGTGGGGAGACGGTGTGGGTTGAGAGAAGCCCTGTGAATGGACATAATTTTTCTAGGTAAACTGGAGGAAGTGCATATTTCTTTGGGGGTTTTGTTGAAGGCCTAGAATTCAAACTAAAACTACTGGACGTGAAATAAACCAGATTATGCTGTCTCCTTTCCTTAAATGAGGATATTTTCTAAATCTGATTGTTAGCTGAGAGAACTGAAGACAGGTGAAACGTGAGGTCCAAGAAAATCTTCCCAGAGGGCACACCTCCCCTCCCCCATCTCACCCTGTCTTCCAGGAAACACGAATCTAGAGGCCCCTTTAGTTACCACAGCAACTGAATTTAGCAGCCAAAGGACAAAATATATCCAGTGTGGCAGCGCTGTCCAATAGAAATATAATTCGAACCACTTATGTAATATTGAAATTTTCTAGTAGCCACATTAAAAATATTAAAAGAAACAAGAGAAATTAATTTTAGTAATTATTTTATTTGACCTAATATATCCGAAATAATATCATTTCAGCATGTAATCAATGTGAAAATAAGTTAGTTTACTTATTTTTCCTACCAAGTCTTCGAAATCCAGTATATATTTTACATTTACAACACATCTCCATTTTAAACTCTTAAGTTTTCTACAGTTAAATATATTCTACCAAAAGTTGTGTTTAATGGGAAAATATTTTAAAGCGCTCCAATTTTAAAATAACTAAAATTAGCAATTCAGTTCCTCAGTCGCACTGTCCACGTGCAAGTACTCCACAGCCCATGAGGCTCATGGCTGAAGCTTACAGCTTACAGTAACATGACCCTGAAGCCCCTTTCCTCTAGTCTTTCCTCCATTCTTTTTTATCTTCGGTTTTATTTAGTATTTATCTCACAATGCCACTCTAGGCTCTAAATCACTTTGTTTTTTCTTTCTCCTCCTCCCTAACCTTAGAATAATTATTCATGTTTTGCAAGAGCAAATGGCACCAGTGAAAGTAAAATGTAGGTCTGTCCTTTCCCTTTCATTTACTCAGAGCAGGCTCCAATGTAATTCAGAACGCAGTGTTTGTCTTAGTATTTATTTGCCCAATAGTAATTGAAAGAATAAACAAAATAATTGTGAAGAGTCAGGATTATACCTGCCCCAAAATAATTTGTGTAAAACCGCTATGGACAAAGATAACACTGAGGGTCAAGTTTTAGATGTTTGAGATCTATAGAATATTTTCTTCTCAATAAAAAGAAGGGAGTTCAAATATATTGTGATGGAAGGAGAACATTGTGGTGAACACACAATGGGATTTATAGATGATGTAATACAGAATTGTACACCTGAAATCTATGTAATTTTACTAACAATTGTCACCCCAATAAATTAAAAAAAAAAGAAGAAGAAGGGAGTGTGAAAGAGAGAGAGATCTGAAACCTGTTTTCTCTAGCTAAACTCAGTCTGAGTAAATTACCTTTAGGCATTTAGCCTAGGCATTTTTGAGAGAGAGAGAGAGAGAGAGAGAAAGAGAGAGAGAGAGAGAATTCTACTTTCATCAATATATATATTTGAAAAGTTACAACTGCAATTCAACTGAAATCTCAAGAATCTAAAAGTGTGCTAAACATATTGAGACACAGGCTTCTTAAACAAGTGGGATCTACCTAATCTTCTTACGCTCAGAAACCAGTTCAGTACAGAGTTCAGTACAGATAGGTCCAAGTTAGGCAATCCTCACCCTGGCCAATAGATAATAGTTGCTCAGTATAACTGATGATGTATTTGGGGGAGATTGGTTGGTTGATTGGGGTTTTTGGTGCACCTTGGGAGTAGGTCCCACTAGATTCCAAGCTCTGGTTCAGTCAGGAGATCATAGCTTTGTTGATCAATCTAGAGGGAATATGTTAGATAGGCCAGCAAGGTAAATGTCCTAAAAGTTGTATCCTGTGTCATTAGATTCCTGTGAGATGTTCTTCCATTTTTACTGAAAACAAAAGAGGAGGCGATGTAGTGGATAAATTTCTAAATGGAATAAGTTGGGGAGGAATGTTATGAATTCCTACCTAATGTAGGGTTCAGTAGAATGAAGACAGTGAATGGAATAATGGTCTGAAATGCCTTTGATCCAATTGTAGATATCTGCAGACATAAATCTCAATCCTAGTGTCATGTTACTCTGTGGAAGAATGTCTGCTAGTGTGATAACCAAGCAGAAAAACAAACAAATCCCAAATCCTAAAATCAGGGAGTAACACAAGGCTTTAACCACTTCAAGGTAAAGACAGGGAAAACCACCTTTTTCACAGAACAATGTAAGTGGCATTTCAAGGCACCCCAAAAAGCTACCGTGTTTCCCCAAAAATAAGACCTAGCTGGACCATCAGCTCTAATGCGTCTTTTGGAGCAAAAATTAATATAAGACCCGGTTATATTATATTATATTATATCCAGTATTACATTATATTAAAATAAGACCGGTTTTTATATTAATTTTTGCTCCAAAAGATGCATTAGAGCTGATGGTCCGGCTAGGTCTTATTTTCGGGGAAACACGGTAGTGACTGCTCTAAAGTCCACCAAGGTTAATTCTATTCATCGCCTGTATTTGTAATATTCCACATAAAGAACAACTTTTGTTACAGTATTTTTAATCTTCCTTTGTTAGTTTAGGTGTAGGCAGAGTTCATTTTGTATCTGAAAACACTGTAGAA
This sequence comes from Rhinolophus ferrumequinum, assembly GCF_004115265.2. NCBI lineage: Eukaryota > Metazoa > Chordata > Mammalia > Chiroptera > Rhinolophidae > Rhinolophus > Rhinolophus ferrumequinum. Next base: position 24,741,413 of record NC_046293.1, on the reverse strand, counting down.
AATACACCCCCAGGATGAAGAAAGAAAAAAAATTGACGGGGCCGGCCTGGTGGCTCAGGTGGTTAGAGCTCCATGCTCCTAACTCCGAAGGCTGCCAGTTCCATTCCCACATGGGCCAGTAGGCTCTCAACCACAAGGCTGCTGGTTCAACTCCCGCAAGGGATGGTGGGCTGTGCCCCCTGCAACTAGAAACGGCAACTGGACCTGGAGCTGAGCTGTGCCCTCCACAACTAAGACTGAAAGGACAATAACTTGACTTGGAAAAAAGTTCTGGAAGTACACACTATTCCCCAATAAAGTCCTGTTCCCCTTCCCCAATAAAATCTTTAAAAAAAAAAAAAAATTGAGAAATGTTGATTTTCCTGTCTAAACTGGGTTGCAACTATTTATCACCAAAGGGTCTTCCCTTCACCAATTTCTTTCAAAAATTAATCCATCACACACCAGTGCTAAATGAATTATCCTAAATCAAAATTTTAATCATATCAATCTCCTATGTGAATATCTTCAATGGTTATTGAAAAGAGTCTAGATTAGTCCTGCCCAACAGAAATACAATGTGAGCCACACATGAAATTTAAAATTTTCCAGTAGCCACATTAAAAAATAATAAAAACAAGAAAGTTGTTTATTTTAATATATTTTATTTAATCTAATATACCCCAAATATTCTCATTTCAACATATAATTAATACAAAAAATTATTAATGAGATATTTTTCTCTCCTTTTGGTACTACCGTGTTTCCCCGAAAATAAGACCTAGATGGACAATTAACTCTAATGTGTCTTTTGGAGCAAAAATTAATATAAGACCTGATATTATGTTATATTATATTTATATTTTATTATAAAAACCAGGTCTTATATTATAGTAAAATACAACCGGGTCTTATATTAATTTTTGCTCCAAAAGACGCATTAGAGTTAATTGTCTGCCTAGGTCTTATTTTTGGGGAAACATGGTAGACCTTCAAAATCCAATCTGTATTTTACACTTAACAGCATACTAAATTTTCAACAATCAAAATGAAATGTAGTCTTATTAAAACAATAAAGTTCTGTTTAACAAAAACATTTTACACTGCCTCAAAATTTTTTTACACTGCTTCACTTTTAAAATACAAACTCAAATAAATTAAAATGGGATGAAATTAACAGATTCCTAGCTACATTTCCAGTGCTCAATAGCCACATGTGGCAAGTGATTACCGTATTAGATGGTGCAGATCTTGACTCCTTAGCATGATATCAACTAGTTATTTCAATCTTACCTGGAACATGGACTAAACACCCAAGAAGTATATCTTCCCTTTTCCCAAGCTAAACTGAACTATTTGTCAGTTTTCAAACAGGCCACATTTCCTGCCTTACAGTTTTTACTTTGTTATTGTCCCAGTCTTACAAATTTCTGTCATCCCTACTTCAAGGGTCATTCCCATCCTTCAAGGGTCAATTAAAATGCAAAATCCTCCTCACCAAAGAAAATATATTTGAAGACCATACATGACTTATGATACGCCATTCTGTCTTGAATTTTAAATATCTAAATTGGAACTCCATGGAAGGTCCATTTGGTTTGGTTGATTTTGTCTGGGCCGGAATAGAATAGGGTCCCATACATGTTAGCTGAATGATTATAGCAAGGTTTCAGGATACAAAGTTAATATAAAAAAGTCAGTTTTTTAATATTTTATATACCAGCAATAAAAAATGGAATTTGAAATTAAAAACACAATGCCATTTATATTAGCTTTCAAAAAAAGTAAATATTTAGATATAAATCTAATAAATATGTATAAGATCTACATAAGGAAAACTACAACACTGATGAATGAAATCATAGAAGAGCTAAATAATTGGAAAGGTAGTCCATGTTCATGGGTAGAAAGACTCAATATTGTCAAGATGTCAGGTCTTTCCAACTTGATCTATAGATTCATGCAATCCCAACCAATATCCCAGGAAGTTATTTTTGTGGATATCAAAAAACTGATCTTAAAGTTTATACGAAGAGGCAAAAGACCTGAAATAGCCAGCAGAATGAAGAGGAACAAAGTTGACCCACAGAAAGACCCACAGAAAGACCCACATGAATATACTCAACTGTTTATTTTTGACAAAGGAACAAAGGCAATGCAATGGAGCAGATAGTTTTTTCAACAAATGGTGCTGGAGCAACAGGACATTCAAACAAACAAACAAACAATAAATAAAATAATCTAGACACAGACCTTACTCCCTTCACAAAAATTAACTGAAAATGGGACATATGTCTAAATGTAAAACACAAAGCCATAAAACTCCTAGAAAATAACAGGAGGAAACCTAGATGACCTTGGGTAAGGAGATGATTTTTTAGATACAACAACAAAGGCACAATCCAGGAAAGCAATAATTGATAAGTTGGATTTAATTTAAATAATTCTGCTCTACAAAAGACACTGTCAAGAGAATAAGAAGATAAACCACAGCCTGGGAGAAAATATTTGCAAATATTCCCAACTAGAAGAATGTTATGCAAAATATAAAAAGAACTCTTAAAATTCAACAATAAGAAAACAAACTTGATTAAAAAATAGGGCAAAAAAAAAAAAAAGAGCAAAAACCTTAATAAACACCTCTCCAAAGAAGATACACACATAGCAAATAAGCATATGAAAAGATGGTCCACATCACATGTTCATAAGAGAAATGCAAATTAAAACAACACTGAGATACCATATCTATTAGAATGGCCAAAATCTGGAACACTGACAACACCAAATGCTGGTGAAGATGTGGTGCAACAGGAAGGCTACAGAGTACAGCTACTTTGGAAGACAGTTTGGTGGATTCTTACAAAACTAAACATACTCTTACTACATGATCCAGCAATCACTCTCCTTGGTATTTACCCAAAGGAGTTGAAAACTTACATTCACACAAAAATGTGCACACACATGTTTGTAGCAGCTTTATTCATAATTGCCCAAACTGAGAAGCAATCAAAATATCCTTTAATAGGTGAATGCATAAATAAAGAGTGGTACACCCACACAATGGAATACTATTCAGCACTAAAAAGAAATAAGCTATCAAACCATGAAAAGACATGGAGTTTCCTTAAATACATATTAGTAAGTAAAGGAATCCAATCTGAAAAGGATACATGCTGTGTGGTTCCAACTACACAACATTCTGTTAAAGGCAAAACTATGGAAACAGTAATAAGAACACTGATTGCCAGGGATTTGGGTAGGCATGGAAGGAGGGATGAATAGGCAGAGCACAGAGGATTTTTAGGGCAGTGAAACTATTCTATATGACGCTGTAATGATGATACATGTCATTACACATTTGTCCAAATCCACAGAATGTACGAGACCAAGAGTGAACCCTAATGTAAAGTCTATGGACTTTGGGTGATTATGATGTGTCAATGTAGGTTCATCAATTATAAGTGTACCACTCTGTGAGAGATGTTTATAATGGGGGAGGTTATGTACAGGGGCAGCAGGTATATAGGAAATCTCCGTACCTTCTTCTTAATTTTTCTGTAAAGTTAAAGCTCTAAAAAAAAAAAAGAAGTCTAAAAAAAAGACCAATTCCTTATATAAGCAATCTTCTCTAATCTTCAAAGCAGAGGCTGTGCTCATTTCATTTCTGTGTCTTTTCCTCTATCATTTCCATCACCCTCTCAATACTTGACACAGTACATTATTTAAAGCAGATACCTGGTAAGTATTTTAGGGGAATTAAATAATTTCATTATGGAGGCAGACAGTTCTGTATGGGAGAGAACATATTGATTGGACATAAACTCTTCACTCTTATTGGTAAACCAGAACGGCAGTTAAAAATTTATAATCTGTTGCATCAATTTCACTAGCCTAATCAATCAGTCAACTAAGCTTGCTTCTTGTCCCCTCTTTAATGAAATCCAACTATTGTCTATTGATAAGAATATTCTATGGAAAGAACAGTGAACTTTGCTGTTTAATACTATACCCCTAAATCTCTTTGAATACATGCCATTATTTAGTACTTATATCCTTAGAAACTTAATTTCATGCTCTTAAGTCTGCCAATTCCGAGTCATTTCTTTTTATATAACGTACTGTTTAATACCTGGCAGAAATTAAATTGGTTCTGCCAGGCCATAGCATCATTTATATTATACTTATTGTTAAAATCAATAATAATGTCAGAATATGCTCCAAATAATATCTCCAAAGATAAATAGGTCATTACAGCTGATAAAGGAAGACCTGAAGAAAAAGGAAGAACCAGGTTACTAAGGGAAGTGAATGTCACAATACAAACTAAAAAACCACTACCGTATACAACAGCTGCCGGCAATTCAGCACCAAACTTTCCTCAATTTCCATATGCCAAACTATTTCTGAGAAGCAGCACAGAGGAAAATCTCGGCTTATTTTTAAAGACTGTCTCCAGTGTTTTCTTAACTGGTTTTCTTCTAGGATGAGAGAAAGAAGATACAGTCTCCTTGCAGAGCATCTCAATGCTTCCCAGATATGATCATCCACCACTATTGCAGAAGCTCTTTCTCTGACACCTCCTCTTACTGATCACAGTTGCCTCGGGTGTGGCACAAATATCCTTCTCACTCACTATATACCCTTTCTAACATCCAGCAGAAACTGGGCATTATTATGTTTTCTATTTTCTCTTATCATCAACACTAAGAAGAATAGGTAGGAGAGGGAATATTTTGTGTAATTGACTAAGCAGAGGATTGGAAGTCAAAAGAGCAAAATCTCAGCCCCAGCTCTGGAACATGAACCAGAGTTTAGACATCTGAATAGGTCATTTAACTTCTCTATCTCTCAATTTCAGTATTTAAATTGGAGGCCATAATACTCAGCCCATAGAATTATTAGAAGAATTAAATAAGATAAGGCAAGTGAAAAAAAACACCTAATAAGCTTTAAGGCCCTAGCAAATATTCATTCATTCAGTCAGTCAGTCATTTATGCATTTTTCATCAACAGTTTATTGAATACCTGTTTATTGATTGTACCTGTATGCTAGGTTTATTGTACGTGTATGCTAGGTACAATCAATCCTAAATGCAAGCAATACAAATGTCACTAAGACAAAGTCCCCGTCCGCATAGAGCTTACATGCTAATATGGGAGACTTATGTGTTGGTTAATTTTATGTGTCAACTTGGCTGGACAACCACGGTGACTAGATATTTAGTCAAATATTACTTTGTATGTTTCTGTGGGGGTATTTTCAGATGAGATTTACATTAAATCAGTAGACTTTGAATAAAGCAGATTGCCCTCCATAATGTGGGTCGGTCTCATCCAATCGGTTGAGGGTCTGACTAGAAAAAAGGACTGACACCACCCCCAAAGCAAGAGGGAATTCTGCCAGCATACTATCTTCAAATTTCAATGGCAATATCAGTTCTTCCTGGGTATCTAACCTTTGTTCTTGAACTGCAGCATTGGCTCTTCCTGAGTCTCTAGTCTGCCAGCGCACTCTGCAGATTTTGGACTTGCCAACCTCTATAATTATGTGAGCAAATCCCTTAAAACAAATCCCTTCTCTCTCTCTCTCTCTCTCTCTCTCTCTCTCTCTCTCTCTCTCTCTCTCTCTCTCTCACACACACACACACACACACACACACACACACACATCCTAATTGGTTCTGTTTCTCTGGAGAACTCTGACTAATACTGATTTTGGTACCAAAAAATGGAGTTCTGCTCTAACAAATACCTAAAAATGTGAAAGTGGCTTTGGAACCAAGTAATGGGTAGAGGCTGGAAGAGTTTTGAAGTACATCTGATGATAGTCAGATGAGAGTTTGGACTTGGAATTGATATTGGAATGGGGTAAGATTTTGGGGATTGTTGAGATGGAGTTGAATGTATTTTGCATGAGAGAAGGAAATGAACTTTGGCGGGGGGCAGAGGGTGGGGTGTTATCCAGCAAATTGTGTCCTAAAATTCATATGCTGAAGCCTTTACCCCCAGTACCTTAGAATGTAACTGTATTTGGAAACAAGGCCTTTAAAAAAGTTATTAAGTTTAAATGAGGTCATAAGAATGGGGCTCTAATCCAATATGACTGGTGTCCTTATAAGTAGAGAAAGAGATACCAGGGATGTGCAGAGAAAAAGCCATGTGAGTACACAGCAAGAAGGTAGCCATCTGCAAGGAGAGAGGTCTCAGGAGAAACCAACCCTGCTGGCACCCTGATCTTCAACTTCCAGCCTCCAGAACTGTGAGAAAATAAATTTCTGTTATTTAAGCCACCCAGTTGGTGGTACTTTGTTGTGGCAGCCCTAGCAGACTAATACACCAGACAATAAACAAGCAAATAAATACATAATGTCAAGTAACAATAAGGGAGCACTTTGAAGAATAATATAGTAAAAACTGGGGATGGGGGATTATTTAAGAATTGGAGAAGGAGGATTATTTAAGATAAGGTAGGTAGGGTTAATCTCACTAGAGATGACATTTGAACAGAAACCTGAATGACAAGAGGGAGCAAGCTTTGGGAGCATTTGTGAGAACAGCATTTCAAAGAGAAGGTATTTCAAATACAGACACCAAGAGAAGGATGTGTGCTTGGCATGGTGCCGAAAGGCTGACATTTGCAAGAGTAGAGTGAACCAGGGGCAGAGAGGTAGGAGAAATGATGTTGGGAGTCTGATCATGCAGGGCATTGTAAATAATGATGAGGATCCTGGATTATATTTTAAATGTGAGAGGAAGCCCGGAAGCTACAAAGCCACTTTAGTTTTTGTTTTTTTTTTTAAAGATTTTATTGGGGCAGGGGAACAGGACTTTATTGGGGAACAGTGTGTACTTCCAAGACTTTTTTCCAAGTCAAGTTATTGTCCTTTCAGTCTTAGCTGTGGAGGGTGCCATTCAGCTTCAACTTGTTGTCCTTTCAGTCTTAGTTGTGGAGGGCGCAGCTCAGCTCCAGGTCCAGTTGCCGTTGCTAGTTGCAGGGGGCGCAGCCCACCATCCCTTGCGGGAGTTGAGGAATTGAACTGGCAACCTTGTGGTTGAGAGCCCACGCTCCAACCAACTGAGCCATCTGGGAGCTCAGTGGCAGCTCAGCTCAAGGTGCCAATCTTAGTTGCAGGGGCGCGGAGCCCACCATCCCTTGGAAGGATTCGAGGAGTTGTGGTTGAGAGCCTACTGGCCCATGTGGGAATCGAACTGGCAGCCTTCGGAGTTAGGAGCATGGAGCTCTAACCGCCTGAGCCACCGGGCCAGTCCCGCCACTTTAGTTTTTGGGCAAAGGAGTGACATTAGTTGATTTGTGTTTTGTTTTAGTATATGTACTGCCCAAGCGAGCATGATTTGTGTTTTTTTAAAAGTCCTTGTTGAGTGGAGAAGATGTTGAATGGAGGAGAGCTAGAGTGGAAACATATAGACCAATTCGGAAGCTACTGGTCCAAGTGAGAAATGATGAGAGCTTGAACAAGAGTAAGAGTAATGGAAGCAGCAAGTTGTTGAATTTAAAATATATTTTCAAGGGGCAGCCTCTTTGTTCAGTTGGTTAGAGCGTGGTGCTCTTAACAATAAGGTTGCCAGTTCGATCCCCACATGGGCCACTGTGAGCTGTGCCCTCCATAACTAGGTGGGAACAACGACTTGACTTGGAGTTGATGGGTCCTGGAAAAACACACTTAAAATAAATAAAAGTTAAAAAAAAAAAAAGATAGAACCAACAGGACTAATGGAAAATCTAGATGCTGGAGGTGAGAGAGAAAAAAAAGAAGTCAAGAATAATCCTAAGGGTTCTGGCCTGAGCAACTGAAGAACTGGAATAATTGCCATTCACTTCAATCAGAAAAGCAGAAAGACTAGCAGGTTTGACAGGTTAAATCCTGAGTTTTGCTTTAGCCATGTTAAGTTTGAGGTATTGTTAAGATATGCACTAATAAGAGGACAATCTTCTATTTCATCCCTAGATTCTGGCAATAAAAAGGTACAAAAGAACCAAAAAAAATACAAAAGATATGGTTTTTGCCTTTAATGTCTCATGAAAGAAGAAGGAGACATATAAATCAGTGTGTGTGTGTGTGTGGGGGGGGTTGTTTAATTAACAGACTTTATTTTGGGGAGAGCTGTTTTAACTTTACAGAAAATTTGAGCGAAAGTACATAGAATTCCCACATACCCCCTCAATTTCCCTGTTATTAATATCTTGCATTAGTGTAGTACATTTGTGAGACAACTGATGAACCTACACTGACACATCATAGTCACCCAAACTCCATTTTATGGGTTTTGGACAAATGTATAATAAGTATCCATCATTATAGTATCATACAGAATAGTTTCACTGCCCTAAAAACCTTCTGTTGTCTGCCTATTCATCCCTCTTCCCTGGCACCCAGTCCCCACTCCCTGGCAAACAGTATTTTTTCTGTTTCCATTGTTTCATCTTTTGCAGAATGTCATGTAATTAGACTTATACAGTATGTATCCTTTTCAGATTGGATTCTTTCACTTAGTAATATACATTTAAAGGTCTTCCATGGCTTTTCATGGCTTGATAGCTCATTTCTTTTTAGTGCTGAATAATATTCCGTTGTCTGGATGTATCACAGTTTATCTATTCACCTACTGAAGGACATCATGGTTGCTTCTAAGTTTGGGTAATTATAAATAATGCTGCCATAAACATATGTGTGTGGACATAGGTTTTCAACTCATTTGGGTAAATACCAAGGAGTGTGAATGCTGGGTCACAAACAAGTATTTTAAAGTTCTTTTCTTTTCTTTTTTTTTAATTGGGGAAGGTGAACAGGACTTTATTGGGGAACAGTGTGTACTTCCAGGACTTTTTCCAAGTCAAGTTGTTGTCCTTTCAATCTTAGTTGTAGAGGGCACCATTCAGCTCCAGATCCAGTTGCCATTATTAGTTGCAGGGGGTGCAGCCCACCATCCCTTGTGGGAGTCGAGGAGTCGAACCAGCAACCTTGTGGTTGAGAGTCCACTGGCCCATGTGGTAATCAAACCGGCAGCCTTGGGCGTTAGGAGCATGGAGCTCCAACCACCGGAGCCACTGGGCCGGCCCACAAACAAGTATTTTAAATGTCAACTTCTATACAGTGCCAATAGGGAACAGAGACCATTGCTTGCAGGAAGCAACTGTCTTCCTGAGTTCCTTAAATTTACTCTAAAACTGTAGATGTCCTTTGTTCTATGTGTGGCTATTAGTTGGACATTATCACCAGGATACCCCCTTCCTGGCTCATTTCCAGGAAGACAGCTACTGAATACTGATAACTGAAGTGTTCATGCTAACTCACTTCCACTCTTTCAAAAAAACCATAAGCAAGTGTCAATCTGTAGATGAGGTAATGAGCAAAGCCACTTTTCAATACAATGTTTCACAATTAAAGGTCTATGTTCTCTTAGCAAGGCTCTTCCCTAACTTTGGTGACCCTCCACCCCGCAGAGACAAATTAAAAAAGAACTCATCAAGTTCTCTAGGGAAAAAAAAGGCTATTGAAGTTCTTGGTGGTGTTTTATCAATGTGGGGTTCTAAGATGGACTAGGCAGATACACAACCCCCTTGAAAGTGATGCAAAAAAGTATACTTTTTTCAGTATACTTTTCTGAGGGGGAGGAGGACCATAAGCTCTTATCACAGTCCCAAAAATGAGTACAAAACCCAGAAAACAGCCAAAGCAGTTGCCAAACATTGAGTGCAATAGAAAGGGGGAAGAGAAGAATCTGACCTCTCCCGAGTCATCAAAGAGGAAATGTGGTGTGGAAACTATAGGTATTGTCTGCTTTCATATTGGTTCTTCTACTCTTAGAGATGATCAGGGCTGCAGGTGGAATCACAAAAAGCACGCTTTTTCCAAGCCAGAGGCTCTAATTCCCTTCTAGTAGGGGAGAAGAGAAGAGAAAGCAGTCCTCTCTGAGTGCAGGAACAGTGCCACGTATTATTGGGGTGCTTTAACAAGAAGTACAACCGATCCTCAGAACAGGGCATAGTTTGAGGAGACTAAACATCTTCACCCTTCCTCGTCCAAGTGGTCACTGTAACACGTTAGCATTTGCCTCTAGTAACTAGAAGAGGAAGAGATGTGAAGCAGTGGAGGCAAAGCTCTCATGAGCTAAACTAAGAATTGTGTCTTCTCATCAAAACTGTCCATACTACATGCATTCAACAAATTTTATCATACGCCTAATTTCATGCTACACAATGTTGTAGCCACTGTATTTGTAATAATTTTATATCTCAAATATATACTTCGTTTACAAGTGCCCCGTAATCTTTCTGTGTAGTGAAAAAAAAATGTCTTCCCTAATTCACACAACTTTCTCACAAATAACGGAGACCATTCATTGTCTTTCTTGTTTTCAGCCTCAAAATGAATCAGGCAGTCACAGAAATATTCGGATGAGGCGGGCCCAGAAACCAAAGTATCTCTTTTAGTCTGCGCCGACCCTGTAGGTTAACCCCGCCTGGTTTTTTCAGGGGCTGCGTAGGCTAGTGCATACGTGCATTGTAGACCGTCAGCCAAATCTCCAAAGCGACCAGTTCCATCACTTACAGCTGACCAAAGACTCCGTCCCTTCTTTATTCTGGTGCTTCTCCACCCCTCCCTACGGAATTTATTTTCATGCTGATGATACCCAGGGATGCAGGCAATATCTTTTCCTCCCTCATTCTCCTATTTTTTCCTCATCTTCTTTGGTTCTTGGTCCCTTTTCACATGAATCTCATAATGTGATGGGTGTATAAAACCCTGAGTGCCTCTTGCATGGTTTTATGCAAACTTATCAATGAATATGTACCTATTTCAAAAATGTGTCTAATAATGTTGACTTTAATGGCCTGACCCTATAATTCTATAAGTGTTTAAGTGTTCAAATGTGAAGTTACTTTGATTACAATCGCAATCTAAATTCTTAAAATATTAGGTTCCAGATGGACTTTTAAATCAAATTTAATTCCAATTACATGTAAATAGCTGCTTTAAGCTAACTGGAAATAAACAAGTTTATACATGTTTTTAGAAAACTAAGAGGAAAGAGACAATCCATTAAATCTCATACCCTTGAGAAGTGGCCCTTTAAGAGCTTTGGGCCTTAGTTTTAAGAGGAAGCAGAGTTTGACACCCTGAAATATGCCTTTGGGATATTGATTATTTTAAGCTGGTTATTTTTAAGAAACAAAAGACTCAGGAAAAACCTTTGACCTTTCCCCTTACTGCCTAAAAGAATTTAGATAGAGGACCTGCACCAGAAATAGATAACTATCATCATAGATAACTAGTTTAATATGAGCTAGTGCTTGGGAGGAACCTAGCAAGGCCTGTTTGATCAAAGTCCTCTCTGTGCCGCATTGTTAAAGATGGCTCAGCAAACATTTATTTACCAAACATTTGCTTTTCTATCTCCATGTCAATTGCCTTCCTTCCCTTTGAAGTCCCTGTACCGCCCCTTCTCCTTAGCTCAAGATGGCCTAAAAACCTTAATTGCTCCATCTGTCCTAGGCCCCATATTCTTATGGAACCTCCACAGGCACATAATATGTTTATTTTTTCCTGTTATTTTGTCTCATGTCAATTCGATTATTAGACCAGCCAGAAGAATTTAGAGGAGTAGAAGGAAAATTGTTTTTCATCCCCACAGCTCTGGCCTGCTCCCTCTCCCTCTCAATACTGTTAATAAGTAGCAACAAAGCAACATACTGACAGCAAAAGTGAGGAAGAAAGATAAAACGCCTAAGAAATCCACTGTGGGATATAGGTCTGGGTTAACTCATTTTTTTCATTTGTATAGGCCTTCCATGTTGCCAGCCCTCGTTTTAGATACTGAAGATACTGTGGTGAAGGTGGTAGGAGAACTCCATTCTCTGCTTGCATGGGGCATAAATTCAAGTGGAGTGGGGTTACATACACATTTTTACTTTTTACGCCTATTTTTAAAAATTATTTTAGAGGCGGCCTGTTAGCTCAGTTGGTTAGAGCGCAGTGCTCTTAACAACAAGGTTGCCAATTCGATCCCCACATGGGTCACTGTGAGCTGCACCCTCCACAACTAGATTGAAATAACTATGTGACTTGGAGCTGATGGATCCTGGAAAAACACACTTAAATAAATAAAAGTTAAAAAAATTATTTTAAATTAAGTGTAGCTAAAAGCACAGATCCTGGAGCCAGACATCTTTGGTTTGAATCCTAGCACTACCAATTACATTGTGTGATCTTGGAAAGTTATTTAGCCTCACTGTGTTTCTATTTCCTCATCTGTAAAATAAAGGTAATGATAGAGTCTACTTCATAAGACTTGTTATGAGGAGTAAATTAAATCAGTTAGTATTTGTAAAGTACTTAGAATAATGCCCAATATTACCTCTGCTTTTCAACATTGTATTGGAAGTCCTAGCCAGAGCAGTCAGGCAAGAGAAAAAAATAAAAGGCATCCAAATTGGGAATGAAGAAGTTAAATTGTCACTTTTTGCAGATGACATGGTGCTATATATAGAAAACCCTAAAGACTCCACCAAAAAGCTATTGGAAACAATAAATTAATACAGTAAAGTTGCCGGCTACAAATTCAATGTACAAAAGTCAATTGCATTCCTATATACTAACCATGAAATCTCAGAAAAAGATATAAATAAATAAAAACACAATTCCTTTTGCAATTGCAACAAAAAGAATAAAATACCTAGGAATAAACTTAACCAAGGACGTGAAAGACTTATATACTGAAAACTATGAGACATTTTTAAAAGAAATTGAAAAAGACATAAAAAATTGGAAAGACATTCCATGTTCATGGATTGGAAGAATCAACATAGTTAAAATGGCCATATTACCCAAAGCAATATACATTTTTAAGGCAATTCCTATCAAAATCCCAATGGCATTTTTTACAGAAATAGAACAAAAAAACATCGGATTTGTATGGAACAAAAGACCTTGAATAGACAAATCAATCCTAAGAAAAATGGACAATGCTGGAGGTATCACACTCTCTGACTTGAGCTTGTACTACAGGGCATCAATAATCAAAACAGTATGGTACTGGCAGAAAAACAGACACACAGACCAATGTAATAGAACTGAGAAGCCAGAAATAAACCCACATAAATATGAACAGATAATTTTTTACAAAGAAGCCAAAAACATACAATGGAGAGATAGCCTCTTCGATAAATGGTGCTGGGAAAATTGGAAAGCCACGTGCAAAAGAATGAAACTAGACAGCTATCCGTCACCATGTACCAAAATTAACTCAAAATGGATCAAAGACCTAAATATAAGAACTGAAACAACAAATTCCATAGAAGAAAGCATAGGTAATAAACTTATGGACCTTGGGTTCAAAGAGCATTTTATGAATTTAATCTCAAAGGCAAAGGAAGTAAAAGCTAAAATAAATGAATGGGACTGTATCAAACTAAAAAGCTTCTGCACTACAAAAGAAACCATCAACAAAATAAAATAAAGAGGCAACCAATCTAATGGGAGAAGATTTTTTGCAAACAACACCTCGGATAAGGGGCTCGTGTCCAAAATATAAAACAAAACAACAAAAAATACAAACAATCCAATTAAAAAATGGGCAGAGGAACTGAAGAGACATTTCTCCAAAGAGGACATACAAATGGCCAATAGATATATGAAAAAAAATGCTCAACATCACTAATCATCAGAGAAATGCAAATAAAAACCACAATGAGATATCACCTCACCCCAGTCAGAATGGCTATCATCAACAAGGCAAATAATGACAAGTGTTGGAGAGGCTGTGGAGAAAAAGGAACCCTCATATACTGTTGGTAGGAACGCAGATGGGTACAGCCGCTATGGAAGGCAGTGTGGAGGTTCCTCAAAAAATTAAGAATAGGGGCTGGCCCAGTGGCTCAGGGGGTTGGAGCTCCGTGCTCCCTATGCTGAAGGTTGCCGATTCGATTCCCACATGGGCCAGTGGGCTCTCAACCACAAGGTTGCCGGTTTGACTCCCACAAGGGATGATGGGCTGTGCCCCCTGCAACTAACAATGGCAACTGGACCTCGAGCTGAGCTGTGCCCTCCACAACTAAGATTGAAAGGACAACAACTTGACTTGGAAAAAGTTCTGGAAGTACACACTGTTCCCCAATAAAGTCCTGTTTCCCTTCCCCCAATAAAATTTGTTTTTTAAAAAAATTAAGAATAGAATTACCATATGACCCAGCAATCCCTCTTCTGGGTATCTACCCCAAAAATCTGAAAACATTTATCCATAAAGACATATGTGCCCAAGACATGGAAATACCACAGTGTCCTTCGATAGTTGAATGGATAAAGAAGTTGTGGTGGGGTGGCCAATTGGCTCAGTTGGTTAGAGTGCAGTGCTCATAACACCAGTGTTGCTGGTTCAATTTCCACATGGGCCAGGGAGCTGCGCCCTCCATAACTAGATTGAAAAACAATGACTTGACTTGGAGCTGATGGGTCCTGGAAAAATACACTGTTCCCCAATATTCCCCAATAAAAATTAAAAACAAAAAGAAGTTGTGGTATATATACACAATGGAATACTATCTGGCCATAAGAAAAGATGAAATAGTGCCATTTGCAACAACATGGATGGATCTTGAGATTATAATGCTGAGCAAAATTAGTCAGACAGAAAAAGTTAAGAACTGTATGATTTCACCGATATGTGGTATATAAAACTGAAAACAACAAAAGAACAAGAAAAACAATGAAGAAACAAAAAACTTATAGACACAGATAATAGTTTAGTCGTTACCAGAGGGTAAGGGGGGAGGGGGATGGTAGATGAGGGTAAACGGGATTAAATATATGGTGATGGAAAGAGAACCGAGTCTGTGTGGTGAACATACAACGTGATAGACGATATATCACAGAATTATACACCTGAAATCTATGTAACTTTACTAACAATTGTCACCCCAATAAACTTTAATTTAAAAAAAAGAAACATAGAATAGTGCCCAGTATTAAGTGTCATACAAGTGTTTGTCAAATTAAGAGAGAAAGAGAGAGAGAGAGAAAACTATTTAATTTCATATTTAAATATATAAGAGATAAGGAAGTTTCTGCTGGTCATGTATTAAAGGCTAGATCCCCATTCTTTTTAAGAATCTAAAGACTTTCCAAAGAATCTCCAATTACATGTGAGAAGCTCAAACAAATCACAGAAATAGTCTTCTTTGTAGCAGTAGTAATAATGGATTCGTGATAAATTGAAACTGTTTTTATTAAGTGACAAGGTTCTTACCATGTTAAGTCATTTAGAATTCATAACAGTAGTTTAAATTTAGTATTATCTTGCTTTACCATGAGAAATCTGTAAGTCATTTGCTTAAGTACCCTCAGTTTGGAGCAGAACTAGTTGTCTCACTGTATTACACTATATTCCTACAGATTAAGATATTCCTATAGATTAAGAGAAAGATATAGTCAATGTAGGTTCAGGAAAAAGTATCTGGGATAGCTGTGTTTCCCTCATTCTTTTCCTCCTAGAAATGGAGGCTCTCTTTGTTCTCTTCTTAAGCAGGTGGTCATAAACAGGAAGTATGGCTGGGGTGCAATAAATCTGGGGGCTGATGATAAATTGCTATTCAAGAAAAAAGAGCCATCCCACCAATTCTGTAAAAATCCTTATTCTCAGGCTATAGAGAGAAAACCCTCCTTAGTGGAGGGGAGATGAGGATGGCAGGGAAGAAAGCTACTCGAATGAAGGAAAGCTCTTGCTACTTAACCAGTGTTGACTCTGCAAGCAAGATGTGGTTTGTGTGTTACGTGCCATTGAGTCGGCTCTGACTCCTGGTAGCACTATGAATGAGTGATATCCACATATCCTGCTCTCAAGAGCCGCTCAGCTCCTTTAGACTCATGCTTGTGGCGTCTTTTATGGAACCAATCCATTTCATATTTGGTCTTCCTCTTTCCTGCTGCCTTCTATTTTCCCAGCATTACGTCTTTTCCAAAGGACACTGCCTTCTCATGATGTACCTGAAGTACGATAGCTTCAGTTTTGTCATTTTTGCCTCCCTCAGTGTTTCAGGCTTAATTTATTCTAGGACCCACTTGTTCATGTTTCTGGTCGTCAGGGTATCCACAAAGCTCTCCTCCAACACCATATTTCAAGTGAATCATTTTTTTTTTCCTATCAGCTATCATCACTGTCCAACTTTCACATCAAAATACCAATGGGAAAAAAGGAAGCATCTCCTTCAGAAATGATGTGGAGTGCCCAATGCCTATTTTTTATATCACCCATAAACTACAAATAGCTTGTACATTTTTAAGTGGTTGGGGAAAAATCAAAATAATAATAATTCATTACGTGTAAAGATTACATGAAATTCAAATTTTAGTGACCATAAGGAAAATTTTATTGGCACACAGCCATGATCATTCATTTACATATTGTCCATGGATGTTTTGCACTACAATGGCAGAGTTGTATAGTTATGACAGAGACTATATGGCCCACAAAGCCTAAAATATTTAGTATCTGCCCCTTTCAAGTTTGCCAATTCCTGAGTTAGACAGTAGGTGGAGCAAATGAAATCGGGTCATAAAGTTGTGAAAACGCATAGTATACTTTTATACTAGGCCCAAATCAGGGGAAGGAATGAAATGGGGCAGGGCAATAGTAGTAGTTGGTAAGAGAGAAAGAAAGGAACACATTTGGGTGAGATACAGACATCCTGAGGAGTAAAAATCTCTAAGTGTTTCTTGTTAGGGAATGCAAAAAAGTGGGTTTACCAAGATGGAGATGCAAAATGACAGAGGCTAGAAAATACGAATTTGTTCTCCAAATTTCTCTCACTCCATGTAACAGGGAATGGGAGAAAACCTTACCAGTGTTGAGACCCTCTCAAACTGATTCCCTAGATTCATGGAGGGCTGATAGGTTCACCTGGTTGTTTTTACTTATCTAGAAACACAGTGTAGATATTATAACACCTTAATCCCTAGCGGCCACCTTCAAGATATTGCTGCTCTCCAAATTATTAGGGAGAGGAAAATTGAAGACTGGATTAGAGAAGTGGCTAATGAAAGATGGGCTGATGGCTTCAAGTCCAGTCTCCCCATCTTCCTTAGCTCCATGGTTATTTTCTGTGACTCCGAAAAAGTGGCAGACACACTGCATTTTATATAAACACCAAAGATGATATAGACAGGAGGGCCGAAAGGATGGCTGAAGTATCCGGTAATGCACTGATAGCAGTCAGTTAGGCTGTTGCCAGAAATTTCCCCATGTTTTAACTTTCCCGTTTCCGGTTGGAGAAGTAGAAGTCTCAAAAGTTGGGAATGGAAATTGGAGCCATCCCCCGTCTATAAAACAAAGTGATGAATGAAGAAATGGGATGTAGAGAATAGCAGAGGGAAAAGAACCTTAGTGGAATTAGGTGTCTGAGTAAATCATTATAAACAGAATACCTTATTAAACACAGGTAATTAATTTGTTTATTCTACACTTACTGATTTCTATTACTGCTAGATGCTGTCATATTTTTAAATATACTATGGGAGATTGTTATAAAAAATAAAGTCAAACTCTACATAAGTTTTAAAAGCCCTGCATAATTTTATAATGTAAATGATTGTTCTAATTAATTTATTTGCAAAGTCAGATTTTAATGTGGCACAATAGGTGTGTTGTGGAGTAGAACATGCTTGAATTTTCTAATAATTGGCTTTCTACAATATGTTGAATACAGCTTTGAAAACACATATACTGAATATGTCTACTCAGGGTCTTAAAAAGTTTATACTAAGCGGTAAGAAGAGGCACTACCAAGTGTATAATTAAAATATAACACACAAATAGAATGTCATCATATATAAATCACCTTGTTTTAAAAGTGAGGCTCTTTTTTTTTTTTTTTTCACCATAGCATGAAAAGGGAAAGATAAACACTAACAGAGGAACTCATTTACATCTGAACAGTAAGGAAAATGAGGCAGAAAAGGAGTCTTTGATTTAGATCCCCCCACCTCCTTTCCTGGTTTCCACTAGTTTCTCCTTTTAGGCACCAATTTTGCCGCGGCAAGCAGCGTGCAAAACAACTCTCCAGGTGCCAGCAACTTACTTTTTCTCCATTTCCCTATACAAGTTTATTCTCGTCTTTAACGCCTCCATTACTAGGTTCTTACTGCTCTTCCATTCCCAGTCTTGCTGCCTCTTTTTCAGCCTCTTGATTAGTTCAACATTACCGCTTTTCTCAGTACCGGCTCTATCCATCCCTAACCGCGCTTTCTCCCTCTGTTTTTCGCACACAATCCTCTATCCAGTTTTCCACGTCACCTCTTTCAATGCTCTCCTGCACTCGACTCAGTCTTTTTCTTGTAGGCCCTCCCAACCCCTTTCCATTTTCATTCTTTTCTTTTGCATCAATCCCTCCGTGGCTACAACTGGTCCAAGGTAGAGACCGAGAGCAGATACGGAAGAAAAAAATTATGTGCACGTGAGAATGTGGGGCCGGGATTAAGTTGTGAGAATTCAGCCAGCCCTCTCAGCGTCTCCCCCCGGGATTCCTAGGTCGGGGCGGGGACAGGGTGTGAGCGCGCCGCGGACGCCGTGCGACCCAGCACGTCCTCAACAGTGACGGAAAGACATTGCTCAGGCTTCCAGCCCGCCGTCCGCCCCGCCTCCCCGCCTCCGCTGGGGCCAGATGCTGAGAAGAGCCTGCCGGAGCGCCCACCCAGTTGGCCAGAGAAAGTCGTTTAATTTCCAGGAATCCGAGACATCTCTACGGAGATGCAAAAAGTTATACTAGGGTTTTGCCTCAAGGGCATATGTTTTTGTTCTAGGCAACTTAATCCCCAAACATCCCTTTTAGCACCACTTAGCTGTGTCAGTCTGCAAGCACCACTTCTACCCAGACATCCAGGCCTGCCTCACCGCAGGTCTTGCCTTCTCCTCTTTTCTTCTCCCGTCTTCTCTTTTCTGTGTACGTTCCAATTTCACACTACCATATGACCTCGGATGTTTACAAAATCTTCCCCTTCTTTATGCTCCTGCAGCACCTGATTCTATTTTTTAAAGTCAATTTGTTTTTGTATAAAATACATACAATAAAATTCATACATTTTGTGTACAGGTCGATGACTTTTGACAGCTAGATACCCGGTGCAACCACCACCCCATAGATTTGCATCTTCTCAGAAAGTTCCCTCATTCTTCCCTCAATCAGTCAGCACCCTGATTCTTGCCGACTTTGTCATTTTTCTATCACACATTATAGTTTTAGTCCCATGCAGTCTCATGCAGTCTCAAGCACCCTGATTTCTTGCTGACTTTGTCTTTTTCAATCACACATTATAGTTTTAGTCTCATGCAGTCACCTTTTTCATATATTGGCAACTATTTACTAAGTACCTTCTATGAAATAGATGTTACAGAAATAAATAAGAAATTAGAGCCACTCAGTTTAAAAGGTAGGCACATAAATGTGACTCCTGTTTTCTGCTCTGCCTCCACCTATATATTTCTGATAATTCCACTTTAGTAGTCCCTCAGACTACTTGGTCAGCTGACTAATCTTTCCTGAGAAGTAAATGCTTTGTTTTCTTAAGGAAGCCTACGAGTGACAAAAACACAGTAGACTCAAAATAGCCAACGAGGAGAAAGCTGGGTAGGAAAATACTGAAACAGGGGGAATTGCCTGGAGGCCTGGGAGGGAGGCATGCCCTAATGAGTTTGGGAATGTCACAGGCATTGTTTCAAAAACAAGTAGATAAAAGTCTGAGAATGCAGCTGTAAAGGCTCCTGGGGCAGGGGACAGGATGTTGAGTCCCTGGAAAAGACTCATAAGAGAAAATTTCAGCATGAACCATTGAATTTAATGAGACGCATTAGAAAAGATGGCAAAGTAGGCAACTAAGGAGAAAATGTGAAGGCCCCCCTCCTTTAACGGTATGTTGTATGAGGGGAGGGTGAAAAATCTAAGAAAAGGAGGCATAAGAACACAAAGATGAAAAATCAGAAGAAAAGGAAGAGGGGAAAAAAAAAAAGCTTTGTTGCAATGTTGATGTAAACCTGGCCCTCTTCCTGAACCAGTGACACAGGGTTTCCATTTCCCCTTACATGTTGCTCAAGTCTAGAAACCTGAGCTATCTGACCACCAACAATGAAATGAGGAGATAATCTTTAGATTCACATTAGATGTTCAAATTACAAAACTGAGCCTCTTCAATAGTGCTGGGACTGTTAGAATCGAAACATTTTAAGAAAAAGAATTTGTCTTCTAGTGGTGTTAGAACTGAAGGGAGGTCTTTCTTCCTTTTATGTCTTTTTTCTTTTTCACTGAAGTATAATATATATATATATCCAGTAAAGCAAGTAAAAATGCACTAATGTTAAGTGTATACCTGGATGAACAGTTACAGCTGTATTCACTTGTATAACCACTACGCAGGTTAAGATGTTGATTCTAGAACACTTCTAGCTCCCTAGAAGGTTTCCTTGTGCCTATTCCAGTCTATGTATACCCTCCCTCCCCAGAGGTAATCACTATACTGACTTCTATCACCATCAATTAATTTTATTGTTCTTGAGCTATATATATATAGAATCATATAGTATGTACTCTTGTGCTATGATTTTTTTCATTCAACATAGTGTCTATGAGTATTCTGTCATGTGTATCAGTAGTTCATTCCTTGTTATTAGCTGAGTAGTATTCTATTTATGGATGCATCAAAATTTATTTATCCATTGTCCTGTTGATGCTGACATTATTGTTTCCAGTTTTGAGCTATTATAAACATTTTTGTCATTTGCTATATGTATGAATTCTTTTCTCTTGAGTATACACTTAGGAATGGAATTGCTGGCTTGATTTTTTGGGGCAATAAATTCTAAATAAAAACAAGTGTCTTTGACTTAATACATGTATGGTATTTTAATAAAAATCTTGTATATGCATCGTTTCAATTGATCTTCAAACATTTTGTGACGTAAGTAGAGTAGGTCATTTTACAGGTATAGAAACTGAAATGGAGAATTTAAATGCCCAATTTAAAACCATAAAATTAATAAGTTGTGAATTAGGAGTAGGAACCACCCTTTCTGATTCCTAATCAAGTTCATTTTTCCATTTATATTCCTCTCAACTCACTGGCCTCCTGAGAATAGAGTGGTCACCCTCATGTCCAGTTTGCCTTGGACTGTCCTAGTTTTGGCACTAAAAGGCCCTGGGCAAACTGGGATGGTTGTTCACTCTACAGAACAAAGAAAGGAGTCAAGTGACTATCAAGGCTTCTCAATGGGCAGAGAAACACAAAATCTGTCTGATTTAGCTCATTCATGCTCTTCCATTCCCAAAGAAAAAGATATTTTTAATTAAAGAACAATGGAATGGCCACACATTTATGTACCACGTATGACAATGTATTCCTTGACTTTGGAAATCCTCTAGACTAGTGTTACTCAAACTGTGGTCTTGAACCAACAGCATCAGCATCTCCAGGGAGGCTGCTAGAAATAGAAATGCAAATTCATTTTCTGTTGGGCATTTTAAAGAAGCTGCAGTGGTAGCAGCTGCTCTTCCAAATTCTCTAGGCAGCCCAAGGACAATAAGAAGCAAGATGACGGTAAGTCAGCTAGGAAAGGCAGAGACCCAGTTAACAAATCTGGACGCAAGGCCAAAAAGAAGTGGTCCAAAGGCAAAGTTTAAGACAAGCTCAATAACCTAGTTTTGTCTGACAAAGCCACAAATGACAAACTCCGTAAGGAAGTTCCCAGCTATAAGTTTATAGTCCCAGCTCTTGTCTCCAAGAGACTGAAGATCCGCGGTTCCCTGGCCAGGACAGCCCTTCAGGAATTCCCCAGTAAAGAACTTATTAAACTGGTTTCAAAACACAGAGCTCAGGTAATTTACACCAGAAACACCAAGGGTACAAAGTCATAGCGCCTCCACCCTACCCCACAATCCCCAACCCCAGACAGACAGAATCAGAATCTCTAAGGGAGGAGCACAGGAATTTTTTAAAAAGCTCTTCAGGTTGGGGCTCATGGGAAGCAGTGGAAAAAGGAGCTCAAGTTTGAGAAGCACTGATCTTTAAAGCCAAATTCCTTTGCAGATACGTGTTTACCTATGGGTTTTAAAGACCTTGGGGGCAAAATGATTCCATTACCTCCCTGAGTAAACTTTCCCTAGGTAAAACAAATTCCATTGTTGGTAAAATCTTCTTTCTTGCTCATTGACTCTCTTGTCCTAAATAAGAGTGCACAATATTATTTCTAAGTTGATTTTTAAAATTCTTTTCTAAGGCCATTCCAAGTGTTTATTATCACTTAAATTATGGTGTCCAGAACAAATCCTAGTGAAATACTCTAGCACGTCAAAAGACAGCTCCTGTGATTCCAATGTGAATATTCATGAGTCTTTAAGAAAATCACTTTTCAAGGTACAATACCTCAGAAACCATACATGTATAAGAATTATGAAGCCTAGAAACATAACAAAAAAAGTTAATCTGGATTACAAGAAAGAAAAACAGACGACAGATTGGCATAAAACATAAGGGATTTGCTGAATGAGTTTTGCTAGCAAGGGCTGGATTTGGGCCCAATTAGTGTTTCCTTAGGGTTTTGTGTAACTTGGCTGGCAACTTCCTATGTAGTTTGTCCATTCTCTGTTCCAGAACTCAATCCCAAAGGTTGCTCTCCAACTCTAATCCAGCTTTTCACTGACCATCTATTCTAGGCTCTCTCTTCCTTCTGCTTCCCCTCATTCTTCCCCAGAGAGGTGTTGCCATGGGGATGAAATCATACTAAACCAGCTGGTAAAGAAAAGCAGTGACAGAAACAGAATGGGAGAGAGTGCAGAGAGAAAAATAAAAGACTAAAGCAAAAGGAAAAGGCACAGATATATGAGACTTGAGACAGTCAAAAGAGAAACTGTGCAAGTGATAAATGCCATAAACAACTTATAGAAATGGGTGGAGACATACTGCCTACAGGAATAGAGTAGAGGTAATAAGGCAACAGATACAAACAAACCCAGGGATTTGAAATATATGTAGAGAAGCTGGAGGGGAGAGACACAGTCAGGTATTGAACCAGATCATACAGGATTCTGGAGAAAGCAGCTGCAGAGAGAAACCTTGCTAAGAACAGTGTTTATCCTCCTATGCCTCCTGAGTCATTCCTATTTCCAAGGAAAAGACCAGTGGGAGTTTAAAAAGAGGATACCATTATTTCAGCATTGTTTTCCACTTCCTTTTCTTGCCTATGAACTTCTGAAGTATAAGAAAAGGAACCTCTCAAAGACAACCAAAGGAACCTGCCTTAGATATAACCCTTTTAACCTCTAGACTCTCTTTCCATCTCTTCAATATTCATATTTTAAAATTTCTACAATTCCTTCTTTCTTGCTCCTTTTGCTTTCCATTTTCACCATCTTAATATTAATACTTCCTTCTGTCTACCCCATTCTCTTTTCCAATATCTGCCTTTACTTAGTCATACTTGTCCCCACATCCTAGCCAGAAACTTTGTTTCTTACAACTCCATTCTCTATTTTTGCCCATTCGCTGCATTCTTACTTAAATCTCTCAATCTTTGGAAAAGATAACCTCTAATAAAAGCAATAAAAAAACAACAGTTTTCTAAATGCAGGAAGATTTTAATGAGTTGTTTTTTTAAAGGCAATGTTGAGAACACTTAAAATACATCTAGAGAGGCTACAAAATCCATAGCACTTTGTAGAACCCAAAGTGCCTGCTCTTGAGTTGATTATAAAGTGCTGAGGGAAGCCAAAGAATAAAGAGATTTTATTCATGTGGAAACAATCCAGAAAGGCTTCATGAAGTTAGAATTTGGAATGGATCTTGAAAGATGGGTAGGAAGAAAAATAGGCAGAGATTAGAGAAGGGCATTTGAGAACGAGGAGTGGCCTGGTCAAAGGTGTGGTGGTAGGAAGTTTGTGCACAAGGTTGAGGGATAGTGCTTTGTCCAATTTAGATGAAAAGTAGGGTACTCACAGGAATCTAGTAAGAGCTAATGCTGGAAAAGCAAATTTGGGCCATATTGCAGAGTCTTTGAACACCAGATCTGCTATTTGAAGATGGGGAATAAAACAAAACCTTATTGCACTTTTTTCTTTTTTACAGCACCAATATACCACCTGTACTCCAGAGATGCCAAATGCATCACTTTTTACCTTACATGCTTTGCCCTAATGAAAATGTTCTTGTTCTGTGCTTTTTCTAAAGTTCCCTTTCCACAGCTTCCCTTAGCCCCAACCCTGAACCCCAATCTCCATTGCTTCATTTCACTATTCTGCACATTGTTTCCAGAACGTCAGAAGGCTTTCTGATAGAAAATAGTGTACCTACCAACTGGGTACACTGTTGGAAAGTATTTTCTGCAAACAATCTTCTCACACTTCTATGTTTAGAACAAAGGCATGGCTAAAAGTTAGAAAACTCAGGTATCACCTCAGCGTACGGTGCTGACTTGCTGGGCTACATACACACTATGCTAACAATTAAGTCACTAAACATGTCTCAGTTCTTTAATTCTAAAAGGTGGTCTTATGACTGAAGGAGAAAGACCCTAGCTGTTTTAGTCTCTGCAATCTCTAGGGATACCCCTACTCCAGTCAAATACTCTGCCTATACAAATACTTAGTGATTCATGCACGTAAAGCAATCATTACTCCATGGAAACAAGGTGATAAATTATATAAATATTTGCCTACCAATTAGGTATTCACTTATAATTCCTCTTTCAAATACACACTTGAAATTTGCAATTTTTTAGAATCTTTCTCTGGTTCATTTATCCACCTAATACATAAATAATTATTTGAATGAGTGACTGAATCTCTAACTCTGAACATAAAGGTTTTGGGGAAGGATTATTTTTGCCACTAGATTCTGTGTAACTATTTGGAATGTGAAAAATCAGAAGCATCTGACAAGACCTACCTAGTTGTTTCTGGGTATGGTTGAGGAAAGAATTTGCTTTTCCCCTTTTACTTTAATCCCCATCAGAATTTGCTTCTTTCAGGTACTCTGAGAATGAAGCTATTTACTCCTGTCTCATTATTTCCTCTTTGATCTTGACAGCTGCAGTCAATACCAAGAAGAGAAACAGCCCCAGGTAAAGACTCACAGGTTCCCACCGTGGAGAACGTGCAGTCAACAACATTCTTCTTTGTCCCCCACACCTCCACCTCTAAGTACAACCAGTGACAGGGCGGTGACTTCTGCCTCCACCTATCTCACTAATAACAAGCTAGAGAACGTTATTAGGATAGCCACATCCCAAAATAGCTGCATGCTATTCCCTGAGGCACCTGCAAGATAAGAACAGTGTCTAGTCAAGTTGTATTGTATTTATCTACTATTAAGAGATGACAGAAGAAGAGCAGCATTATTCCTCTTCTCAAGGAAGACGAACTTTCAGTGGAAAGAATGAACGAAGTCTGGGGAAGGGAAACTAAAGGCCAGACAGGACAATGAGATCAGTGAGAGTATATATATATATGTTTTAAATTTTAGTGACAGTATAATTTTGCTTTCAGTAAAAGCATATGAAAATAATGTCCAAATTTGATCGCTGAATATTGTTAATATTCTAAAAATTATGGCGATGAGGAGAGGTGACAGAAAATTAGAGCCATTATAACATTTTCGTATTGAAAAAATTAGTGCTTCATAATTGTCCCATTAACTTCTAGAATGATTATTAACAGATGGTTGGCATGCTATAAAAGGAGAGGGAAGTGATTAGTTGGAAGCAGAATTAATTCACTAAGTTTAAATCATGTCAATCTTTTCATATAAGCTTATACTAACTGTCTTCAATAAGAGTAGTAAACAAAATCATGGAGATACCATGCCCCAGGGTTTCTAATCCAGGTACTATTGAGATTTTGGGACAGATTATTCTTTCTTATTGGGGCTTGTCCTGTACACTGCAGGATGTTTAACAGCATCCCTGGGCTCTACCCACCGATGCCAGCAGCATTCTCTTTGCCACAAGTCACGGCAACCAAATATGTCTGCAGAAAAAGCCAAATGTCCCTGGGGAGCAAAATCACTGCTGGTTGAGAGCCATTGCCGTAGACTGAAAATCTCTAATGAGATCCTTGTGTAAAAGACTGAAATACCTCACCCATCTGGAACACAACTATTTGAAAAAGTCACGTATTTTGAATATACATTAGAAAAACAAAGTAAGGAAAAAAGATTTTCTCGCTAGAGTTCAAAGCTCCTTTGGCCCCTCTCTGAAAGCATATACTCTCGCTCTCTTTTTAAATTAGTATAAAATATTCCAAACATAGAAAGCAAAATGTTTATATCTGACACAGAGAATAAGTTGGTTAATTTGACTTCCAAATCAACAACAGATTAGATAAAAATTATAAGAGATGTATGCCACGGGCAAGCACATTAACACACTAGTGACAGCAAGAAAAAAACAACAACAAACGAATTATAAAAAGTGAATATATTTCTGAAAGAATAATAAATCAGAGGGATAATAGGCCTACATTTAGGATGTGTTACTCAGGTCACTTTGGTCCTTGGCATCCAGGATGATGAAGTATCTGGCAACAAGGGCATGAAAGGCAGCTGGGGAAATAGAGGTATTTAGCTTATCGAAGAAAAGACATTGGAGAACATGATAACTTTTTTCAAATATTTAATGTGCTTCCAAAAATATGTATTTTTCAGTAACCCAGATGGAAATGGGCATCACATTTATATTTGCAAACATTTCAATGTAATGGAAAAGAACTTCCTGGTAATTAGATATATCCAAAATATAATGGGCTGCCTTGTAAGGTAAAAAGTTTCTTACTGCTGACTTATCTCCTGATTTCCAGAGTCATATATCTATAGCCTGTGTGATAGCTCCACTTGAGTGGCCAAAAAACATCTCAAACTAAGCACAGCCAAAATAGACGTACCAATTTCTCTTTCAAACCCTCAAATCTTTTCCTTCCTTAGTCTTCACCCTCTCAATAAACATTATGACTATTCACCCTTTTGCAAAAGCCAAAATGCTAGAAGCTGTTTAGGTAGGATTTCTCTCTTTCCCACATCTTCCGCATCTAATCCAAAAGCAGGTCCTGTTAGCTTTACCTTCAAAATACACCCAGATTCCTTCCACTCTCCCGTTTCCACTGCACCACTAAATTAGGTTTCCAGACTCAATTCCACCATGTGCTGGGGTAGGGGGGGGGGTAAAGGAGGGAGGAACTCCCCCACACCAACAAACAATTCTCAGCTCCCAGGCTATTGGAGAATTCAACTCAATCCTGACACTATCTACCAGAGATAGCATCAGATTCCATAGGTTAAGGGTTCAGTCCTACAAGACTGCCCCACCTCAACATACTTCAGATGCCAAATGCAAGCCCAGGTTACTTGTGCTTCTGATCAATTGGCCACAGATTAGAGGTTCCAACCACCACCTCTATCTCAGAGAGTCAATCACAAATCCAGGTTGTCACCTGTACTACTAAATGACTAGCTATAAATCAGAGGTTCCCACAAGCCCCTCCTTGGGTTTCATTTGCTAGAATGGTTTAAAGAATTCAGAGAAACATGTTACTTACTAGATCACTGGTTTATTGTAAAAGAATATAACTTGGGAATAGCTAGATGGAGGAGATGCATAGAGCAAAGCATGTGGGAAGGGGCCCGGAACTTCTACTCTCTCCACATGTGCCATTCTCTCTCAGAACCCCATACTTAGGTGTTTTCAAAAAGTCCCCTTATTAGCATAACAAAAGACATCTTGTTTTCACTCCAAGAATTCAGGAAGCTGTGAGTCAGGAATTGTGGATGAAGACCAAATACTTATGAGAGGTAAGGGCTGTGAGTCCACAGAGTCCACACTGTTCCCAGTTTTCTGAATCTTTTCTGGCCTCTGAGGTAAGGGCTGTGCACCCCCATTCTACAAATGAGGAAACTGAGGATAGGAAGCTACGGAACCGGAGCAAGTTTTCATATATTTGAAGGAAAGGGCTGGAAGTCAAGGGTCTTCTCCAGAATCCCCCAAAGGGCTTATCCCTCCTGGGCCCCTCCAATCCCACTTTCCCCATCAGCGACCCCAAGCAGCCAAGTGAGGGGCTTAGGGGTCCATGGCAGTACACGCCTGGGCTCCATGACACTGGCCCCAAGGTGCCAGAGTGCTATTTTTTTTTTGATGTTGAGTTGTATAAGTTCTTTATATATTTTGGATATTAATCCCATATCAGAGCATTTGCAAATATCTTCACCCATTCAGTAGGCTGACTTTTCATTTTGTTGATGGTTTCCTTTGCAGTGCAAAAGCTTTTTAGTTTGATGTAGTGCCATTTGTTTATTTTTGCTTTTGTTGCCTTTGCCTTGGGAGACATATCCAAAAAAAAATATTGTTAAGACTGACATCAAAGATTAATGCTTATTTTATTCTAAGAGTTTAATGGTATCTGGTCTTACCTGTAAGTCTTTAAACCATTTCAAGTTTATTTTTGTATGTGGTGTAAGAAAATGGTCCAGTTTCATTTTTTTGCAAGTAGCTGTCTAGTTTTCCCAATACCATTTATTGAAGAGATTGTTTTTATTCAATTGTATATTCTTGACTCATTTGTTGTAGATTAATTGATCATATAAGTGTGGGTTTATTTCTGGCCTTTCTAATCTGTTCCATTGATCTATGTGTCTGTTTTTCGTGACAGTACCATACTGTTTTGATTACTATAGCTTTGCAGTATAGTTTGAAATCCAGGAGTGTAAAACCTTCAACTCTGTTCTTCTTTTCTAGATTTCTTTGGCTATTTGTGGTCTTTTGTGGTTCCATATAAATTTTAGGATTATTTTTTTCTAGTTCTGTGAAAAATGTCATTGGTATTTTGATAGGGATTACATTAAATTTCTACATTGCTTTGGGTAGTACGGGTATTTCAATGATATTAACTCTTCCAATTCATAAGCATGGTATATTTCTCCATTTATTTGTGTCTTGTTCAATTTCTTTCATCAGTGTCTTATAGTTTTCAGAGTACATGTCTTTCATCTCTTTGGGTAAATTTATTCCTAGGTATTTTATTCTTTTTGATGCAATTGGAAATGGGATTTTCTTAATTTCTCTTTCTGATAGTTTGTCATTAGTGTATAGAAATACAACAGATTTCTGATTATTAATTTTGCATCCTGCAACCTTGCTGAATTCATTTGTTACTTCTAATAGTTTTGTTTTTTTTTGGTGGAATCTTTAGGGTTTTCTATATACAGAATCATGTCATCTGCAAATAGTGAAAGTTTTACTTCTTTTCCAATGTGGATGCCTTTTATCTCTTTTTCTTGTCTGATTTCTGTGGCTAGGACTTCCAATACTATGTTGAATAAAAGTAGTGAGTGGGCATCCTTGTCTTGCTCCTGATCTTAAAAAGCTTTCAGTTTTTCACCACTGAGTGGCACATTGGCTGTGGGTTTGTCATAAATGGCCTTTATAACGTTGAGGTATATTCCCTCTATACCTACCGTTGACAGATTTTATCAGATATGGATGTTGAATTTATCAAATGCTTTTTCTGCATCTATTGAGATGATCATGATTTTTATCTTTTATTTTGTTTATATGGTATACACACATTGATTCGTGAATATTGATGTGTCCTTGCATCCCTGGAGTAAATATGACTGGAATTCTTATTTATTTTATTAAACTAATGGCCACATCCTTGTGAGAAGATATATGCACAGGAAAAGATATGGATGGAGCATTATACCAAACGGTTAACTCTAGTGAGTGGGATTATAGAGAACTTTCACTTTATCTGATATATATTTTTCTGGAACAAACTTTAAAAAAAAAAGAATAGCATGTTTTGTTTTATAGTAAAAAATATTTTAAAAAACAGATCTGATTGTAACACTGTTGTGCTCAAAACTCTTCAATGATTTTCTGCCTACAGAATAAAATTCATATTGATTAATGAAACAGTCAAGGCATTACACAATTTACCTTAATTTCCATTCTCATCATTCACTTCTATCTAATCTGGTCACACAGACGACCTCTATTTTTATTGGGATTTCCTCTATTTGAAATGTGGTTATTTATCTTTTCTGTGTGTTGCCATACCTTCAAGGACCAGCTCAAATATCTCTGCACTTACCTTCTTTCCAGTCCTCAGAAACAACTATGTTCTCCTGAGTGCTTATACGGTAACTTTTTTTTTTTTTTTTTTTACAATTCTATTATAGGAGGACTAACCATAATTTTGTTATGTGTTATTGTTGAGCACAAACATTAATTCCTTTAGTTTCCGTTTGTTTTATTTCCAGCACTCAGTACAGGGCCTAGAATTGTAAAGTTTTCAGTTATATAGGGGAGAATGATAATAGGCAATGTCACTAGAGTATTAGTCTTATGAGAGACAGAAGCATAGGAGACTTATGAGACTCATAAATTCCAGTGTGGATACCACATAACATTGTGCAGATTGCGTCTGCACACCCCAGATTAACATTCATATCAGAGTTTATGTGAATGGTGCTCCCTGGTAACCTGGTCGTGCACAACTTCCTGTTATGCATAAGTTGGGGGTTAGGGAGGGACTTGGGGGAAAGATGCAAAAGTCAGGCAGGAGGAAGGGGTGTAGTAATGTCCGGGAAGCCTTCCTCTGTGAGAAAGTAAGTTGAGAAAGAACTGAAGGCTTCATAGTAGTCGCCCTGACAAAGTAGGAGGGAGGGAGAGAATCGGAGAAAATAGTCTTCAAGGTTGTGTGAGAAAGGGCTTGATCTTGCAAAATATTCCGCATGGCTAAAGTGTACAGGTGAGAAGAAGCCAGGAAGTAAGCAGGGATTATATCATAAATGGCTTAAAATGCCACGTTAAGGAGTTTGAACTTTATTCTGAGTACAACAGAAAACAAGTAGGTTCAGTATATTAATAAGAGAAGTCGATTGGAATTTTAGAAAGATTACTGACTGTACTAAAACTAGGCAGGGGCTTTATACTAATAGGTGGTGATGACTTGAAGTGAGGTAATGGCAACGGGCTCAGAATGTCTGGTATCAAAAAGACTTAAAAAATACACCTAATGCAAGTTTTCAAGTAAATTTCCTTGAGAGGCAGATGTTATGATTTCTAGTTTGATTTTGTTTTTCCTAAACTACGGATGGGAAAAACAAGACATAGCAATAGTTGTGACAAAGCAGGAAAAATAATACAGAACCTAACTTTGGAGAACTCACTCAATAAACATTTATTTACCAAATATATAGTATAAGGCCCTCTTGGCACAATTCTCTGTATATCCACAGAGAGATATCATGCTGGTGTGGGTTAAAGCTACTGCTAAGTTTCTAGATATGTGCTATTTGATCATGGATAAGTGACTTTCCGTAAGCTGGTGGCCCTCCTGGTAAGAAAGTCATTTAGAAATATTTCAGCTAATCTGTTTCTCTAGAACAGAAGCAAGGTTATATATTCATTGGAAGATCAGGTGCTAACTAACTTGGCATTTGCTCCTCTTTAGCATTCTTGACCTTGGATTCTATTGATTAGGAGAATAACCTTATGTTTATCCACTGCAAGAAGACTGTGTGGGTTGACCTTTTCCTCTCTTTCTTCCATATTGGAATGAACTATTCTTCCTCAGGCTTGTCACAATGTTAACTTAAGGGACTTTCCCTATGTCTGGGGATGGTTTATTGCCATCTCTAATTGTTCCGTATCACTTTCCTCACCTGCTTGGCTTTTATTGTCACCACTTTGGAGCCATAAATAACACTTTATAACCTAAGAACAAAAGATATATGGAATGTCAGGTACTCAGAAAAGGAGAGGTTTTCTGGGAGGCAGCATAGGCAAGAAAAGGGGAAAGGTGAGGGAGTTTCACCCCCCTACCCCGACTCTACCCTTGCAGTGGTTACAGGAATCCTCATTTACATTGCCTGGGGACATCCGTTCTTGGTTAAGATTCAGTTAGATTCTGGAAACTCTAAAAATAAGATACTCTCTAAGGCCCCTTATGGTTTTAAAATTTTATAATTTTTGTTGTAAGATTTCACCAACGTATCTATTCACAAGGTTGATTTGTAAAGAAAACTAAGTAATTCTTGGAGCATATCCTGCCTTGAGTAAGGGGGTACTGTTTGCAATGTTTGAGACATACTTATACCAAAAACCTATTTTATCTGGCAACCCTAAAAAGAGAGAGCTAAAGTTCTGTCTCATCTCATCAGTTGTTAGGAGTGTTAAATCAGATAAAGTGGAGAAGTACCTAATACAATATCAATAAATAAAAGTTCTTTTTGCCTTCTTCCTAGGTTAAGGAATATGATGTTGATAATTTTCAATTATCCATATGTAGATTGTCCATAAAAACGTTAAATCTGTCACTCAACACACTTCTGGTTCATTTTTCCCTGCTGTCCACGTCTTAGCTACAGAAATGAAAAAAGACTTAGTATTGGAAGAAACATAATTAGAAAAGAAATCTAGTGGATACTGAAATAGTCATAAATTTTTGTGGTTTAGTCCTACAGTAGCTTCCATTAGCACAAAGAACTGGCTTTATCGTAGGTAGCTTCAGATTTTAGAAAGAATGTATTATATAAAGTAAAAGGCCTATTATAAAATGTATGACTTTGAGTGAGTTGTGCTTCAAGGTTCAGATCCGTGCAAAGTTGAGTCGTAGAGTTACTGGGAAGATTAAATAATACATGTTCAAGTTCTTTGGAAATTATGAAGTATTAAGTTTTTACTGCACTGAGACCCACACAACATAGAAAGTTAGGATTCCTTGAACCAGAGGTCATGCAATAGCTCACCCTACAGGCAGATTTTCTTCAAAGGCATTTCTCTTATGTGTAGCTTGGAAAATCAATGTGTGTCATTGCTCAGTAAAATGACTTTATCACTTCCTGGGGTAACCCCTAAACTCCCAATCTGGACATTAGGCAACCTATATTTACATCCTCTTAAGATAGTTATGTCAATTTCAGCTCCATTTTGTTTTCTGAAAACTGGTGCCTCTTGTTCCCCAAATGGCTACATCAGCAATGTTGGGAACAGAAATCTAGATAGGTCATGTAATACATTGACAGCTTCATATTCTCCTTCATCAGGCTGTGATGCCTTCCTTACCCTAAATATTTACCATTGTCCCATCCAATCCACAAATGTTCCTCCTTAATGCACCAATCTAATAACATGAAGTAGATTTTTCAAACAATTATATTAGCCATACCATTTTCCACACAATTTTACGTTTTTAGTGTAAAATCTGACATGCAAAATTTGACAACTTTGGCCACATGTTTTTTAATCTAATAGCCTACAAACAGTTTTTTAAGATCCTCTACCAACATCCCCACCAGAGTGAGCAGTACAGTTGTTACAGTTGATGAACCTACATTGACACATCATTATCACCCAAAGTCCATAGTTTACATTAGGGTTCACTCCTGTTGTTGTACATTTTATGGGTTTGGACAAACATAATGACTTGTATCTAACATTACAGTGTCATTCACGGCACTTAAAATCCTCTATACTCTACCTAGTCAGCCCTGCTGCTCCTTCCACTCATTTTTAATGAAGGAATTTTTCAGATCTTAAACTTTTCATGTGTTTTCTTTCCTAAAATTGTTTTCGTAAAGGTTGTGCCTGGTTTGCTCCTTTTTCTTTCCCACCTTTCTTTTTACTACTATCTCCTACTTCACAAAAGAAAAGCTAATCTCTAACCCACTTTACATTTTTCCTATGGTTCAATAGCCACAATTTGAGAGTGCATAGCTCTGGAGGGAGAGTGCTGTGACAGCATATGGCACTGACGCACAATAGTAAAGGGGCGGGGCCATATTTTATCCCGTGTTACTCAAAGTGTGCTCATCCATAGATGAGTTGCACCTCCTGGGAGCCTGTTAGACGTGCAAATTTTCAGCTCCACCCCATACCTGCTGAGTCACAATCTCTGTAGGGTGGGACCAAGAAATCTTTATTAACAAGCTTCCAACTGACTTTTAAGTGTATCAAAGTTTTGGAAGCATTAACTGGCAAAGAAATCAAAAAGCAAAGTTCCATAGCATCTGCATATCTTAGAATTCAGAAGTAAGATGGTTGGCACAGGGACATATATTAACATTTTTATTTGAAATAAAAACGGAAGTCAGACTTTTTCTGACAGAAAGGAAGTCTGACTAGTTTATTGGTTTGATGAACAATGGCTTTGTCATTTCATTTATATTTCCACAAATTGAAAGAGTTCTGTCTGAATTAAAAGGTTTTTACAATACAATACAATACAATACAATAAAATAAAATAAAATAAAATAAAATAAAATAAAATAAAATAAAATAAAAAAGTCTACAAGAGCTTTGTGTGTGGTTGTGAAGTTTAGGGGGCAAGTGTAGGCTGAAACCTAGTTGTGCAGTCTCTTGGGTTAAGTAGAGGCTGAAATACAGCCTGCAATCCACTAGTCAGGCCCTGCTCCTCAGCTAGGAGGGGCACCATTTTTTTTGCACAAGCGTACTTGAAGGGAAGCAGAGTTTGCTAGCTCAAAATATGCTTTTGGGGGATATTGATTATTTTAAGCTAGCTATTTTTAAGAAACAAAAGACTCAGAGAAAAACCTTTGACTTTCCCCCTAACTGCCTAAAATAATTTAGGGTCTCTTCCTTTCTCTGTAGTTCTTTCTTTCGGCTTTTCCTTAATAACCCATCAGACCCCCATTCTGACAGCTTCCTTTCCCTTTCCCTTCTTCCTTGTCTTTTGCCTAAATGTTCTCTTCTCTTGAGGACTTTGCTACTTTATTGCTAGGACCATGACAACACTTTCAGGCCTAATGAGATACACCAATCCACAGGTCACTTGCCTCACCTCAGCTATAGCTGTGGTTGTTTCATTTCCAGTTGCCACAAACCAATACCAGGAAGGGTGCCTCAAAGATATAGACTGCCACCTGGTGGCCTACTGTGAAAGAGATCTGGCAACGTCAACAGGCCTGAAGGTGGATTTGCAAAAGCATTAGATGTGGGCGGAACCAACAGTGTTAACTGCCTTTTCTTTGGTGATAGCTTTTTCTCTGACTGAAAATTTCTTCCCAAATCTACTTCTCTCGAAATTCTGTTTATCTTTCAGAGTCTAGCATAAATGCCACTTTTTCCATGATCCCCTTTCTGATCTTCCAATTTAAGAGTATCTTGCTTCTTTAAAAGTACCAATGAATAGGTTCAATATTTCATTTGTACCTCTTATGAAGCTTCTTATTGCCTTTTCCAAACTATTTCTCTCCTCTAGTCCCTCAAAAACTCAGCTCCTTTGAAGTACTTGGCATCAGGATACTACAATCATCTACTGATCTCCTAGGGCACTTCCCCTCATTCTCTGGAAATTAAAAAACCTGATTCATTCTCTTGGTTACACCACTCCTACTGTTATCATTGGTGACTCATCATCCATGGAAATAATTTGTCCCACACGCGGGCCTCTGTTTCGTGTCCATTTATTTCAAATCATTTTGTTTTCCTCAGTCACTTATTCCTATGGTGACACCCTCGCTCTGGTCATTAATAATAAATGCACTCCTTCCAAAACCTGTATTTCTTGCATCTCACACTGATCATCACCTCCTTTCTAACAATTTGATAGAAGCAGGATCTCTAAACTATTAATTTTGTAGGATTTCTAAACTATTAATACCAATTTTTCACTGCCCATCACTCTCCTTCAACTTTCCACATCACCCAACTTAATTTTTTTTTTAAGATTTTCATTGGGGAAGGGGAACAGGACTTTATTGGGAAACAGTGTGTACTTCCAGGACTTTTTCCAAGTCAAGTTGTTATCCTTTCAATCTTAGTTGTGGAGGGCGCAGCTCAGCTCCAGGTCCAGTCGCCGTTGTTAGTTGCAGGGGGCACAGCCCACCATCGCTTGTGAGAGTTGAACCAGCAACCTTGTTGTAGAGAGGTCGCACTCCAACCAACTGAGCTATCTGGGAGCTCAGTGGCAGCTCAGATCAAGGTGCCGTGTTCAATCTTAGTTGCAGGGGGCGCTGCCCACCATCCCTTGCGGGACTCACGGGGTTGAACCGGCAACCTTGTGGTTGAGAGTCCACTGGCCCATGTGGGAATCGAACCAGCAGCTTTCGGAGTTAGGAACATAGAGCTCCAACTGCCTGAGCCACAGGGCTGGCCCCTCTTTTCACTTTCTTGCTAGTGTCTTTTGAAACAAAAATTTTTAATCTTAAATCCAACATACCTATTTTGTCATTTGTTGCTCACACTTTTGGTGTCATATCTAAGAAACCACTGCCGCATTTGATATCACAAATGTTTACATCTATGTTTTCTTCTAAGAGTTTTATGGTTTTAGCTCTTACATTTAGGTCTTCTATCTATTTTGAGTTAATTTTTCTATATGGTGTGAGGTAGGGGTCTATCTTCACTCTTTTGCATATGGCTATCCAGTTGTCTCTGCACCATTTATTGAAAAGACTGTTCTTTTGCATTGTCTTGGCATCCTTGTTGAAAATCAGTTGAGCATAGACACATGGTGTTTATTTCTAGACTCTCAATTCTATTCCATTGATCTGTATGTCTAACTTTGTCAATATGTGGTTTGTAAATATTTTTTTTGCAGCCTGTCTTTTGCAGAGTAAAAGTTTTTAATTTTGGTAAAGACCAATTTATTTATTTTTCTTTTCTTTCTTTCTTTTTTGTTCTTATTTTTCTTTTTGTGATTTTGATTTGAAGCCTCTGCGCCTCTTTTTGTATTAGGTTGGTGCAAAAGTAATTGCGGTTTAAAAAGTTAAAAATAATTGCAAAAACCGCAATTACTTTTGCACCAACCTAATAAATAAAGTTTCACTGTAGCACAACTATGCCCATTTTTGTTTATAATGTCTGTGGCTACTTTAACTTATAAAAGCTGACTTGAATAGTTGAACAGAGACCACATGGTCCACAAAGCTTAAATTATTTATTATCTGGCTCTTTACAGAAGAGTTTGTTAACCACTTGCGCTAATTTGATGAGCCTTTATACTCCAGGGCCTTTACATATACTGTTCCCTCTGTCTGAGACACTTTTTATTCAGATCATCTTCTTATGGCTGGCTTCTTATTGTCATTCAGCTTAGAGAGGCCTTCCCTGACCACATTATTTAGAATATTCAAACCTCCCCCAAATTCTACAATCAATGTGTTTACCTTGCTTTATTTTTCTTCATAGAAATTATTACATCCTTCACTAGAATATAAGCTCCATGAGGGCATTCCCTGGACCAATAGTGCCTGTCATCTAATAGTACTCAAGAAATATTTGAATATATAAATGCATCATAGAGAACTATCTTTCCAGATAAAATAATTCTACTTATTACCCCATAAGTTATTTTGTTAGAGGAACAATACTTGAATAAAAGAACAATATGTCTGATCCCCATCATGATTTGTGTAAGTGATGTTTATGTTTATGTGTTATTTATCTTTATGGTATTCTCTAACATATCAAGCTGAGGTGTGACATAGGGCTAAAGAGCAAGGATTTTTGAAAGTCTTTAGATTTGTTTTCTAACTCTGTATTCCTTTCTGATCTCTTAAATCTGAACTGAAATCCAATGGGTGGATAATAATGCAGGTTATCTTTTTCACACTATAATCAAATTCTTTCGATCCCTTGAATTTTGAAGTTCTTGATGTGTGTACTAGGGGAACAATGTAGAACAGAGGAAAGGAGAGTTTTGGTATAAAAATATTGGTCATAGGTCAGCTCTAGCATTCACTAGTCGTGTGACCTTAATAACTTAAAATCTTAAAACTTCAATTTCAGATAATAATATCTGCTTCACAAACCAATATATGTAAATAATAATAAATTCTCAGTTATTTAACATCTTCTATGTGCCAATGTGAGGTAACAGAAAATAGATATATTAGTCTCTGCCCAGTTCCTGGCTGAGAGCTCCTAAAACCCTTGTAAATTCCTAAGTGATGAGAGCACTAGGAGCATCTTTTGTTACCATGAGGTGACTCTGGGTGGGTTCCTGGATGGCTCCTAGAGGGGCCTGGTCACCAGAAAGGCCAAGCAATGATCAGAAGCTTGGAATTTTCGACCCTGCCACCCATCCTCCACATGATCATGCCTACATAAGGAAGCTTACATAATATCCCAATAGTATGGGGTCAGAGAGCTTCCAGTCCAGTGAATACATCCACACTGGGACAGCGACATACCTCAGCTCCATGGGGACAGAAGCTCCTGCTCCTGGGACCCTTCCAGACCTTGCCTTATTTATCTCTTCATCTGTATCCTTTATCATATCCTTTAATATACTAGTAAACATACATGTTTCCCTTAGTTCTGTGAGCTGCTCTCACAAATTAAGGAGGCGGGTCATTGGAGCCTC
The DNA here is from genome assembly GCF_004115265.2 of Rhinolophus ferrumequinum. Lineage (NCBI taxonomy): Eukaryota > Metazoa > Chordata > Mammalia > Chiroptera > Rhinolophidae > Rhinolophus > Rhinolophus ferrumequinum. The sequence goes on along the minus strand of NC_046293.1, from coordinate 24,703,063 downwards.
CAATCTTTAGCCAGTTGTTCAGGAAGAAACGGAGGTGATAACATGGGCTTGTGACTGGCCTCTGATGTGTGTGTGTGGGTGAGTGTGTGTGTGTGTGTGTGTGTGTGGTGGGAGGAAGAAGTCTTGTGGGGCTGAGCATTTCACCTATGAGAGCTGATGCTATCTCTAGATAGGTAGCGTCAGAATTGAATTAAACTCTAAAACACCCAGCTGGTGTCACAGGAAATTGCTTGGTGTGGAGAAAACCTCCATACAATTGGTGACCAGTAGTGAAGTGTTTTGTGTGAGTAGTAAAAGAGATTCACAGGATAGAAAAAAGTAGAGAAGCACTGGGTTTTTCCTACATAGGGAGGGAAAAAACAGCTTTTTCCTTTACACCAAATACCTTGCTGAGTGCTTAGAATATATTATCTAATTCAATTGTCACAATAATCAGCAAAGATAAATGTCATCCAAAGAGCTAATTATAGTGCCTGGCTAACAAGTATGAAATAGGACAAACTTTCACAGACGTTTGTACATGGCTGTGTCAAAATGGCCTTGTCAAAAGTAAATTCACTGCTTTTAATGCCAGTAAAAACAGTAACAACCATCTTAACTTACACTTAAACTTGATTCCCACCAAAAGTAAGGGGACTCTGTCCTTTAATTTCTGTGTTATTCAGATTTTCGCAGGGTTTTAAAATAAAACAATAACAATGATATCTGATATCTTAATAATGATCAGGTTGGCATAATTAGGAAACCCACTAATTACAGAAGTAGAATATCCTATAATTTTTGAAATGGAAAACAACTCTAGTCTTAAGTTGTCAAATCTAATTATTAACTTAAATAAATATGCAGCAGCGGGAGCTTGGTGGGGAGCTGGCGTGGGCAGGAAGCGCAGCGGCTTTGGTCTTGACTGGTAGAGGAATGAACACATTTTAATAAAGGATCACTCTGACTAATTTCTGTTTCGTATCTTGCTCTTTCAGTGGTTCCCCTAAACGCCTTTTCAAAATAGTCTTAACAATTGTCATGTAAAGGTATCATCTTTAAAACTGTGACTTTTTAGATTTTCCAAAAGATGGAACTTTTGCAAAACGTGCTAGCTAAGGAAGAGCAATTGTACCATCTGCTCTTCCTCCAGCTCTGCTTCCCTTAGTAAGGACCGTCAAAAGGTGCAGGAAAAAATCTGTCAGTCTGAGAAGACAGCCATTCAAGATACCAGTGAATTCCCACAGAACAAGCTTATTTAAAGTCTTGCTAGATGTGATCATGTGTAGGCAAACCCCTGACTTCTGGCAACATGTGATTCAGCCACCAGATGATGCCTACCCTACCCCTATCCCATTCCAAGGCTCACACATTAGTTAATACCTTTCTGTGGATCTTTCGCACAATGCTTTGCAAGTTGTATGACTCAGTTATACTCCAGTGTTTGCTCTGTAAGAACAGTTCTTTTTCCCCCCTTTCTTCCAGAACAGTTCTTATTATTGTGCACATTCATGTATTACTCAATATTACTCTTCACATCTATACGCCAAGGAGATTCCCTGAAAAGCAGTTGTGTATGATTTTACTGAGGCCTGTTTCCAATTATAATGCTGAACATGGATATTTTGTCATTCTTATTATTCTTCATAATATTAAAGCACAAAATACCACAAATAGCAAGTACTAATTCATTGTGAATAGAATGTGGGGATGTACATAGTCTATTGGTTGTAATAGTTTCTCCCACCATCATTTATGTATGTATGTAACACATTATCAAGACAACAAAAGTTGAGGAAGATGATAGGTATTGTGATTAACACAACTATGACAAAAACAATTTGATACCGATCTGACATACATTCTTAATACTCACATCCTGTTTGTTGCTCTCCATCTCTCTGCAATACTAAGAATTGACTCTCCCTTCAATTCCTCTTCAAGGTACTGCTTCCTGTAAATTGTAATTGGCTAGTTATTTATGTGCTCTATCTACTTAAGCTCCTTAAGAGGTTGTGACTTAGCCTCCTAACCAATGGGCACACCAATAAATACTCGTGAAAGAAGGTGAAACCTCATATAACTCTAATGATGTCTTAGATTAATGCATTTCTGGGGTCCTCAACAAAGCTCTTTCCATTTCTTTAGTAGCCAGTGTAAAGAATTCTATCAAGTTACGGGTTCTGGGGAAAGAAAAGGAAAAGAGCTGAATATGTTGAAAACAGAACCTCTATATTTTGATTCATTGCTCTATCACCAACTAACACAGTCTCCCCATCAGCAAAATGAGCAGGGATTGGATTAGGTGATCATGCCATTATAAAATTCTGTGACTTAATGTGGCTTATTTTGCCATATAAAATTTAAAACATTTGAAATAACCCACCGCCTCATAGCTTTACCTTAGCCTAAATGCCTTCAGTGGAATGGGAACTCATGATTCTGCTTAACCAGTTATCAAGTCTGAGTCTGTTTCCTCCTCTACCAGCTCTCCTGACTTGGTTGGACAGTTCTGAGGATTAGCTGAGATGCTGTATGTTGAAGCACTAGTATTATTTCCCAAGTTTCCTTGGTGGAGAATTAGAACAGATCATTCCTCTGAATATCCCACAGCCTCCTTAATACTTTGTCCTTTGCATTTCTCTCTACAACGTTCCTATTCCCAGTTTCATCTCTCTTCTTTCGTTTGTCTGCTTTTTGTCTTCTAGGTCATCCTCTTTGGGGAAAACAAAAAAACTCCACAACTCTTTCAACTCAAATAAATATACTTTTCTTAAAAAGTGATATGCTACTTACTTATTTGTAAAATTAACTGATCTGAACTATTCTTGAAAACCAAGTTAAATTCTAAATTTAGCCAATGTATTAAACTGGGACAAAATTAGTAATATTTTGCCAAGGGCACTTGGGCTTACTCCCCTTCTCTCATACTGCAGGAATAAAGCACCAAATGAATTCAACACTGACCGATAACTTTCTAAGAAAATCGCAATTTTCATCTTGCAAAAACCTTTACAAAGCTAATTTCATCCGCATAATACTTAAATTTCTGGTACACATCTTTCAAGGCCAAAAGTTTCCTCTTCTTTAGTCCAGTTTCCTCTGCCTGGATCACTCTTCTATATGACTCCCTCACTTCCTTTTGACCAGGTCTCTGGTCAAAATACACTTCCTCAGAAAGGACTTCTCAGACTCACCCCTTCTCCTTTCCCGGATTTAATATACCGGTCTCTTCCCCATTCCCTACTACATATGTATTTCTTTCATAAGATATATCACTGTCTGGCATTTTATGATATATCTATGCATTTTCTTGTCTGTCCCTTTCTTAGAATATAAGCTCTAGGGAGGCAGGGACATTGTCTACCTCGTTCACTGTGGGATCCACAGCACCTAGAGCATGGCTTGGGACACAGTAGGTGCTCAGGAAGTAACAAATATTCTCCCCAATACCCTGATGCTACTTGTTAATTTCTCCAGAGCCACAGGACTCCTCCCTTAGCTCCACCCAACTCTGAGTCACCACACCTCTACCTGAGCCCAGCTCGGATGCTCTTCCTCCCACCTGCCGGCCACAGGGACAGCGCTGCGCACCCACCACCCGGACCTGGCAACTGCGGTTGGTCCCTGAGGCTCCGCTCAACCGCCCATCTCCGGGGCCACCCACACCTTTCTGATGGTTCCCGGCCGCCGCCCCCGGGAGTGACAGTGACCGCGCCACTGCGCATCCGCCTGCCGCTGAGCAGCCGTTAAGATCCCCGCGCTGCTCTGAAAAGCCAAGGATTCTGTTTGGAATGATCCGTTGACGTAGTAGGAAAACGTGACTCGATTTATCCGGCTCCCTCCGTAAGCAAGACGCATGCGCCGCGGGCGGTATGAGCGAGGGTGCGGCTCGCAAGTAGCGGCCCCCGGAGGGTCCGCCGGACTTCTCACTTTCACACCCAAATGACCTGGCCCTGCCGCAGCCGGTTGTCCCACCCAGGGCCCCCTCAGGCGTCTTCCCGCGAAGAGACTGGAGAACCCAGTTCCGGGAACCAGTTCTGGGCCCCATCATCCTTAACATCGCCCTTAAGAGGATGCTGTCATCTCTACTTTAAGAGATACCCATTCCCCCACACAGCCCTTCGCCCCCCATCCCCTCTCCCTTCCAGCCTCCCTGCCCTGAGATCCCGAGATAGTGCCTCCAGATATCACAGCATGGCGAGCCAGAGTCAGGGCTGAGAGGCCAAAGGCAATGTCTGGTGGTCCTTTCGAACCCAGTATCTCTTTTATGATGAAAAAAACCCAATGCCTTTCCATCCACCTCCTGGAAAGGACTCTTTAAGGTGTTGGGGTTAAGAGGACTCTTTAAGGTGTCCTCTGCTGCCTCCTTGGTGCTGTCCAGATGAGGGAAGGGTCCCAAGAGACAGAACACAAAGGTATTTTGGAGGGATTGTTCTCCCTTGAACCTAATTATTGGGAACCTCACCATGATAGCATGGCTTTTAGTAAAAAGTTGAGTCAATAGTGACAGGGTTTTAAAAAAGGTCTACATTGCACTTCCCAAAAGAGACTATTCCAGGGCAGCCCGGTGGCTCAGGCGGTTAGAGCTCCATGTTCCTAACTCCAAAGGCTGCAGGTTCGATTCCCACATGGGCCAGTAGGCTCTCAACCACAAGGTTGCCAGTTTGATTCCTCGAGTCCCGCAAGGGATGGTGGGCTTCGCCCCCTACAACTAAGATTGAACAAGGCACCTTGAGCAGAGCTGCCTCCCAGATGGCTCAGTTGGTTGTAGCGCATCCTCTCAACCACAAGGTTGCCGGTTTCGACTCCCACAAGGGATGGTGGGCTGCGCCCCCCTGCAACTAGCAACGGCAACTAGAGCTGAGCTGCGCCCTCCACAACTAAGACTGAAAGGACAACAACTTGAAGCTGAACAGCACCTTCCACAACTAAGATTGAAAGGACAACAACTTGACTTGGAAAAAAGTCCTGGAAGTACACACTGTTCCCCAATAAAGTCCTGTTCCCCTTCCCCAATAAAATCTTTAAAAACAAACAAACAAAAAAGGTGACCAGTGACCAATACACACATGAAAAGGTGTGCAACTTGTCATCAGGGAACTCCACATTAAAATGAGATTCCACTGCACACCCACCAGAATGGTTCAAACACAAGATGAGGAAAAGAAAGAGAATGCCAAACAGGGGAGGGAATGGGGAACATCCCACACTCTCCCACACTGTTAATGGGAGTGTAAACTGATAAATTGGTGCAATCACTTTGGAAAACTACTTAGCAATATTTATTAAAACAGAACATATGCCTACCTTATGACCTAACAATTCCACTCCAAGGTATATACTCAACAGAAATGCACACATATGTTCATCAAAAAAATAGGTACTGGAATATTCATCTCAGCAATATACATAATAGCATCAAACTGGAAACAATCCAAATGTTCATTAAGAGAAGAATGGATAAATACATTATGGTATATTCACACAATGGAATACTGTACAACAACATGGTGAATATAGTACAGTGACATGCAACTATATGGATGAATTTCACAAAATTGAGTGAAAGGGACCAGGTATAAAAGAGACGATACTGAATTATTCCATTTCTATAAAGGTCAAAAACAGGCAAAACTTATCTGTGATGTCATAAATCTAGATTGTGGTTACTCTTTGGGCTGTTGTGACTGGAAAGGAACATGGAGCTTCTATGGTATGTTCTGTGAATTGGTCTGGGTGCTGTTAACTTCGTAAAAACAATCATCCAACTGAACATTTTCCATACGTGTTTTACTTTAAGATTTTAAGGGGAAAAAAAGCCTGAAGTATTAATTTGTTCAAGTTCTCTACTATTCAACATAACATTCATTTTATAATCACAATACACAACTCATTAGTAGGCACTATGGAGTCCTGGAAGGATAGTTCTGCTTCCAGGAGTTCACAATTTAGGAGGTAGCACAAACATAAAAGTGATTTCTTGGGAATCGTCTTTGATACTATGCTAACTGCTGGGAAGTCCAAAATAGTTACTTTGGAAGAACGTTGGAGTAAAGAATATGCATCTGGGCAGAGTTTCTGAGTTAGAAGGGATCTTAAGATCCGCATAATTACTTGTGGGCAGGGGCTAGGGTGATCAACTGTCTTAATTTCCCAGGACTGAGGGGCTTCTTTTTATGCTAAATCCAAGATAGTCCTAGGCAACCTAGAATGGGCGGTCACTCTAGCAGGAGCTGCACCTGATTCAATCTTTGAACTTGTTGAATTATCTAACACAATGTCTGGCACACAGAAGATGCTCAATAAGCTCAATGAATATTTGTTGAAATGAAATTGGGGAAACGACAATAGAAGGGCACCTACTCAAGTGATGCCAGTTGTTTTTAGGAGGGGCAGAAAATTGTGATAAATGTGGGTTAGGACCAGGTTGAGGAGGGTCTTTTATGAAATGAAAGTTATGGTAGACAGTAGTAATGTCTTTATCTGACAATATAAAAAGTTCTCTGCTCTCCCCTTATGTCCCTATTGGTTTATAAAATGAAAAAGTCTGAAATAGACTTTTGCTTCATTCTTGTGCTGCTTCTGGCTGAGAGTCCATTCATTCTACTTATTACCAAGAAAAATTTTCAAATGTAGTACGTATACACTTGTGATGGATATGGCTGACCCACATTCTATATCCTTTTTATGTGCCTTCCTGTACTGCAGAGGCTGGAAACCCAAAAATTATATTTCCCAGACTTTTCTTGCAGCTAGGATTATTTATAAATTTTGATCTATCAATAATTTGCACACTCAAGAAACTTGAAAAATAGAAGTGAGGCAGGGGCCACCTCCTGGCTGCTTTGGTTGTGGCTGGCCAGCATGGTCATGGGATGTTGAGTTTTTCTGCAGCAGTCTTCCAGCATCCCTTCACATGGCCACTGAAGGATGTTGAGGTGGTGACAGCAACAGTAGCTTCCGGATTCCTGGATCACAACTAGGGCACTGTGTTCTTGAACTCAACAGTTTCAGCAATAGTCTTCATTCCTCCCCTTTATGAAACTTCCCTGGTGGGAGAGTTTTAGTAGTCTCATTCTTGGAGCCATTTCTGAGATCAGCAATGACCATGCTCCTCCAGTCCTTCCCATGATTTTTTTTTTTAAAGCATCCATGTCTCTGTATTAAGGTGTTTTCTGTTTAAAACAAAGTGGTTTCTGTTTATTGCAATCAACCCTGACAGGATACCTGACTGGGCAATAGTAAGTACATTGTCCCTTCTATGCCTCTACCAGCCCCTCCTATACCTCTGCCCTGCCTTCTCCTCTTCTTTCCATAAATGCAAAATGCAGTATGATCTGGTACTTTCATCTCTGGTTTTCTGAGGCCTTGTAGCTGTTCCTTGGGGTTCTAGAGAGGAAAGAAATGCTTGATTGCTGTTTCACAAGAGGGTGTTAGGGGAGGGGAGAGAGCAGCTGGGCTCCAAGAAAATTCTTTTAAGGTCTAAGAATCTAGTATCTGACTCAGTGTCTCATAAGTTTTGCAGCTTCTTTTATGCATTTGAGATTAAGGATGAAACTAAGGAACATTACATGGTAGGAGAAAGTAAGGCGGGATTGGATTACAGGATAGTTAACAAGATTATGTGGTCTCTTGAGGGTGGTTATAACTTATTTCAAAGGTGTATTAACCTCGATGCACACATGCTGGAGGGTTGGGATCTGTGATTAGGAACAATGACAGTTTTTTTTTTTTCCTTCCTTAGATTTGGAGCTGGGGTTTAACTTCCCTCAGAGACAATTTCTGCTTTGGCTTATTGGGCATCATCAAAGGGAAAGTGACTGCTATCTGTGCATGAATTATTAACCTAAAAATCATTTTGTATGTTTCCACATAATTCATGTAACAGTAGGAATGTGGATGAAAAATGGGGTTCTGTGGAAAATAACTTCACAGGGTAATTTCATCATAAATTGCTAAGTGGGCGGTCATGGTGGGTAGTCATGCACCCCGCATATAACTTCTTTAATAAAAGGTTTCTTTCTGCCTAGGTTAATACACCTTTGAAATGCCTCTTTTCAGACCCATCCTTCTAAAGCAGGACCACCCTCAAGAGATCTTAACTTATAATCGGATCCCTGCCTTGCTTTCTCCCACACTCATGATAATCTTCCTTACATTCCCTCCCTAATTTCAAATGCATAAAAGAAACTGCCGACTGTTATTCTCTGGAGTATTTGATATCTTACTCCCAGGCATATGGCATCAGTTTGGCTCAAATAAACTTATAAAAATTCTCTACATGTTTGGACATTTTTTACATTGACAGGAACAAAATGCACTTCTCTCTCATGAACACAATCCTTAAAAATTTTCTCAACAGCTCTGTCTCTCCCCACCTCTGCCCTTTGGCATAAGCAACATATACCTTATTATGCAGAATTATTTGTAGCCTACTAATAATTTTCCCATGGTACTTTCATTATTGCAAATATAGCTGCCTCATATTCCTCCCCTTATTTCTAAACAATTGTCAAAATGATACTGAAGAGCAAGGATGATATATTCTCTTGTAAAGGATCTGGCTTAGAAGATCATAAAAAGATGGGATCGCTTCGGGTAAACACAAGACATCTGTTACTGAATCTTGACCCATCGCTCTTGCAGGGTCCTGTAGTGGGGATAGTTATTATGCTAATGGGAAGTTCTTTCACTGTTCACTCAGTTTCAGAGCACAACTTTTATACCATGTTAAAGCATTAATGAAGTCTAGCTATAAGACAAAATCTAGATTTGGAAAACAAGTGTACACCTATGCTGGGAAAAAAGTGATTCCATAATTTATAGTATAGATGGTATTTCTCAACACTCAAATAGTACGTCCTTCCTACCTTTTAATCTCAGATTGAAGGTTAAACACGCTATTTTCCATTCATTGCTTGTAGAGGACATCTTTTCATCTAATCCCAACTGTCTTTTCAATCTTTCTAGGTAGGCAAGTTGAGGGGAAATCCGTTTTCAAATTTTAAAGGCCTTGGGTTTTCAAATTTTAAAGAGAAAATGGTAGCATTTTCACAGGTAGGCAGCTTCCCAGGTATATCTACAGCACAATTTCTGGCTGGATTAACCCAGGTGGTGAGTGTGAAACATTTCTCCAGGATCATAAAATTGGCACAGATACCTTTAAAAACATATTCTAAAGGTCTGGCATCTTTAAAATTTGTCCAGTGTATTTTATAAAAGTCTTCTCATTCTGGTTTGGTTCAGATCACCTACTATGTACCCCACACTGCCAGGCACCAGATATACCATGAATAAAATACACTGTTAAGCCATATTTAGGCCAGGAGCAGAAACCTTATCTTAAAAGCCATCGTGTCTTGATCCTGTTATGCTTTATATCCTACAAGCCTGTGATCAGCGGGTCTGGGTGGTTCTGACGGCAATCTGGGGCCAGGGTGTGGAGCTGGAGGGCTAGGTCATGCCCTGAAACCCTTTGTCAACAAAAACCCCCTGAAACATTGAAGAGGGAACAGCCTGGTTTACCCCCTCCTATAAAACTCCATAGCCCTCTTTGCTTGGGGAAGTTATGGTCTTTTCTAGCCTGACTTCCCACAGTTCAAACACGCCAAATAAATTCTAATAGACCAATTTTGGTCTCCCGCAACTCCTTCCTCTGGCCTTGCCTAACACACTTTCTATCAAAGGAAGTTTTTGTATGTGATTAATGCCCGTCCTTCAGACAAATTTTTACAGTTCCTTTACCTCACCCACCCTCTCCAGTTATTTTACGAGGTTTCTTTAGGAACCCACCTGCTTGGATCCTGTGATCCAGGGTCGTCATCCTTAGCTTTCCATCAGAGGGCCTCAGTTTCCCTAACCTTTCCTAAAGGCAGGGTTAAACCCCGTGCTTTCCCTCTCCTCCGTCTCATTCATTCTTTTAGGTAACAAGTAACTAGAAGTCTGGGACCAAAGGCTCATAAGAATTTATCATGTATATTCCAGAAAGCAGGGTATACGCAGACTTCTTTGAGTAAACAGGAAACTATCAATCCCATGCAGGAAATGACCTTGTTTGAGGGCAACGAAGGTGCCGCCGGTTTTCCTTTTTCCTTCAGTTTCCTTCTAAACTCATTTCCGGGTTTCAATCAATTTGGTCCTCACTACAATAAGAGTCCAGCTGGCTTTTCCAAGTCCCACCCTAGATAACGTCCCTCCCTTGTTTTACATCGCTGCAAAGCTCAACCAATCAGTAGTTGGGGTAGGAGGTACCAAAATAATCTTCACTTCCTCCCCAAATAGCCACTCCCCACTCTTGCGTCATTCTGATAGATTACTGAGGTAGCCAATCAACAAGCAACCTTGGGCCCAGCCTACCTTAAACCCAATCAATTAAAATGAAGAAGGGGAATTGGGGCGGAGAATGAAAAACTTGCCCCTCTTTTGGAAATGGTTTGAAGAGGTGCGTCCGCACCTCGTGAACTTAGATTTTTCGACTAGCGATCATAGCTTACTATACATCTTAAATGCCCCAGTTCTGTCCCTCTTCGACCCCACCCCAAGATGAGCCCCACCCCTCACACCCTTCCCCTCCCCCAATTCAGTGGAACACATCCCTATCCTGAATCCTCCGGAAAAGAACCAAACCCCATTGCCACGGGCTTTACACGCTCCTCCCCGACTCCGTAGAGTAAGGAAAGGGAGAGACCCTACAGCCCCTGGCGACAGTCTTTCCATTCAGTGCGTCTCTCCCTTCCCCACGTTCCCGAGTAGAAGCTGACACGGGAGTGGGAGGAGCTGAGTGCTGGCTCTACTAGGGGAGCGGCTAAAGCTTCTTAAGGTGGAACGGAACGGTGAAGTGGCTGGGCCTCAAAACAACCAGGGTGTGACGTCCTCCTGCCTCTCAATCTCGCTTCCCACAGTTTCTCATCTCTGTTCCCTCGCCTTAGTTCTAGTCTTATTTGTTATGAAGAATAAACAGGTTAGATAGAGGATATAAAGTTAAATTAATAAAACAAAATAATAAACAAGTAAAGGAAATACAAACCACAGAGAACTTTTCCTTTATCATTTAATTTCTTCTGCTGTGTTCTACTTTTTTCCCCGAGATTGCTTTCTAAAGTAGCTAGCTAGAATTTCTCTGATGTGCAAATGTAAGCTCAAATTTTGTCTGATAAATCTAAGTGAATCGTTTTGTATACTGTTTATTCTCTCCCCAGTGAATCTGACTACAGTCAAGGAAGCGAGGACCTTGCGTGTAGTGGCTGGAGGTATCTTTTATCCTTTTACCACCGGTCCCTATAGCTGAAAGAGTGGAGGTGGCCTTGGCAGTGTTGGCTCTGGCTCTGTGTTCTCATTTGTAAAATGGGGATAATAATACTTACCTCCTAGGTTTAGTGTGAGTACCAAAACACATAGTGTAAATGAAAATACGGTGTGATCTGAAAGGTGTAAATAAACATTAGATGATATAAATACAAATCATATAATAATAAACATTTACATTGTTCTTGCTATGTTCCCGCACTTTTTGAACAGTATTTTAAAAAACTTTATTTTGTAAAACTTCAGACATACAAAAGTAGAGAGAATAGTATTATATTTTGTAAAATGTTGAAATAAGCAACACTTGGCCAAGCTTTCATCATCTATGCCTTTCTCCCCCATCACTTGATTAATTTGAAATAAATTTCTGGCATTTCATGACTGACTACGCCTGAACGCAACTTTAAAATATAAAGATTCTTAAATAATCACACAATTCCATTAGCACATCTAAAATATAACAATATTCTGTGATATCACAAAAATCAGGACTGAAATTTCACCAATTGCTTCATATTTGTTCCAGCTGCTTTGTTCAAGTCAGGATTCCCCCCCCCAACTGTCTACATATTGCATTTGATGGATATGTCTCTTGATCTGTATATATTACATTTGCTTTATGTGTGTTTTAAGCCTCTTTTAATCTCTAGGTTCCCCTTTTCTGGTGCACTTATCTAAATGCATCACATGCATGAAGTCACACAAACCCTCCACAACACTATGAAGTAGGTACTATTATTATCCTCATTTTACTAATGAGATGTTGAGTAACAAAGCAGTTAAATGACTTAAATTCTCAGTTATTGAATGCCAAAACTGGGATTTGGATACATGAATCTTATGCACTATACTATGTTTCATATAATACACTGGTCTTTAAAAAATGCTAACAAAATGTATATTGTGGCATATTCACCAATATTATGAAGAAGCATTTTGCTCAAGGTCGGCTGACACTCATGTAGAATTATATAATATGTTCTGTTATAGAGAAGGGTGGATCCTTACATTTTGATTCCTTGCATGTTTCAGTGACTATATTTTTGTTCTGCTTCATTTCACCCTCCTTAATAGAAAGTAAAGGGAGAATGAATGCTAGTGGTTCCCCGTCTTAGGGCAAAACCAAAACCAAACCAACCTTATAGTTTTTTTTTTTAATTTAAAAAATTACATGAGCAAAAACCATACAAACACTAATTACAGATATAGTAGAAAATGAGGTATAAATTAAAATAATCTTGAGGCTCACATCTTTGGTGTCTATCCATCTATATATGTATATACACAAATACATACATATACATATACATATTTTAAAGAGCAACTGTGTGATCGTATTATACAAACTTTTAAAACATTATTTTCTCACTGGAATATATTCAGATAAATGAAAAATAATTGGTTCTTTAAAATAACACGTGCCTATCGCAAAATATCTAAACGGTGAAGAAGATAGAAAAAGAAAAGCGAACTCCTCACTAATTCTACTTTCCAAAGTTAAATACAATTACTACTCTTTTAAAAGCCAAGTAGTATTCTACTATATAGATATACCATAGTTTATTTAACAGTTACCCTATTATGGACATTTGTTTCTAAATTTTTACAGTTGCAAATAATGCTGCAGCAAATATCTTGTATATATCAAATAAGTTTTTGAGGTTTTTATTTTTCTAAATTTCCAGAAAAAGAGATTCTAATCCTTCCCTAGCTTTCCCATTTTTTTTAGTACTTCCACCTCTCTACTCTTGCCCCCCAAATTCCATATACATACATAGAAAATGTCAAAAAGCGTTGAGAAAAGAAGCAAAACATCTAAACGTATACTAGCAAGAAACATTTGATGCCGAATTATCTGTGCGTGTGGGAGGAATATGTTGATGTTTCAAAGAAGGGGGAAAATACAGCTTTAAAACCTGATATTGGAAGGGTAGGGAGAAAGAAAACGCTTGACTGGGATTCACTTCTTTTCAGTTTAAGGATGACTTTATCCCCCTTTTTTTTTTTTATTAGTTTCAAATGTACAATACAATGTAATAGACATTTATCATTTATATCCCTCACACAGTGATAACCCCCCTAAGGATGACTTTTGATTCTGACAGCTAAGGACAATGGCACAGAAGTGAAGAGCTGGGTCTTTAGGGTCGTTTGGATTTGTTAGTTTAAGTCCTGACTTTGCTACTTACTAATCATGTTATTTAGACATAGTCAATATCTCTAAGTTATAATTTTCTCATTTATGAAATAGGTATAATAGTGCCTTATTGGACTTCCAGAAGAATTAAATGTAGTAATACATGCAGAGTGCTTAGCTCAATGCCTGGCATATTGTAAATATAATGTAATTTTATGTATGTATAATTTAAGTAAAATATAATATCATATTTAGCCAGAAGACAAAATACTTTATCTAAATGTGAAATGTAGTCAAGCTGTAATCTCGAATATGCAGACTTTTTTTGAGCAATTCAAATATTTAACGCATAGTATTTTTGCTGTCATATTATTTTATGTGATAGAAAATACAGGAGAGTGAGAAAAGTTGAATAGGCCAGAGGATGCAATATAAAAGTTTGCAGAGGAATAATGTGACTCCAAGAGGAAAAGTATAGGTGGAGTCCGCTCCCTGGTGGCATTTTCTGTCTTGGGTGGGGACTATTCTGTAAGGGGCAGAGAATGAGAACATTCTACACTCTGTGACCAGAATAAGATATGTTATAGGGTCATCAAGCGAAATGAACGAGTCTTATTTTGTATCCTATACAGTTAAAAAGCATTTTCACATAAACTATTTTCTTTGCAACACCCGTTAGTAGACACGGCGAGTATCAAGGTCTTTCTTCTCTTTGCTGACCAAGATTCTAACAAGGGCCTTGCACAACTTTACAAAGCTAGATTTTATGTTTAGTTCAGAGTTATCTCCGTTACACACTCACTTGTCTCTTTATACATTCATTTATTCAACAGTATTGATTGAATTCAAGGATGATATGAGGGTAACTTCACCCCAACCCTCATAACCCTTTATAAACTATCTCAGGGGAAAGAGAAGCCCACCAAAAATATTTCTGTGAAAAAAGGAGATATTTATCTGTACACAGACTACAACAGAATGAAAAAAGAGGTGAGCGAACCAGGATTAGTGTTAACTTGGAATTGATAGTTCGTGTACAGTGTGAACGAGACAATCTCCGGATACAGAGCAGTGGGTCGTCTTGGGTGGATGGCAAGCTGCATGGAGGGAAGTGGACAGGTAGCGGCTGGAGAGCAGCGAGCGGCGCCGCGCGTTTCCCGGGAGCCAGAGTACCTCGGCGCGGCTTTCCTGGCGCAGCGCCCCCGGGCGGCGCAGCCCGCCGCTCGGCGCCTCCCGCTCCTCCTTAACCCGCGCAGGGAGGCTGCGGCGGCGGCGGCCGGGCGGGCGGGGGAGGGGGAGGGGCGCGGAGCGCGGCGCGGAGGCCGGGGAGGAGCCGGGGCCTGCAGCGGAGCCGAGCCGAGCCCGAGCCGAGCCCTGACACTGTCCGTCCGCCTTCTGGCTCCTCGGGAGCCCGGACTGGCCGGAGCCCGAGAGGTGGCAGTGCGGGGAGCCCCACGCGCGAAGGGAGCGGACTGGACGGGACCGGACTAGAGGAGGCGCTGCCGCCACAGTAGCCACTGACGGGAGTCCGGAGCCGCGGCCTCTCGGACCCGGTTGCCCAGGCCGGCCCAGGGAGAGCGGGGAGTACGAAAACCCCACCCTCTGGGGCACCCCAGGAGCGGAGGCAGGAGCGGGGACGGGAGCCGCCTCGCCCTGTGGAAGAGAAGACCCTTACCATCCGGGCGAGGGAAAGAAGAGACCCTTATAGGGGACGAGTCTCTCCTTCCTGGAGACAAGAAAAATCCCCACACTGGCCCGGGAATAGATCTCTAGAAGTAGAAGGGGGCGATCCTTACTAAAGGAAGCAGAGTGAGACCGCCCCGGCGTGCCTCCACCCCTCCAAACACACTCTCAACACTTCGGGACTTTTGAGGCAAAGAGAAAGGGGGTATGCCTATGGAGTAGGCACTCTCCATCCTCTCCAGTAATCACGGGAGAGGAGTCTTACATTCAGAAGCAGAGGACACTCCAGGGAAAGAAGAGGAATCGGCTTTCAGCTTTTCGGGAGAGGGGAAGAACTCCCCCCTCAACTTCCTTGTACCTAGACAGTGGAACAGGGCAGAACCCCTGCGCTTAGATCTCCGTCGGGCAGAAAGAGCTCTCCGCTCCCGAAAGATCCACTTTGGGGGGGAGGGGGACTCCCCCAAGGGGGAGGAGACAGCTCCTGGTTGGGAGAGGCTCCTCCCCTCCTCCCCAGGGTATCAGGCGGAGTGTGGGGGGTGTGCCACCTTCCCCAGGTAGGACCTCCTTCTCCGCCTCCCCCCGCTCCACCTCCCTCTGCTCCTCATCCTCAGGGGACCCAGTTCCCCTCCCCAGCTTGGGAGGCTCAGCCAAGTACAGCAAGAGCCACTGAGGATGAGACTCTTCATCTGCCTTTGAAGAGGGGAATCCCTCCAACCCCTAACTGCAGTACCAGGGGGTTCCCTCCGTTTGCTGGGGGATCCTTGGAGACAGGTTAGTGCATTCTCTCATCTTCTCTCTGTCATCTTTAGGTACTAGTGGGTGTAGGGGAATGAGATGGTGGCTCTTGGGTTCATTACTGGGGAAAGTAGAGTGATAACTCAGAGAATCTCTGGGAAATGTATTCTGAGGAAGCTGCTGGATTGGAACCCACATCTTGCTGAAGAGGCTCTGAGGTTTTTTAGTGTTTGGGACTAATAGGATGGGATTCATCTGAGGTCCCTAGGGAAGTGTATGTTGCCATGCTCACAGCAAAGGGATATCAGAGAATGCCTGCGTTTTCAGAACTCCATTCATACTGTATAGCAATGATTGACATATCCCAACCAGACTCCCATACCACCCTCCATCCTTGGGCCCTCTCACTCCGAGAGTGGGCCCTCACTAAAGTCATGATGGCATTTCATGGCCTGGCCTTGTTTAGGGCTTCCATTGGTATTATATTTTCTTATCTGCAACCCTAGGTCGGCTCCACCAGAGCTGCTCTCTCCAACCCACTGTGATTGCTGCTCTCTTGACAAAAAAAGCAGTCTGTCCCCACTCCCCATAGCTCAGATACCGAGAGGCCTCCTTTCGTGATATTCCCATGTCTGGCTGGAAGCATGTCTCTACCAATAGAATCCAAAGGGATATGGGAGTCCCACATGTCCCGAGACAAGAAGTAAGGGCATAGGGGAATGCCAACTCCTGGGTTGAAGTTCTTCCTTAATGCTGACCCAGTACCACTGCCCCAGTTCCCTACCCGCCTCCTGTCCTTTGCTGATAGTTCCTTAAAATAAAATAAAATAACATAAAATAAAATAAAATAAAGTAAAATAAAATATCAGATCCTGCATAGGAAGAGAGGAGTGAGGAGTGTTCTGCTCAGTCTCCTTCCAGTCTTCCATCTAAATAAGGTGGCCACCAGGGAGATTTGACCTCTGAGGAGTTTCCTTTCATAAAAGCACCTAATAATCATCTCCCTTCCTGTTTCTTGTTCAGTTCTGGGTCTCTGGAACTTTGTATTTAAGTTTTCCTTCATAAGATAGGAGTCCAGAATCTTCAGAAAATGCAGGGGAAAAGTGCCAGGAAATCCTTCTCTCTGAGTCTGGGCTATGTGTTTGGTAGAGCTCTGCCTTTCAACCTGGCATCACTAACTGGGTGCCTGCCTCCCTGCTCTGCCATTAGGAAATATCTTCTGTGAGGGGTATTACATCCCACAGCAAAGCCAAGTAAGAGGCTTCATCTTGCTTGGGATTTTATGTTTTCTCCTCTCCTGTCTGGGCCATGGATGGACTACTTAAGTCCCTAAGTATATCCACTTGGTCCTGGAAGCTACCTGTTAGTAGTGGTATAGGAGTTTAGGAGACAGGGCGGGAACCCAGGTTTGTATGGATGTTTCTTAATTTAGATGAATGTGGCTCTGTATCTGTGTTTCGAGTAGGTATGTAGCTCGAGACAGGTTCATGTGTGCTTTTCAGACTAAGCCTCCAATTACCTAGAGTTACGTGTTTCTGGCAGGACTCTAAAAGCAGGTGCCCCTGTGCAAGGACCTGGGGAGGGTGCTGGTTAGGATACCCAGCTGGGAGGAAAGGTGGCCTCCCCTGGCCAGTGGGAGCCCTCATGAATGGCTCTGTAAAAGTCATCCCAAGCAGCAGGACAGCCCAGTCTCAGGTTGGGACCCCCTCTTCTAGGACTAATAAGAGAGCTTCTTTCTGATATCTTTGATCTCAAAAGCATGAGGATCCTTGGCTCTTAACCCTAGAACTCCCTCCCCAACTTTTTGAAGAGCTGGCTTTGGTGTAACAGCGGTCTGTTTCTTACAAAGTACTTCACCAGCTGCTGGAATGCAACTTGTTGAATGGCTCAGAGTGAAGAGCATCACACCTGCAGGTGTACCACCACCACACAGCTTCCCTGCTTGCTCTGAGGTTCCCTAATTCTCCTTGCCCTTGTGGAATCATTTAGAAGCACATGGCTATGGGGCTGAATGAACTGTGATTTAGAGATACTTAGGTGATATTCCCCCGTTCCTTCATCTTTGGAGTTTACTTTGGAGTTTACTTGGTCCTGGCATTGGTCAGCAATGGGGTGATATGATCCCCAAAAAGAAAGACTTGAGATTCTGACATCCCGAAAACTATTGCAAAGTCAGTATTGCAAGGTAAACCATTGCAGGCTTTCTGCTTCCAGTCTAACCTATATGATCGGTGAGTTTTCTAATTTTTAATTTCAAATATTTTCTTTTATCCCCATTCAAAAATAATCATAGCTACACTTTCTAAGTGCTTTAAAAATATTAACTGAAGGTAATCTAAACAACAACCCTATGTAGGTACAGTTATCATCTCTATTTTGTAGATGAAGAAACTATAACACACAGAGGTTAAGTAACTTGCCTGAGGTTGCACAGCCAGTAGGTAGTAGAGTGAGGACTGAAACTGAGGCAGCCTGAAATGTGGTTAACTTCGCCACTGCTCTATTGATTTTTTTTTTGTTTTAAGATTTTATTGGGGAAGGGGAACAGTGTGTACTTCCAGGACTTTTTTTCCAAGTCATTGTCCTTTCAATCTTAGTTGTGGAGGGTGCCGTTCAGCTTCAAGTTGTGGTCCTTTCAGTCTTAGTTGTGGAGGGCGCAGCTCAGCTCCAGGTCCAGTTGCTGTTGCTAGTTGCACGGGGCGCAGCCCACCATCCCTTGCGGGAGTCGAACCGTCAACCTTCTGGCAGCCTTGTGGTTGAGAGGATGCACTCCAACCAACTGAGCCATCCGGGAACTCAGCGGCAGCTCAGCTCAAGGTGCCGTGTTCCATCTTAGTTGCAGGGGACGGAGCCCACCATCCTTTGTGGGACTCAAGGAGTTGAACTGGCAACCTTGTGGTTGAGAGCCCACTGGCCCATGTGGGAATCGAACCAGCAGCCTTCGGAGTTAGGAGCATGGAGCTCCAACAGCCTGAACCACCGGGCCGCCCTGCTCTATTGATTTTGGCATTATATACAAAGCAGGAAGTTATCACTCCTTAATACCTGACCTTGGTACCATATAGAGAACAATTACTGGCCCTTCAGATAAAATGGGAAGAAAACTGGCTATAATTTTGGCTCTAACACATCTCATCCAGGATCAGTTTTACACTCCAACAGAATGTTTTTTTGTTTTTCTCTGCCTTTCTCCCAGTACTACAGTCTTCATTAGATGTCCTGTGGATGTGATGGAGCCTGTCCTTTGGCTGCCTTTCCCAGTTTCTATGGGTATTTCCTTTCAGTCTTCCAGCACGCAGAGAAGAATGTGGCCTGACTCAGGTTCTGCCCAAGCCCAGTGGCACGAGGCCCACCTGGAGAGGTCTGGGTAACTAGGTTGGTTAGACTGAGAAATGGAAGTATCTCTTATTTGCCTTTCTAATAATAGCCTGAACATTAGCCTCATGCCATTATTTTGGGGAGCATGGAATGTGTGGCCGCCACAAGCTCATTACACTTCATTCACTTCCCTGCAGGGATGAAGCTTTGGCAGTGTTTATGACTTCATCCCTTTTATTGAAGGGGGAAACTGAGGCATCAAGACTTCAGGGAGCAAGGGGTGGCTAGGGACACTTAGTGTATCAGCGTCAAGGTTGGGAATAGAATGGAGGAACCTCAATCTCTGAGGTTCTTCGCACTGGGCTACCCTTGAAGAATGGGGAAGTGACGGGCGTGAGGAAGTGGGATGGGTTAAAGAAGAATGGTGCTGAAAGATCAGAAGGATCTTTTGCTGCAATCTTCTTGTAGCTGGTAAGACGAATATATTTTGAGTGCTGGGGCGGTATCTGGAGGGCTGACTGGGAGGGTGCTGGAGAAAGGTTAAATTTAACCTCAGTGTCCTAACCTGGTGCTGTGGTAAGGATAGGGAAGGACAGAACAACTAGCAAAAGGCTGAGAGTGCTTCCCTTTCGGGAAGTCACAGTTGGCATGTGCCAAATGGGTTCCCTAAGCCCTCTCACTACTTGAAATCCACTCTCACGCCCCTGTCCAATGTTGGGTGAGTTTCTAATGAAATATCCACTAAAGGCTTCTGTGTTCTTTTTTTTTTTTTTTTTTTTTTAAGATTTTATTGGGGAAGGGGAACAGGACTTTATTGGGGAACAGTGTGTACTTCCAGGACCTCCCTTCAAGTCAAGTTGCTGTCCTTTCAATTCTAGCTGTGGAGGGTGCCCTTCGGCCTCAAGCCGTTGTCCCCTCAGTCCCAGTTGTGGAGGGCGCAGCTCAGCTCCAGGTCCAGTTGCCTGTTGCCAGCTACAGGGGACAGGGGGCACAGCCCACCATCCCCTGCAGGACTCGGAGCCATGGGGAGGCAGCCCAGCCCAAGGTGCCGTGTTCAATCCCAGTTGCAGGGGGCGGAGCCCACCATCCCTGCAGGACTGGAGGAATAGAACTGGCAACCCTGTGGTCGAGAGCCCACTGGCCCATGTGGGAACCGAACCGGCAGCCCTCAGGAGTTAGGAGCACGGAGCTCTAACCGCCTGAGCCACCCGGTCGGCCCGGCTTCTGTGTTCTTAAGCTGAGCTTTCCTAGAGAATCTTTAGCAGGATATTATAGGAAATAGGGTAAAACTTCTTTACAGTCTTCCCCTTGTGGGGAGGGCCCAGGAGAACCCTGGTCATTGAAAACCTGCTTGTTGTCATGTTATTGTCCAACTGGGGTAACCCAACTATGGGACCTGGTTACTGCCCAAAGTGCCTGCTTTACCCCAGAGGCTGTGGTGTTTTGATTTAGTACAATGCTAGGAGGTCTGAGGTTTCCTGGAATGATTAAATGCCCCTATTAGTTTCTAAGCTTCCATGGTGGTGGGATGAAAAGGAGGGTGGTGAGGAGAGAAGAAGATAAGGATAAAGGGGAAACCCCTTCCTGAAGCTATTTATAAACATGGATTTTTTTTTCCCCCTTCTTCTATTAAGCAGTTCTTGGGTTGCAGTTGGGTCTCTGATGGCCCAGGCCCCTGAGGCACTAAAGGTGTTTCCTTCAGCCCTATTGAGTGGGCGTGTTGCTGGTGAGGAGCAGGGCAGGGTACTTGTGTGTACCTGCAAAGATTGCATGGGTGGGGACCTTGAGGGAGAGGGCAATGAGCATGAATGCTGACCCTTAGGAGAAAGGGATAAGCGTCAAGGGGAGAAGTCACTTACTAGAAGAGTGACTGATAGCCTGAAAGATGTGTTGGAGTCAGGAGAGGGGTAGGCAGCCATAGCTAGGATGAGCTTTGAAAGGCAAAGTGTGTGGATTTGTGTATAGTTGTATGTATATGCTTGTGCATAGTAATAGTATCTGGGTGTGGATTTAGAGATTACATAGGTGATATGTTTAGGTTCAGGATTCTGAACTCTGAGGCATGCTAGAGAAATGCCCTGTGGAGGGACTGTCCACAGGGATAGGAGGAAGAAAGACTAGTTGGAATCTGGAGGCTGTGCAGGCACAAACCTGTTAGGCAGCAAATGCTTAGGGGGTTGCTGGCATCAGCTCTAGGGGAGTGCCAAATGGCTACCAAGGGGTTCCTGCCAGTCTTTCTAGACCCAGCAATACAAATGTCACCCATCGTTCTTCTCCTTCCCCCACCGAGACCTCACTCCAGCTATAGCTCTCTGCCAGTAAGAGTGCCCAGGCTGTGTGGGTGGAAGCAGGGCGTGCAAACATCAGGCGTGGGCGGTTTGGCAGCACCAGGAGTTTGCATGGAGGTGCAGCGAGCTTGCGTGCGTGCATGGCTGGGAAGGAAGGAGAGAGGAGGAGGGCGGGAGAAGGGGAGCCAGCTCCTAGCCCCAGAGTTGCTATTTTTAGCCAGGCTATCTGATTGTTACCGGTGCGCACTCAGCTGGGTGTCTCCCTGGCTCAGTGAAGCCCAGCAGGCTCAGAGGTGGGAGGTCCTTGTTGATGACTTCTTCCTGGTGTAGGTGTCTGTGGGCGGGAGCTTGCAAAAGGGTAGCTTTCAAGGTGTGAGGGCAGCTGTACTCAAGATCTGTTACCTCTGTGTGTGACTTTGTGCTCTGTTGGTAATGTGTACTGTATAGCTAATTGTGATCTCTGTGTTTGTGGGGTACTGTTTATGTGTTTGTCTCACATCTGTTCTTTGGTGGTTGTCAATGATTGGGATATATCTAATATGCTTCACATGCACGTGTGTGCCAAAAAGGGCAAGTTCTCAAATATATCAAATATGGAATATCTTTAAAAGTGCCAAATATCTTTAAAAGAGCCAAATATCTTTAAAAGTGTGTTTCATTAGTGTGTATTTCTGTTTACTTAGACTTCTTTTTAACATGTTCACTTGTTTTTCTGTAGATGTATGTAAATTATCATGTGTCACATAATTGGAGAATAGACTGACTGATTTTGTCTGCTAAGTGTTTTTTAAAAATTATTTTTAGTTTTAAAATGTTATGTTGTAGAGCTTTAAGTAAGGAGAACAGAGAGAATAGCTGAGTTTGGTGGGTGGTTTGATCTCTCTTTTAGTCCTGCATGAAGGTGGAGGCCTCTTGGCTATATTCCACATTAAGATGTAGAATAAGTATCAGTCTATCATCTGGTAGATGATTGGTGATACCATGTTTTCCCGAAAATAAGACCTAGCAGGACCATCAGCTCTAATGCGTCTTTTGGAGCAAAAATTAATATAAGACCCAGTCTTATTTTAATATAAGACCAGGTATAATATAATATAATATAATATAATATAATATAATATAATATAATATAATAGCAGGTATAGTATAATACAATATAATATAATACAATATAATACCTGGTCTTATATAATATAATATAATATCCGGTGTTATTTAATTTTTGCTCCAAAAGACGCACTAGATCTTATGGTCTGGCTAGGTCTTATTTTTGGGGAAACACGGTATATGCGTTTCCGGGTTCTGGGAATACCTAGTTGAAGGCTGTCCCATGAGTGGAATCTTCTATGGGAATTATAGCTGGAAGAAACTCTACTACCTATTAAGAACTAGGATTTTGGTATTATTTGCTGCCAGTAACCAGAGGTAACTCTCATCTATTCTGTTTTCTTCTCCCCTTTGTCCTCTTCTCTGCAGAACCCAGAAGAACTATGGCTTCTGACCTAGAGAGTAGCCTCACCTCCATAGACTGGCTCCCCCAGCTGACCCTCCGAGCTACCATTGAAAAGCTGGGGAGTGCTTCCCAGGCTGGGCCGCCAGGGGGCAGCCGCAAGTGTCCCCCAGGCTCACCCACAGATCCTAATGCCACCCTGAGCAAAGATGAGGCAGCAGTCCACCAGGATGGCAAACCAAGATACAGCTATGCCACCCTCATCACCTATGCCATCAATTCCTCTCCAGCCAAGAAGATGACCCTCAGTGAGATTTACCGTTGGATTTGTGATAACTTCCCCTATTACAAGAATGCTGGCATTGGTTGGAAGGTGCGATGGTTTCTATAATCAGGGATTATTTTCAGCCTCTGACAACCTTTTTCTCTACTTTTGTTTCTTTCCATAGCCTTGTCCAGTTCACTCTTAACCTGTCTCAGAGATGTGGTAAATGCTTTCATAAGGTATATCAGGGAAAAAGCTCCAGAGATCCCGAGCCTCTAAGTAGAGTTATGTGGATGGTAGGATGCTGTTGCTGATTATCTCCTTTTGTCTTCTGATTTCTTAAAAAGGAGAGTCATTTATTTCACAAATACTTGTTGCCACTCTGCTATGTTCAAGTCACTATGCAAGGCATGACATTGTTCCTTCCTACCTGGTGGTAGGAATCTCATCAGATTTCCAAAACTTCATTGCACATAGTCATCATCTTTTTAAAATATTGTTTACCAAGAAAAAAATAATTAGGTCTTTCACCAACAGCATCACAAGCAAGTAATGAGAGGATAAGTTGTTTGGCTAGAGATAGGAAGAAGGGGACTCCTATTTTAAGCAAAGGAGGAAGACTGATATTCTCAAATCTTTTGGAGCAGCAATTCATTTGCTAATTGCTGAGTAGAATGGGGATTTAATGTAGTTCTGTCACTCTGTGAGTCATCAGTTGACATACAAACCAGATGATGAGCTGGAGACTGTTGAAATCATTCAGTTTTTTCCTTTATAAATGTGTCGCTGCAAGCTACCACAACACCCAGCACATTTATACAACAATATTTCTTTCCTCCAAATGTGATCGTGCTATGAGCTGTTGACAAACATGAACTGTGCCTTTGTTTCACTCGTAATTTATATGTGTTATCATTTGTATAAACAGTTTTAAAATAGTGTGCCTTTACTACAGATAGAATGATATAGGAACTGGGCAGATGTTATTTTGAGGAATTTATGTACCTGCCTGTTAGTTGGGTGGAAAGATTGAAAATCAGCTTTCCAGAAGCACTTAGTAGTCAAATTTATAGCCATTACTGCTCATCAATATAATTTCTGCATTTTTCTTATCTCATTTATTTTGCTATGTGATATGCAATCTCCTCCATTCGTAGAGTTGAGAGGTGATAAGTTTACCCTGGTATTTGAACTTTATTGTGTATTATGTCCTATTGTGTTCTTCTGTGTCCTATTGGAAAATTTTCTGCGTTGTACAATGCTCAAACCTAACTTGTTTCTGTGCTTCCCCAGAATTCAATTCGGCATAACCTTTCTCTCAACAAATGTTTCCGGAAGGTGCCCAGACCTCGGGATGACCCTGGGAAGGTGA
The DNA here is from genome assembly GCF_004115265.2 of Rhinolophus ferrumequinum. Taxonomy (NCBI): domain Eukaryota; kingdom Metazoa; phylum Chordata; class Mammalia; order Chiroptera; family Rhinolophidae; genus Rhinolophus; species Rhinolophus ferrumequinum. The sequence goes on along the minus strand of NC_046293.1, from coordinate 24,678,529 downwards.
GATACTGCTGTAAGCATTGAAGGGAGGAGCAGGAAGGGGAGAGAAGTAGTTGACAGCCTAGAGTCTTGTGGTGGTTTTAATTACCCAGAAGAGGAAATCATGTTAATTAGAGAAGCAGCTTTATTTTTTCCTCAGAGGAAGAGCTTGGTAATCAAGCTTATGGGCTCCCACTAGAATGAATGACTAAGGAAGATTGTGAAATCTTTTTTTTTTTTAACAGAAATATTTTTGATAAAGTTGACTTTGTTGCCCATTTTTGTGTGTGTCACTCTTTCTAGATGTAAAAGGTGGACCTAATAACATTTGTAGGAATGTTTCTATAAAAAATCCCATGATTTTTATCTTCAGAGGAAAGAAGGGCTAGATCATTTTCTTCATTTGACAAATGTGGATGCTAAAGGCCAAGAGAGTCTCGCCTCAGATCACATGGAAGGGAAGGGTTGTGTTTGGCATTTCCAGCACTTTGAACTAGATACCATTGTTCTGCCCCTCCAGAACAATCGGAGCCTGTGTTTGCACCCCAAGAGGTATCTCTGAACATACTCTCAGCATTTAGGATAAATTTACTCCTCACAAATTGCCAGTACCCTCAGGATTCTGTGTGAATCCCCAGTCGTTTCTCTTAATGTAACTTATTTTATGTGAAAATCCTCCCAAATGTCTGCTTTTCCAAAGGTGGGAATGTCCATATATAATGATTTTGTTCTCTGTGGTGGTGGTTCTCCTAGGGCTCATACTGGACAATTGACACCTGTCCTGACATCTCCCGAAAGAGAAGACACCCTCCAGATGATGATGTAAGTCCCCACCTCATGGAGAGATGCCGTTTCTGAGCCAGCTACTCCTTCTACATTCTTTTGTGTGTTTTTAGTCCTTTCTTATATTTGGGGCAAAGGACGAATACCAGCAGAGGTGAAAACATGGGTCTTGGGAGGAAGTTTAGCTTCTGCTTATGGATTTCTATTCTTTCACAACCCTCAGCTATCCCAAGACTCACCAGAACAGGAGGCAAGCAAGAGCCCCCGGGGAGGCGTTCCAGGGAGTGGAGAAGCCTCACTGCCTCCTGAGGGGAATCCTCAGATGTCACTTCAGAGCCCCACATCTATCACCAGCTACAGCCAGGTAGGAAGTAGAGGTGGCAGGGGGCAGAGGGGCGGCAGATAGATGGATGGATGGATGGATGGATGGATGGATGGATGGATGGTAGAAGAGATGCATACATCTGTCGGTTCAAAATAATGTATTGAATATCTGTGATATAGTAGTCAGATAAAATGGGAAAGAAGGAGAAAGCAAAAGAGGGAAGCTGAGACAGAGAGTGGGTGAGGGAGAGAGATAGATAATAGAACTTTGAGAAATATCAGGTAAAAGAAGAGAGGAAAGGGAGCCAAAAAGGTTATGAGAAGGCAGTGTAGGACGTGGATGTAACATAGGAAAAGGGCAAGAGCCTACATCAAGAGAAGAATGAATTAGAAAAGGAGATAATGATACTTTTTCATCAAAAAGTTGGGAGGGGATGAAGACAGACAAGAGAGCTTGGTGACCATTAAAGGGTTGTATTGTCTCTCACTTAGGACGTGGATCAAGTCTTTCTGACCTCTTTTTGCAGGGCACAGGATCTGTGGATGGCGGAGCAGTGGCCGCAGGGGCTCCAGGCCGAGAAAGCACTGAGGGTCCCCCTCCCTTGTATAACACCAACCATGACTTCAAATTCTCCTACTCAGAGATCAATTTTCAGGATCTGAGCTGGTCCTTCCGCAACCTCTACAAATCCATGCTGGAGAAGTCCTCTTCCTCCTCCCAGCACGGTGAGACTACAGTTGGGATAGGAGTGTGGTCGTCTGTATTTTGAACAGGTGGTGACAGTCTCTTCTCGCCCTTCTTATTTTTAAGACAAGGAGAGATTGATCACTGGTCAGGGGAAGCATGTCATGCACCAAAACTGCTTGGAGTTGAGCTCTTCTGGCTTAGTTATGAAGGACAGTTGTTTCAAGAGGTGGGCTGGGTTATTAGTTTCAGAAAGTGAGTTGGAGGAATGCCCCTGCTAGAACAAGGGCAGTGATTTTATGGTTGCGTGCAAGTTATGTAGATATTGGCCACTAGGGGGCAGCAATCATCTTTTTCCCCTAAGAATCCCTGCGTTTCATTGTGAGAACAACTTAATTTTATTTTTTAGCATATTCATACGTTAGTTTTTATTAGGAGAAATTTCAAACAGATGAAAAAATAGTGTTATAAACCCTTATGTTTTCATAGTCCATTTTTAACAGTATCAATATTTTGTTAAGCTTGTTCATTTATACCCAGCTTTTTTTTTAAATTGGAGTAATTTGATACAGTTCTCCGACATGCCATTCTACCTGTACATACTATTTCAATATGCATCCTTGATGATAAAATCTTTTTTTAGTTACCCATTTCCATGACCACACCTAACACAATAACGAGCTTTCCTAATATCAGTTTATATCTTGTCCATAGTCAATTTCTCAAATTATCATGTGAGTGATTTAAAGTCCTTATTGGGAGGCTCTTTGAGAGAGCACTGGTTCGGCCCTCTGTAATTCCTGTTTTTTGTTTTGTTTTTAAAGAAATTAGCGGTGAGGGTGAATTTAAGACTTCGGGTGAGTCATCAGACCTTCTTGTTCTGTACTGAGGCAGGAGATGAATGGAATGATTAAAAGTGGTTAGGAATCATTTCGGGGAAATTTTATATTAATTTTCATGAATTTCTTCTTTTATATCCCAGGGGATTCATATCTAGAGTTGTGTTCCAAGATTGTAGCATTTGCTTGAGAAATGAATCCAACTCAGGTGATTGGTTGAGTTAGAACTGGGGAAAATGGAGGGACTCTCAGAAACAAAGTAAGAAATTAGATTGAGCAAGGACAGCTAAGTGTTCACTCAAGTTTAATGGTGGCTGAAAGCCCCTAGCCTCAATTTCCAGTTCTTCCCTGCTCAGTCTGTTTGAGAAATTCATCCATCCCAACTCCACTTTTCACTGAAGCTCCATCTGTTGGTAGTGAATACAAGAAGGTGGTAAGAGTAGAAGGGTGTAGAGACAATAAGGAAGAGGAGAAAATAGATGCCCAATGGCTTTGTTTTATTTGTAATTTACTTTTAAACTTTACCTGACATCTGGTTTCTTTGGAAACTGTGATTACAGGCCCACACCAAGTCCCTGTAAAATAGCATAAAAAGGTACATGCTGACCTTTTTGGCTAAAATTTCAGTGGTCACAACACTGTCAAGGCCCTCCCCCTGTATTCTTTACCATCCAGGAGGCCAGGAGATCCGTGCTGTCCCAGAACACCCTTACTCTTTGAAGTCTGTGGTTTCTGTCTGAGGCCGCCCACCTCAACCCAGTGGAAATCCTGTTGAGTGAAAAATGCATTGCCCAAGTCACTTGCCTGCTTCCTCCCACCCTGCAGGCTTTTCGTCTCTCCTGGGGGACATGCCGCCCTCTAACAACTACTACATGTACCAGCAGCAGCAGCCGCCACCGCCACAGCAGCCGCCGGCCCCGCCACAGCCCCAGCAGTCACAGCCACAGCAGCAGCAGGCACCAGCCCAGGGCCCCTCAGCTGTAGGGGGTGCTCCTCCATTGCACACTCCAAGCCCAGATGGTTGTACCCCACCAGGGGGCAAGCAAACTGGGGCTGAAGGCTATGGGCCTCCCTCTGTGATGGCCATGCACCCACCCCCTCTGCAGCATGGAGGCTACCACCCTCATCAGCACCATCCCCACTCCCACCCTGCCCAGCAGCCGCCACCACCACAGCCACAGGCACCAGGCCAGGCTCCTATCAACAGCACTGGTTTTGGTGAGTAAGGAGGGTGCAGGGAGATCCAGAGGAGGGTGAACGACCTCCTTGTTCGGACTCTGGCATGGAGGTGCAGTTGATTAGGAAGTTAATAGTGAGTCTTTTAGCCTGACTCCTCCATGAGAGCGCATGTGAGCTAACAGAATTTGCTATTTCAAGCTCCATATCATAGAATTTTTGGAGAAATAATTGGGATTGTTTTACATATTCTCCTACTTATGAGCTGGGCTGTCAATACCTAAAGCATAGATAAGCTTTACTAGTCTGAAATCTCCAGGGAGAGAGATTCCAAAATTATCTCGTTAATGCTGTTGATGACCTGTGTAAATGCAAGAATCTTGCACGTAGTCAGTCTACTCTCAGTTGGCTGCCATTTTACACTGGACTCTATTTTATTCCCCACTTTGCCCTCCTCTTTCCAGCCTTTCCTCCTGATTGGTGCTCCAGTATCGACTCCTTAAAGGAAAGCTTCAAGATGGTGAATCGGCTCAACTGGTCTAGCATTGAGCAGTCACAGTTCTCAGGTTCGTAATCAAAGGATGATGACTGGAAGGAAGAGGGATATATTGTAAGTGGACAAACCCAATACAAACCAGAACCAGAAGGGGATGGTTAAGTGAAGTTTGAGGATTGAGGATTTCATTGTTTCCCCTCCATATTTTATAAGGTGGATAATATTGATATTATTTGCAAATAAATTGTAATTAATGTTGTCTTAACTCAGAATATGACAGTGGTTTATCTTAGCCAGTTATGTCTCTGGGAGAGGGAAGAATCTCAGAATTCAGAAACCCTGGACCACTATTTTATAGTTTTGTCACCGTGTACTAGCAGTGCGACCATGGCTAATTCACTCAGTCACTTTGAAATTTTGTTTTATTCATCAGTAAGATGGAAATTATAATAAGAATTTAGTAGCAAACAAATAGAATGGGAGTTTGATAATGTAGCGCTGTAACATGTCAGTTATTATTGGTAACGCATATAATCAGTGGTGTTGATTTATGATGTGGTCGGAACAGTGAAATGGGATAGACTTGGTAGGGACTCCGGGGCCTCTGCATGGTTAGCATTTCTTGTTTCTCTGTTTGTAGAACTGATGGAGAGTCTGAGACAGGCAGAGCAGAAGAACTGGAGCCTCGACCAGCATCACATTGCCAATCTGTGCGACTCCCTTAATCACTTCCTTACTCAGACTGGTCATGTGCCCCCTCAAGGGGGCTCCCATCGGCCACCAGCCCCTGCCCGTATTGCTGACTCCTGTGCTCTCACCAGTGGCAAACAAGAGCCAGCCCTGAATCAAGGTACTGAAGAAAGCAAGTGGCCATGGAGGTGGAGACTCTGATGAAAAGGGAAGGGGAGGAGAAGGGCACAGGAGAACTGAGAAAAATCATCCAATGGGCAATGATCCAAACTGAGCAGTAGGACTAGTTTGTTCGCTATGTTGACTGAACACCTGTTGCATTGATAGTGTCTATACTGAAAAATGCCAAAGAAATACACCGTGTGATTCCTTTTTAGACCTTGATTTTGGAGGTTGGGATTCCATAAGAAAATGGAGGAGAAAGTCTCCATTCCAAATTTGTGTCTTGGTAACTCCTAACTGGATCATATCAGGTGGAGTTGGTATTCTCTGCTGTTACATGATCTTCAAACCAGTGACACGAGAGAGGTTCAGTGATCCTGTTTCTACATTTGTCACCCTTCTAATAGCTATGATCTTTCACATAGTACATTGTATGTAATGTATGTATGTAAGGACATTGTAGTATCTGGTCCTTTTTACCCTAAGTGGTGAGGACTGATAACTTCTGCGGGAGCTACAGAACAGAGCAGGGAAAGGGGAAGAAATTCAGGGTAGGAAGAGCACTGTTTTTCCCCTCTGTATTGCACCCTGCTTCATTGAGTATAATGATCCTACTCAAGTTACTCTTGTCTTGTTTGGCAGTGAACTCTTACGGGCACCCACAAGCCCCCCACCTCTACCCTGGCCCATCCCCAATGTACTCAATTTCCACCCAGGACTCAGCAGGATACAATCGCCCAGGTAAGAGCCAGGAAGCTTGTTTCACCACAAACCAAGCACTTTCTACCCTGACAAGTTGTTTCGCTTTCCTCTTGCTCTGAGCCTGCATCTGTGCCTTTTTGTCTGCACCTACTGCCCGGGATGAGCCTTCATGATTTCCAAGGCTGGACGGTGGGCTACCTGCTAGGGAGGTGTAGGTCGTGGGAGACGAAAGACCGATTATGTTAAAATTAGCTGGTACCTGCAATAATGAAAGGAATTAAAAGCATGAATGTAAACAAAAGATGGATATGTAGAACATTCCATATGTCTAACTTTGGAATCTAGATGAGGTATATACTCAGGCAAATAAAAGAAACTTCGTATACAGACATACCTGCTTTGTGTCCTGGTCTGCTTGCTTGTCACCTGCCCTCTACTTTCAGGGGTCTGGGATTGAATTACCTCTGATGTTAAGAGTGGCAGAAGAGACTCTAAATGACCATAAATAGTATAAAATGAACAGATCCTTCATCTTTAAATACCTTTTAGAAAAATCACTAATATCATCCTGCCAGAACATAAGTATTTTTAATTTTTTGGGTGACATCTGACTTTGTCCATGTACTCCTAATCCATACGATACACAAATTTTTGTACTGCTATTTCATATAATACTACATTTTGTATGTTTTCTGTCATTACATAGTCTTCACAAGTATAAGTGTTAATGGATGCATACTGTTATATTGCCATGGGACCTAGTTCACTCTAATTTATTTCCTGGGGCCTCACTAATGTGGTGGCCAGCTACAAAAATAACTCTGGGCTGATAAGGACGATAGTTTTCCCAGACGATCCTCAAGGTAGTATTTGGGGTGGGGCACTGTTCATCTAACTGATAGAATAGCTTCCCATCCACTCTTCTTTTAATCTCTTTCTCTCTTCCTGACAGGACACCATATGGTCCCTCGGCCACCGGTTCCACCTCCCGGTGCCAGTGAGGAGATCCCTGATGACTTCGACTGGGATTTGATCACTTAGTGCATCATGGAGTGTGGCTGGCAGCCAGGGCTGGGTGGCGAAGCTGCCAGTGGGGAGAGAGCGACTTCATCACTTAGTGCATCATGGAGTGTGGCTGGCAGCCAGGGCTGGGTGGCGAAGCTGCCAGTGGGGAGACAGCAGCCCCAGCCCATTCCTTCCCCCCTTGCCTGTATATAGATATATATCTTCTTTTTTTTTTTTCTTTCTCTGTCAGAGAAGCCACTGCAAGATGCTGCCGAAAATAACCCCTCTTTCCTGCCTCGTTCTTCCTCTTCCTTCTTGTTTTTTCCCTGAATCATTTTCTTCTTCTTCTTCTTCTTCTATTATTATTATTAGTGGTTATATGCTGCCTCCAGTCTCCTGTCCCTACACTATTGACCATGTCCACCCCTGGCTAATTTAAAATCATCTGGCGAGAAGGTGAGGCCATGATAGCTACTGAGAAAGGTTTCAAACTCTTATTTACCTGTCTCTCTGAGAAGGTCAGTGCTAAACCCACCTTTTGGCCCTAAATTGTTCTGTGTTCTTATCAATTCAGTTCAGAACTGGAGCGGCCACATTATCAAGTAGAAGGGATCTCAAACACTGCTTGGCAGCCATGACTTTGCAGGTTTTACTCAATGGTGCTAATTTTGTCCTCTGAGCTCTTCCTTGTCCCTTTATATCTTTAACCCTTACTTCTGCCGATCCTCATTCCCCATCAAGGGTAAGAGTGATGGTGGTGGTGCCGGAGGGTGACAATAAAATCCTAGTGAAATAAGAGGCCCGAGTTGAGTTGAATACTGCAGAGGGGCGATGGAATGAAATTGGGTATGTAATACTATGTCAAATAAACATCCACTGACTTATTCCTAGCCCATTCTCTATGGTGGGTCTGAAGATAGTGGGTCTGAACCAGAACTCTGCTGCTATGGTAGGGATGAGGACAACTGTTCAGCATAGTGTCAACTTTTTGGAGATGTTTTCAATTTAACCATTTTGCCTTTTTAAACATAATTTTCTCTGATTTGCATTTACAAATTATCCTTCAATCCCCTTTTCCCATTCAGCAAATATTTTGGCTCAACTCTTCTACCCGCCTTATTTTCTTCCCCCATTTTCTGGCATTCTCAAGATAGACAAATAACCCATTATCACTCTTACTTTCATCATGTCCTAGAACAGGGTGGGAATCTCTTTCCCACCTACCAGCAGAACGAAACCTAATTGGTGATAAGAGGTTGGGGAAAGGAAAAGAGCTGGCATAGATACGGGTAGGGAATATTTCAGTTATTTAACTATGTAAGTAAATGCTTCTCTTGGAATCAGATCATTGGGGCTGAAGCTTTAGCAATAGGGTATTAAGGGGTGAAGGAAATTGGTAGTGTGGAGTATATAATCTAGAGGGAAGAATTCAATGAGGGCCAAGGGAGACCCCCAGAAAAAGGTATAGGGATGACTTATCTCATTTAAGGAGTGGCCATGATTTATTGCTGCAAAGTCCTTAGTGTATATTTAATGTTAATTGTTGAATTTTAGATATGGGAGGGAAGAACAATATTATTTCTGTTGCTATTTTACTAAATGTTTACTTTCTGAAAGCTATAGGACAAAATGTGTGGAATGGACAAGGCCACTCTGATTTCTGCTTTTAATATTCTTTTATTTACTGATGATTTCCAAGAGGTTTAGCTTTCCACTCTCCTGCTTTTTCTCCTCATCCACCCCTTCCTTTCTTTGTAAGGGGCTTATGTATGAAAGTTTGTTGAAGAAGTCCAGTGAGGCTAAAGTAAAGGGGCAAGAAAGGGCGGTTGATTAAAGAGCACTTTATTTCTTTGAAGTTCTTTGTAAGAGATAGGGGTATGAGTGGCTTGAATCCCCCATTGTGTTGGAGGGCAGTAGTGGGGTTGAAATATGACATAATATTTCCCATTGGGGAAAGGAGAATTTCTCTTAGAGGGTGGCAAAATGCCTTTGCCCAGTGTTCCTATTTTATGCATCTCTTCCTTATTCCTTCCAGTCAAGGTGCCTCCTGCATACAACCTCCCATCTGTTCTTCCTAAGATGCCCCCTTTACACATTGTCACTCCCCTTTTCTAACCCTTTTTCTACTCAGATCCAGACAGGGTTTTCAAAGGTAGACTAAATCATACATGTAAATGTCCCTTGTTTATAATTAATCTGTATCTTAAAAAAAACTAGTCTCATTGAGAACTCTGGTGGGCAGCCAGAGTAACTGAAATTGGGGACTAAGGTTGGAGATGGGTCATCAGGCCTCCTTGGGAATTTAGTTCTCCTCCGCTAAACTCTGCCTTGTTCAGTGGCACAAACTTGACCCTCTTTGGGCCTCAGCCCCGTGTCGTCCCCCTCCCCCGACCCCCCGTGAAATGGAATACTACTTTTTCTTGCTGGTTCAGCATCGCTGGACTTGAAGTATAGTCGTTGTTGTACTGGGTGATGTGTGCAAACTGCAGGCGATCACTGCCTGCAAGAGGAAATAGGGAGAAAGGGGAGGAGAGGGGTAGAGGAACAATTACTTGGTATAGATCCACCCATCCCTGCCTTCCTCTCTTCAACCCCTATGTTTCTGGTTTGGTGAGTCCTTCATACCACCCATAATGCTTTGCATTGGTGCAGGCTGAGAAGGGGGGTATGGTCTCAGAAGTTGTTGTTTTTTGCATGCTTTCTTAATAAAAACAAAAAAGAATATTTATGGTTTTATTAGTGCTGGCCTCAAATTTCTTTTTGCCGGGGTAGGAAGGGAGAAATGTGAAGCATTTGTTTTCATTTAGTATTTTGCAGCTTCCATACCTCACACAGGGTTTGATTAGTTGACTGAAATTATTTGTAAGATTGATGGGAGACAAGAATTTGAAGCATTCCCCTTTTCAAATGCTATTAAAAATAGTGAAATATCGTTGCGAGAGGCAGTCACCCTTTGGAGCTTGGTGTGTGGACAAGGCCACCTTGCTTGCATTCTGGGCTATTTTAAAGATTAAAGATACTACAATTTGGGAAAGAGATGGGTTTCCATCTGGGACTTCCTGTGAGTACTTATAGGTACTTGCCATAGTTTTTCATCAGAAATGAGGGAATTCCAACTGAAGGAATTTTTTCAGAATACATTTCAAGGCAAATGGTACTCTCAGAAGGAGTCCAAAAATGTCAACTATTGAATCTTTGTAACTATGCCAAGTTCATTCATCCTAATATTCTATACACTAACCCCAGGAGTTTGGCACTTATACCCAAGGTCTTGTGAGATCTGTTGGGATTTCCAGAAACCTAGCTAAGTATCATTATAGCAGATCTAAACTACCCACTATGAAACTTTTTTGCTGCATATTTAGAGACGATGATATATTCTGTCAATTAAAAGGATCCATGAATCTCTCAGCCTTGCAAGGAACCACAAAAAACAAAGCATTTATTTGCATCAAATATATAAGTGGATTAAATTGGAAGTTAACATTGCAAATTTACAACATAAGACATTATTACCTTACAAGTGAAAGAATTCTTAGTTATTTGAAATTGACTGTATAGTACTTTTTAACAGTTTTGTAGTTCAGACCCTCACGTCAGTCACTGCAAGTTTAAAACTTCTCATTTTCTGTTTTTAGTTAAATCATTGTATTCAGCTTAGATGAAGCTATGTTGTAGTACAAGCAAACCTGAAATTTTAGAGGTTTAACACAAAGGTTTATATACAGAGAACATGAGAAGGTGACAGGGAGTTGAACAATGCTTTTATAAAATGAAAGGATAGAAGGAAAGCTATATATGTGGTTGGAATGGGTAGAAAAAGTGGAAGAAAATGAGTGGTCATTAACTAATTATAATGGTTAATGAATATTGGGAAGCTGAATAAACAAAAATATGAATGGATAAAATTCATCTTTCAAAACAAGTCATTTTATCATGTCTACAAAAAATATCAGCATAAGCACATGACTTTGAAATAACAGTAACTATCAGAAGAAACATCTAAAATTGTATGGGTTATCTCTCAGAAAATAGGAGGGAGTGGTTGGGCAGAATGGGGCAGGAGACTTCTTATACTTCATCCTAAATCTTGAGTTATCTTTAAACTATGGGCATGTATTACTTCGGTAAAGATAAAGATGAATTTTAAAAACTTAAAGATGTATCTGCTAATTTCAGTGTGAAAGATACACACTTAGAGTCATGTTTTACTAAGTTGGATAGTGTTCCTGGAGGGTACTCAGTCATTTTTCAGTGATTTGAAACTTTTGAAATTCGTGGTTAGGAGAGGTACAAAGTCTAATGTGGAGGAAGAGAGAGGCAGGGAAGGAATGAGAGAATTAAGGAGTTTAAGACAAGAAGTGGAAAGTAGATGGCTCTATCAATAGGCAGAATAAACATATAGACAAGAGAACTCCCCAAACGGCAGCTTACAATACCAGTTCGTGAGTAAGTTTTTAGATGCTCTAGTAGTCTGTCTTTACAAGAGATGCTTATTTAGTTGTACAAATGGAAACTTGGAATTCCTATGTCCTGTATCCACGAGTATTCCAAATGGGAAGCATCTGGCATGGTACTCTGCTCCAGAATCAGTCTCATCAATCCTTGTTTTCATAAACTTTTTCTTCTTGCACTTTCTTTTTATTTAAAACCCTCCCCAATACCACCAACAGCACAACAACAAAGCCATAGAATAAATGGTCATCTTTCACTCAGAACAAGAAGAAATGGTTTTAGAATGAATCTGGAAGGGAATTTAGATACACTCAACAGAAAATTTAATGATGGAAACATTTTATAATAGACTAGATTCTCATTTATCTCAGGTGGCTTAGTTTGGGATAGAAATAGACTAATGTTTACAATGACTCTCAAATTTAGCATTCATCAGAAATAAGAGCTTTTGGGGTGGCCCAGATGGTTCAGATGGTTAGAGCGCGAGCTCTGAACAATAGGGTTGCCGGTTTGATTCCCACATGGGCCAGTGAGCCGAACCCTCCACAACTAGATTGAAGACAACAAGCTGCCACTGAGCTGCTGGAGGGCCGGCTGGGTGGCTCAGTTGGTTAGAGCTCGAGCTCTCAAGAACAAAGTTGCCTGTTCAATTCCTGCATGGGATGGTGGGCTGTGGCCCCCTGCAACTAATATTAAAAAATGGTGACTGGACTTGAAGCTGAGCTATGCCCTCCACAACTAGATTGAAGGACAACGACTTGAGTTGGAGCTAATGGGCTCTGGAAAAACACACTTCCCCAATATTCATATATATATATATATATATATATATATATATATATATATGAATATTATATATATATAAAGAAAAAAGAAATAGAGCTTTTAACAACTCTAGGGCAGGGCATGTTACACTGGGTGAATACCTAAGAAGTTCTGCTTGGTTCAATGCTCCATATTCTCACACAGCTCTGCTACTGTTTGTTTCTGAAAAGACTTTGTTTGACGTACAGCTGGTGGAATGTTTGAGGTCCTCACTGAAAGCTGCCTCCAGAATGCCCTGCATGGACCGCCTTGCTTTCTTCCTAAAACCTTTCCCCATGAAGGCATAGAGGAAGGGATTGAAGCAACTATTGGCAGATGCTAGAGCAAGGGCCACATGGTCCCAGGAGAGCATAGCTTCCCCAAAGGTAGTTTCTGGGTCAACAAACAATAAGAGGACTCCAAAAATGTGGTATGGCGCCCAGCAGACAAGGAACACAACCATCACCACTATGGCCACTCGGAGGGTTTTGCTCCTAGACTTGGTGAAGCGGCTTCGTCGCATTCTGAAGATAATGAGGCTATAACAGGCCACCATGACAATAAATGGCAATAGGAAACCCACCACTAACCTAGTGATGGTCATTGTCACCAAGGGTGTTGAAACTTGATTGTCATATGCAAACTGGCCTAAATTATCATCCAGGAAATCTTGTGATAGTTCAGTCATATATAAGGAATTGCTAGAGGAACTAGAGAAAAGCTCTAAATCAGTAGAGACGACAGCGTCAGAGTTATCTAGTGGGTTAGTTTTGTGACCTTCAGTGGGAAACCCACTTGGGATTGTAGGTAAGACCTCATCATCAGGTTTAAATAAATTATAATATGGATGTTGACTAGGTAATCTAGCTGAATCCCCAGGGAGTGAATCTCCAGAAGGTCTTTGAAATGTTTGAGAATGAAGAACATTTGTTTGTAAAGAGAAATAATCTAACCTATCATCCATTTCTCCAGGCAGCTGAACAGTGGAGTTGTCAAGAGACCCGTTTTCCAGTAGACCAAAGGTGAAGTCTGAATAATCGAACGAACTGTCGAGACCAAAATTGTAGCCACACATATTATGGTCATCTATGGTGTATGTTTCCCGGTATATGAACACAGGTACACACATTATAAAAGCCATCACCCAGATACATCCACAGATAGCGAAAGCTCTTCTAACAGTGCGGTGATTCTGGCACCAGATTGGCTTGAGTACCAAAAGACAGCGGTCAAGACTAATGGCAGTCAGCAGGAAGACACTGGCAAACATGTTGAGGACAATGATGGAGGGAATGAGCTTGCATAGGAGCCAACCATAAGGCCAGTGTCCTTGGAGAGCCAAGTGAACCATGGAGAAGGGCAAGGAGAGGCAACAGAGAAAGTCCGCCAGTGTGAGATGGAGAAACCAAACTGTGTTCACTGTCCACTGCATCTTTAGGCCAGCCACCCACAGCACCAACACATTGCCTGGCAATCCCAGTAAGAAAGTGAGGCTGAGAATGATCATGGAGAGAATTACTTGGGGTTCATTCCAGGGCTGTGAGGGTAAGTCAGTTGAATTGGTCTCAGCGGAGAAAGACTCCATTGCTAAACTTCTGCAAAAAGATGAACAAAAATGTTTAAACAAACATTGTCTTTTTAAAAACTGAGTATTATTAGACTTCTAACCTTCCCACCTAAAGATACATTAATAGAACCAAAAAGGTTCTCACACTGTTTTAGTTTTTATTCCTTGACTTCACATTGGATCACACAAAAACATTCTCTGATAGACCATTTAAAATGTACTGTGTCAATTTAAGTATGTATCAAAATAATAACCTCATTTAGAAGTCCGTATCAACATAAATTTCTTTTTCTTGAGCTTTTAAGCTCTCATTCTCCACGGGTTTCTTTCCTTACCTAATGTCCCCTATTAGAAAACAAACAAATGACACTGATGGACAAACAATAACTTCTAGATCAGAGGTTCCCAACTTGAGATCCATAAAAGGGCTTTGGGAAGCTTCATCACCACCTCAAATGATATGGATAATTTTAACTTTACATGTTTTCATTTCTTTGAGGGCAGAAGGTCCATCCATTTCCTCCACCAGATTTTCAAAGGACTCACCATCACCGAATAAGGTGCCCTAGACTGACTTATGTCTTTTAGATACAACCTCAGCTTTTCCTTTTGCTATCCAATTTCTAAAGAGTTGTTTACCCTCTTGTTATTGATTTCCTTGCAAAACTGAAACTGAAAATTTCTGGAGATTGCACAATAATGTAAATGTATTTAACACTACCGAACTGTACACTTAAAAATGGTTGATGATAAATTTTCCGACAATTAAAAATTTTTTAAAAAACCAATATGCACGGTATGATCTAATTTTGTTAAAATTTGCTTACCAAAAAATATACATACATATATACATGTGTATGTATACACACATATAAAATGATTCAGAAGTTTCTAAATTAAGGTGTTAAAGTAGTAATTAATGACTGATGGTATATAAAATTTTTATTTTCTTATTTTTGCTTGTCTATATTTTCCAATTTTTTATGGATATTTTCTGCTTCTGTATAATAAAACTATCATTTCCACTATAGTCATAAAAAACAAATAAACAAGAAAGAAATGATGATTGCCACAAGGTTGCCAGTTCGACTCCCACAAGGGATGGTGGGCTGCGCCCCCTGCAACTAACAACCGCAACTGGACCTGGAGCTGAGCTGCGCCCTCTGCAACTAAGATTGGAAGGACAACAACTTGACTTGGAAAAAAGTCCTGGAAGTACACACTATTCCCCAATAAAATCCTGCTCCCCTTTCCCCCACACAAAAAAATAAATAAAATACAATAAAATAAAGTACAAGTTCACACAATTAAGTTCACAAACTTGTTGCAATGATGTTACTAACCTTTTTTGATATCAGAGGGATGATTCATTATAAATTTGTACCAACTGGACAGTTAACCAAGTTTGCTATTTGGAAGTGCTGAAAAGGCTCCATGAAAAAGTTAGAGGACCTGAACTTTTCACCAACAATTCATGACTCTTGCGTCACGACAATGCACAGCTCAACGGCACTGTCTGTAAGGGAGTTTTTAACCAGTAAACAAATAGCTGTACTAGAACACCCTCCCTGTTCACTTGATCTGGCCCCCAATGACTTCTTTCTTTACCAGAAGATAAAGGAAATATTGAAAGGAAAACATTTTGATGACGTTCAACATTTTGTTTTATCAAAACATTTTTTTTTCTTTTTGTGTGTGTGGTTTGACCTCTTTTCATATTATGCAATGACACATTTTATCTTGTAGTTGATATGGTGGCAGTTTTATTTATCACACTGGCCTTAAATTTAATGATGATAAAAATGAATCTTGTTACTAAATGCTCGTTCCACAGAATTTAGCACAATGCCTTATATGACATAAAGATTAAATATTACTTATATGTATGGAGACTCATTTTGGGGGTTTACGCTTCCTATTAGACAACAACTCCTCACTTCCTTTTCTCCCAGCCCCTGGCAATCACCATTCTACTTTCTGTTTCTATGCCATTGACTATGATAAAAGTAGAATCATACAGCATTCATCTTTTTGTGACTGGCTTATAACACTCAGCATAATGTCCTCAAGGTTCATTCATGTTGCAGCATGTGTCAGAATTTCTGTCCTTATTAAGGCTGCATAATATTCCATTATGTGGATAGACCTCATTTGTTATCTCTTCGTCTGTGGATGGACATTTGAGTTGCTTCTACCTTTTAGCTTTTGTGAATAATGCTGCTATGAATGTGGGTTTAAATGCATATTGTTTTATAAACTGCTTTCTTTTTTCAGTTACCAGTCTCTACATTATACAGCAAGATTGTACCTTAAGGAATACTCGATCTTTATTCAATTTTTTCCAACTGTCCCAAAACTATCTTTTATATCTAATTTGCCCACAATTATATCCAATCTAGGATCACACTTACATCAGGATGTTATGTTTCTTAAGTCTCTTAAGTTAGTCTAGTTTCTCTTTTTCAAGGATATTGGCTTGTTTTGGGGTCTCTTGTTCTCACCACTCACTTCTTAACACTGCACAATTTGTCTTCTGCCCCCATTGCTCCACTAAAATTACCTCTAAATAATAAATTCAAGCATCCTTTTCTCTGTTGCCATCTTCCACAATATAATACATGTCATGTGATACACTGACTCCTTAACATTCTCTTCTCTTAGCCTGTGATGTTACCTTCCCCTAATTCTGAAGACTCCTACAAATGTACTCTATTTCATAGCTTTATGAACAACTCACTATTTCAAGTTAATGCCATTTTCTGTTCTATGGCTAATGAATGCTGTTTGCTTCTATCTGCAATTATGTCCTTCACCTTAACTTCCCCTTTCCTCCATTTCTAATCTCTCCCTGTTAAAATCCTAGCTCTTCTTCAAGATCAAGTTCAAATATTATATTTTCCTTGAAACTTCCTCTAATAATCCCAACCAGAAATTAGTTCTTCAGCTTCGAATTTTTTTCTTTTTCAACTAAATTTTTTCCCCCGTTTCCCCCTCTTCCGCCTCCCCCCACCCCCACTCCAGTTCAAGCCGATTATTTCTGTTTGGTTGTGTAGGACAGAGCTTCCTGGCCCTGGCCCATGCTCTCCCTGGCCCTTGTGCTCCCTCCCCCCCCCCCCCCCCCACAGCTGAGGCAGCCAGTCGCTGGTCGGTGGTTGGCTGCTCACAGCAGGCAGCTCACTGCAATTCTCGCTGGCTGCCAGCCGCTCACGCTGGCTGCTGGCTATTCACACTGGCCACCGGCCACTCATGGCAGCACACGATAGCCCACGGCAGCCCACGGCAGCACACGGCAGCCCACAGCTGCTCTAACTTCCGTTTTGTTTTCTACTTCCCAATTCTTACTGGCTGTAACAGCATTTTATGTTTCCTTTTATAAAGGCCCCAAAGTATTTTTGTGACTAGAAAATAGTTCTGCTGAGTTAACCAAATGTTGTTGTAGGGTCTTAATTAGCAGTAGTTAAAATAACTAAGTCAGCAAAATAATAAAAAGAAGTGATTGTCATCTTTCCTGTTGCCTCGCATACTCAAATATTCAAGTCCTGTCAGTGTCCCTTCCTTCCCTGTTTTGCACGGCAACACCCCTGATCCACTGTTCTATTCCAACACACATATACATGCATAGATCCATAAAATGTTCAGAAAAGGATAGTCATAGGCTCTTAGGGCCAAAAGGAAACGTAGCAATCACTTCTCCTTGTCTCTACTTTTCATTTTGCAGTTTTGACACTGATACTCAGAAAATTAGGTGACTTTTACTATACAACTAAGAGGGTTCTCAGATTTTAGGTCCCATGTGTGTCAGACCAATTCCTTTTTACCACAAAGAATCACGTAACTTAGAAGCCTTTGGTATTGCTAACAAGGGTATCAAGAGCTGCACAAATTGAAGTATTAAAGACTGACAGAAGCCACATTCCAATGTAAAGAAATTGGGTCATCCGGTATGAGTTATTTTAAATATCACATATTATCTGTTTTGAAATGAAAGTATATATAAATCAGAATCTTAAAGTCTTTCAGAACAAGATCACTTTTCACATTTATCCTAGGGTTTTGATTGAAAAATTCCTCTACATTTAAGATTAGTAGAGAATTTTCTTTTATTTTAGTTTTTAATACTGAATTGACTGGCAGTAACTAATAAGATAAATAAAATCCTGAAACTAAAATTCAACTATGGTAGGGAAAGAAAAGTGGATTCCAGAATCAAATACTAATGATAGGATGACAGAGTAAGTAGCAAGAAGGAATAAGTAAAAGAATATAAAAAAAAAGAGAGGTTGGTGCCTGGATGGCTCAGTTGGTTAGAGCGCAAGCTCTTAACAACAAGGTTGCTGGTTCAATTCCCACATGGGATGGTGGGCTGCGCCCTCCACAACTAGATTGAAGGACAACGACTTGACTTGGAGCTGATGGGTCCTGGAAAAACACACTGTTACCCAATATTCCTCAATAAAAAATTTTAAAAAAAGAAAGAAAAAGAGAGGGAAATACAATGAGAAAAAAATATATATACAAAGAAAAAATAGACAATTGGGGAAAACTGGAATCAAAGGTCAGATGGAGAAACAGTCAATTTAAGAGAGGAGGGGAAATGACATAAAAAAATCACTATTAGTTCTAGAACGAAAATATGAAGAGCAAAGATAATCAAATGTGGAATGTTTAGAAAAAGAAAGGTGCACACGGGGAGAAAACAAAAGAAGTATAAGTTGGAGAAGGAATAAGGAGAAATAGAAGATAATGACCCTCCAACCATTACCTATAAGGAGCAAAACAAGTGAGGCACAAGTGACCAGCTGGATCCAGGATTCCTTACCAAAAACTTGAGACAGTAGCTGAAGGCTTCAGCATAGAGCTGGGGGCCTCCCCGAGTCCTGTCTGATCTTCACACTTAACCACAGTCAAGTGTGGTTGGAAAACTTATTTAGGAAATTTGCTGAGCTCTTCCTCCTTCCTCTCTCTCTCTTCATCTGTGTTGATAAATCGAACCTCACACTTTTGACTACTATTTGACTTCACAAGAAGAGTTTCAAAGTGAGTCACTTTACAGATAAGTAAAGGAAAAAAACAGAAGTTGGGAGGGTGTAATTCTCGGACATTTTCTGCAGGACGGAGCATGGTTAGAAAGAGTACTTCTGTACATAAGCTACGCACTTTATTGATTTTTGCTTTTGTTTTTGTTTTAGAAATACACCACAATCACCTATGGTATGTGTGGGTGGGGATGGGGTGTAGTTGGGAGGAATGACCTGCACAGCCCCATGGAATAAATCTCAAATAATATCACTTACATGCTTAATACAAGGTTGGACAATTAAGTTCACGAATTCATCCTAGAAAAAGTGCTACATACCTCAATCCTGAATATCATTGTGGTCACCCTCGAAGTACTCGCCTTAGGAGGCTACAAATGTACTCTATTTCATAGCTTTATGAACAACTCACTATTTCAAGTTAATGCCATTTTCTGTTCTATGGCTAATGAATGCTGTTTGCTTCTATCTGCAATTATGTCCTTCACCTTAACTTCCCCTTTCCTGCATTTCTAATCTCTCCCTGTTAAAATCCTAGCTCTTCTTCAAGATCAAGTTCAAAAATTATATTTTCCTTGAAACTTTCTCTAATAATCCCAACCAGAAATTAGTTCTTCAGCTTCAAATTTTTTTTTCTTTTTGTGTGTGTAGTTTGAACCTCTTTTCATATTATGCAATGACACATTTTATCTTGTAGTTGATATGGTGGCAGTTTTATTTATCACACTGGCCTTAAATTTAATGATGATAAAAATGTTTTTTATCAAAATGTTTTGATAAAACAAAATGTTGAACATCATCAAAATGTTTTCCTTTCAATATTTCCTTTATCTTCTGGTAAAGAAAGAAGTCATTGGGGGCCAGATCAAGTGAACAGGGAGGGTGTTCCAGTACAGTTATTTGTTTACTGGTTAAAAACTCCCTTACAGTCAGTGCCGTTGAGCTGTGCATTGTCGTGACGCAAGAGTCATGAATTGCTGGTGAAAAGTTCAGGTCCTCTAACTTTTTCATGCAGCCTTTTCAGCACTTCCAAATAGCAAACTTGGTTAACTGTCCAGTTGGTACAAATTTATAATGAATAATCCCTCTGGTATCAAAAAAGGTTAGTAACATCATGGCAACAAGTTTGTGAACTTAATTGTGTGAACTTGTACTTTATTTTATTGCATTTTATTTATTTTTTTTGTGTGGGGGGAAAGGGAGCAGGATTTTACTGGGGAATAGTGTGTACTTCCAGGACTTTTTTCCAAGTCAAGTTGTCCTTCCAATCTTAGTTGCAGAGGGCGCAGCTCAGCTCCAGGTCCAGTTGTGGTTGTTAGTTGCAGGGGGCGCAGCCCATCATCCCTTGTGGGAGTCGAACTGGCAACCTTGTGGTTGAGAGCCTGCGCTCCAACCAACTGAGCCATCTGGCACTGGCCCATGTGGGAATCGAACCAGCAGCCTTTGGTGTTAGGAGCATGGAGCTCCAACTGCCTGAGCTACCGGGCGGCCCAGACCTCATATTTTAAAAGTAAAAGAACAAAATCTACAGCAATAGGATAAACATTAAAACTATTAAAATAAAACAGAGAGAGAGAGCTTGAAAGGGGAATCATTTAGCTTTTGGTTCCTACAACTCCAGACAATTCTACAATAGAGATGATCTCCTACCGTGTTTCTCCGAAAATAAGACCTAGTAGGACCATCAGCTCTAATGTGTCTTTTGGAGCAAAAATTAACATAAGACCTGGTCTTATTTTACTATAATATAAGACCGGGTCTTATATAATATAATACCGGGTCTTGTATCAATTTTTGCTCCAAAAGACGCATTAGAGCTGATGGTCTAGCTACATCTTATTTTCGGGGAAACACGGTATAATAGAAATGGTGGGTGTGGCCATGGCAGCTGTTGGCAACTGTGGGCTCTAGCAGAATTACTGGTTCCAGTAACAGCCACGGGCCTGTGACTTCCTAGATTCCTGCTAAGCAGCAGCAAGAGCGCCCAGTCTCCAAGCCAAGTACACACTTATCCATTCTAGGTAACAGCCTTTTCCACTTTTGTCTTCCAATTTTAGGAAAGCAGCTTCTTGCAGTTATGTCATCTTCTCCCCATTTATTTCTCCAGTTCTTCCAATACTTTTTAAAACAAATCCTTGTATTAAATACCCTATATGAAGTACATACAATGGTTTCTGTTTCCTGGCTGGGCAATGACTAATTCAGAAAATATTCACTGTACCTATTCCATAGGACTGTTAAGAGTAAATGAATTAATACATGCAACATGCAAAGCATTTAAAACAGTGCTGGCATATAAGTACTCAGTAAATGTTAGCAATTATGTCAAAAAAACTAATGTGGCTTCCAGTTGTCTATAAGATTAAAACCAGTCTCCCATCTTGAACATGTATCAAATAACCTACAAAATATTCCCTTGCCAGTGTTAAGTCACATGCTTTTTGTCCAATCAAATCCTAACCATGGCTCTCAAGGATGTGGATTAGATATACCTTCTGCTCCGTTCCGTATAACTGCCTAATTAATTATGCACAGTGACAATAAAACCAAGTAGGAACACAAATTGAAGAACACAAAAGTTGCCCACAAATTAAAGAAATTCAGTTGAAAAGTATATATATATATTAAAAAAGTGGTTAATCCCATCATAATAACAAATATCTAATGCAGTCATGCTTGGCTCTTGAAGAAATCAACCTAATTTAGCAAGAAAAATAGGTCAAATCTGAGTGGTTTAAAGAAAATTTAACAAACTTTGCTTCTTCTATTTATTTGTTGGTTATTAATTTTCTATTATAGTATGCATCTAGGACTGCTAAAGAAGGGAGAGTGAAGGGGAAGTACACTGAGTTTCATTAACACATTTTGTGACTTTAGTTCCATGAAAATGAAAGTGGACAAGGCACAAGGCATCAATTTGTGTTTATCTAATCTAATGAGAAAACATAGGAACTTTAGGCGGCGGGGCATGGAATTCAGGACTATCAAGGGGTACATGGCTCTCATAAATTTTGTAGATCTAGATAAACTTTTGAGTAAATTTTGATTGATTTTCTTTTCTTTTTTTTAGGTTTGCTATCCTATTTGTGCATTATTTGGAAAATGTCTTCTTTAGTTTCTTTCTCCTTTGCCTTTCTTTACCGATTTCATTTCCACTAGAATGCATGCAAAAGAAGGTGATGTTACAAATATACTGGGTTAGAAAACCACTATTTCCCTCTCTGTAGGGAAAAACCCAGTTCTTCATATCCTGTGTGTCGCCTTTACTTTCACACAGCTGACACCACTTCTGACACTTTGGTCACCAAATGGGTGGGACCTGGCACTATCTCTAACTGCACATAGTAGCATATCCCACAGGTTACAGGCTCAGTCCTACAAGACTGTCCCCCACTTCAGATGCCAATCTCAACTAGTACGTCCCTAGGTGACCCCAACTTCTGCTGACTTGGCTACAAATCAGAGGTTTCCATGACTTTCTCCTCTTTGGATTTGATTATTTGCTAGAACAGCTCACATAACTCAGGGAAACACTTACATTTACCAGATTATTAAAGGAGATGATAAAGGATACAGGTGAACAGCCAGATGAAGAGGTATATAAGGTGAGGTCTGGAAGGGTCCTGAGTGCAGGAGCTTCTGTACCTTTGGAGTTGGGGTTGCATCACCCTCTGAGTGTGAATGTGTCCCCCTTCCCCGGTCCCCGGAAGCTCTCCAAACTTTTGAGGTTTTATGGAGACTTTATTAGGTAGTTGTGGTTGATCATTAACTCCATTTTTAGCCTCTTTTCCTTCTTAAGAGTATTAGGGGATGGAGGCTGAAAATTCCACGCATCTAATCATGGATTGGTCTTTCTGGTGACTAGTCCTCATCCAGGAGCTATCCAGGAGCCCAATCAGAATTGCCTCATTAGAATAAAAGACACTGGGCCTGCCGGGTGGCTCAGGTGGTTGGAGGACCGTGCTCCCAAAGCCAAGGTCCCTGGTTGGATTCCCACATGGGCCAGTGAGCTGCGCCCTCTAGAGCTAAGATTGTGAACAACAGCTCTCCCTGGAGCTGGGCTGCTGTGACCAGCCAGAGGTTGGCAAGAGCTGCCGTTGGCCGCTGAGTGCTGCCACAGGCTGCCGTGGGCTACTGTGTGCCGCCATGAGCAGCTGGTGGCCAGCATGAGTGGCTGGCAGCCAGTGGCCAACCAACGACTGGCGACTGACTGCCTCAGCTGGGGGAGCGCAAGTCTCATAATACCAGCACGGGCCAGGGCACGGTGTCCTACACAACTAGACTGAGAAACAACGGCTTGAACCAGAGTGGGGTGGGAAGGCGGAAGAAGGGGGGGGGCGAGAATAAAATACACTTTTGGGTCAAAAAAGGGACTATGCACTAAACCTGATAAGCTCACGGGAGGCCAGCATGACAGGCCCTACAAACTCAGAGACTGAAAGTAAGCACACAGGATGGTCTGAACATTAAAATTCCTAACTAAAAGCAGGTCATGGAGGGTAGTCATATTCTAGGCCTGTAGCTTCCTTGACAAAGGTCAATCTTTACCTTAAGTGAGCCTGTCTACTGCCTTTTGCATCTAAGATAACAGACCTTTGAAATATCAGTAATCTCCTTTTCCAGACCCGTCAGGGCACACCCACTGTAACAGAGCACAAGACCACAGAACCTCTCATTGTTATCTTGTTTCCTGATTATCATCTCCATGTGCTGTAAATGTTAATTATTAACTATCCTGTACCCACCAATGAAAAAGAAGTATGTCTCTCTTCATTATTCTTTTAATCCTATCCCAGAGATTTCACTGCCTTGATTTCTCCTGCCCCCTTAATCTACCACAAATAGATTTCATGTAACCCTCTTTATGTCTCTTCCTTTGATTCTAAAGTACAAAATAAGCTGCGAGATTGCCATTCTCCAGAGAATTTTCTCAATTCATTGAGATTTTGCTTCTTGGCAATTGTGGTCAGTTTGGCTCAAATAAACTCATAAAAATTCTCTACAGGTTTGGACATTTCTTACTTTCACACTTCTATCACCCAGGAAATTACAAGGCTTTCAGAAGCCCTGTATTAGGAACCGGAGTCAGAGACCAAATAGTATTAACAGAACAAAATATGCTCCTGGTGCTCTCATCAGTTAGGAATTTACAAGGTTTTGGGAGCCCTGAGTCAGAAACTGGGGGCAGAAACCATGATATATATTTCTTATAAATCACAATATTACACAAAATCATTTCAGATGAAATAAATGTTCTTTCTAAATCTCTTCAAATCGTTTTACATTGGTCACATTTATCAGCTATATAGGGGAAAATGGTGTTGAAATTGTAGCTCCATTCTAGTTATTATGTTCTCTGTTGTACAGCTTCTGAAATACTAATAATGAATGTGTCAATGTTTATATTTACCTAAACAAATGTGCTAATTCTGATTTCAAATGTAAGTTAGTATTAATAATAGTAATAAATTACACATTGAGGGCTTATCTACCAGACACTGTGCTAAATACTTCATTGACTAAATGTTATTTAACTCACAACACCCCAATGATGAGATAGGTACGAATATTAGTACCTTATTGTCAAAAAGGACGCTGATAATGCAAAGAGGCTAATAATTTACCCAAGTTCACACTACTATGTAAGGGACAAAATTAGCACCAGACAGTTGACCTCTGAAACTCTGTGTTTTTAGCCACTATGCTCCCAGTGAATGTTAATACAGTCAACTCTCTTGGTATTTGTGGTACTTTTGCTCTGTAAAGTCACCAAAAATACTAAATTAGCATATACTGAACCATTGTTCATAGGGGAAATACAGGGTTAGGTTCCTGCCAGCTTCCGGTCACAGCATTTGGTCATAAAACAAGGTCATGATTAATATATAACCTTGTTTTATGTGCGTCTTTGTTTAAAGACACCTTAATTAATACACATGATTGATTCATTAACATTGACCTCTCCATCAACAACAGTATAACTCATGCCTGAATAAAATTTATCTAACATATTTTCTCCAGAAGGCACATCCCAGCCCTCTTATATTTAGGCACACTACACAGTACTATACTTGGGGGGCCATTGTAAACAGCAAAATCACCAACAAAAATCACAAAAATGTGAAAAACTTGGCATTAACTAGACATTGGCACTAAAGGACACTTGCTTACAATATGAGAGCTGAAAGAGGAAGGCAAAGTGCCAACCTTTTTTGACCTTAGTTGTGTAAGTGCCATGACTGGTGACTCATGTTTTTTTGTCATCCTATGCATGTCCAGGAATGACTGCGAAAGTTTAATAAATATTGATTTTGGGGTTACAAATAAATTTTAGTTAGCAGGCAAATTCACAAATATGGAATCGCAAATAATGAGGACCTACTGCAATAGCTAAAACTCTTGAATACTCTGTATATTTTCTAGATGGAGACATTGGAGGAAGAAGGAATGAATTACTGAGGCAGGATTGCATATTGGTTAGAGACCTGGGCTTAAAGACACTTAGATCTATGTCTGCCACTTGTGACAGTGGATAAATTACTTAATTACACTGTATCAGTTTCTTCACCTGTAAAATGGGCAGGATAATAACAGTACCCATCTCTTGTGAGGATTAAAGCATGTAGCATGTAGAACAGGACTCAGTACTTAAAGAATATTAGTTATTACTCTAATTCAACCATAGGCACAGAATACTAATAATACATGCAAACATTTAAATCTAAGGTATAAGCAGCTGTTGTGTTGGTGTCAGAAATTTAGGGTTTTCCTTTCTTGACACTAATGTGTTTAGATGAACAAGTTAATGACTTTTCTGTATCCCAGCATGTTTCTTAACGAAAATGGGGATAATACTACTTGCCTTAGGCAAGATTGGTGTGAGAAATAAATGAGATAGTGTATATGAAAACATTTTGTGATATTGTAATCAGTATCATCATTGTTATACAGAATGTTTATTGTTGATATCAATAACTGACAACTTAGCTGCTTCACATATCACCTTTTAAATGTTATTGTGAGGTACATATTTGAAAGAGAGTATATAATGAATATGTACATTTTAAATAATAATAAAGTGACTAACCATTAGCTTAACCATTTAGTTTTAGAAGTAGAATGCTACTAGTACCTCCCAAGCACTCTCTGTACCCACCCTAATCTCCTTCCTGCACTCACCTCCACCAAATATACACATTTGGGAATTTTGTGTTTATAATTTCTCTACATTTTAAAAATGGCTTTACTACCTAAGTGTGTTTACCAAAACTTACAATTTTTAGATTTGTCTGGTTTTGAACATTGTGCAAATGGACAATTTTGGGTGTTGCTGTTGTTGTGTAGAAATTGGGGGTATAGCAGTAAACCAATCAAAGTTAGAATTAATAACCCCTCAGATTTAGAGATTGTCAAATTCAGAAGTTGGCCTAATTTAACCTGACACAGTAGCTGTAGTACAACACATAGGAGCAAGTAGTAGGGCTAACTAGATTTAGGTCAATGGCTGACTTTATTTACCGTTTAATTAAAGTATCATCAAATCATTAATACCAGTATAGTACCTTTCACTTTTTAAAATGTTTATTTCTTGAATTACAAAACTAATACATGCTCATTGTAAAAATTAAATGTAGACACGTATAAAGTAAAAAAGTTTAAATTCTTTCTTCTCTTCCCAAGGCCATTTCCCAGGAAGTGACTGCTATTAGATATAGGTGTGTATCCTTTTAAAAAATTTGCTATGTACATGTAAAAATATGTGTTTTTGAACATTGCACACACTCATTTGAAACAATACATATAATTTCACAACTCATATTACTCAGTAATTTATCACATCATTTCTTCATTATTTAATGTTTAATTTTTACCTCTTGGACTCTCATTCTCCATTTTGTTATTACAAAATATTTAAAACAGACAAATAAGTATACACAACACCAGCTTTATCAAGTTGCATCTAAACAGCTTTATTAAGGTTTTAATATTTTGCCATATTTATTTCAGGTATTTTAATATATATATATATATATATATGTATGTATATATATATATATATATATATATATATTCCTTCAAATTTTTATCTCCTTCTTTTCCCAGAGATAATCACTGTTCTTTCCTTATGCTTCTATAATTTTACTACATATGTGTAACTCCATAAGCAATATGTAATTTTATTTTCATATTTTAAATTTTAAATGAATAGTTTTTTATTTACTTTTACAAGTTATTATTATTATTATGAGTAACATAAAGAAGGGTATAAGATGAAAAAGAGTCTCCCTTCTTTTTTCCCCAGAAGTAACAGTCCCTGCTAAGAGTCTCACTTATAGTTTCATAATTATTTTATGCTTATTAAGTCTAAATATTTTATATTCATTTTTATACAAATGACCTAATAGTATACATTTTCTTCTGTACTTTACAGTTTTCACTTATCAATTTACCTTTTTGTATCAGAACATATCAATCAATCTCAATTTTTAACAGGCACATAGTATTTCATTGATAAATGTACCATTTATCTATGGAATTGATCAATTACAGATTGATGGACAGTTATTTCCAGTTTTAATGACAAAATGCTGTAATAAATATTCCATATATTTTGTGTACTTGTGAAGCTATCTATATGGTTTCTATTAAATGAAAACTATAGATGTACATGCAAAACTACACAAGAATGCTATTTTTGAACCAGTATCTTGGATGCGTCCTGTATTAGACGGTGTGGTGTGGTGAAAAAAGTTAGTTTGTAAATCATGAGACATGAGGTTCCAATTCTCACTCCATCACCAACTGTGTCTTTGGACAAACAATTTAATAAGTTAAGGATTCAAACCTCTCACATGTGAAATATGGGATTTCAACTACAAGGGCACTAAAGTCCATTCTAAGTAATAAAGATCTGCAAACCATGATTCAAATCTCATTACAGTATTTATCACTGCATTTGCAGCAACCTCAACCCCAGCATTTAGGAAAATTATATTTTAACAAGTACCCTTTTATGATAGATAACAGTATCCTGAGCAAAGGTAAATCAGAATTCGAAAATATATGATAAATAACTTATTGTGTGTGAGTAAAGAAGAAAGAGATGGGAAATATGTTACTATTTCCTCCTACTACTATTTCATATACATACTGCATATGACTTATATGTGGAGATATGAAAACCACGACTTTTTAAATATTTAAATTGTATCTAAAAATAATCAAGATTTGAGACGGATGAGGCCTCCGCCATTTCCAGCAAAGGTGCTTTTGTTGAACTTGATTAAATCACATATACTTAGAAAGTCACACGAGAAAATAAGCTTGGTTTCTAGGACAATTAATCTATTCTCCAGCCCAGAATGTTTGAATTTCATAGCTACTACCCCCTAGTGGTCCACAGAGGTGAATTCCAGCCAAGACATTTAAATTTTTCTTAATTGGGAAAGAACAAACTATCCTGTAAAGATGGACGGAAATGATCATTCATTTAACAACAACAACAAACTATATGGAGGTCTTATTTTATTCTGTAAACTGTAGTAGATGTTGGGGCAATACAAACATGTTTCTTGCCCTTGGAAAATAGATGTGGCTATAAACAGTTGAATGCAATGTAATAATAACGAAAACCAAAGTGTAAAAAATGTTGTGGAACTCTGGGAAAGCAGCCTAAACCAGTATAACAGGCAAAATGGCCATTAAAAAATGTTGTAGGAGCACAGAGGAGGGAGTTAGTAGTTCTATTTAGGGATGTGCAGGAAAGCTCAGAGAAACTGATACGTAAATTACATCTGAAGGCATTTTACCAAAGAATGAATGGGAGGAGCATTTCAGCCTGTGCAAATATATTCAGCAAGAACAAAGATGGTGTGTTTGGAAAATCATGGCAACGTAATCAGTTAAGCTAGAAAGGACATTGGGGGTGAGGACAGTGAGGAAGAAGGTGTGAGAGAAGGCTCTAGGCAAGATTGGAAGGAGAAGTTGGGACAAGTTTATGAAGAATCATCTAGCTAAGAGATTAGACTTTATGGTACAGCCAGTGGAGAGTTTATGACTCATAAACTGCCATCATATTTAGTAAGGGTATCATTTTGGGAAACCTTTGTTTCAGTTATATATATTTGAGTATAGATGGGTGCATTGAGTTCTAATATAAAATGTGTTCTTACTGTGAATTATACTACTAAAAAAACAAAAGGTTTTGAAAAGTATTAATGTCTAAATGTCTCTCCTAATTCAAAGTTCTTATACTTCTACTACCTTGGAAGAATTCTTTGGAAGTTAACCTTATTAATTTAATTTGCAGGCAATTTGAAAAGATTCTGTAGGTAGTCTTTCAATGGAATGTATGAAACATTAAAAAGTTTGAGATCTACCTAAATGTACTGACATAAAAAGGTGTAAATTCATATACTCACAAACACACACATTCTTATAAATGCATAATGCATAAAAAATACCAGGAAAGAATATGCAAAATATTGTTTACAGTAGTTAATTCAATTGAGAATGAAAGGAGAATGGATTTTGAGGAGCAGGGGGGTGGACTTTAAGATTTTTTAAAATAAATTTTATTTAGTTATGATTTACATACAATAAAATACATGCATTTTAAGTATACACTGTCTTATATTCAACTAATATATATACACTTTGTGTAACCAACACCACAATCAAGATGCAGACCACTTCCATCAGTCCACCCCACCTCAAATAGCCTTGTACATCCTTCCTATTCAATTCCCGCGTTTGGCACCAGGCAACCACTTATCTGATTTCTGTAACTATAGATTAGTCTTTTCTAGAATTTCATATAAATGAAGCCGAACATATGTACTCTTTTGGGCCTGGAGTCTTTTTTTTTTTTTTTTTTTTTTTTAAGATTTTATTGGGGAAGGGGAACAGGACTTTATTGGGGAACAGTGTGTACTTCCAGGACTTTTTTTTTTTCCCCAAGTCAAGTTGTCCTTTCAATCCTAGTTGTGGACGGTGCCATTCAGCTTCAAGTTGTTGTCCTTTCAGTCTTAGTTGCAGGGGGCGCAGCCCACCATCCCTTGTGGGAGTCGAACTGGCAACCTTATAGTTGAGAGGACGTGCTCCAACCAACTGAGCCATCTGGGAGCTCAGCGGCAGCTCAGCTCAAGGTGCCATGTTCAATCTTAGTTGCAGGGTCCCTTGTGGGACTCGAGGACTTGAACTGGCAACCTTGTGATTGAGAACCCACTGGCCCATGTGGGAATCAAACTGTCAGCCTTCGGAGTTAGGAGCATGGAGCTCTAACCATCTGAGCCACTGGGCCGGCCATGGGCCTGGCTTCTTCTGTTTAGTATAATGTTTTTGAGCTCTATCCATGTCATTGTGTTTATTAGTAGTTCAAATCTTTTTATTGCTATCACTATTAGTCATTTAATCCTCTTTATTGCTATCTTATATATTACAACTGTATATCAATATGACAGTATCCTATTATGTGGGTACACCACAAATTGTTTATTCACTTATTGATAGACATTTTGCGTTATTGCCAGTTTTTACCTATTGTAAACAAAGTTGCTATGAACATTTGCATATATGTCTTTTTGTGGACATATGTGTTATTTTCCCTTGGGTAAATATCTCAGAGTGGAATGTTGGGTCTTATGATAAATGTATGTTTAACTTTTAAGAAAACACAAAACTTTGTTTTCCAAAGTCATTGTGCCATTTTATCTCCCCACTAGCAATGTATGAAAGATGCTCCATATTCTTGCCAGCATGTTGTTGTTGTCATTTTCTTTTTAAGTGTGTAGTGTTATCTTGTGGTTTCTATTTAATTTACACACACACATACACACACACACACACCAACACACAATGAGTACCAGTCTTTTGTCAGATATATGTATTGTGAATATTTTCTCTCAGTCTGTGACTTGCATTTTCATTTTCTTAATAGTATTTTTTGAAGAGTAAAAACTGTTAATTTAGATAAAGTCGAAAATTTCAAAGATTTTATGGCTTGTGGTATTTATATTTTATCTAAGAAATCTTTGCCTAACCTAAGTTTTCACAGATTTTTCCCCCTAGTTTTATAGTTTTAGCTTCTGATCCATTTGAGTTAATTTTTGTGTATGGTGTGAGATATGGGTTGATATTTTTTTCCAGTTGTTCCAGTACGAGTTGTTGAAAAAAAAGTTTGTCTTCTTCCATTGAATTGCCCTAGCATCTTTGTCAAAAATCATTTGACCATATAGATGTGGGCCTATTTTGGATTCTCTATATGTTACATTGATTTATGTGATCTATATGTCTACCCTTATGCCAATATAACATTCTCTTGATTCATGTGTCTTGATTCTTGATGTAAGATAGGTAAGTTCTCCATCTTAGTTCTTAACTTTCAAAGTTGTTTTTGCTATTCTAGGACCTTTGTATTTCCATATGCATTTATAAATCAGATTGTTGATTTCTACAAAAAAAAGCCTGCTCAGATTTTGATTGGGATTGCATTGAATATACAGATCAATTTGGAAGAACTGACATCTTAACAACATTAAATCTTTCAGTACATGAACATGACATATCTATTTAATGAGGTTTCTCAGCAACATTAAATTTATCCCAAAGTATCTCATTTTTGATGCTATTGCAAATTTTTTTTTTCCTCATCATCCTCACCTTTTTTCTACCAGGTAAACAGGGGCTCTGCTTCCAGCTGTGCAGTCTCAGAGAGATTCAGTAGTGCAACAGATGTTAAGCACGTGGCCCTTTGACTCTGCTCAGTAAGTAGTCCCATTGCTGGTAGTTGTAGCAGGGGTGGAGGGGGACTCTGTCAGCATTGCCCCGAGTCACCAAGAGCTTCACGCTGGAGCTCGATCTGTTCCCGAGCTGTCGGGTCTGAACGTCCTTAGTTTTTTTTCTCTCTTCCTTTCCCTTCAGAGGTGTGACTTGAATTTCATAAAATTCCCTCTGGCTGGAACGTAGACTGTAGGGATCCAGTGAGGCTAGCCCAGGTGAAGGATGTTAAGGTCTGGAGGCAGGTTGCCTAAAATGTTTTTTTTTTTTTTTTTAACTTCAATTTCTGATTGTTTATTGGTAGTATCTGAAAATGTAATTGGTATTAGTATATTGACTTTGTATCTTGCAACTTTGGTTACTCATTTAGTTGTTTTCTTTTTTTTCCTCTTTTTTTTTTTTGTAGATCCCTTAGGATTTTCTATGTATGTCATGATGTCATCCATGAGTCAAGGGAGTTTTATTTCGTCCTTTCCAATCTGTATGCTATTAATTCTTTTTCTTGTCCTGTTGTATTGGCTAGGACTTCTAGGATGGTAATTAAAATGGTGAGAGCATAACTCTTGCCTTGTTCTTCATCTTAGCAGAAAAGCATCCAATATTTAACCATTAAGCATGATATTAGTTATAGGTTTTTCATAGATGACTTTTATCAGACTGAGGAATTCCCCTTTTATTCCTAGCTTGCTGAGAGTTTTTATTATGATTATTGAATTTTTTCATTTTTTTTGCTTCTATTGGGATGATTATGTGCTTTTTCTTTATATTGTTAATATGATGTGTTATATTTATTGATTTTTGAATGCTGAACTAACCTTAAATTCTTGGGGGTAAATCCCAATTAGTAAGGTGTTATTATCCTTTTTACACATTGTTGGATTTGATTTTTTGGTATTTTGTTAAGAACTTTTGCTCACAAGGAAATATTGATCTATAGTTTTCTTGTAACATCTTTGTCTGATTTTGGTATCAAGGTAATGACTGTATCATAAAAATTAGTTGGGAAGTGGTTTTTCTTCTTCTGTTTTCTTAGAGTTTGTATAGGATTTACACTATTTATTTCTAAAATGTTTGATCAGTGAAGCCATATGGGTCTGGAGTTTTCTTTTGGGGAAGGTTTTAGTTATGAATTCAATTTACTTAACAGACCTAGGACTAGTCAGCTTTTCTATGTCTTGAAATATTTTAGGTAAGTTGTGTATATCAATGATCATTTCATTTAAGTTATTGATTTGTTGGCATTAAGTTATTCATGATAGAGATATGGACTTTCGCTTTTCATTTGATACCCTTTTATACTCTTTGAATTTTTTGCAAAGTATATGTAGGGTCCTGAAATTGGGGGACTTGGGGGAAATGGCCAAATTAACAAATGATTAGATTTAAATAGAAAGTTTGTATTATTCAACAATGATTATTACCTACTATGTGAAGGACATTATACTGGGTGCTGAAAAAGCAAAGTTCTGCCTTTATGGAGCTTACAGTATAGCAGGAAGTATAGTATCACATTAGGTACAACAAAAAGATATACCAGAAGCAAATGGAAGCATTAGAGAAAATTCATCTAAAGGACTTGGCAAAGTCACAGAGGAAGTATTATTTGAACATACTGTATTATGTTCATATTAGATATATGACTGTATTAGTTTGCCAAATTGACAGGCTAGGGGAGAGTGTTTAAGGTAGAAGGTTTAATGCATGCAAAGGTATGAAGACTATGGACAATTCAGGGAATCAGAAGTAGTTGAGGATTATTGAAATTTTAGTGAGAGTTTGCTGGGTTTTTTGTTTGTTTTTGTTTGAAATCTTAGATTTCTATGGCTTTAATATTGAGGTCATATATCCCATGGTAATGGATAGGCCATTAACCATTTCCTATTGATAGGCATTCATGTTTCCATTTTTTAACTATTACAAACAATGCTGTAATATACACTGTGCATACTTTTTTGTGCATATAAAAATTTCTCTGAAATAACTATTAGTGGATTTGCTAAATTGAAGGTTAGGTGCAATATTTTGATCAATTCTCCTAAATTTTCGCTCAAAAATACTGTACCAATTAACATTCATGCAAATAGTGTATGAGAGTAGCCAATTCCCCACATCCTTGCCTTGGATAAATGTTATAATTTTTTTAATTTTAAGATATCATTTTGCTATTTAAATTAGAGACAGGTTTTCAATGGTCAATATAATGAAGTGGTGAAGACTGCTACTGTTGTAGTCAGACAGACTTGAGTTTATACATCGGTTTTGTTATCTGTGCTAATTTAATCGTTTTAAGTGATAGTTTTGTGACAAGTTTATATTTAGAGTGTACAGTAACATTTATGGAGAGAGTTCGGTAGGATTTATCATTATAATAGAACTGGGTACAAATAGCAGCCATTAAGTAGTTCATTATGCTTCCTGAAATTGCCAGGAATTGGGTTAATCCCACTTAAGAGTTTAACAGAGTCAAATTTTTCAAAAAGATAACCAGAAAATACAACTGAAAGTGAGGAATACTATTTCTAAAGGTGCCGTCGTGGAAAATGTGAGGGGGAAAAAAGTGCTATTAGGCAATTAATCAGGCTAAGCAATTTTAACGTTTAGAATCTGTAGTTAAAAATCCACCAAGTCTACGACAGGATCATACATTTCCTGTAAGGTACCCAGCTGGGGATTATAGATGTGCAGATACCCATTTTCTGCCAGGAAACTACGGTTAAGAATTGACTCTTGGAAGGAAAAATTTCACCAGATTCCAGGAGGTTTCTCAGCCTTCCACAACATCGTAGGTACCGGCCGAGAGCAAGATGGCGCTTTCCCTCATTACCTCTCGGGGATGGAGATTTCCAAAACGTGCGTCACGCACTGGTCTGCCATCTTTGCCATTACTCAAGATGGTGAGCCGCCTAGCCTCACTGTTTCCAGGTTTCAATATGGCTTCCCCAACCCCCGCCACTGGAGGTTAATCTCGGGAACCAAGATATACTGACGCGGAAGTAGCGTAAGCGGAAGTTGTCATGTACCGCAACTCCCTGCGCCCCCCCCATGTCCCGCCCCCGTTTCTACGCCCCGCCCCCGGTGGCACGGAGAGCAAAGCCAAGATGGCGGCCGAGTTGGAGTACGAGTCTGTCCTGTGTGTGAAACCCGACGTGAGCGTCTACCGGATTCCGCCCCGGGCCTCCAACCGCGGTTACAGGTACTAACCTCGAGGCACTGCAGCACGTGCGTACCCGGTCGGAGATGACAGTTTCCTTCTCAGATCGCTCGCCGCTTGTCCCCGCCACTGCCAACTCTGAGTTGTCACTTTGCTAGCCTCCCCACCTGGGCTATTATTGCCCTATCCCCCTGCTCTTACCCCACTCTAGACTGCCATCACCCTTGTTTCCGCTGCTTAAAAAAAAAAAATTGCTATCCTGCCTCTTGCCATTTCTCCTCTGCTGGACCCCTCTGGGTTACCCATCTGTTCTCCATCATCCACATCCAGTCGTGCCTGCTCCGTCGTCAGTCACCTTTCCTTCCCTTTTCCCTGCGTCCTTCAGTTTGTCACCCTCATCTCCGCCGCCACGTTTCCAATACGCCGTGCACATGTGTGGGTAATCTTTGTGTTGTTGGACACTCTCAGGATGATCTAGTCTTTTATGTTGGCAGCAAATACATCATCCACCATTTGGTTTTACCATCATCAGCTCTTCTGCCAGTGGGCAAAGGTTATCATACGTTTTCCAATGGTTGTCCATACTGTTTCTTTTCAATATATTTTCTTGATGATTATGTAGTATTTTCTACCTTCCTTCTCTTCCTCCACTCTTAACCTATGTATAGCTTTTCCCTGCAGAGTTAACCTGCCTTTTCTCTGTAGAGCTAAATTTGTGTTGTAACCTTGTACCTCAATGACTGTTAGTGTCTGGGGATGCTGTAGGAAGCCATGAAGTCATGCAGTGGAAAGAGTTAACACGTAACTCACTGGGTTGCATGTTAAAAAACATGAGTATGGGCACTGGCAACTTAACAGCTGTATGATTTTGGACAAGTCTCTTAACCTCTCCAAGTCTCAGTTTTCTCATCTGTAAAAATAGAAAAAATAAAAGTTAATGATAATAAAACCTGTTGTAGTTATATGCCTCACAAAAGTTTTTGGAGGGTTAAATGAAATCATACAATAAATGTGAAAGAATTAGGAAACAGTAAAGCTGTATTTAAATATGTGGTACTGTTTTTATTCCATATCATCATCATAATTTTCCTCTTGGCATTTATTATTACCTTGGCTGACAATTTATCCTCTCCCTATGTCCATTATTTTGCCTTTTTACCAGAGGTTCATTTCTCCTGGGTCATTATCTTTGTGCTTGCTGACCTGTGCACTAGACTCTGTGGGTTGTACCTTTTGGCAAAGAGGTAGTCCTAATTTTAGGCTTTCAATCAGACCCCAAATTGAGCATGAATAGAAATCTGTGTGTTTTTTTGCTTATATACTATATTATATACTCAGATGGGTACTATATGTGTGACCCATCTGAGACATCACCTTCTTTGGGAAGCCATCCTGGACCCTTCCATTCTGGCTTAGGTATGCCCTGTGCTTCCATAGCACCTATGTTTGTCTGTGTCACAGTGCTCTTCCTTCCGTATTGCAATTGATTGTTTGGTCTCCTATTTCTCTAGACTAGAGTGTGAGGAGCTTGAGGTCTTTTTTAAGTTTGTATTCCCAGAGTCTAGCACAGTGTCTGGCACATAGTGGGCACTCTGTAAATGTTGACTGAAAGAACAACTTAGTAGATTACACTTAATCACATAAATTAGCATTGATTGAACTGTTAAATAAGGAAAATAAGTCATACCTTTCAACTTAAGGTGTTAAGACCTCCTAAAGGATATGATACACATTCAAGTGGGATTCATTCTTTTACTTCTTCTTCAAGCTTTTTTAAAGACCTTCCTTCTCTCATCTGCGTTCTCTACCACCACTTTGTAGTTAATCCACACCCTTTATTCTTATGTCAGTTAATTGCATTGAGCCATCAAAACAATTTCTTAATTTTCCCCTTTTACTCTTTTTCTCATTATCCTTCTATGTTTTCCATGCTTATTACTGATATTTCCTATTCCCCAAGAGACATTTTATCATCAGCCACTCTTCTCTTAGTAGGGTGAGTGAATAGAGCAGAACTAAGTTTGAATTGTGATTCTTATTTATTTGTTGGGTTACCTTTGGCAAGTCATTTAACTCTTTTGAGCTTTTGTTTCCTTACCTATAAAAATGGATATAATACTACTTACGTTATGAGATCCTCTCACTTAATTTTCACAAGAATGGGCATGCCTGGCACATAATAGATACTTGATAAATAATGCTTTTCTGTCTTTTTGTCTGCATAATCTTATTGTTTGCTAGAACCCATTTTCCATTATGAGCATGATTTATTCTGTAGGCTTCCATGAAAGGAAAAAATCCTTTCTTTTAGTGACTAATACTATTAGAAGGGATAAATAACTTTGATTCAACTAGTGTAAGCTGTTGCTTCCTGGACCAATGGAAGGAAAATTTAGGTTGATGAGAAATTTATAAATAGAAAATGGTTTCCTGACCTATAAAACTTTTTTTATTCATCATTACCCTCCTTCCCAGCTAAATTAATATTAAATTCTGTAGTATGTTTTAATGTAATGAAAAGAATGCTGGACTTTGAAGTTAGGCATTATTACTTACTGTGTTATTGTCCTTTGTTGAGAGAGGAAGGGGAGGAGAGAGAGAGAGAGAGGCTTTTCATGCATGTTTCATACAGCTGCTGTAAGGATTTATTGCTAAAGTAAATGAAAATTTGCGAGATCAGTTTACAGTATTGTCAGAAATATTCTCACCAAAACCAAGAGTTCTTCAGGCTAGGTCTTGGGAGTGGGAGAGGAGCTAATGCTGAGGGCTGAGGGAAACTGCTGCCATGAATATCCCTATTCACTTACCGAGAATGTGTTAAAGATTGGCCACTAGACACACACAGTAATTAAGACAAGGAACCTGTCCAAACAAATACATCTTGTAAGCTTGTTCCTAATATTTTCAATAGCTATTTACACTATATCTAGCTCTTTGTGGTATGGTAGCCTAAGTAACAGCTGTTTTTTAAAAATTTAGTAAGGAAACTTTAGAATGCTCTAATCTGGATCAGATTCAGGCACTTGAAGGTCTTTGAGAGCAGGGCATCAAGAGAGAAGGGGATGACAAAATCCTGTTCAAAATCTGTGCTAATTTTAATTTTCGCTTTCTTCCTTTCCACCTTTTGCTTACCCTTTTGTTAAACTCATTCTTGTTCAGATATACCCTGTTGTTACTTTTCTAAGCTGGAAGTGTTGGTTTTCAGGGTCCTAAGGGATAAGTTATTAATAACTTTTACTTCACTCTCCCTTTTCCATATTCCTGGCAAAACAAAATCAGAAATGCAATGTTTTGTAAAATTGTCCATATTTAAATAGTGTCTTAAATTTCACTGAAATTCATTTATAACACAGATTATAAATACTCAGTGTTTCTATGGACATTCGTATCTCTAGCCCACGTTTTTCCTAGACTCTAGACTCCTATTCAACTGTCTATCTTCTCTTAAAAATCTAATAGACATCTTAAGCTCAGCATATGCCAAACCGAACTCCTGATCTTTCTTCCCAGACATGCCTTCCTCATCCCAGTTATTGGCAACTTCTTTGCTAAGGCTAAAAACCTTGGAGTCATCCTTGACTTCTCTTTTTCTTCTACCTCACACCCAATTTGTTAGAAAATCCTGCTGCCTTTACCTTAAACATAGAGGGTGCCAAAAAAATGTGCATACATTTGAAGAAAGGAAAACTGTATTAAAATTGTAATACTCAATATATATTGATAAGAAAAGATGAATACAAGTCACGTTTGACTTCTGCAATTACAAGAGGTGCTCAAAGTGGTTACCATCAGCGTCCAGGCACTTCTGATTACGACGAACTACTACTTGAGTAATATTAACCAAAGTGTCCACTTGTGCACATTTTTTTGGCATCTCTGGTGTATCCAGAATCTAGCTACTGTCTCTTCCTAGTCACTATCATGACTCTCCTAGATCACTGCAGTAGTGTTTTAAATAATAACCCCTGCTTGAATGACTTCAACACTCATATCCTTACATCTCTTCTACTCATAGCAAACAAAGTAGTTCTTTTAAAATAAAAAGGAGATTGTGTCACACCTCTGCTTAAAACCTGTAACAGCTCGTCTCCTTTTTAACTGAGAGTGAAACCTAAAGTTCTTACAGTGGCTTACAAGGCCCAGCATAATCTGGCCTTCTGTTCTGTTAGCTTTTCTACTTCATCTCTTTATTCTAATGACGGTGGCCTCCTTGCTTGAGTGCATACATTCCAGACATGCTCCTACCTGAGCACCTTTGCACTAGCTGCTTCCTATGCCTGGGATGCTTTTCAAACCTCAGTTGTCTTCATGAGAACTCTCACATTCTACACATTTTTGCTCACATTTCACCTTGTTAATAAGGCTACCCTGACCACTCTCACTGCAGTATTCAAATACTGCAACCTGTTTACTCTCTCTACCCTCCCAATCTCCCTCTTCTGCCTCTGCATTTTCTTTTTACCTTAGCACTCACCACCTGATGAGATACTAATTATTTCACTTATTTATTATGTTTATTTTTTATTGTATATCTTCTATTAGAATGTAAGCCTCACAACCGCAGGAATCTGTTTTTGTTCACTGCTGTATCCAAGCACCTAGAACAGTGTCCGTGACTTAATGCGTATTCTGTAAATATTGGTTAAATTCAATAAAAAGAATATTATTGGACTCCAGAATCCCCAAATAGTAACATTGTGTTCTGTTTGTTTTGGACTGTGTGTTAACATGAATCAACTATGTAGAGGGGTTCATGAGTTATGCTTTTTTAAATTAACATCCATCACTTTGTATAGTTAAATTGTTTTCTTGTGATGATAACTTTTTTATTTTTTATTGGGGAATATTGGGGTACAGTGTGTTTTTCCAGGATGACAAGTCGTTGTTTTTCAATCTAGTTGTGGGGGTCACAGGTCCAAGTCAAGTCATTCTTTTCAATCTAGTTGTGGAGGGCGCAGCTCACTGGCCCATGTGGGTGTTAAGAGCTCACGCTCTAACCAACTGAGCCATCCGACCACCCCTCATGAGTTATTCTTATTGATTACTTAATAGGTAGAAATAGTAAGCAATCCAAGACAGGGAAATAGAAATATGGCAAATGATTTTGCGTAGGGTTTTTGTATATTAAAGACATGGACCTGAGGCCTGAGGTTTCCTATAATATTTTCCTATCCTAGGGCTTCTGACTGGAAATTAGACCAGCCTGATTGGACTGGTCGCCTCCGAATCACTTCAAAAGGGAAGATTGCTTATATCAAACTCGAAGATAAAATTTCAGGTAATCTATGCTTTTGACTCTCTAACATATTAAGGATATTGGTTTGTTATGCTTTTGTAAGTATCTTTAAGTTGGGGACTGAAGTAGAAATACTAGTTAATTAGAGTTTTAAGATTTTTGCTTCCTTTGCTCAAAGAAGTCTTTCTTTTACCTGTCAGGGGAACTCTTTGCTCAGGCACCAGTAGAACAATATCCTGGCATTGCTGTGGAGACAGTGACAGATTCCAGCCGCTATTTTGTAATTCGGATCCAGGACGGTACTGGTAAGGGATCTGGGATTTGAAATGGGATGAGGTTGGGAAAATAGTTAATGCGTTTCAATAAAAGTGTGTCCTGATCTTATTTATCTTCAGTTTACTAAATTTTTCCTCCTCTTTCTGCAAAGTTAACTATAGTTATGAAAGGATTAAAATGTTATTTGTAATAAACATGAACACAAGTTCAAGACATGGTAATTAGTCGGTAAATGTAAATAAATCAAAGTGTATATCTAACAAAAGAATTTACACTTACTGCCCATTCATTGTTTGTAGTGGTTTTTGGTGGGACCATCATAAATCATCTGTATCTAGGCCAATCATTATCTCTTCTCCATTGTCTGTATCAGAGGTTGGCAAACTTCTTCTGTAAAGAGACAGATATTTAGGTTTTACAGGCCAAGTGGTCTCTATAGCAACTACTCAGTTCTGTTGTTGTAATGTGAAAGCAGCCACAGATAATATGTAAACAAATTGGTGGGGCTGTGTTTCAGTAAAACTTTATTTTACTGAAAACAAGGTATGGCAGCATTTGGACCACGGGCTGTATGTAGTTTGCAGACCCTGGTCTGTGAGAAGATGATTCTCATTGTCAGATTTCAGGTAGGGTGACTTATATTTTCATTGGATAGAGTTTTCCCTAGGGACACTTCCTATTCTGAGTATTCCTGTCTTTTTCCCCCAGGGCGTAGTGCTTTCATTGGCATTGGCTTCACAGATCGGGGTGATGCATTTGACTTTAATGTCTCCTTGCAAGATCACTTCAAGTGAGTGAAGCTCATCTTAGTTACCAGGTTAAATGGTTTGGGGAAAGCTGTTTCCCAGTTGAATGGGCACTGTCGCTTTTACCCTCTTTATTTGGTAAACAAGTTTATTATGAATATAAATCTTCCCATTGATTCTTTGTCCATATATTATCTTTGTATCTAGTTTATCCTTTCCGTATAGCCCAGAATATGTTTTTGATTCCTTGTACAATGGTTTGTGATCATGCTTTTGTTTATGCCTCTGGGGGTGCCCTTGTTTTTAGGTGGCTGAGAGAGGCATACAGTATCAGGGCTGTATATTAGATATGTGGGGAGTTACATGCCAGTTTTGTTATTTCATATAGTGACATGTTTTGTGCCTATTGCAACATTTCTTCAGCCCACCTGATTTTGGTGTAGCTGTGGTGGACAGTACCATCCACACTGTCGCTTCCTACCTCAAGGCACGTACCTCTGCTTTTCTGCCTCAGAAGGCCAGTTAATACAGGGGTACAACCTGGAAGGACTGAGGAATTAACGTTCCTTCAGGGTCAGCCCTTTCCCAGGCGAATGGGAATTGGTGACTAAATGCCCTCCTTTGTAGGGACAAGTTTAATGTACATTATGTTTCATTCCTCAGTGGTATTGAGCCCCAGTTGTCCTCTTTCTTGCTCTCCCACTTCTAACTCTTCAGTTCCCTCACTGTGCTTTCTGGAATCTTGTTTTGCATAAATTAGTTACACTCAAATTTGTGTGTCAAACCCTGCTTTCAGGGAATCCCAAATTAAGATAACTTGCTCTTTTACTGAAGGTGGGTAAAGCAGGAATCTGAGATTTCCAAAGAATCTCAGGAAATGGACACTCGTCCCAAGTTGGATCTGGGCTTCAAGGAAGGACAGACCATCAAGTTGAGTATTGGGGTGAGTATGGTTTTTGCCCCCCTTCCTATATTTCCAGAAGTCTGTGACTTCTCTTTTTTTCTCTCTTGCTCTCCTTCTTTTTCTTTTTTTGTAGAACATTACAACCAAGAAAGGAAGTGCTTCTAAGCCCAAGACTGCAGGGACTGGGGGCCTAAGCTTACTCCCACCCCCACCTGGAGGCAAAATCACTATTCCCCCACCTTCCTCCTCAGTTGCCATCAGCAATCATGTCACTCCACCACCCATTCAAAAATCTAACCATGGAGGTAGTGATGCAGGTAAATCTCTCTAGTACTTTTAACTTTCAGAAATCATACTTAGGTTGTAATTGGAGAATGCCTTTTTGTCAAGGAGAGTGTTGATGTTTTTGTTATCAAATGGCACTTGGTACTGACAAAGTGATTTCTGACAGCCTCTAGCAAGGGATCAAAGCTTTTCTAGTGGACCGAGAGTCATGGTATGTGGTAGGTTCTTTGGCAGAAAATGGGTGGATATCAAAAAGACTATTTCCTTCATTGTACCTTGGTTACGTGCTAGTAGGCCTGAGTCAGATGGACCAAGATTTCAGTCATAGCTCTGTCCCTTTATATCTGAATATGCTTGGTAACATTAAAGTCTCTTGAGTGTCAGTATCTTGATCTGCAAAATAGAGACGTAAAACCACCCCAGGATTGTGAAAGTTAAGTGATGTGAGGGCACCTAGCACAGTACTTGGCACATAGTAACCATTGAGTAAATGTTATTTCTTAACTTTTTCATTTGTTCACCAGGGCTGTTGGGAGAAAATGAGATGTCTGTGTTTGTGAATACATTTTTGTTGTTCTTTACTATCTGGTGGGGAAAATAATAGATATATTTACATTTAAAGAATTGCAAAGATTGGAACGCAGAAAGGAGTTTTCCTAAGACTAGAGAACCAGGTTATTACAGTCTGGGAGTTATAATAAGTGTTAACCAGAAGACACTGGAGATAATATCTAAGATTTATTTTTTTATTTTTTAAATTAAATTTTTTATTTTGAGACGTTTGTACGTTCACATGAAGTTATAAAGATAATCCCAAGAAATCCCTTGTATCCTTTACCCAGTTTCCCTCAATGGTAACGTTTTACAAAACTGTAGTCTAATATCTCAGCCAGGAAATTGGCATTGATACTGTCTACTGCTTAGATTTCACCAGTTTTACGTGTTCTCATTTGTGTGTATATGTGCAGTTGTATTGTGTGTAGGTTTCTGGATTCATCACCATGGTCAGCATACAGAACAGTTCTATCACTACAAGGATCCCTTGTGTCACCCTTTAATAACCATCCCTCCCTCCCTCCCAG
Organism: Rhinolophus ferrumequinum; assembly: GCF_004115265.2. Classification (NCBI taxonomy): domain Eukaryota; kingdom Metazoa; phylum Chordata; class Mammalia; order Chiroptera; family Rhinolophidae; genus Rhinolophus; species Rhinolophus ferrumequinum. The sequence goes on along the minus strand of NC_046293.1, from coordinate 24,635,373 downwards.
TCTCTTTCCCTCCTCACCCACCCCACCAGTCCCTAACTTTTGACAACCACTAATCTGTTTTCCATCTCTATACTTTTGTCACTTCAGGAATGTTATATAAATGGAATTGTATAGTATATAATCTTTTGGGATTGGCTTTTTCCACTCAGCCTAATTCCCTTGAGCTTTCATCCAAATTGTTGCGTATATCAATAGTTTCTTCCTATTTATTGCTGAGTAGTATTCCATGGCGTGGATGTACCACAGCATGTTTAACCATCACCCATGTAAAGATATCTGGGTTGTTTCCAATTTTTGGCTATTATAAATAAAGCTTCTGTATATAGATTTTTGTGTGAACATATGTTTTCATTTCCTGTTCCTCCTTTTTTCTTCTTTTACCTTGTATTCAGATATCCTTTTAGATCTGGATTCTCCTGCTCCTGTCACCACATCAGCACCAGCGCCAGTTTCTTCAAACAATGACTTGTGGGGAGACTTTAGTACTGCGTCCAGGTATGGGTGTAACATACTCTCAGTCAGGGTATGGATGATATGTACAATCAGACGAAATCTTTGATCAGGGCATTCGTAGGTCATATAGAATCTTTGGCAGGAATTCTAGGTAAGGAACTATAGGAGTACTGGGATGGTGAGATAAGAAAACTGTAGGGTGAAGCTGGAGGTGGGTATTTCAGGCCTTGCTAAGTAGAATTGCTGTGAAGTTTCAGAAATTCTGGGTAGCGATTTCTTTGAAACTATTAAGTAAAGAATGGAGTAGCTGTCCTAATACTATGCCTTTGGCTTTCTCTCTGTTCTGTCTTGCAGCTCTGTTCCAAACCAGGCACCACAGCCATCTAACTGGGTCCAGTTCTGAATAGCATGGGCAGGACATTAAGGACAGACTTGAAGAATAAAAATGACCTTGAGGGCACCAATCTGTGAGGGAAGTTAGGAATCCCTTCTCTCCCCAGAACCATAACTGGACAATCTTTCATAGCTTTGCTATTACGTTCATGCTGGTTTATGTTGCTCCCCTATGTTGTTACTTGCTGTACAGCCAAGAAAGTATCGCTTATCTCCTCTTCACTATCAAGGCAGGGGAGTAGTGGCTCTTCTCATACTTGTGGCTGACTATGCAGGGCTTAAAAGGCCAGGGTCTCTGTGAGGGGGACATGACCTCCCACATCTGCATAATTTTTCTCCATCTTTTAAATTCTTTAACATATTTCAGAATCATCTCATGACCCTGTGTGTCTCTTTGTGAAGCCCTATTGAGTTTTTTTAGGAGAGACAGAAACCTTGAAATTTCTTTTCTGCTAACCCAAGACTCTGAAAATGGACAGACTGACCTCAGTGTTTACAAATTTAGAATTTTGATAGGGATGGAAATGAAGAAGGACCTGTTTCTTGGGTCGCTGCTATGTATCCTCCTTCAGGCTTATCCAGTTCAGTGAACATCTAGTGCTGAGTGCAGCTCCATCACCCTCTCATGTGTTTACATGTCTCTTCCTATAATAAGAGGGTTGTGTTGGTGGAGCCTCCACTATTCTTTTGTTTGTTGAATAGTGCAACATCTTTGATCAGTGGGTGTCTCTTGGGTGAAGGAGAGTCAAGGAGCTGTGTTTTCCAAGTTATATTCTAGAGAAGTGTTTACAGTAAGTCTTCAACGTCATCAGTAGGTTTTGTGACTTTAAACAACTTACAACAAAGCCAATTTTACCATGGGCTAATCGATATAAACAAGAGTTAGGTTCCTATGGCGTATCATCAACAGTATGACAAAATGACATTATTGGAGGACCTGTACTTTCTTGCTGCTTCATCTAATTGCTACATTTGAAGCACAGCGTTACTTTGTATTTGTCCCATTGTTTTACCTAAAGTTGAGGGTTTAGAGTTTTTAACCTGATTTGTAGAGCAGAGAGGTTGAAAGCACTTGACACTTGTTCAGTACCCACATTGCCTTGCTGCCTGGGTATCTGGCCCCTTTCCGTAAACATTTACTTTTCAGTCTATCTAATTTTTCAATAGAAAAGCTGCTATTATATGTATCATCATTTATGAAGGAAGCTGGAGAATCACAGCTTTACCTGTGATAGGTTTTGCCCAAGTTACCGTTTTGATACCCATCACCCAGGATATCTCAAAAGCAAGTTGCTCTCCCGTCACTTCTTTTCCTTTGCCCCACACCATTCCTTTTACAATGCTGTGAAGAGAGTTCCCTGTCTTAGTTGATTGGGCACTATCTGTTTTGTTTGTTAATGGCAATTTTGAGGATGAAATGGGAGGATATTATTTCTTCCCTTAGCACCTGTTTGGACGTGTATACTCTGACTGAATGGAGTCCTTATATTTAGTTTCAAAATACGTTCTCTGTCCTAGATTTCCTTCTCGACTCTTTTTAACTTTGAATCCATCCTTTTTTCATTGCCTCCACTTCTAGGCAGCTCTATACTTATAGAGCCATGGCGGGGCATTTTAAAATTCCAATAGAAAACACTAAAAGGAAAGTCTATAGAATCACTAGTGACTAACTATTGGGAACCTATTTTCTCAATCTTCCTCCATGTTGTGTTCTTTGTATTCTCAAGATGATAATATATTATGTATTTGAATTGCTGAAAAATTGATGATGAAGTTTAAGATATATGTATATAAAGCATATGCTGTATTGGTGCAATAATGGTAATTAAAAGTATGGAAAAAGGTAGTGTCTCTTTATCTTTTAATTTGCATGTTTCATTACCTTTTTTAATTGATCCAATATAAATGGGCCAGTAGGTAATAAAAAGACATTTTATAGCTATTATTCTTTTTCAAGAAGTAGGAGCTTTTAAGAAGTTAGGCTACACTCTGCTCGTGGTTCTAAACCCCCAGAGTAATCCTAGAGATTCCTTGTATTCAGTATTTATTTGCTGGTACTGTTAATTTCACTTGCTTCAAGTTATCTTCATGTTCTAGGCCACTTCTCACATCCTAGAACTATTATATAATCAGCATAAATGAAGGAAATCAGGGTAAGAGACAGAACTAAAGTCAGAGTCAGAGACTGGAAGCCAGAGGATCTTGGAATTCTTATTCAGTGATTGTTACAGGAGAATCAGAATAATATGTGTGCTTTTGTGTGTGTGTGTGTGTGTGTGTGTGTGTGTGTGTGTGAAGTAACACATACTGCTCTCTCCAGAGATTCCAACATAGCTCCCCATTTGCTCTCCTAGGGTCGGGATTCACTGGCTTCCCTAACCAAAGCCTTTCTTACATTACTGAGGTGTGAGGCACTGTCACTGATAGAAGTATATCCTAATCCTCAGGTTTTGTTTTGGGGAAAATGTCATCAATCATGGTTGAATTATGAACCTTTATTACTCCTCATTTCCTCTATTCTCATAACCTAGGTAGTCAGCTTGTCTGTAGCTTTCTTAGCTCCAATTCAGTTTACATGTTGCCACCAGAATAATCTTCCTAAAACCAAGCCCTGCTCATGCCCTTTCCTCCCCTACTCATTGCTTTTAATGATTTTCCTTTGCTTACAGAATAAAGTCCAAAGTACCATTTCATTCTCAACTTTCAGTTTTCCTTTTTACTCAACAGTATGCTCCAGCAAACCAGGGTGCTAGTCATTTTTCAAATACCATCAGCACTATGAGCACCGAATGCTTACTAAAATTCTCTCTACTTAGAATTCCTTCCCCTCCATACCTGCCTGTTGAAATCCTTCCCATCCTGTAAAGCTAGCACAAATACTACTTCATGAAATGTTGTATTGTATCCTTTCACCCTGATCTCTCATTTTCTTTGGGTTGCTGTTGAACTCTTCCTCATTAGTTCATAAGCTCTTTGAATATGAGGACCATGTCTTCATTTTTATCTGCTCACTGTACTTGCCATATGTCTTTCTAGATAGTAGATGCTCCTTAACTATTTGTTGAATTAATAGTGATTTCAGTGAAGAAGGACTAGAAAGGGTATTTTCCTTTTACTCATTCTCACTTGAGTTGTTCCTAGCTACATGACATAAATATTTCTTACATGCTTTGTCATAGTTGCAGAAAATCTCATTTATGTGCTCCAGAGTCAGTCAATATTAGGGATCAAGAAGCAGTGGTGAAGACATTTTACTTTGGTACTTAGAACTTATGGCCTGGGAAAAGGAAAATTGGATAGTGCGTGGGACAGCTGCTGATAAATTTGGTAGCTTACTGTATTAATTACCATAACTGGCTAACGAGTACACTGCACTTTGGTTATATTTTAGTTACTTTCTAGCTTTAAAAAAAAAATCACTTCTGTTATTGCCTCTTTACTATACATGAAGAAAATTACACATGGTTTGTGACTACAGAACTCAAACTCAAGCTTTTCCCATCAATTACATAGTCTCTTGAGAAAGAAAAGAAAAAGTTTATTTGTAGGTCCCTTAAGCCTGGAGGATGTATAGGCTTGTGATGGTTTTCACAGCAATTCTATGGGCTGGCATTTATTTCAGGAATTTATAAGAATTGCTATTTTTTGACCCCTTTAGAAAGAAATCAAGATATAGGGATGGTATCTCTTTTAAAAAGAAGCTCTGGCATACCTGAATTGCCTATAGCTGAGCCAAGAGTAAAATACTTGTCCATTGTGACCTCTCGTTCCATCCTATCAATCTAAAGATAGTGTTGTTCCTCTCAGACAAACTAATGCATTAAGACCCATTATGATTTGTAAAATTTTGCTTTTCAGTGTTTTCTTTTTTCTTATCGTGAGCTCTGCCATTGAACCTGTAATAGGAAAGAAAGGTCATTGGAGCACTTTGTGCGTTTTATGTAGCTGCATATCAGCATGGGGCCACTAGAGGGCGTGCTCCTTGTAGCGACTAGCACAATTGTAGGAAATGCTCAGACTTGGTGGAGATGGGAAGCATTTAAATATAAAGACATAAATGAAGACTGTCAAGGGACATTTCGTCTATGCTGTCTAAATGCACTGATTCAAAATTTGTAGGGAATGTGGAAAAATAGCTATTTGGACAGGCAGAAAATGAAATACAGAATAATACTTCCTTCAGACTTTAATACTTAAATATTTGAATGGGGAATATACTCATTAATTTTCATACCTCCTCCCTCCCTGAGTCCCACCAAAATAGATGATTAATGGGCGCTAAAGAATAGTGTTTATGAGCATGGGTTTGGGAGGAGACAGATGGGCTTGGTAAAAAAAGTTTGCTCTGCTACTTACTGGCTTTTTGACATTGGACAAGTTATTTAACATTTGTTTGCCTTAGTTTCCTCATATGCAAAATGAGGATAATAGTTCCTATTTTATAGAGTATTTTGACAATAAAGTTAAAATTTTAAAGTGCTTAGAACAGGGCTTGGCACATGGTAAACTATGTTAGTGCTACTACTACTGCTGCTTGGCTTGATTTTGTTTTGTTTTTTTAAATTTTTATTGGGGAATATTGAGGAACAGTGTGTTTTTCCAGGACCTATCAGCTCCAAGTCAAGTCATTGTTTTCAATCTAGTTGTGGAGGGTGCAGTTCAGCTCCAAGTCAAGCTGTTGTTCTCTGTCTAGTTGTGGAGGGTGCAGCTCACTGGCCCATGTAGGACTCGAACCAGCGATGTTGGTATTATGAGCACTGCGCACTAACCAACTGAGCCAAATGGCGCCCCTGGCGTGGTAGTCTATCTAATTCTGGCTATCAGAATGTACAATGAGATGATAAGTATATAGGCAACACGATGGGCTTTTCTTTTTTAAAATATTTAATTTTTGAGATATAACTGACATATAACATTGTATACATTTAGGTGTACATGTTAATTTGATACATTTATATATTGCAATATGATTACCACCATAGTGTTAGATAACATTTCTATCACATCACATAATTATCAATTTCTTTTTTTGTGGTGGGAACAATTAAGATGTTGTAGCTTTGAAATTTATAATACAGTATTGTCTGTAATGGCTGTGCTGTACATCAGATCTCTAGGACTTACGTGTCTACTGGTTGCAAGATTTTTACCTTTAAACCACATCTCCCCAATCCTCCCTCCTCCCCCAGCCCCTGGTAACCACCAATCCACTCTGTTCCTATGAATTTGGCTTTTTTAGGGTTGGCCCGGTGGCTCAGGCGGTTGGAGCTCCGTGCTCCTAACTCCGAAGGCTGCCAGTTTGATTCCTACATGGGCCAGTGCGCTCTCAACCACAAGGTTGCCGGGTCAACTCCTTGAGTCCTGCAAGGGATGGTGGGCTCTGCCCCTGCAACTAAGATTGAACACTGCACCTTGAGCTGAGCTGCCTCCCGGATGGCTCAGTTGGTTGGAGTGCGTCCTTTCAACCACAAGGTTGCCAGTTCGACTCCCGCAAAGGATGGTGGGCTGCACCCCCTGCAATTAGCAATGGCAACTGGACCTGGAGCTGAGCTGCGTCCTCCACAACTAAGACTGAAAGGACAACAACTTGAAGCTGAATGGCACCCTCCACAACTAAGATTGAAAGGACAACACCTTGAAGCTGAATGGCAACCTCCCCAACTCAGATTGAAAGGACAACAACTTGACTTGGAAAAAAGTCCTGGAAGTACACACTGTTCCCCAATAAAGTCCTGTTCCCCTTCTCCAATAAAATCTTTAAAAAAAAAAAAAAAAGAATTTGGCTTTTTTAGATTTCACATAGAAGTGGGATTATATACTATTTCTGTGTCTGCCTTATCTCACTCAATCATACCCCCAGGGTCCATCCATGTAGTGGCAAATGGCAGGATTTCCTTTCTCATGGCTGAATAATACTCTTGGGTTCGTATACCATACCTTTATCCATTCATTATAAATGAACACTTACGTTGTTTCCATATCTTGGCTATTGTGAATAATGCTGCAGTAAACGTGGGAATGCATGTCTCTCTTTGATATCCTGTTTTCATTTCCTTTGGCTATATACCCAGAAGTGGAATTTTAGATTATATTATAGTTCTATTTTTAGTTTTTTGAGGAAACGCCATACTGTTTTTCATAGTGGGTGTACCAGTTTGCTTTCCCACCAACAGTGTACAGATGTTCTCTTTTTTTCCCATATCTTTGCCAACCCTTGTTATCTTTTGTTCTTCTTGAGGATAACCCTTCTAAGAAGTGTGAAGTGATGTTTCATTGTGGTTTTAATTTGCATTTTCTTTTTGATTACTGGTGTTGAGCATCTTTCCATGTGAATGGGCCCCAAACATCACTCCTACCAGTCTGAGTCTCAGAATGGAGTTCCTTTCTCCCTCTTTTCTTCTGGGACTCTAATGATGTGTGGATTATTTGTCTTAATAGTTTCCTGTAAGTCCTGTAGGCTTTTCTTCCCTTTCCATTTTTTTCTTTTTGTTCCTTTGGATAATTTCAATTGATCTGTCTTCTCGATCACTGATTCTTCTGCTTGGTTGAGTCTGTTGCTGAAGCTCTTGAATTCTTCAGTTCAGTCATTATATTCTTCATGTCCAAAATTTCTATGTGGTTCATTTTTATGTTCTCTTTGTTGAACTTCCCATTTTTTTCTTGAATTGTTTTTCTGATATCATTAAATTGTTTACTTGTGTTTTCTTGTCTATCTCTGAGCAGCTTTAGAACAACTATTTTGAATTCCTTATCAGTAATTCCTGATTTCCATTTTTGGGGGCCAATTACTAGAGGTTTACTCTATTCTTTTAATTGTTTTCCTGATTCTTTGTTATCCCTGCAGCTATTGTAGTTGTCTTTTCGAAGCAGTCACCTCTTGCAGACTTGTGGACTGATTTTGGTAAGGGAAGACTTTCACCTGTGCGTGGGAGCATGCTGGAGCATGTGTGCCGCCAAGTCTAGCAGTGCAGGGTGCCAAATGCTGGGTGTGTAGTTGCTCTGGATCTGTGGGGGGGACATGATGTGGTTTCAGCTCAGGCTGCTGAGGTCCACAGCATCGACAACTGTGATCCTTGGTGAGCACTGCAGGGGGTCACAGAGGCTGTAAAGGCTTTTGGGGTCCTCTGCAATGCCTCCAGGTCCAGGGCTAGAGACCGGGGCAGCCAGTGATGGTGGCTAGAGCCAGTGGTGTGTGCACACTTGTTTGTGGGAACCAGCTACAGGTGCCTATGGAGTGACTGCGACCAGTTACAGAAATACACATAATGGTGGGAGCCAGGGCAGGCAGCAAGGCTGGAGCCAACTCTGGGCTTACTGGAAGATACGGGGGCCCTGGCTGTTGGTGTGCTCTCCAGTAGTTGCAGTTCCCCCTTGGGGTGTGGCTGCAGTGGTGGCTGGTACTAGCATGCAAGGGCACAGCAGGAGAGGCTAGCCTCAAGTGTGCACATGGTGTTTGGGGTCACCTGCTGGGGTCTGTGCTGCTGCAGCTGCAGAGACCTGAACTGGCTGCAGATGTGGTTCAAAGACTCCAGTGAGGGTTGAGGTGGAAGTGTTGGAAAGAGTGGGAAGGGACTCAGGTGAAAGCTGAGTGAAATCTGCAGGTGGTCCACTAAAGTGCTTAGTTTCTGCAGTGGTGAAATCTGCTGGGTTTGTCTGCAGAGCAGATCACTGAACTTTGATCTCTCCTGCTGTATGGCTGATGTTGGTAGCCCCTGCTTTTTTCCCTTGTTCCTAGCCATCTCTATGCATCTCAACTTTGCCAGTGTGGTGACACTGAAGCAGGAGCTTTCTGAAGTTCCTCAAAATGGTAAAGAAGTTGATCACTCACCCAACTATTCCTTTCCCTTACTGGGAAAGGAGCAGTTGGATGAGTGATCAACTTCCTCTCTGGGTAGTTGACTCTTGGTGCTGAGCAGTGCTGGCTGGAGGGGTGGGAGGATGCGGGCAAAATGAAACTGTCTTCCGTCTGTTCTTGTGTGGTTCTTCTCAGGGTTTTTGTTCCACTGTGTTGCTAAAGTTTCTTTCTTTCTTTTCTTTTTTTTAAATTAGGATTTTATTGACTTTTATATGTTCTTGGAGAAAACCATTCACATGTAAAAGTTTGATATTTGATATGAGATTTATTCACACTTTCTTTTACATGTAAATTAACTAATTTGGGGGTCAGACATAATATTTCATTTCAACAGAACTTTTACATGATTATAGTCACAAAATCAGCACACTGTATCAAAAACTAAATCAAACAGAGCTAGACAAAGTATGCAGCATTATGCTAATTTAAATCTCCACCATGCACCACCTCTCATACATGATCATGGAAGTATCTGCTGTGAGCTTACTAGAATAATTGGAGAATATCTGAGGTCATGAGTGATTGTTTACAAACTAAAACCTATTTTTCTAGTGCTTTTTGTTTTGTTATAGAAAGATGTTACAGATAAAAATTAGTGCTGTTCAGGGTGTTCATTTCAAAATCACATACGGTACACAAGTTCAAGCCATTGTTCCCCTGTTATACAGAGACATCACAACACACTGTATGAAGACTGAATTACTGATTAAATGTACCTTGGCAGCCACTACCAGCTTAGTAATGACACATTGTTTACCATGCCGACTGATTGAAAATGAGAGTGAATTAAAACATTCAGGTATTGAGTACACTCATAATTTGTTCCTAGTCTGAGACTCCAAAAAAAAAAAACTTAATAGAGAAACATGATAAAATTTGTATTTCTATCTGATATAAGAAATTTATCCAAAAAAATCTGTAATTATAAAATAGATTTACTTTTTATAAAGAAATGGCTAGCTTTTTTCATGGATAGATTCTTATTTAGAGCTGATTCAAATTTTAGTTTGAGCCCTCTTCTCCCAGAGAGTGGGGAGGAGTGTTTCAATATGATAAGTTATATTTAACAAACACAGGGATTTTCGAAAGAGGACTACAGAGTACATTTCCATTAGTCAAACTGTAATAGTTTCCTTCTAATTATGTAAATTTTAAAGAAAAGAGGTCTCTCATAAGCTATGTACAGCAGTTTACATTTGAGTGTTTTTCACTTGATATGCAATTAAAATTAATTTATGACAAGTACTTGTCATAAATTTATGTAGGCACGTCTAAATTCTGCAGCTTTAATGGAGGGGCGAGGTCTTCAGTGGGATCATGATTCTGGATTCCATTTCCTGAATAAGTGGAACTGCATAATACACCAATTCTTCCCAGCCATGTTTATGCCATGCTGCATTCCGTATATCTTCCATTGTATGAAGATCCTTGTAAACCCTAAGAGGATGCACCATATATAACTGCCCACTCTGAGAGAAGAATCTTCCAACAGCTTCATTATTGTCCTGTCTGAAGTGAATTACATGAACCCAGTAATTGCCCCATTCAATCATAGTTCCTGGTTGAAGTTGGTAAGATCTGAGTTCATATACATTAGGTCCTGGTTGGAACAGGCTCATTCCAGAAACTAAATTCAAATAACAGCTGATTCTTCCCAGAGAGAAACATATTGCTTCTTGCCTTCCAGTATTCCACAAATTCCTGATTTTCTCTGAGTTTTATTCATGACTGTGAGGGTGGGATAGCCTCCTTCATATCTCCAGAGGTGGATATGTTGATTCTGCTCGCCATACCACGTGTTCCAAGTCCCTACCAAAGTACAAGGGTAATGTTTATCTTCATACATCTTTGGGAACACCTCTTGATAAATTTTGTTATATGCTTCTATGTCTTCTAGTTGAACATTGTGAATCTGTCATTTGTACAGACTGCTTGTTTCCTTTTTGGCTAGGAGACTAAAGTGAGCATCTTTTCTTGGATCAACTTTCCAGACAAATAAAGATTTTAACCAGCTGTCTTCTTGAGGTCTGTTACTGGAAAACATCAAGTCGGCCGAGGCCGCTCCATGGTCATGCAGCTAAAGTTTTTTAAGTGGACCACAGAGCTCTCCTAGACCTGTTTGTGTTTATGGATGGCTGTCTATTTTTTGATCATGTCAAGGTATCCTGAAATTAATCACTTTCATAAACATCTTTATTATATGTGCTTTCAAACAGTTCTCTAAATGTTTTATAGAAGTGCTATCACTTTCATTCTGGAGGGGATATTTAAATGCCTTAGAGATCCATCAGAATCACCTGAAGGGCTTGTTTAAACACAGATTTCTGTGCCCCAACCCCAAAATTTCTGATTCAGTTGGTTTAGGTTGGAGCCCAAGAATTTCCATTTCTAACAACTTCCTGGGTGATGCTGATACTGCTAGTTTGGCGACCACACAAAGAACCACTCAGAAGTTTGGTAGCATGAGACTTACTAAGGCACCTAAGGTACCTGTTTGTCCTGCTCCCCTCATGATATCTGCATGGTACCATCAGTGGATGAACCAGCATGATGTCCTGTGACATGGTGACATGTTTAAGTTCTCTGCAGTATAAATGGTAGGACAGAATGAAAGAGTTATGTAGATCTTAGGTAGGATGGTGAAGCTATGCTGTTGTTTCTGATAGGAGGAAAAGCTCATTGATTCTGATTTTTCTTGCTTATTAAGTGGTGGAAAAGCTATCCACCATATTAATAGTATATACTGTACTAATAGGACCAAGACTACATTGATTTGCTCTAGACCTCACCTGACTAAATTTGTGATAATCCACTGCCATTCTCTGAGACCAATCTCTATTGGCAAGATGGGTGAATTAAATCAAGAATATAATAGGAATCGCCAAGTCTCCATCTTTGAAATTTTGCTATTCATAGTAGTAGCAATCTCGGTGATTTCCTAACGGATGCTTTACAATTTGGGGTTTACTGTTTTGTTACGAAAGGGGAGTATTAGGGACTTCAGTTTGGCTTTTTCATCGGAATGGATCTTCACAGGTCTAAGAGACCATGTGGGGATTTTTCCATTTGCACATTATTTATTCCACCTGTATAATACTTGGGCAGTAACCACAGGGTGGATTCAGGCTCTCATGTCTACTGTTTTTGTGGGCAAAGGAAACTCATCAGACTTTGAATGTTTTGGAGTCCTTTATATATCTCTTTATCAGTTCTTGAGATCACATTTTATCATAATCAAGCCTCTAGTTTTCAATTAAGAGACCAACCGTGTTTCCCCTAAAATAAGACCTACCCCAAAAATAAGCCCCAGTTAAGATCATCAGCCAGACAGATGCATTTGGTACGTTACGACGTTCCAGAAGAAGAGGACATGACTGTTTGAATAAATGTAGATTGTTGTACATGAAAAAATAAGAGACCTAGCAAAGCTAGTTGAATTCAACTGAGTTTGTAGTTTTCTAACTTGTAGAATCAAACTTAGAATTTGGTTTTTGGCTTCTTCACCCTACAGCAATACATAATAAAGGATTTTTTAAACCTAGTCATAGAAATTCTGGTTTCCGGGTTTTACCTTAAGCCAAGAATGTGGGGCTTTGAGCTTGTTACTCTTCTTTTGTCTAGTGCCATAAGAAGCAACGATTCTATTCTCCAGTCCTTACACTCTTTTCCCCCTTGCAGTCACTTGATCTCCTAAAAAGTCTTGTCTCCAATGGGCACTTTTTTAAAGGTGACAACAGGTTTGTTTTCATTTGTTTTAGTCTGATCAGGCTGCTTAAAAAAAATACCATAAACTGGGTGGCTTATAACAACAAACATTTATTTCTCACAATTCTGGAGGCCGAGAAGTCCTCCAGACTTATGGCGCTGGCAGATTCTGTGTCTGGTAAAGGCCTGCTTCCTCATAGACAGCTGTCTTTTCACTATAACCTCACATGGTGGGGTTAAAGTTTTCTCAGGCTTCTTTTATAATTTTTTTTCCAAAAATTTTTTTTATTAGTTTCAGGTGTACAAAACAATGTAATAGTTAGACATTTATACCCCTCACAAAGTGATAATCACCCTCCCCCAATCTACTACCCCTCTCACATCGTATATAGCTGTTACAATTCCATTGATTATTCCCTGTGCTGTACTCCACACCCTGTGACCACAATATATATATTAAATTATATTTGGCATTCATTGTTATTCAGCTTCAGCCTCAGGTATATAGCACAGAGGTCAAGCATCTACACTGTCCCTGAAGTGGTCTCCCTAATCTGACACCCCACGAAATCTTTACAGCATTATTGATTGTATTCCCCAAACTGTCTTTCGTATCCCCATGGCAATCTTGTAGTTACCAATTTGTGCTTTCTAATCCCCTCACCTTCTCCCTCATCCCCACCCCCTCCCTTCTAGCAACCCTCAGTTTTTCTCTATATCTCTGAGACTGCTTCTGATTAGTTTGCTCATTTATTCTATTCTTTAGATCAACATACAAGTGAGATCATACGGTATTTGACTTTTTCCTTCTGACTTATTTCACTTAGCGTAATGTTCTCTAGGTCCATCCATATTGCTGCAAATGGTAACATTTCATTCTTTATGGCCGAGTAATACTCCATTGTATAAATGTACCACAGTTTCTTATTCTAGTCGTCTACCGATGGGCATTTCGGTTGTTTCCACGTCTTAACTATTGTGAATAGCGCTGCAATAAACATAGGCGTGCATAATTTTTTTTGAATTAGCGTTTGGATTTCTTTAGATACCTAAGAGTGGAATTGCTGGTTCATAAGGTAGTTCCATTTCCAGTTTTTTAGATACCTCCATACTGATTTCCATAGTGGCTGCACCAATTTGCAATCCCATCAACAGTACACAAGGGTTCCCTTTTCTCCACATCCTTGGTAATATTTGTTTGTTGATTTATTGATGATAGCCATTCTCACAGGTGGGAGGTGATGTCTCATTGTGGTTTTATTTACATTTTCCTTATGATTAGTGATGTTGAGCATCTTTTCACGTGTCTGTTGACCACCTATATGCCCTCTTTGGAAAAATGTCTATTCATATTCTTTGCCCATTTTTTGTTGAGTTTTTTTTTTTTTTTTTTTTTTTTTTTTGTATTGGGGTAGGGGAACAGGACTTTATTGGGGAATAGTATGGACTCCCAGGGCTTTTTTCCAAGTCATGTTGTTGTCCTTTCAATGTTAGTTGTGGAGGGTGCTGTTCAGTTTCAAGTTGTCCTTTCAGTCTTAGTTGTGGAGGGCGCAGCTCAGCTTCAGATCCAGTTGCCATTGTTAGTTGCAGGGGGCGCAGCCCACCATCTCTTGCGGGAGTCGAACCCAGCAACCTTGTGGTTGAGAGGCTGCGCTCCAACCAACAGCCATCTGGGAGCTCAGTGGCAGCTCAGCTCAAGGTGCTGTGTTCAATCTTAGTTGCAGGGGGCGCTGCCCACCATCCCTTGTGGGACTCGAGGAATCGAACTATCTCTGCCCATTTTTTAATTGAATTGTTTATTTTCTTGATGTTGAGCTGTATGTGTTCTTTATATATTTTGGATATTAACCCCTTATTGGATATATCATTTGCAAATATCTTCTTCCATTAAATAGGTTGCCTTTTTGTTTTGTTGATGGTTTCCTTTGTGGTGCAAAAGATTTTTAGTTTGATATAGTCCCATTTATTTATTTTGCTTTTGTCTTTGCCCTAAGAGACATATCCAAAAAAAATATTGCTGAGACCAATGTCAAAGAGCTTACTGCGTATGTTTTCTTCTAGGAGTTTTATGGTTTCAAGTCTTACGAATACATTTAAGTTTAACCCATTTTAAGTTTATTTTTGTATGTAATATAAGAAAGTGATCTAGTATCATTTTTTTTGCATGCATCTGTCTAATTTTCCCAACACTATATATTGAAGAGACTGTTTTTACCCCATTGTGTTAATCTTGCCTCCTTTGTCATAGATTAATTGACCATGTAGGTGTGGGTTTATTTCTGCTCTGCTCATTTTTTAATTGGATTGTTTTTTCTACTGAGTTGTATGAATTCTCTATATATTTTGGATCTTAACCCCTTATTAGATATATACTTTGCAGATATTTTCTCCGAATCTGTATGTTGCCTTTTCATTTTGTTGATAGTTTTCCTTACAGAAGCTTCTTAGTTTGATGTAGTCCCACTTGTTTATTTTTGCTTTTGTTGCCTTTGCTGTTGGTGACAAATAACAATACTGTATTATATACTTGAAAGTGAAGATAGTAGATCTTAAATCTTATTACCACACACCCATACACAAGTGGTAATTATGTGAGGGGATGTGTTAACTAATCCTATTGTAATCATTTTGCAATATATACATGTATCAAATCATCGCTTTGTACATATTCAACTTACATACGTTATATGTCAATATCAGTAAAGCTGGAAAAAAGTGACAAATACTATATGATCTCACTTATATGTGAAATTTAAAGCAGCTGAACTCATAGAAACAAAGTGGAATGGTGGTTACCAAGGACTGGGAAGATTAGGGAAATAGAACGGTGTTGGTCAACGGGTACAAACTTCCAGCTCTAAGATGAATAAGTTCTGGGGATTTTATGAACAGCATGGTGACTGTAGTTAACAATATTGCATAATACAATTCAAATTTGCTAAGAGAGTAGGTTATAAATGTTTTCATCACAAAAAAAAACCTGTAATTATATGAGGTTGTGAAGGTGATTACTAATCCTATTATAGTCATTTCACAGTATATATGTGTATCAAATCATCTTCTTGTACCCCCTTAACTTACACAATTTTACCTCAGTAAAGCTGGAAAAATAGAGTATAAATAAGGGTGACTAATTATGCTAATTTATGCTCAGAAGCTTAGACATATTTTGATGAAAGTTAGCACAATTTATCCCAGTTTTATTGAGAAATAATTGACATACATCGCTGCATAAGTTTAAGGTGGGCAGTATGATGGTTTGATTTACATATATTGCGAAATGATTACTAAAATGGATTCAGCTAACGTTCATCTTCTCATATAGATACAATAAAAAGAAAAGAAAGAAGAAAACGAAAAAGGAAAAGACATTCTCCTTGTGATCAGAACTCTTAGGATTTATGCTCCTAACAACTTTTCTGTATACCATACAAGAGGTCTGTTGATGTTACTGCCAATGTAGTTTCTTTTTCCAAAAGGTATACTTAATAAATACTTGATGATTGAAGGTCAGCCTGCAATTATTCAGTAGGGGAAACTCTAAGGGGCTGATTGTTGTCAGGAGGAGTGTTTTTCAACCATTGACAGGTTGCCACAACCTATATTTTGTTGCCCAAGATTTGTATAAAAATAATATTCAACAGTAGGAGGCCTGGGCACCCACATCTCTTTCTACTATATCTCACCAGCCACTACATAAACTCTTTTTTTTAATCAAAATACTTAATATTCTTTTAGACTCAGGAATTATAAAATCTTTGATTTGAAAGAGATTTAATGACAATTTTGCAGAAAACACCCTTTTCTGTAATATCCTTAAAAGACAATTTTGCAATACCTGCTTGGGTAGCTCACTCATTGGAAGTTAAATTTTTGGAATACAAACAAATTTTGGGTTTTGGAATTAGGCAGGCTTGGGTTAAAATTAAAAGTCTGTTTTTATTGGATATGTGTTATTGGCCAATTAGTTAACTTCTCAAACTCTGAATTTCCTCATTGGTCAAAATGAGGAATAACAATGCATACTTTTCAGGAGGATTTTGAATATTAAGTGAGATAATAAAAGCATTATATGCATCACAGTTTACAGGACATAGTATGCTCAAATGTGTTAACCATTATTGCAATCTTTTTCACTGTTGCTTACTCTACTAGCAGGAGTATTTGCATGGAGGAAACCCATGTTGATTCATAACAATAAATAAAGAAGGAAAGGAGGGAGGGAGGGAGGGAGGGAGGGAGGGAGGGAAGGAAGGAAGGAAGGAAGGAAGGAAGGAAGGAAGGAAGGAAGGAAGGAAGGAAGGAAGGAAGGAAGGAAGGAAGGGGAATTACTGACTCACGTAACCAAGAAGATCAAGGGTGAAGATGGCCTTTAGAGTGACTGGTACTAAGAACTTCTTCATGGACTGGTACTAGTCCATGGATTGCTATTATATGGCCATCATATCATATGAATTGTGTGTAGAAGCCCAAGAAGTCTTGATTATTACTCTTTGTGTGGGTTTGATAAAAGCATCATAAACCAGCAATGGAAAAACATAAAACAGTTTTATTTCCCCAATAATTGATATCAACTTATCTCTCTGTTTAAAAGTAGGGTCAGAAGAAAAAAATACGGCAGTCCATGTTTTTTCAGTTCTTTCTGTTAAACACTAGTCCTTTCCAATAATTGATTATTCAGTCTAGCTATTAAAATGCCAGTCTCAAAGAAGTTTCTCGTGAGCCCACAGTGTCTCAATTGCTTTCAGCTCAAAATAGTTCACGTGCCAAAGTGTCACATCTTGGGGGAGACCTGTTCTGAACCCCTTCAGTAGGCATGCTTGATTGAATCGTTTGACACAAGGTCAAACTCTATCTTCAGCATCTTTCTCCTGTCTGGGCTGACATCTCATGGCTCAACTCTCCAACTCTAATCCCTTGCTTGGTCTTTCTGGCTTGGCCAGTCCCCATCTTGAATCATCTTGTGAGCATAAACTATCTAGGAGCCCACTGTGAGTGACTTCATTAACATAAAGTATCCAGGTTCACCATATGTAACGAAGACACTCTCATTACTCAGGAAATACCAAAGATTTAGAGGTTCCTGGAAACTGGGTACAAAGGCCACCCAAATTCTTAATTGCATAGATGTCATCACATCACACGCAGAAAGTGAATGAACTAGTGAAGGTACACCATCAACTTTTCAGGGTTGTGGAACCTTCACTGTTTCCTCATGATAGATCCCTTACCACACATGACATTGCAACCAACACTAAGTGCATATGATATTCATACAGCTTATTTTCCTTAATATTTTAAATATGTATAAGTTCTAGTGTTTTATTTCTGTGTCCTAAAGTATCCTCTTATACCACCTAGGATAGTTGTGTTCCATTTTTGAGATTACTGCCCCAGAGAGCCCTTGGCTTAATAGTTGAAAGAATGCTATGGACTGGATGTCAAAATTCATATGTTGAAATTTTAACCCCCAGTGTGATGGGATTAGGAGATGGGGCTTTTGGGAAATGATTAGGTCCTGAGGGAGGCGCTCTCATGAATGTGATTAGTGTCCTTATAAAAGACCCAAGAGAACTTACTTCCCTTGCTCTTCCTGCCATATCAGGATGCAGTGAGAAGATGGCCATCTATGAATAGGAAGCGGGGGGGACTCACCAGACATTGAATCTGCTGTCACCTGCTGCCTTGGACTTCTCAGTCTCCAGAATTGTGAGAAATAAATGTTTGTTGTTTAAGCCACCTTGTCTATAGTATTTTTGTCATGGCAGCCCATATGACTAAGAGGAAAGGATTGGGGTAGTTTATATTATTGTTCTCAAGTGTTTATTTCTTCCTCTGTGTGAGTACTAAACTTTGCTGCCCTTGACATATGTGTTTGTATGGTAGAGTGTACTTCTCTTCCCTATTCACAGGTTTATCCAGGTGACTTGCATTGGCCAATGGAATCAAAGTGGATATAATGTACACATTATCTGAATAGAGGATTTGAATGTTACTACATGTTTGCGCTTACAAGGAGCTGCTCTATGATCCTCGGTTCTAGAATGAGGAAATACTGAAGAGCCAAGCCAAGTTACAGGAGACCCTAAGCCCACATGTAATGTGAGTAAGAAATGAATGCTTGCTGTCGTAAGCCACTCAGATTATGGGTTGCTTGTGATACAATATAATCCAGTTAGAATGTGACTTACTCCACAGAAAGAAAGATGCTTTTAGGAATATAGTTTGCATTCTCTTTATTTTATTTTATTTTTTTTAAACATTTTTTTATTAGTTTCATTGTATAAAACAATGTAATAGTTAAACATTTATCATTTATTTTCCTCACACAGTGATTGCCCCTCTCCCCCCATCTATTACCCCTCTGACATCGCACACAGCCATTACATTTCCACTGCCTCTATTCCTAATGTTGTACTCCACTTCTTGTAACTGTATACACACACACACACACACACACACACACACACACACACACACACATATACACACATATATATAAACTTGTAGTTGACATTCATTATTGTTCAGCTTCAGCTTCAGGTGTACAGTGCAGTGATCAGGCATCTACATCATCCCTGAGGTGGTCTCCCTAATGAGACAAGTGTCCATTGGATACCCTACAAACATTATTAATTATATTCCCCAAATTGTGCATTCTCTTTATAAGCTTACATTGTTAAGCCTCTCATAGTCAATGATTATTATTTGGAGTAGGGTGTGTGCATTCACACCTGTCCACATGCAAGTGCTTGTTAGATCTAGTAATTATTTGCTAGAAATTTGTATGGATTAGCTCTTCCCCTTTCCTTACTGGTGTGGGTTTCAGAGGCTGAGCAGGCTAAGGAGGCTGTCCATGTGGTGGGGCAGCCCAATATGGGGAGTCAGAGCCCAGGCAGGGTGAAGAGGGCTTACACACGAGGGCGAGCTTGTGTAGGATGTTAGAGCCTAAGTGGGGTAAGGATGGATTCCAAGTGAGGATGAGGGATCAGCATCTAGAATCAGTCTAGGGAGAGCAAGGAGAGCGTTCTTATGGAGGGTGGCCTAGCATAGGATATCAGGCCTGAGCAAAGTGAGTAGGATGTCCATAGGGGTTGGCTGGCCTTGTGCAAAAACACCCAAGCAGAATGAAGAGGGCATCATCAACGATGGGGGCCTAGATTGGGCGCTCAGAGCCCAGTCATGGAGAGAAGGGCATCTTAGCGAGGAAGTGGTGACAAAGATTAAAGATTGATTGAATCAAGGGGTTGATCCAATAAGGAAATAAGTTAAAGATAATGGAAGTGAATTTCTTACTGTCACAGAAGTTAGAAATGTGGAAAGGGAGAAAACTGAAATAACTCTTTGGTGTTGGATTGGAATTAGAGGTAGAAGTGTAAACTCATATTGTCAACATATTTAGATATAGAAATATAGAGTGTGTGTGTGTGTGTGTGTGTGTGTGTGTGTGCGCGCACGCAGGAGAACATGTCTGTGGAAAAATTCAACATGAAGGGTTTAATTTTGGGAGTGTTTTTCTCTTGGCCTTTGGAAAAAAAATCGTATTTAGCACTCAGTTTATCTCCTTCTAAACTGATTCCATTCAATTATCTTAACTGTTAAAATAAAATAGTAATATATACCTGTGTAGCCTTTTGTTGTGGTGTTGTGGGGATTAAAGGGATAGAGAAGGGTGGCCTAGTCCTCTAACATCCAATAGAAAGAGATGCTTTCAGAGGTTGCTGGAGTTGGCTGTAGCAAAATGAATGGAGATTCATGATGCAGTTAAGAGCAGCAGAGCGAAGCAGAGAGCACTGAGGTACGGCTTTAAAAGGCATATGATCTAAACTGTCACTTCCCCAATACATCAGAGGATGCTGACTCTTGAAAGTGGGAAGCTCACATGTGAGTTTTTGTCAATGATCCTCTTAGAATGTGGTCCCAAAAAGTTGCTTTGGGACAGATATACAGCCAAAACTGATGAGAATGTAGCGTGAGTGAACATATGGCAAGATTGATCGGTCTACAAATAATCATGTTTGCATGTAGATAAATGCAAACATTTGAATTTTATTCTTGTGGTGATTTCAGAACACAGTTCTCAGAAAATATTTCTCTAACTGCTTAGTTCCTCTTTTCTTTTCCTTCCTATTTCTTTCTCCTACCCTTTGACTTCCTACTTTTCTTACTTTGGTAGCATATCCTTAAAAGTTATGATTTTCACCATGCTGGTCGTGGAGACTGGGTCTCTGTGGGTTTTCAGGTCTCATGAGATTCATCTTAGGGCTGCTTGCCTCACTGGGGCCTCTGTTCTCATCTAGCTGCACAATAGGAAGTCTGACAAGTTGCCATCATGTTTGGTTTCCATTTTGAAATGTTTTAAGGAAGAGATGAGAGAGATTTTTTGAAGGAAGTAGATCTCTTAGCAATATGACTTCAGAGATTACTTATGCTGAAGTGAGGTTCAAAAATGAATCCAAGTCCTCAGGTACCAAATCAGAGCCTCCGGCAGGTAAGAAACATTTTCTAGTGGTCAGAGTTAATGATGAGGTGAAGGATAAAGGAAAAATACTATAAATGAAGCATAGATGATATTACTTGCTGGTTTTCTGATTGGCCACATTTGGAAATATAAGATTCTCAGACGATTGAGTTGCTTGAAGATAAGCATTAGGGGTTGTACATTTGTACTATAATAAAACTGAGGTGTGAGAAATCCACTCTAGTCCTGAGCTAAGGAGAGTGCTAATTATGTGGAAAAGTTGTCCTCCTGTGTCTTCTGAGGCTCAGTGAGACTGTAGTCAAGAATTTGGGTACAGAAACAAAGCCCACTAAATTATCTGTAGTCCCTGCAGATTGATGAATTAGTGAGCTTTGTTTCTTTTTTGTTTATTCTAGTTTTTTGGTTTTGCTTGTTTTAGTTTTAGGTGTATGGACTTTGTTTCTTGATTAGTTAGAGGGAAAGAGTTTGGTGGAGAGTGTTGTGGGTGTATTTGTTTATACTGGACTAAAGTGGAACAAAAGATCATTGCAGATAAAAGACTACAAAGTCTTATTTTAAAAAGTCCCTTATATCTCAAGGGAAATTGCTCTGTAATCAGAAAATCCGTTGAATACTGCATCTCTGAAATAGATTCAACTAAGTTTGGGAGTCGATAAAAGGTAATTTGAGTAGCACGTATAATATCTCAGATATAGGGCAAAACGAGAGAAAAAAGGCAAGTGAAGTATAAGAAGCCATGGGGGAGGGGGGTCATCTCATAATTGCTCATGTTTTCCAAGACACTTCTGTGGAGACATAGAGAATGCTCTGTAAACCTGTTTTTCTTTTTCCCCTTAAAAATGTATATATCTTCTTTATTATATGTTAAAATGTTCACTGTAAAAAAACCCTAAAAACTAGAGGTACATAAAAAATTTTATTTTATTCTCACCATCTAGAGATAACTATAACTTACATTTTAGTGTACATCCTTCTAGATAGAGATATACATAAATGTGTATATGTATTTTTTTCTAAAAATGAGATCATAATATATATTATTGAGGGTTTGCCCCTCCCGGCAATGTATCATAACTTTGAGAAAATAATTCTTAACCATGAAATGTTGACTAAAAAGGTCTGACCTTATCCTAAAGATGTAATAAGGGATGATTATAAAGATTTATCTGCTATGGTATTATTTAAAGTAGTTAAAGTTGGAAACAATCTGGAAGTTTATTTAAATATATATAATCAAATACTATGCAACCACAATAGAGAGTGTTGTAGAAGAAATATGGCAGTATGAAAAATGTTCACGATATAGCGAGTACAAAAATAATAGGTCAGAAACCAGTATATATGGTGTGATATATGGTGTGTCAATCGTAGGAAAATGTATGTGTGTATATATATTCTCTCTGTCTCTCTCTCTCTCTACACACACACACACACACCCACACACACACACACACACGGTGCCAAAAAATGTATACACATTGTAAGAAAGAAAAAAACTATTAAAATTGTAATACTCAATATACACCGATAACAAAAGATGAATACAAGTCATGTGTATACATTTTTTTGACACCCCTGGTATATACTCTAAAAATTGCTGGAAGGATATATATCAAAATATTAACAATAGTTGTCCTCAATGGCAGAAGTTAGTGCTTTTTATGTTCCAAAGTTTCTATAATGAACATTATTTCCTTCGTAGTTTTACATTATTTCAAATGCTGTATTGTTAGTAATATCTAGTATGTCATCCAAGAAAAGGGACAAGAGGAAGAGAAGGAGAAAGAGTAATTAAAAGTCAGAATATATTACTGATGAAACTAATTTAATTTCTCCTTCAGCTCCCAAAGAGAAGACCAGCCCTTATAAAAGTAACCCTGGTTTTTCCAAAGCACTTTTTCTCTCATTGCTGATACTTCTGCTGCTATTGGCAATCTCATTTTTTATCGCTTTCATCAGTAAGTATCAAAATGAAACTATAAGGAATGTCTGCCTTACACAAAGAGAGGATATCCATTATATACTGATATTGAACAATGGTTTTATCCAGAAATCTAGGAAAAAAGTCTTCTTTGGGTGAGGGGGTGATATAATTAGTGGGACTCCACTGGAAAGTTTTTTATTTGAATTTAGTTACTTTTCTATAAAAATAATGGAATCCACTCTCTTAATAGAAATCGAAGAGTATATGTTTGTACAATGTGTTTGTGTTGTAAAGTGAAATCTGTAGGGTACCATTTCTACATTAGACAGTTGTGTAAGTGGCAGCAAATCTAGATTTCCTTAGTAGTATTTATAAGGCGAGGCCTTCTTGCATACACAGATATATTCTTGCATACACAGATTTGAGGATGAGCAGGTAGACAAGGAGATGGGAAGAAATATTCCAGGAAGAATTTCCCGTTGAATTTTTACCTTAATTATTTCTTAATTATTATTTACCTGAATTATTTCTTCGTGCACAAGACTTGTGAGATCTAAAAGCCAAATTGGCAAATAGGTGGATTTCTGTTTATTTTTGGCTTTAAGAATTTATCAAGTTGTTAAAAGGCATAAAAACTAGTACATACATTTGGGTAGATATTTTATTCATTCATTTGGTCATTCAATAAGCAAGGATGGCCGTCACCTTTATATTGGATACTGTGCCAGACAAAATCTAGACAGAGGACTTAGTCTCAAAAAGTTCAGAGAATGGTGGTAACTGGTCACATGAACCAGTGGTTACAACATTGCACACTAAGCGTTGTATAGGTAAGAAGCACAGAAGGCCAAATAGACTTCTTGAAGGAGGTGACATCTTGAGCTGTGTGTACCAAAAAATGATACAGAGATGTGAGAGAGCATGGAAAAATATTAGGAAACCCAAGTATAAATGACTGAACATATGGTGCTAAGTGAACTGTGAGAAATGAAGTTGTAGGTGGGAAAAATAAGCAGGGCTCAAATCATGAAGCGTGTACAATTCTAAAGAATGATTTTTTTCCCTGATGGTGACTGTATCAGTTATCTTCTGATGCTTAATAAACCAGTCAAAAACTTAGTAGATGAAAACAGCAACTATTTATTTAGCTCATGATTTTGTGATTTGGCAATCAGCTGATCATGGCTGAAACCAGGAGTTAAGGGGAAAGAGAACTGGGAGGTCAAAGGAAGGCACCCTAGGATATTACTGATGACCGTTGCAAGGGTAATTTTATTGCAGTGGTGGAAGCAGAAGCCATTTTTCTCTCTATTTCTCTTTTCTCCAAGCCTTAGCTTTTGCATGCATCATATATTTAGCATTGAAGGAGAATATGGATAAGTCCATTTAGATATATAATAGACCTGTTATGTACTCTTTCAACTAATGATCTTTCAGCTATTTCTGGAGAAATTTATGGTTTCAAAATCAGTAGGTTTAGGATAACATTGAATATGGGGTGATGGGAAATCTTTCCAGTCAGGTTCCTTCTGCACAATTAGGCATTTGTAGGTTTTGTTCCTATAAAGAATAGTAACAATAAAGAACAAAGATATAACACCGCCAGGAAAATGAATGGTCTTAATCTCTTTTTCAGTTTTCTTTCAAAAATATTCTCACCTTCTTAAAGAAAAAAAGACTGTAAAAGAATTCACTCACACAGCTTTGGACTGTATGAAAGAAAATTTGACCATGGAAGGTAAAAATTAATGTTCCTATAATTCAGTTGTTGACTACCGTGTAAGGATCCTCAATCAATATTTCTGTGAAAAAGATTCACAGATCATACAAGTTGAGTCTCATGATCATTTTAAACTTTTAGTATACAAATATATAGGATCTAAAATTCTTATGTGAATATCTTTAATTTGTCTGTGCAAGGAAATAGTCTTAGTTGTAAAAAAGGTTACATTGCTTTTGGATTTCTTCAGCCTTCACTTTCCGAAATTTTTGTGCACACTGGCTCTTTTTCTCACATATCAGTTAAAACTTACTCTCTCAAGAGAGATCTAATCCATTTGTGTTTTAAAAACATTTTTTTTAATTAAAGTTTATTGGGGTGACAATTGTTAGTAAAGTTACGTTGGTTTCAGGTGTACAGTTCTGTAATACATCATCTATATATCACATGGTGATGGAAGAAAACATATTGTATGTTCATAAAACATTTCTGGAAGAACACATAAAATACTCTTACAGGCTTTTACCTATAGAGACTAGGATTAAAGATGTTGGAAGAGAAAGTTATAGTTTTGTTTTATAAAGATGATTATAGTGATATAAATATGAATGTGAATTTGTTAGAAAAATAGACAATTTTTAAAAAACAGTTTTAAGGTTATAGCAAAATTGAGCAGATAATACAGAGTTCCCATGTCACTCCCCTCCCCTGTGCACACAGTTTCCCCAGTTATTAACATCTTAACATTAGTAAGGTACATTCATTACAACTAATGAACCAGTATTAATATACTAGCATTAATTAAACTTCATAGTTTATTCAGATTTCTTTAGTTTTTACCTAATGTTATTTTTTTTTAAATTCTAGGACCCCATCCAAAATACGTCATTACATTTAGTTTTCATGTCTCTTTAGGCTCCTCTTGGCTGTGATAGTTTCTCAGATGTTTCTTCGTTTTGATAACTTTGGCAGTTTTGAGGAATATTGGCCAGGTATGTTGTCAGATGCCCCTCTATTGGAAATTAGCGGTATTTCTCTAATGATTAGACTGGGGTTATTGGGTTTTTGAGAGGAAGATCACAGATATGAAGTACCATTTTCATCACATTATATCAATGTATATACCATCAACATAATTTTTGACAATTGATGTTGACTTTGATCCCCTGGCTGAGGTAATGTTTGTCATATTTCTCCAGGATAAAGTTATTCTCCACCCCCCCTTTCCATACTGTACTCTTTGGAGGGAAGTTGCTGTATGCAGCCCACAATTAAGTATTGAGGAATTAGCCTCCCTGTCCTTTAAGGTGGAGCATTGTATTAGTCTGCTTGGGCTGCCATAACAAAATATAGGTATCCCCCGCTTTTCAGAAGTTTGCATTTTGCCACTTCACTTATACAAAAGACCTAAATTAGCACCTGTTTTTGTTAACCGAAGTAAATCTGAAGAGGATTTTCGCTTTTACAAAAAAAAGCAAAAAGCAAGCAAAGCAGTTACTGTTTGTTTTGCAGCAAGCTGTTAACAGAGACAGCACACACCTGAGCAGCAAGAGTGGCCCCGCCAAGCTCCTTCCCGGGCAACTGCACTCAGCATCTCAGCATCAAGCTGCCACAGCTTTGATCTGTGTCTGTGAGCTTTGGTGCTTTACCTTGATTTATTTTGTGCGTCCATTAACAACAAGATGTGTCCTAAGTTACCAGAAAATCCTGAGAGGTTATTTTTTGGGTCTGAGGAGCCATGGCTCCTGTTATTGAAGAACGGCATTAGAAACCAAGATCTGGACACTAGGTATGCTCATTGCTACTGGGGTATCATGTCTTTTAGGCCTTCTCAGCTGATAGAGCAAAAAAATATAAATGTGTGTACTAACCTGTGTATATACATCTATGTATATATATCTATGAATATTTCTACATGTAACTATGTATCTATAATAAGTTAAATATCAGTTTTTACTGATGTCTCCAACTCTAATCCATTGTCACATGCATCATTCTAGTCTACACCTCTTGATATCTTTAAGTGACAACTCTGGTTCTCACCATTGCCCAATACATTTACTTAATTATTCAGTTCCAAGTAACACAGATAATAGTATCAGAATCGGAAACTTATACCACCATGGGAAACAACTTTATATCTAGAATACAGAGCTTATGCACAGTTTCTTTTGTCTTTTATAGACTCCATTTCCGAAGTTACTTAGGTCATCACCTTACACCCGACCCTCTTCAGTGTGGTGGTTTCCTACACTTGTAATACAGTTAGGTTCTATTGTCACAGTCTTCATTCTTTCATGGGATCCCCTGACCTCCTAAATGAATTTTTAAAATTTGCATACAATAAATATGTAAAGTTCTATGGATTTTTGACAAATACATAATGTCATATATTCATTATTACAGTATCACAGAGAATAGTTTCAGTGGTCCAAAAATTTCCTGTGCTCCTTCCTCCTTCCCAAACTCTTCGTAATCACAGAAATGTTTACTTTCTCTAAACTTTTGCCTTTTCCAGAATGCCTTATCATTAGAATTATACAGCAGGTAGTCAATTTACACTGGCTTATTTTACTTAGCAATATGCATTTAAGGGTCCTCCATGTCTTTTCATGACTAAATAGTTCATTTAAAAAATCACTGAATACTATTCCTTTGTAGGGTGTACCAAAGTTTGTTTATCCTTCCACTCGTTAAAGGACATCTTGATTGCTTCCAGTTTTTGATGCTTATAAATAAAGCTGCTGTAAACATTTGCATATAGATTTTAGTGTGGACATAAGTTTTCAATTCAATTAGGTCAATACCACCTAGAGGATATTTTGCTGAGTGTAGTAAGTCAGATAGCAAAAGACAAACGTCATATGATTTCACTTATAAGTGGAATCTAAAAAACAAAATAAATAAACAAATGAAACAGAAACAAACTCATACATACAGAGAACATTTTGATGGTGATGGGAGTAGGGTTGGGTGTGGGTGAAAAGGGGAAAAGATTAAGAAGTACAAATTGGTTGTTGCAAAGTAGTCCTGGGGATGTAGGGTATAGCATAAGGAATATAGCCAGTAGTATGGTAATAGCAATGAATGGTGTCCAGAACCAGATGGCTTCACTAGTGAATTCTACCAAACATTCAAGTAGGATCTAATACCTAAGATTTTTGCAAACAACGCCTCGGATATGGGGCTAATATCCAAAATACATAAGCAACTCATACAACTCAACAACAAAAAACAAATAATCCAATTAAAAAACGGGCAGAGAACCTGAACAGATATTTCTCCATACAGATGGCCAATAGACTTATGAAAAAATGCTCAACATCACTAATCATCAGAGAAATGCAAATAAAAACCACAATGAGATGTCACCTCACCCCAGTTAGAATGGCTATCATCAACAAGGCAAATAATAACAAGTGTTAGAGAGGCTGTGGAGAAAAAGGAACCCTCATACACTGTTGGTGGGAATGCAGACTGGTGCAGCCCCTACAGAAGGCAGTGTGGAGGTTCCTCAAAAAATTAAGAATAGAATTACCATATGACCCAGCAACCCCTCTCCTGGGTATCTACCCAAAAAATCTGGAAAACCTTTATCTGTAAAGATATATGTGCTCTGATGTTCATTGCAGCTTTATTTATGGTGGCCAAGACATGGAAACAACCAATAGAAGATTGGATAAAGAAGATGTGGTATATGTGCCACAATGGAATACTACTCTGCCATAAGAAAACACGAAACAGTGCCATTTGCGACAACGTGGATGGATTTTGAGATTATTATGCTAAGAGAAATAAATCAGACAGAAAAAGTCAAGAACCGTATGATTTCACTGATATGTGGGATATAAAACTGAAAGCAACAAAAGAGCAAGACAAATAAATAAGGAAACAAAAACTCATAGACACAGACAATAGTTTAGTCGTTACCAGAGGGTAACGGGGGAGGGAGATGGTACAAGAGGGTAAACGGGGTCAAATATATGGTGATGAAAAGAGAATTGACTCTGGGTGGTGAGCACACAACATGATATATAGATGATGTATTACAGAACTGTACACCTGAAACCTATGTAACTTTACTAACCATTGTCTCCCCCAATAAACTTAAAAAAAAAAAAGTCTGATAATTCTAATATTTCTGTTGTATTACCATGTTTTTGTTTTCTTTTTCTTTTATATTAATTTTGAGAACATTTTGGTGTTTGGTATAATGAGTGATTTTCCACTGAAACCTAGATGTGTCTGTATAATGTTCTGAGTGTCTGGATCTTATTTAAACCTGTTTTAGCTGGCTTTTCCTGATTGCACTCCAGCAAGGGAAAGGGGGCCCTGCTTTGTTACTGCTTGTTGTAGGTAGACTTGACCTTTACACCTGATGGGCGGGGGCTCCTTGTTACCTCTGGATGCAGACAGGAGTTCCGGTTTCCATGTGATCCCCCTTTGTCCTTAATTTTAACACATACTTTGTGAATTACTTTTCTTATATTGTACCTATATGGCCTTATATCAACTACAGAGAAAGACTGGAGCTGCTGCCCAAAGGGTTGGGAGCCATTTAGTTTGAATTGCTACTTTATCTCTACTAAAGACAAGAATTGGAATGAGAGTGAGAAGAACTGCTCAGGAATGAAGGCTCACCTGCTAGTGATCAACACCAAGGCTGAGCAGGTACTTTCTAATAAATAATGAAGTCAGGAATTTTGTGTGGGTTTTGTACACCTTTTGGCTAAGGAGAACATTTTTCATTGTTTTGGAGCAAAACATGTGCTGTGGCAAAAGACTTTAAAATACATAGGAAAGGTCACTTAAGCCTTTACATTCCACACCTCGTTCCTGCTTCCATGAAACTGATCTCCCTCAAAATAAATGGGGACATTTAAAATATAATATGTGGGGGTTGAAGGAAGAATGAAATTATTTTAGCCTGAAATATCAGTTTACTATTGCACATGTAAATATTTTATAAATTACAGTTTAACAGAGAAGGGGTATTAGGTCAAATAGGGAAATCAAGTTCAATCAGGAAGAGTCACCATCAACAATCAGAAATGAAGTAAAAGAATCTGAGGTTGTGAAAGGAAAATAACTTAATCTGCAAATGTTTTCTCATGCATAACTTTGAAGTATATCATCTCTTAGTGAAGAAAAGAAGGGAAGTGAGTCTGAGATGAGAATTCACTATGACCATGGATAGAAATTGCTTCCATCTCTATTGAACATTGCTATACACTGAATGTTTGTGTCCCCTCCAAATTCATATGTTGAAATTCTAATTCCCAAAGGTGATGGTATAAGGAAGTGGGGCCTTCACAAGGTGCTTAGGTCATGAGCACCAATAAATTGAATTAGTGTTGTTATCAAAAAGATCCCAAATTGCTACATTGCCTTTCCACTAAGTGAGGACACAGCCAGAAGGTGCCAGACTTGCCCCACCATGCTAGTACCCTACTCTGGGATTCCAGCCTTCAGAACTGTGAGAAATAGATTTCTGTTGTTTATAAGCCACCCAGTCTGTGGTATTTTGTTATAGGAGCCCAAATAGATTAAGACAAATATGCTCACAAGTGATGTCTACGTATGGTCCTGCACTGCACAGCCAGAGAAGGCCTAGGATCCTGGGCAGGGCCTCCATGTGTTTGTTCCTGGATTTTCTCCTTTCTTTCTCTTCTCCCTAAAGCCATAAAGAAATCAATTCAACGTGACTACTCTAACGGCTGTAATTGCTTTCTTTTCTTCCTTCAGGAATTTATCACTGGGAAACTGGATAAAAACTGGGCTTATTTTGTGGGGCTGTCAGACCCAGAGGGGACAGGACACTGGCAATGGGTTGATCAGACACCATACAATCAAAGTGCCACGTGAGTATAGAATTAGATAAAGGAATCCTGTGTCTTGGATCATCAGGAATTTAGGGTGTCCCAACTATCAATGCCAACTATCAGGTATTAAAATAAAATAGCTCACTCTTCTTTTAACTCTTGGGCACTATGTTAAATAATTTTATTTATTATCTAATCACAAAGAATTCTATGAGGCACACATAATTTTTCTCCTTGTAGAGCTGAGGAAGCTGAGTTTAGAGAGTTTAGATACCTCAGTGAATATTATCCAGTGGTGGCGTCAGTGGTCCTTAAACCAAGTCTATCTGATTCCAAAGTCTGTGCTTTTAACCAGTACATTTATATTTCTAAATATAACTAATATTTATGTCTGTAATGATTATAACCAATTGATAATATTCTCTCATAAAGCAAATAAGCTAAATTCTGATAGTTTTATAATATCTCATATTTATGAAGTTATTTTGAAACTCTTAAGTACTTTAGAACATTTTAGTACATTACTGCCTTTGGTCCTTAGGTAAAATATATAGGGTATTACTTTATTCTTTGTTTTTTTAGGTATGTAAATGAGGGAAATTAAAATACTTGTCCAAGATAACAGGGATAGTAGCAGATTCAGAGATTTTAGCTATTTCTTTAGACTCCAAAAGCAGTACATTAAAAAAGAAAAAAAAAAAAGGAAACAAACTACATTGATTGATACTTGGAATTGGAACCAGGGGACCAGGGTAAAACCTTGTCATCATTTAAAGGAGCCTATACAGTGACAGTACCCTAGGAACAGGGCATATAGATGGACAAATAGAAGGGAACCTCTGGAATATTTACTGGGAAAGTGTTTATGCAGTAAGATAACACAGTACTGGATGATGTAGGCATAGTTTTCAAGGGAAATGCCAGAGACATAGATGGAGAAAACATTGCATGAGAAGTAGGAAAGGAATGATTTGGGCATATCTGCCTTGACTTTCACAAAGTTAAACGCCAGCTTTCTCCCTCACTGTCTCTAACCCTTCTCACTATTTGAAGACACATCCTCATCCTTTTCTCCCCCTTTCAGATTCTGGCACCCAGGTGAACCCAGCAGTCATCCTGATGAGCGTTGTGCTGCTCTGAATGCTCGTTGGCAGAATTGGGGCTTGAATGATATCCCCTGTGGTGAATCTCACAGATCAATTTGCAAGGTGATGAAGATCTACTTATGAATGAAAATTCTACGTGAACATGTGGTTGAATTGGTGTCCACCATTAAAGAGAGAGCTAATTTGCTTTTCACTTTTATTTTTTTAAAACGTTTTTTTTTTTAGTTGGGGAATATTGGGGGACAGTGTGTTTTTCCATGGCCCAACAGCTACAAGTAAAGTCAAGTCATTGTCCTTCAATCTAGTTGTGGAAGGCGCAGCTCAGCTCCAGGTCCAGACCCCGTTTTCAATGTTAGTTGCAGGGGGCACAGCTTACCATCCATGAGGGAATTGAACCGGCAACCTTGTTGTTAAGAGCTCAGGCTCTAACCAACAGAGCCATCTGGCCGCCCCTAATTTGCTTTTTAAATTTCATGTATAAGCTTGCATAAGTGATCTCCATAGAATTTTCCAGTAAGCTGTCACCTAGTCCACCTATGATAAAATCAGTGTATACATTCATTTATTTATTCATTAATAAAATGAAAATATACTGAGCATTTTACATGTGCAGACCCATACTGGAGAGCCTATCTGCAGACAAACGGAGGAAGCATGAGCCTCCTCTCCCAATTTTTGTCTAATTGCTAAGGGGTTCGATACTTATATGATATGATGTGGCTGGTTCCTCCATCTATCTGGATTTTTCTCTTTATGGGTTGGTCAAAAGAAAATAATACTGAATATTACATTCCATTTCTCAGAGAGATTTATTATTTTCACTGAAAGCAAACTATGTAGCAGTTGGAATATAATATACCTCAGTGTAAGATAAGTTCCAGCTTTGGTCCAGTGGGATCTTGGGCTTCTTCACATTCTCTGTTTGGTCTTGGATTGTCATTTAACATCAGAGTACAGCCATAGGATAATCAGAGATAGAGCATTGGATATTTAGAATTATAGTTATTGCTGGTGTGAAAAAGAATATAAACAGAGCCACTTTAAAAAGGGAGTTGGAGTTGCCATCCCAGAGGAAGTGCCTTGCATGTCTTACTCCTTTGGGATGTTAAAACTTTGCAAAATAATCTTTGAACTGGACCTAAAGGAGCACTGTATCCCAAACAACTGTTTGCAAGGATAAGAAAAAAAGCTGATGTTATGACTACCTGGCTGAAAATTAAAAGACATTCTTTAGAATTAACATGACTATGTTAGTCTATCTGCACCGATAGAAATCCCTTCCTTCTATTCATGTAATTGTTCCCCTTACCTTTCTCATAAACACACCTTGTCTTCAACTTATCGTTGGAACGCTATTTGGGTTTCTGCCTGAATCATAGCTTTTGGATCTCAAATGCTTGTTGGCTCTCACTTTGGCCTTTTGTTTTTAGGTTAACACTGGTGAGTTGATACAGATTTCTATTCATCAGGTATTTTGATGCATTTTTTTCTTTGGTTAAGTTTTATGGTTTCTATGTAGGGGTTGCCACTCAAAATGTCCTCTGGTGTATTTGTAGTCCCCTTTTTACCAAAGTTCTTATAGATCATTTTCTTTCTACAACAATATAAAATATATCCTCCCTCAAGGGATGGTGGGCAGCGCCCCCTGCAACTAAAATTGAACACGGCACCTTGAGCTGAGCTGCCGCTGAGCTCCCGGATGGCTCAGTTGGTTGGAGCGCGTCCTCTCAACCACAAGGTTGCCGGTTCGACTCCCACAGGGGATGGTGGGCTGTGCCCCCTGCGACTAGAAAACGGCAACTGGACCTGGAGCTGAGCTGCGCCCTCCACAACTAAGACTGAAAGGACAACAACTTGAAGCTGAACAGCACCCTTCACAACTAAGATTAAAAGGGCAACAACTTGACTTGGAAAAAAAGTCCTGGAAATACACACTGTTCCCCAATAAAGTCCTGTTCCCCTTCCCCAATAAAATCTTTAAAAAAAAAAAAATATCATATTTACAATAAAGCCTGTAATTCATTGCTGTAGTATAGCAGTTATAATTGATCATGATAAAGCTAATTCTCACCGTGGTTTTCCCAATATGACCTGAGATCATACCCTGATTTTCTTGATACAACTGAGTAATTACATTTGCCACTCATTTCCCGACAATATCTAAAGTTTAGTTATTTTTATACAGGTTTGATCATATTTATTGTATATAGAATTTACCAGTTTATTTCCCAGAGAGCAACTTACATAATAATTCTGGGGAAACTTTATTTACAGTGAGATTTTCCCATTATTATTATATTTCAATCATCTGGGAGTGGATTGTAGGAAGGGCAAAAAGAACCACATTATTAAATGCCTTTGATTGTCAGAATAAATGTGCTTAAAACGGAGTGAAAAGGAGAATGGTAATATTAGTCAGTGCTGGAACTTTTCTCCTCTCTACACATTACATTTATGAATGTGGTTCAGAGCCTATTTTAAAAAATTTTCCCTAGATCACCATTAAATCAAGATTGTATGTAGTAGATTTTATGTAATTTTATTGTTTAAAGAGTGACATTTAAGTGAAGAATCATCCAGCTGAGTCCCAATCAATGGACAGAATGGCAGAAAATAACGAAATAGTTGTTTTAAGCCACTAAGTTATGCTTATTTTTCAGCAATACTGATATATAACTGAGACACCTTCAAATTATATCAGTTTTGAACCAAGATTATGAAGTTCTCTGTTTTCTCTAGAGTTCTCCATAGCATATTTTTATACGCAAACCAATGGAATAATTCGTAATTTGACTCTAGGGAGCATTGCAAAATTCAGAGCCCTAAAAAGAAAACTTAGAAATTGCATTCAAATTGCTTTCTTTGTGTTATTTTCTCTTGTTTCTTTCTCCAGCTTCTAAAATAGGTATTACTCACGTAAAATTACTAATATACTATTTCAGAACTCTAGGAACACATTCACTATGTTTCTAAAAGCATCGACTTTATTTGAAAAATCACATCAAGTTTAAATCTCAGTAAACAAAAGTCATGTTTTTATTAGATGTTGATTTTTACAAAGAGCCCAGACTTACATACATCAATGGTAAATAAAGTAATTTAAGTAAAAGTTGTTTGCTTTTAATAATAAAGTACTTTGGAACTAAAGTACAATGTATATATCTTCTGGGTAAGTGGTTTAGGCCATAGTGTTGACCTTTTTCTGGTCTTCTTTTTAGAAGTCTTCAAAATTAGTATTTTTAAAAAATTGTCCCTTTTATCTGAAATATGTGCTAGTCTCTGGAGTAGAGGCATAGAAAAAACTTTCTCTGCCTAGATTAATGTGTTCACTCAATATGTACCTAAGCTGAAACAAAAATTTCAAATATCTCAGAGACAGTGGCATTTGTGATTGAGTTGTTTTAAACAAAGCAAATCACTAAGATTGTTTTAACAAAAACTCAGTAATACCAATCTTGGGCAAAGAGTACCAACTTATTTTATAATAGTGAATTAAAAGTCTGAGTTCTTTGCAAAAGGATGCCATTTTAAACTTACTTGCCATTCTAGTTCATTGGAGCAAGCAACTTAGAAATATGATTAATTCCATTACAGGTGTGTAGTTAAACATATGTAATTAAAGAAACTTGTCAACTGAATGCATCTTATGCTTTTTTGTGGGAGGTCGTCTGTTCTAATAGCTGAAATGTGCAGTGAAATGATACATTTAGAAGCCTGGAAAACCTGTGGTTCAGTATGTAGAAGTTTCATCTGCAAAAGATTGGGAATGTTATCATTATTGTAGGCATTTACAATGTCTGACATATTATAAACATTACTTGCAACTACTTTTTAATCACGAAAACATCACATCAAAAAGGTACATACTCTTGTTAACTAAAATTAATTAGAGCATTTGGGAAATAGAGCCAAATTATTTCTCTCTCTTCTTTTAAAATTCTTCAATAGCAAGCTACAGATATATGTAAGCTGGTATGTTAATACCAAAAAAGGGGATATGTGTTTGCTTTTTTTTCCCACTGCAGCATTGTTTATTTTTATTTACTTAATTAATTTTTTAAATTAAAGTTTATTGGGGTGGTAATTGTTAGTAAAGTTACATAGATTTCAGGTGTACAATTCTGTATTACATCATCTATAAATCCCATTGTGTGTTCACCACCCAGTCAGTTCTCTTTCCTTCACCACATATTTGATCCCCTTTACCCTCATCTACACTCCCCGCCCCCTTACCCTCTGGTAACCACTAAACTATTGTCTGTATCTATGAGTTTTTATTTCTCATTTGTTTGTCTTGTTCTTTTAAAATCATTGAAATACATAAAATGCCTTGGCAGATATTCCATGACAAGTAGGGTACCTCTATAAACAGAAATTAATGCCTGGGAAATTTACGTATTGTATAACACCCGTGGCTAAGGAGCATCCTCCCTTCCCTGGAATATTTGCTTTATGTCCGATAATCTCAGGACAATACAGGAATTTCTTAAGCCTGCATGTTCAATTCAAAATTAATTACACCTTATTTCAATAAAATTACCTACAGGAAAACAATCTACATAGATCAAAAAGGTAATATAAAGGCCCTGGTGGGAAAATGAGACTAATAATTTTTAAAGAAATAATCACTACAGTTAACATCTACTAAGCACTGGTTTAGATTTACTTTTTACAAATAATTTACTACTTCTTAGGCACTACTTAGGAGAATAGAGAAAGAAATTTGAATTTTGATAACCTAAATACAATTTCACTGATAAACAATGAGAAATAAGATGGAACACATCTGAAGTTATAAAATTTTTTTAAAATGTTTGAAAACACGAAAACTGACATGTACATTTAAAAAAGAGTTCTGTCTCTTGGTGAAGAAAAATAAATAAATCTGCTTGAGATTGGATTCATGGGTTATAACTCCTTCCTTCCTGTAGTGATGTTGATGCTTTTGGCCCATTCTGTTTTCCAATGTGCTGTCATGAGACTGTTCCTCACACTTTGCATAAAGAACACTTCTCTGTTTAATCTGGAAATTTCAGTCTATGACTTTTTTCTTTATTTCATTGTCCAGCAGAATTTCATTGTCCAGCAGCTGAATGCATCATTTTCTTATTTTTTGGGACTCTCAGATCCACAAAGGAATGACAATTGGCAATGGATTGATCAGACACCTTACATTTTACAAGGAAAATGTCAAGTTAGTGCAGACTCAGATTAATGAACCATACATAGGGCTTTGTTTACATAGAAAATGTAGGGAAATTTTGTTAGCAGTAACTATTAATGCTAATACTAACTATTATAATAGATTCTAACCATTATTAAGTTCTTACTAAGGGCATGCATTATCACATTTAATCTTCATAAAAACTTATTCTTCAGAACTAATTTTACTGATGAAAAATGGAATAACTTTTCCAAGGTGAATAACTAGTAAGATGAGAAACTGGGTCTCAACGCCATGTCTGTCTAACTCCAAAGATGGTGTTCTTAATCATTACAGTTTGCTGCGTCTAAACATATGTAGATACTTCAATTAATTTTTTCTCCAATTAATAAGATTTAAAATATCTGGATCAGAACTATATTCAATTTAGTAGGATAGTTATATAATAATACTGTTTATTTGTGGCTTTGAAAAAAACCCAGAATTTAATTATACATTATTTCATTTGATTCTCATACAATCTTGTAGCTATTTGGGGACGTGATTATGATTCCTATTTTTATAAATAAAGAGAAGATTAAGGTATTTGCTTGAGATCAAAATGAGTCAGTAGCAAAACTAGGTCTCTTAATTTCAAAAACAAAGTCTATCTCCCACCACCTCACTCCTGCCACAGATTGTATTTCTTAGAAGTAAGGTAACTTCTTATGTCCAGACTCAAACATCCTGACACTTGTTTAGCGTATCTCCATGAGAATAGAGGAATTTGGGGAGGTGATAAGAGTATACAAATGAAGGAAGCAGCCTCTTTATTACATGCCACTAAAAAAAGAATTATTTAACAACTCATATTAGGATAAGGGCTCTGTACAGAGGAGGAAGTAAAGATCAGATTCTAGGGAAAAGATTCAGTGTTACCCTATTTCATAAAAATTTTGCCAGGAGAGTGTTAAATGAGCAATTATAAACGTGTATGTTCACACTTGGGGTTTTTGAGGAGGGCAGTAAGAGAAGAGGAGAGCAATCATTGGGATGTTCTTTTACCCTGAACCTCATTCTCTTCAATCCCAAACCTATGTACTTTATGATCACTATGCATTCATTGCAGAATTGTTTTTATTCTTTGTTTCTCTTTAGATTATGGCACCAGTGTGAGCCCATTTTTTCTGCAGAGGATTGAGCTTTAATAGTTTTCTGGAATCATGGAAGATGGGGCTTGAATGATGTTCTCTGTTACTCTAAAAGGAATTCAATATATGGAATCAAGACTTATCTATAATCGGAACTCTATTTATCGACATCTTTAAAATTGAGACCTATCATAAAATGATAATTTCCTCTTGTAATTTATGTATAATTCACATCAGAGTAGTCCATGGAAATATCCAGCTGCTTTTCTCCCTTCAATCACCCCCTTACAGTTTCCTTTTTTCCACTAATGATAGGGTGAGCTCTTCCTTATTTTTCTTTTTTCTGCTTTCATTTGTTATGCATGATTTTCTTTACTTTCTTCATACGTCTTTTCACAAACATTCTTTGTGCCAGAAATGGTGTTATTTTGTCTATTAGAAGACTTATAAGTAGGTATCTATTAAAAATTATGACTGACCTTCCTCAAAATGCCATTGAGAAATCCTTTTGGTCAAGATGGTGATAGGATTGCAATCATCTGAAGGCCTGGCAAGAGCTGACGGATCTACATCCTAGATGTCTCGCTCACATGGCTGCCAACTTGGTACTGGCTATTATTAGAAGGCCTCAGTTCTTCACCATAGGGAACTCTCCATAGGGTTTCTTGAGTGTTCTCACAATATAGTGGCTGGCTTCTACCAGGGCAAGTAATCTAAGAGAGTTAAGTGAAAGCAACAATGTCTTCTAGCCTTATAAGTCAAACACGATAACTTCTGGTGCATTCCATTGTTCACATAGACCAAACCTGATATACTAAAGAAGGGGATTACCCAAAGGCATGAACAGCAGAAGATGAAAATCACAGAGGGCCATCTTGTAGGCTGGCTACCATAGCAGGATTTCTTTGTTTTTCTTTTTATGGTAAGGCCATGAATTCTAGCCAGAATTGCAAATCCACACTATAATTCTTTTTTTTTAATTAAAATGTATTGGGGAAGTTTCCTTTAAAAAGATACAAAATATGTATACCAAGAAGGAAAATAATTGAAAATTATTCTACACTGAAATTATGAACTTGTTTTCATCAAAACACTATAAAGATGGGGGGAGGGGGGTCCACAGTGTGAGGGATATAAATGATAAACGTCTAAGAAAAAACAAACAAACAAAAAACCTCATAGACACAGACAATAGTTTAGTGGTTACCAGAGGGTAAGGGGGGTGGGGGGTGGGAGATGAGGGGAAGGGGGATCAAATATATGGTGATGGACGAAGAACTGACTCTGGGTGGTGAACACACAATGTCATTTATAGATGATGTGATACAGAATTGTACACCTGAAATCTACGTAATTTTACTAACAATTCTCACCCCAATAAATTTAAATATATATATATACAGTACTAAAAATTACAAATAATTTTTTAAGACAAGTATATCCCAGATGATACAATTTGGGACATACTTATACTAAAAAATGATCTGCTGTTTATCTGAAATTCAAACTTAACTAGTGAAAAAAAAACACACTATAAAGAAAACCTTTAAAGTTGAACTGGGAGAAGATATTTCAAATACTTGCAACCAACACAGCATCAATACCAAGAATATATAAACAGTGGTCACAAATGAATTAAGAAGACAAAAAATGGGCAAAATATTTGAAAAGCATTTCAGAGAAGAGGAAATACATAATTCAACAAACATGTTTTATAGAGATGCTCAGCTTCACTCATAATTTGAGAACTCCAAGTAAAGATCACAGTAATATACCATGTCATACCCATTTGCATGGCAAAAAATAAAAAACAGATAATACCAAGTGTTGGAGGAGATATAGATAAATTGGATCTATTTGTTTGAAAGAGAATTTTTTTTAGTTTTTTAATTTATTTTAACTTGTTTTTAAAACTTATTTTTGAATTATAGTCGACATACAATTTTATATTAGTTTCAGGTGTACAACATAGTGATTAGACATTTATATACCTTATGAAGTGATCACCCTGATTAGTATCCATCTGGTACCATCCATAGTTATTACAATATTATTAACTATATTCCTTATCTTTTAATTTCCATCACCATGATGATTTTTATAACTGGCAATATGTTCTTCTTAATCCCTTTCACTTTTTTTGCCCATCCCCAACTCCTTCCCATCTGGTGACCATCAATTTGTTCTCTGTATCTCTGAATTTGTTTCTGTTTATATGTTCATTTATGTTGTTTATTAGATTCTACATACAAGTGAAATCATATGGTATTTGTCTTGTTCTGTCTGACTTATTTCACTTAGCCTAATACCCTCTAGGTCCATCCATGTTATCACAAATGGCAAGATTTCATTCTTTTTTATGGCTGAGTAATAGTCTATTGTATATTGTACCACATCTTTATCCATTCGTCTATCAATGGACACTTAAGTTACTTCCATATCTTGGCTATCGTAAGTAGTACTGCAACGAACAACATAGGGGTGCATTTTTTTGAACTAGTGTTTTGGATAAATACCTAGAAGTGGAATTGCTGGGTCATATGGCAGTTTTAGTTTTAATTTTTTGAGGAACCTCCATACTGTTTTCCATGGTGGCTGCACCAATTTAAATGGGCTCTCTTATGCATAGTTGATTTGAATTTATATTGGTACAGCCACATTGAAAAGTACATAAATCTATGTTGACAATAATATCAAGAAGATAGTGTATTATGAATCTCAAATTATGATTAAAATATTTTTATGCACCCACAGTTCATATCATTATGACATGACTTGCTTTAACTTTAGCAGTTGGCTTTAGTTATTTTCCTGATATTAAAATAGATATACCAACTTTCTATAGGTTAGTATTATAAGGTATTTCCTTTTTTTTATTTTTGAATTTTCTTGAGTCTTCTGTTTTAGATATGCTTCTTGTAAACAACATGTAGTTAAATTTTTAAAAAATTCAATTGGACAACCCATATTTTAGGTGGCAAATTTAATGCATTTGTATTTATGACAATTTTTCATATGGTGTTTTCCCGAAAATAAGACCTAGTCGGACAATCAGCATCTATTGGAGCAAAAATCAGTATAAGACCCGGTATTACATTGTTATATTATATTATATTATACCGGGTCTTAAATTAAAATTATATTATATTGTACATATAGTATATATATAATATGTATTCTATATAATATGTATTCTATATAATATATAATATACATTATATATAAAATTATATTGTATTATATTGTATTATATTATATTATATTATAGACTGGGTCTTATATTAAAATAAGACTGGGCCTTGTATTAATTTTTGCTCCAAAAGAGGCATTAGAGCTGATTGTCCAGCTAAGTCTTATTTTTCAGGGAGACAGTATACATGGTTTTAAATCTATTATCTTACTATGTAGTTACCATTTTCCCCATCATATTCTATGCTCCTTCCCACTCTCTCTTTCTTGTCATCTTTTAGATGGATTATTTTTAAATTACTATTTTCTCCTTTTGTTATTTTGGAAGTTATATACGTTTTTACTATTCTTTTAGTGGTTACTCTAGAAATTGTGATGTGAAGCAATGACCTATCAAATCTAGTGTTAACTAATGATTTGCTGTCCTCCTGGATACTATAAGAACCTTCGAACACGTTAACTCCATTGCCATTCCTCTCTACTTATAAGCTATTATTGTCATGTATGTTAATTTTATATATTCTTTATACCTTACAAATTTTATTTTACTTGTTTTATACAGTCAATGTCCATGTAGATTTAACTACATATTTACTATTTTTAAATTTCTCTTTACTCATTTCTTCATCTCCAACTTCATACCTGGAATAATTTTTCTTCTATCTATATAATAATCTTTTTTTCGTCTTTTTTATTTTATTTTATTTTATATTTTTATTGGTTTTAGGTGCACAAAACAATGTAATAGTGAGACATGTATCATTTATATCCCTCACACAGTGACAACCCCCCTTCCCCCATTCACTATCTCTCTGACATCACATACAGCCATTACATTTCCACTGTCTCTATTCCTAATGCACTCTGCTTCTTGTAAATATATATATATATATATATATATTTTATATATATATATATATATAATATATATATATATATATATTTTATATATATATATATTGTAGTTGCCATTCATTATTGTTCAGCTTCAGCTTCAGGTATACAGTGCAGTGATCAGACATCTATATCTTCCCTGAGATGGCCTCCCTAACGAGACAAGTGTCCGTCGGACACCCTACAAAATCTTTACAACGTAATTGATTACATTCCCCAAACTGATTTTCGTAACCCCGTCGCAATCTTGTGCTTACTGACTGTGCTTTTTAATCCCTTCACCTACCCTTTTATCCCCACCCCCCATCTAGCAACCCTCAGTTTTTATATAATAATCTTTATATTTTTATTTACATCAGTCTTCTGAAGGCAAATTTTTTCAGTGTTTATTTTCCTGAAAATGTTTTCTTTTCATTTCACATTTACTCTTGAAGGTAATGTTTGCTGGGTATAGAATTTTATGTTGGTAATGAAATTCTTTCAGCTCAATGACAGTATAATTCAGCATCTTCTGGTTTTCATAATTGTGCATAAGAAGTTAACAATTTAGCTAAATTTTGCTCCTTTGAGGGTAATTTCCTTTTTTTTTTGGCCATTTTAGAGACGTTCTCTTTTTTCTTCCGCAGTTTTGTTATGAAATGTCTAGGTGTAGATTTCCTCCATCCTTCCCATCCTTCCTTTTTCCTTCCTTCTTTTTGTTGCTATTTTTCCTCTTCCCACTCACCTCTCACTTCCCCTTCTAATGTTTCTTTCTTCTTCCTCTTCTCTTTCTTCTTATTTTTCTGTTTTAACTTGGATTCTTTGTGCCTTTTAAGTATGGTGATTGATGTACATCTTTAGTGTTAGAAAGTCTTCAGCCATTATTTCTCCAATTCTCTTTTTCTTTTTATTTTCTGGCATTTCATTTAAATATATGTTAAGACTATCATATTCTGTATCTCTCGCTCTTCCTTCTATATTTTACTTCATTTTTTCTCATGCTTTCTTTTCTATTTTTGAAAGCATATCCTACACAGTAAAATATTCATAGATCCCATTGCTATTTAAATATTATTTCCTTCTTTAAACTAAATCATGTCTGCCAAATTAGTGTATTGCCCATCTTTCTGGGTGATATGACTTATGTTTCTTCCTAAGGCATTATTTACTTCGTGGGGAAAACTTCCAATGAAAATTTACCATGGAGAATAACAATAAATACGAATGCTTGTTCATATTTCGGAGGCATATAAACTAATTACTTTATGTCTTATTTTCATGATCTGATGTAGTAATCAAATAGAGTACCTTCATGTGAAACACCAAGCAAATGATTTTAACATATTTGGAGAAATCCTTAACACACTTTTATTTTGGAATGTACTTTTGCTTGCAAATTTCTCAATGTAAAGGAAAAGGTTTTAAATCTTTGGGGACTTTAGCCCTTAACAATACTATTTCTTTTGAAATGAATTTTACATTGGAAGTTTTCTAGTTTTTCAGAGTGACTAAGG
Source organism: Rhinolophus ferrumequinum (assembly GCF_004115265.2). Taxonomy (NCBI): domain Eukaryota; kingdom Metazoa; phylum Chordata; class Mammalia; order Chiroptera; family Rhinolophidae; genus Rhinolophus; species Rhinolophus ferrumequinum. Next base: position 24,592,043 of record NC_046293.1, on the reverse strand, counting down.
CCTAACTTCTCTGAATAAATCCAGGTTTCCTGGATAAAAACTTCAGGGTCACAGACATAAGAGGTCCCCAGTATACCTTGCTATGGGAGTGCATACGCAGTGTTTCTAAAAGAATAACCTCAAAGTGTAAGTGAGAACTTATGTTTTTTCAGTTCCAGCTAGGAGAGTAGAAGTAAAACCAACAATGGAAGATTAGGAATTGAGATTGTTTCCAAGCGTGATGCTCTCTAAAGTAATTAAACCAACATGTGAGAGAATTGTGAAGTTAGAGAATTTTAGTACTAGAGATTATAACACTAATAATAGGTTAGGAAAAGGTAAAATTAGAAAAATAGTTCAGATATGAGCAGTTGAAAGGCAAAGAAAAACGTGCACTGTGGTTCAAGATGGTGATGTAGGAAAATCCTGAATTCACTTCCTCCCACTGACACACTGAATCTACAGCTACATATAGAACTAACTATTTCCTCTAAAGAAAGCCCCAAAACTAGCTGAGCAACTCCTACACACCATGTGAAAGAGGAAAAACTCATACTAATATGGGTAGGAAGGGCCGAGAAACAATCTTGCCATGAACCCTATTCTAGTACAGTGACCCACAACTAGAAGCGTCCCAGCTTCTCCCTGAGGAGTGAAGGGATTGAACCCCAAATCTAGTACCCTAACTTATAAGACCTGTACCTGAGAGGTGGGCCCCCAAAAATCTAGCTTTGAAAGCCAACAAAACTTGCATCCATGAGACCCCTAAGTCTATAAAGAACCAAGAAACAGTTCTCAAGGGGTTCGAACGGGCTCACCATAGCTAATCCCATAGGCACAGCACAGATGTAGCAAACTGAAGAGCACCAGTCTTTCTGTGAAAGGCAGATTTGCTTATTTAAAAAGTTTCAGCCTGAGTGGCAGGCATCTAATTGATCACACATATGGGGCTGATTAAAATACTCTCCCAAGGCCACAGAGGCTGTCAGGCACTATCTGTGTTCTCCCTTTGCTCTTCTTGTGCTGCCTTGTTATGTAAATTGGGAACATGTTGATTTAGACAACCTGAAATTTTCTAGAATGTTAAGAAAAATCGCTCAGACTTTAGTGTAATACAAAAAAACAATATCATCACTAAGGTCAGTTCCATTTTAGTTTTTTAAGGTCAAGTGCTAGAGATAAATGGGCTTAAGAATAGGTGTTTCATTAGTAAAGTAGAAGCAGATTAGGAAACTCATATGTTGACCAAGAGAAATATAGAGAAATTGGATTGACTCAAGTCTCCACAAATCAGAAGAAAATAAATGAAAGGAGTGAAGAAATGAACGGAGGAGCAAAGATAGATCAGTTCGTGTTCTTACCAAAGAACAAAGAGGTAGTTTTCATTGTAAGTCATTTAAGATATCTCAAAGCATTGAAATTTTCTCCTGTGTATTTTACCTCTTATATTTTTTGTAGTTACTAGTAGTCAGAAAATTTATCAACTTTTAAAAGGCCCACAGAATAATAAAATACAGAGAAATGGGCAGCCAGTGAGTCAACATATTTTTGAATCAAATAATTACTATTTTCTTGGTGCTAGAGAACCAGTGAGATTCCTAACAATGCCTGCTCTAAACTGTAGCTCCTACATTTTAATTAGATGGACATTGAAAAAATATGTAAACGTATAAATAAATAAAAATGAAATACAAACAAGCTCTGAGATAGTGAAGTTTTTTCTTGAGGTTTGGCACAGAGAAAAGTGAGTATATTTAGGAGAACTGAAGAGAGTTGGCATTAAACGGTCAGAATCGTGATGGCATGCGATGGCATATTTTAACCCTAGGAAATATGAGAGAAAATAAATAAGGGCGAACAGGAGTAAGATAATCAGTGAGAGCATGTGTTCTGGTGGCTATCTAGCCTGGTAAAGACATAATAAATACTAAAGGAACTAATCCCCCTTCCTCTTTTCAGGTGACTCGTCAAAATTCTGTATAATGGAAAATTGACAGGGTTTTTTGATGACCTGCTTGTGAAAGGCAATTTTACTGGAAGATATTACTTTTCCATGAGTAATCAGACTTCCTGTTCTAATGTTCAAATTCCTATTCAGTTTGACCTCCACTCTGAGTTCCAAATGAGTAGGTCCTGTTGTTTCCCTTAGAGATTATAAATAGGCATTTCAAACTTTACATGTTGAAATGAGGCCCTTGATTTTACCAAAAAACTGTCTCTTCTTGTGCTCTCCCTTTCAGTAAATGGCTTCTACATATATCCAGATGCCCAAACTATTAATCTAAGGATGATTCTCAACAATTTTGCCTTGTTTACCCGGTTTTGTGCTGGTCTCAGGCTATTGATAGTTATGCTTTCCGCTAGAAGTCCCTGAGAGCACTCACATGGGCCCGCAGTAGCCCCCACAGACATCTTCACTTTTGGAACCAATATTGTGGCTGGACTGGCTTTTGTGGTTTTTATTATGATTGCAAGACACCCTTAGCAGTAACCATCATGAATCTTTGAAAAAAATAATAAGGTTTATTGCTCACAAGTCCTGGAGGGTACACAGCATGCCTGGAACCACACAGTGAGGTCATGGCTGGAGAGATAAAAAGAGAGAGACAGAGGGAGAGCAGGCCTGGGGTTCTTCTTTCATGGGACTATGGATAGGGAGGGGATAAGATTTTATGGGTTCACTCTTTATTGGTGAATTTAAAAAATAAGAGCGGGAATTAAAGTGTGGGAAGGGAAAAACAAGTGGCCAAACAGTCAGGTACAAAGTCAACTAGGGATCTTACTTATATGTGGAATCTAAAGAACAGAATAAGTGAACAAACAAAACAGAAATAGTCTCATAGATTCAGAAAACAAAATGATAGTTGTTGTGGGGGGTGGGTGAGAACGTTTAAGGGATTAGGAAGTACGAATTGGTAGTTACAAAATAGCCACAGGGATGTGAAATACTCGTACAGTATGGGAAATATAGTCAATAATATTGTAAAAACTAAGTATAGTGTGAGATGCATATTAGACTTATTGGGGGATCACTTCATAAATTATATAAATGCTTAATTACTATGCTATACAGCTATAATTAATATAAAATAATATTCAATGTCAACTATAAGTAAAAAGTATGGAATGTAAAGTACAGTATAAGGACTATAGTCAATGGTATTATAATAACTATGTGCAATGTCAGATGAGTAGTAGACTTGTTGGGATTGTCACTTTGTTAAGTGTGTAAATGTCTACTTACTATGTTGTTTTGTACATCTGAAGCTAATAATAATTAAAAAGAATAGTCAACTAGAGATCTCTAAAAGGAAACTCAGGGAAGGGGGCAGTCTGGCTCTAAATCTAGTGAAGTCTGGCTCTTAATCTAGCTGGCAATCTTTATTGGAAGATAGCCATCTTTTAAGTGGATGCTTTGAGAATCAACAGTTTAAGTCATACATTTGCATTACAATAAACACCCCAACTGTCAGGTGTTTACACTATACCCCTTCATCTAATCTATTATCAAAGCCTATTTGTTAAAGTTTAAAGGTAATTAGTGACAGCCCTCTCATTTCTGAGTTCTAGAGAATGAAATAAAGAAACCAGGAAAGATCCCAAATACTAGATTTATTGATGGTAAAGCTGTACTGAAAAATACGGATTGGATTTGTAGCCAAAAAAAAAAAGTTTTTTATTACTCTCCCAACTCCAAGTCTAAAATGGAAACCCCTTTGGGGGAGAACTATGGAGGCTACATGCTAAAAAAAGACCTCCGCTAGCCTTCCTATAGAGAGCCAAGAGAGAAAAACAACACTTGAATACTGCCCTTTGATTAATTGGTTCTCCCAGTGGAAATAATGAAAGCATCAGATTTTATCTCAAGAATCTAAGATATTGTGAGAAATGAAGAGTCACAAAAACATGCTGAAAGTGTTCGTGGAAATTTCTCTTATGAACTGAAGAATATGGAGAGAAAAGAATGGTGTTTGCCATGCTCATTGCCTTCTTTTTTGAATCAACTTTATTGAAGTATAACTTAATACAATAAAATATACCTGTCTTAGACAGTTCAGGCTGTGAAAACAAAGTACCGTAGACTAGGTGGCTTACAAACAACAGAAATTTATTTATTTCCCACAATTCTAGAGGCTGGAAGTCCAACTTGGTCGGGTTCTGGTGAGGGCACTCTTCTAGGTGGCAGACTTCTATCTTCTCATTGTATTACAATTAAAAAAATTTTTTTTTACTTAATGAAACTAACTACAATACATATCTCTGCTTATCTTTAGTATGGTTAATCAACCAGTTTAGAAAGATGTGTTAATATCTCCGACTATAAATGTTGGTTTATCTAATTCGACCTCTACTGCTATCAGTTATTCCTTTATATAATTTGAGTCTCTCTCCTGTTATGATTAATCTTCTGTGATGCCTTTTAACAATATGTGACATTCTTCTTCATTTGCAATAGTTTGCATTGAATTCTATTTCATTAGAAATTCAAATTGATATTCAAAATTTTATTTCATATTGCCTGAATCTTTTTCTTTTCTTTATCTTTTTTCCTTTCTTTTTGATTTCATCTCATCCCATCAACATTTTTGAATTTTTCTGCTACTTGTTTTAAGTATGTGTCTTGTAAACAGCATCCTTTGATCGATCTTAATAGTTTCTGTCTAAAGTAGTGAGTTCAACCCATTTCTATTTATTGTGATTATTTTATACTGAGTTATCACTGCTACCTTATTTCATGTTTTCAATGCACTATTCTTCAATTTTGTTTCTTTTTAAAAAATTGCTTTCTGTTTCTCATTAAATAAATCAAAATATTCTCTGATTTTAAAAAGTTACATTCTATTTTTGTCTTATGGTAGATACTATTAACCTCAGAGTCATACTCATGTTTATTGACCTTATCAATTTTTCAGACATTCTATTTGCCAGGATAGACTGTATTATGCTGTGAGAAACAATTACACCAAAACAAAACTACTTTTTCATGCTGCATGTCCATTTCTAATTGTTAAGACTCTATATTACTGTTCTCCTCACTTGGGAGTCAAGACAGATGGAACAGCCACTATATGAATGATTATGGGGGAAAGAGAGCTCTGAAGGTTCTCTTATAAGTAGTAAATGTTTTTTTAGTTTGTTTGTTTTTTTAAAGATTTTACTGGGGAAGGGGAACAGGACTTTATTGGGGAACAGTGTGTACTTCCAGGACTTCTTTTTTCCCCAAGTCAAGTTGTTGTCCTTTCAATCTTAGTTCAGCTTCAAGTTGTTGTCCGTTCAGTCTTAGTTGTGGAGGGTGCCGTTCAGCTTCAAGTTGTTGTCCTTTCAGTCTTAGTTGTGGAGGGTGCAGCTCAGCTCCAGGTCCAGTTGCTGTTGCTAATTGCAGGGGGTGCAGCCCACCATCCCTTGCAGGATTCAAGGAGTTGAACCAGCAACCTTGTGGTTGAGAGTCCACTGGCCCATGTCATTAGGAGAACAGAGCTCCAACCACCTGAGCCACCGGGTCGGCCCCCATAAGTAGTAAATGTTTTGACCTGATGTGAAACATGTCACAAATTATTGGCCAGAATGAGCCACAAGGCTCCATTTTTTTCTTTAACTAAATATATTTATTTTTAAAAATTAAAATACAGGGGGCGACCAGGTAGCTCAGTTGGTTAGAGAGCAGTGCTCTTAACAAGGTTGCCAGTTTGATCCATGGGCCAATGTGAGCTGTATCTTCCAGAACTAGATTGAAACAACTACCACTCAACTCCTTTAGACTTGAATAATGTTCTTTTATTAATGTCCTTAACTACAATTTGTCCTCTAGGATGTGTCAGCAGCACTTACAGAAAGAAAGGCAGATATTGACTGTTGGTCTAGACATACTCACTGTCATGCAGGACGGCCTGCAGGGTCTCTGGTCCCGCTCCCCACATAAGAACGCAGGACATGGTGAGGCCAAAAAGGAACACCCATGGAGCCATAGGTAGGGGAGTCATACCACTATACTCTCACTGGCGGCTGGGTTGGAGACACAGGAACCAGGACAACACAATTCTCAACCCTCACTGTGCCGCTTGCAGACTCAGCCACCATCTTCTTGCTAGCTCCCCCTTTTTTTTGCTAGCGTAGCCACAGCAGTTATATTAGTGTCCAATGGCTCACTGGTTACAGCTGACGGCCAACTAGCCACAGCTGATGGCCATTTGATCACAGTCGATGGCCATTTACTACCTGAGCCAGCACCTTTCTATGTGAGGCCGAGAGCCTGGAAACTGCTTTTTGGGGCTCTGTCCCCACACTCACTTGTAAGCATTTCTGGTTTACTCTGTCCTATCTGACCTCTGAGAAGCATATTCCCTCAGATCAGTGTTCTTTACTTGCTCCACCAAGAGAGGAAGCTGTGGGCCCCTGTTGCGTCATTGGATTGCTGCTGTGGTTGTCATCCTGTTTGTCTATGCTGCTTTCATCATCACTGGAGTTGGTATACAACTTTCCCTTCTCTGCTTCTTGCATAGATTCTTTTTAGTGTAGTCCAGTCATGGTTTCTATACTAGATATGTTCTTATTTCCTGTTAGTCTATGTTTTTAATTTACCTTCCAGCTAGTGGTCATTTGATCAGTGGTATCTTACCTGATAAAACATCCTTCTTTTTTTAGAGGACTACAACCTAGTGGTTAACAATATGGCCTTAAGTTCCATGATACCTAGATCTGAATTCCAGTTTTAGCATACTCTCTACAAGAGCTCAGGCAAGTTTTTAACTTTTCATATATATATATATATATGAAATATATATATATATATATATATATACACACACACATATATATATATGCGTATATATATATATATATGTAACATATATGTATGTTATTTTCAAAGGGGGAAAACAATAGTACTTATTCATTTTGTGAAGATTAGGTAAGTTAATTTTTGTTCAGAACAGCCATGTTGATTTGGCATATCAACAAATATTAACTATTATTGCTTTTAGAGGTATGTTTTTCATAATGCTCCAAGGTTATAGCTAGCATCAGCTGGTACTCATTTTCTCCCAGGTGTATTGGCCAGGTGTATTGGTTGGGTTACTTGTATTAACTTTATTTTTTTATTTATTTATTTTTTAAAAAGATTTTATTGGGGAAGGGGAACAGGACTTTATTGGGGAACAGTGTGTACTTCCAGGACTTTTTTCCAAGTCAAGTTGTTGTCCTTTCAATCGTAGTTGTGGAGGGTGCCGTTCAGCTTCAAGTTGTCCTTTCAGTCTTAGTTGTGAGGGGCGCAGCTCAGCTCCAGGTCCAATTGCCTTTGCTAGTTGCCTAGTTGCAGGAGGCGCAGCCCACCATCCCTTGCAGGACTCGAGGAATTGAACTGGCAACCTTGTGGTTGAGAGCCCACTGGCCCATGTGGGAATCGAACCAGCAGCCTTCGGAGTTAGGAGCATGGAGCTCTAACCGCCTGAGCCACTGGGCCAGCCCTACTGTGGGGTAGTTTTGATAAAGCCCATTAAAGTGAAAATGACAAAAAACAGAAATGTATGATGAAGAGATTGCGTAGCCCAATAGAATGGGCAGTTCTGAATTTTCTCAACTAACAGATTTTGCAATGCATTGTGAAATTTTGAATAACAGATTATACTGGATTCCTCGCTCTAGCAAGTCTCTGAGGCTTACATTCCAGGGACTTACCTCCATTTCTGGGCTTGTTTGCTGCAAGTTAGTTTAGTTATTTGAATGTGTTGTCTGGCCAAAATCTTAATGGATTTAATAGCTTGATTTGATTTACATATCACGTTTTGGAAGGATGTTTGAATATTTTTAAGTTTCGTTTTTACCTCAAAAAATATTTTTGTCATGTAGTTATTTATTGGTATGAACTCCCCTTTTAGAACTGCTTTAGCTGCATCCCACAAGTTTTTTTAATGTTGTATTTATATTTTCATTTGTCACAAAATATCTTTTATTTTTCTTTTGATTTCTTCTTTGACCCATTGTTTTTCCAGTACCATTTTGTTTAATTTCCACATATTTATGCATTCTCCAATTTTTTTTTCTTGTTTGATTTCTAGTTTTATATCATTGTGACCAAAAAAGATGCTGGATATGATTTCAATAAAAATTTATTTAGACCTGTTTTGTGGTCTAACATATGATCTATCCTGGAGAATGTTCCTTGTGTGCTTGAGAAGAACGTGCAGTCTGCTACTGTTGGGTGAAACATTCTATAATGTCTGTTGAGTCCATCTGGCTAACATGTAGTTTAAGTCCAATGTTTCCTTGTTATTTTTCTTGTGGAGAGATAAAAAGTTTTCTAGAGAAGCAAAAGCTGAAGGAGTTTATCACCAGTAGAACGGCCTCACTAGAAATGTTAAAGGTGCTTTATTCAAGCTGAAATGAGAGGATGCTAATTAGTAACAGGAAAACATGAACATATAAATCTTACTGGTAAAGATAAATATATAGTTAAATTCAGAATACTCTTATGTTGTAATGGTGGTGGGTAAATCACTTATAAATCTAGTATGATGGTAAAGACAAAAGTAATAAAAAATAACTATAACTACAATAATTTGTTAATGGACACACAAGGTAAAAAAATATAAATTGTGATATCAAAAACTTAAAACATGGGAGAGGGGAGTAAAAATATAAAGCTTCAGTATGTGTTTGTACTTCAGTTATTAGCATAAAATAGGCTGTTCTAAGTATACGATGTTTTGTGTAAGACTCATGGTAACAACAAAGAAAAACCTATATAGATAAACAAAAGATAAAGAGAAAGGAACCTAAGAAAAAAGAAAAGATCATATATATATGTATGTGTGTGTGTATAAATACACATATAATATTTAAGGAAGAACATATATTATTGTAGTTTAAGAAAGAATATATATATGTAATATATATACATATGTATGTGTGTGTGTACATTATATATATATATATATATATATATATATATATATATATATATATATATATATATATATATAGAGAGAGAGAGAGAGAGAGAGAGAGAGAGAGAGAGAGTAATATTGTTGTTTAAGGAAGAATATAGGCAAAGGGACATATCCTGGAAGCTTAAATTTAAGAAGGATCTCTAAATGCTAGGTATTTTTCTTTGTCATTTTGGGCTACTATAATAAAACAAAATTCCATAGACTTGGTTGCTTAGACAATAGACATTTACTTCTCACAGTTCTGTAAGCTGGTAAGTCAGGGTGCCAGCATGGGTGCAGGGGACAAAAGCATTCCGTCCATGACAGTACTGTAAATGAAGTCAGGGCCCCTGATGATGTCTTTATCACAGAATGTCACATATTCATTTCCTTTGCCTTAACAAACCTGTTTTCTTTCATCTATGAAAATTTTGGGATTTAATCAACAGCTCAACTGCTACTTTCTCAACTCTAAAACAAAGGTTTTTGTGTCTTTATATACAATGTACCTATACTGTGCACATTAAAAGCTTTTGCTCATTCGTCACATTGTCCCTTACCATTTTACACACAACTTAATCAGCATAGATTACTTTCTAGAGCAGAGCTTACCTCAAGCATATAACTGCCTTTGAGAATATAATATCCAGGAAAAGAGAAAGATGAGGGTATGTTTATTAATTTTTTTTTCACTTGTAAACTTGTATTTAAAATTCTTCTTTGGAGTAAAACAGGTTTTTCACTGTTTACAAGATTATTTCTGAGTTGCAAAAACTCTCTTTATGTTGTTTTCCCTGTATTCCCCCATTCAGTCTTGGCTACCACAATCAGACAGACAGAAAGCACGAGGACCCCTTTTTCTTGCATCTGCACTGGAACTTTGGCAGCAGATAGTAACTGCTCTCGGTCTGTCAAATAGATGTACTAAAATTTTATTAAGTATAATGATTTTTTTTAGGGCATTGCTAATTTTTTGTTTGTTTAAATGAATAAAAACAAATTGGATGATTCAACATGACACACTGATCTAGTGATTTCAACATACTTATGGAAGTTTCTACTAACTGTTTTTGGGTGTTGCTTTCTCAATTTCCTTTTTTTTCTTTGCTCCATCTCCCAAAGTGAATCAAAGGAAACCCGTCTCTGAAAAGACTTCTTCTTTTGAGTTGTGTTTTTTATTGGCAACTTAATAGTCTCAGTAGAATAGTTAAGATTGATGTTCAATCTCAAGTATTTCTGACATATTCTTTTATTCACAGAAACATACCCTGGGAGGAAAATATAAGAAGCATCTGGTCCTCCCAAACACTGGACAACAAAAGAGTTAACACACAATGGGGCAAGAAAAACCTCAAAATAAACGTGAGTACTTCTCTCTTTTCAATTTTAAAGAGACAGACAAAATCATGACTAAGATTTAAAAATACAAATTGATGGTAGTTGTCGTTTTGAAGATTGAATGTGATGATATGGAGGGGAGATGGTGGAAACAAATGAGGATGACTTTGGTGAAGAGGAAGGTCATAGACAGATTTAAATATATTGAGTAACAGAAACTTCTTTGTAAAACATAAATTGGGCCCAGAGAGGAGTTAAGTATATAAAAGAAAAGCAAGATGGAAAGAAATTTGGGAAGATTGTTTTAAACGGAAGAGAGAGAAGAAAGATATAGAAAACACACTGACTAAGGCTCACAGTATTCCTGAGGCTCTTACTTTACCCCATTTTATGTTTTACTTAAGTTATACGAATGGATTTGTATTATGAGAACATTATGTAATATTTTGAGAAATATAGAGAACAAATGCAGAAATATATAATTTTAAAATTAACGTTTCTCTTTAGCTTGTTACCCAAACATGGCAAAGTTCAATGAACCCACACTGTACAGTGGTGCTGTAAAAAAATGTTTTTATGTAACAATATGTCTTGGAGATTTTTTATGGCAATATGCACTGATATATGTGATTATTTTAATTGCCATATAGAATTCCATTATATAGATTCACTATGATATAGAATCTCTACTATTGATAATATATATATAAATATTAAGTTGCAGTGTTTTTTTCTATTTTCATAAGTATTGTAATGAATATCCTTTAATATAAGTAAATTCAGTTATTTCTATAGGATAGATCTCTAGAACTGAAATTGTTGTGACAAATGTTAATATATTTAAAACTTGATAAATGCTGTTAAGTTGATCTGTCTAAAAGGCTTTCTAGTTTGTAGTTCAGTAGAAGCATTTATTTCCTCACCAAGAGTACTATATGTATTTTTAATTTGCTTCTTAAAATCTGATATATTTAAAAATCATACCATAATATTTTGGTTTACATTTCTCTGATTGAGCATATTTTTATTCATTTAATGGCCAATTTATAATTCAGTAAATTAAATATTCAGCAAATTTCCTGCCCAATTTTTGCTCAGTTTTCTAACTGATTTTTAAAATTCTTTATACAGTCTGGATATTAATATCGTGACAAGATTTTTCTTCTGTATGCTCCTGGTGTTTTAACATAATTTGTGTTATATAGAAGTTTTAATTTTTATGTACCCAAATGATCAATTTTTTATAACTTTGGGGTTTTGTATCTTCCTTAGAAAAAGCCTTTCCTATTCCAACCTCCTCAAAATTGTTAACATAGTTCTGATTGATTGATTTGTAAGCTCTAAAATTGATTTATTTAGGGGAAAACTTTAAGCCCTCCTCTAGATCTAAAATATTTTGGATAATCTCATATTTAGCCTGCTCCTTGATAGAATTAGCTTCCCCAGCTCTTGTGGCTGAGAAGCAGATAACCTATTTGTCTACCTTTCTGTCCTAATAGAAGGAGGCCCCCATTTCCAGCTGATCCCTTGGGCCATTTCTATTGTTTTCATCTCACTTCTTGGTGCCTGCTTTATTGCAAGTTGTTTGGGTAAGTTATTAGCAAAAGTGGAGCTCACCTTGAGTTATTTTCCCAAACAAATTTCATAAAATTGCTCTAAATCTTTTGTTATCTTGATTTCCCCCAACGTATCAATTTAAAATATCTTCAGGGTCTTGGATTTAAAATTCAGGGCTATGTACTTGTTCTGCTATTTTTTGTTGGGGCTGCCTTGTGTCAGGGAATGAAAGATGGAATTTAGACCCTTTTCTCTACATGTGAAGGTTGGTGGCTGTAGTAAATCATCCCCCATTTTGGACTAGGATTACAAAGGGTTGCCTCTTATGCAAAAGCCAACTTTTAGATGGACTGCAGTCTGGCTTTGAAAAGAAGAATAGTTGGAAGACCAGTTGTTTCTGATATCAAGACCTTCTGCAACGTTATTATAATTAAAGTAATATAATAAAGATGCAAGTATAGGCAAATAGACCAGAGGAAAAGAATAGAGAGCTGAGTTACAGATCCTGCATATTTAAATTCTTTATATAAAACAGAAGGGAATATTACAGAGTTATAGGGAAAGGATAGTTTTGTTCAATTAATGGAGTAGAGATCATTAATTATCCATAATTTAAAAATGAAATTGCTCTCCTGTCTCACATCACATATAAAAACCAACCCAAGATGGATAATTGACCAAAATGTGAAAAGCAAATCAACAGCACTTTTTAGAAGATAAATGGAGAATATCTTCATGATCTTGAGTCAGAAAATGATTTCTTAAGCAAGTTACAAAATGTGCTAGCCAATAAATAAAATATTGACAAATTATATTACATTAAAGTAAAAATTACTGTACAACAAAAAATACCACTGAGAAAACAGAAAGCCATAGGAGAAGATGTTTGTAATGCATATAATTAATAAAGAATTAGTGTACAGAATGCATAAACAAATCTGTCAAATCAATATGAAAAATACTGACCATACAACAGAAAAATGGGCAAAATTTTGAATAAGCACTATAGAAACAGAATGAAATGTCCAATAAACATATAAAATAAACATGTAAAAACTCAACCATTAGTTTTGAGGGAAATGCAAATTAAATTCACTACGAGATCCCATTGCTAACATACAAGAATGGCAATAATTTAAAAGTGTGGCACTACCAGGTATTGATAATACTGTGGAGCAACTGGACCTCTAATGAATTGTTGCTGGTAGGAGTGTAAAGCCCTAAACCCACTTTGGGAAAGTTGCCACTATCACAGTTGATAATATGTATATCCTATCACAGCAATTCCACTCCTAGGCATATTCCTTGCAGAAATGCATGTTTAAGTGCTTTAGGATGCATAGTCAAAAATGCTGAGAGCAGCATAGCTCCCAATAGGCAGACACTGGAAATAATGTAAATCTCTACCAGAAGAAAAACAGATAAATGCATTTTAGAGCATTAAGACAATGGATCACTTTTACAGCAATGAAAATGGGTAAATTAAATTTGCACATAACAACAGATAATGCTGAGTGGAAGACAGAACCAAAAGAAGACATGTTGTATGATTCCGTTTTATAAAGTTCAAAAGCAGGCAAATGTGATCTACATGGTTTAGGGATATGTTATTAAGTGGTAAAATTGTGAAGCAAAGCACAAAGTGATGACTTTAAAAGCTATGGCATGATTGCCTTTAAGAGAGAGGGAGTGAGATGCATTTGGATGTGAAAGCCACCTGGGAGGTGGGTGATGTTGTGTTTCTCGATCTGGGTAGTTGTTACCTAGAGTTTTCCCTTTACAATCATTTGATAATTTGTGTTTTTTAGTTCTTTACATTTGGTTATATTTCAAAGTAAAAACATTTAGAAGATAAATGAATGTATAAGGCTCATAAAACTTTGTAGAACAGTGTTCACCAAAACTCTCCATGCTAACACAAATTCTGAGAGAAAATTATGCTTAAAAGCACATGCACATAAAGGCTTGCAAAGCTACTCTCATAAAGCACAAAATGCATAATATGATGAAATATTCATTTTCAACAATTCTTGTCAACCAATTCATCTGAAACTGCAATAAAGGAATTGCATAGGAAGAAAAGAGAATGTGTGGGGCGGGGTGGGGGGGGGGAGGCTTGCTATTAGGGTGTGAGAGAGATTAGAGCAGTCAGCCCCATTTCTCTAATTAAGCAATTATATAGGGAAAGGAAACTAACTTTTCTCCCTCCTTGACAGTGACTCATTACAACTTTCTACACTGTAAGAGAAGCACGGGAGGGTTCCAGTTATCAGAGCATCACAAAGAGCTGACATGCATCAGAGGAAAATCAGAACGGAAAGGTACAGATAGCAGAGAGCATAAGAGAATCTCTTTCTCAGTTCCATTTCCATTCAAATTCATAATCTGGTTTAAAGTATATCAGTAATAAACCAGGAGAGATTAAAAGAACATAAAATGAGAACCTGGCACAAAAGTGAACATCAGTAAATTGAGAGAATTATTTCTCATGACTGTAATCAGTTGAATAACTGGAGGATATAACAAATTTATGGGCCATGCTTGGCATCTAAATAATAATATTAATTTAATTCCATTTCTTTTGATTCAGACATATCATAAGGACTGTTTCCTTCTAGAATATATAGCTTTGTTGAAGCATCTTTATCTCTTTTATTATTCTGGAATTTATGAGGTCTCATTTGGGAGAATGAGGAAATGCTTGAGAGTTTTAGCATACTTTTTGCCCCCGTCTGTTAAAATGTCCTGCAAAAGGCTCTGTTATGGAAACATTTTAACTATGAATATAAATAGATGTAGGGAGGTTGAAAAATAATCATTCCTTCTAAGAGAATGTGGTGTAATTTTCTTATAGTCCTTATGTGATTCAAATACTTTTGTTTAGAAGACATTTACAAATGTAATTTTCAGGATATTTTTTAAAGGGGGAACAGAAGTATCTTGGTAATCCTGATATTATTCCCATAAATGATAACTGGATACTAGGTAGTAAAATAGTTATGCAATCTGTTGCAGATGTAATGCTCTTTTTAAAAATACTATTTTTTTCAGTGACAGTTGACATTCAACACTATTTTATATTAGTATTAGTTACAGGTGTACAGCATAGTTGTTAGACATGAAATGCTCTTGTATAACTAATTTTTATTTCTATTTTCATGTGAGGGAGCACCTGGAATTGCTGTCCTGTTGGCCTGAGAGCCTTCCAGTCTAATTGCTATTTTCCTGTTAATGACAGCAAGACATGGACTGAGAGTGAAAGGAACTGTACAGGGATGGGGGCTCATCTGGCCACCATCAGCACAGAAGCTGAGCAGGTATGTTGGGAGGCTCGCACAGTTTCTCTGTTGGTTTGAATCTCTTTCAGAGAAAGAGGAATTTTCTGCTCTGCTGTGCCTTTGTTCCTTTGCTTCACCTATTCCATCTGCCTGGAAAGCCTTTTCTTCTCTCTCATTTTCTTCATATAACCAACTTCTTCGGGTCTTTTCCAGTTGATTTATATCTTATTTCCTCAAAACTACTCTAACCATCTCCCATACTCCACCTTCCCTGTTCTAAATTGGAGGTACTTCGATGGTACTTTCTACACTGTGGTTTCATGGCACTTACTTCAGTGTCCTGCAGTTGTTCAATACTCTATCTCTTCCAATGACCCCTACTTTGTAGAGGGCTGGGGCCATGCCTTACTTAAATTACATCTCCAGGGTCCTGTGCAGTGCTAGGCACACTGGCTACGTCTTAATAAATGGGAAGTAAGTGAATAGATGAATGGTTAATCAAGGCTGAAATAGCTACTCAGGATAAAGCATAGGAAAAATAATTCAGATGTATGGTTGTAATTCTAAATTTAAAAATCTTAAGGTAAATTTAATTCTTTAAAAGCTAAAATTTATATCCTCATGTAATATATTTCCATATATGTACCAGGACACACATTCTATCCTTTTATTGATCAGCAGGGCTTTCTGGAGGATTCTGTTTTCCTGGCTTTGCAGGTTCACTGACTCTTTGAATAAAATGGAATTTAATGAAATGCACAATTAAAGAAGGCAATTTTGTAAACAAAAGTTCCTGATAATCTGATTCTATGAAGCATTTGCTAAGTCGTTTGCAAGTATGATCTCAGTTAATCTTCACTAATAACTCTATGAAGCAGTGGAGTTGTCCCTTTTGATGATAAGAAAACTGGGTTTTGGTGAGATTAAAGCAATTACTAACATTACACAAAAACTGCAAAGGCAGGCAATGAAAACAGAACTGTCTGATGTCAATGCTTTTGTGCTTAACTAGTAATTTATTTGACCTCTTTCCTCTTTTCCTAACATAACAGCTATCACATGGTAAATACAAATATATTTGTAAAATTTACATTTTTTATGCAGAACTTTATTATTCAATTTTTGGATAGACGATTTTCATATTTCCTGGGACTTACACATGAGAACCCTGAGGGCCAGTGGCAATGGGTGGACAAGACGCCATTTAACCCACACATGGTGTGAGTATATTGACTGGGGTGAAAGAACTTTATAGGCAAAAAAGGTAGCAAGCAGAATTTATTTTGGGGCAGAGCATTCCAATGTAAAAATGCTTACTCAGCACTCTATGTTGAGCAACCTCTATAATAATATACTACTATATTTGTATTAGATAGTGCAAATTTAGAGTTTTCACTTGGGGCATTTTCTCTGAATATATATACATATATGTGTGTATATATATATATATATACATATATGTATATATATGTATTTTATTTTATTTATTTATTTTTTCATTTCAGATTCTGGCATAAGGGCAAACCCAACAACCATCAGAAAGAAAATTGTGTTGTCCTTGTTAATGACCAAAACAAGTGGGCCTGGAATGATTTTTCTTGTAACGTTGGGGCAGGTAGGATTTGTAAGATACCTGGAACTATATTCAATAGAAACCTATGAAAGGGTCCTTGTGACGAGGACAGAAACATTAGATTAGGACAGAATATACATGCATCACTGGAATAGAGAAAACATGCTGGGTCATAGAACATTTTCAGTCATGATGACCTTATTTATTTTGTTCAATTCATTCAAGATAATGTGTTTTTGTGTGGTGTTTCAGTGGAAGGAATAATCTTTTCTGTGAAAGACATTTTTCATTAATTTTGCTTTCTTGATAATATTTTAAAATATATACTTTTCAATTGGTGTGCATTTATTACACATCTAACAGAATGGCTTAAATGGTGTAATGTCTTAGTCATTTCTTCCTCTGCTCAAAATCTTAGCTCTTAAAATTCAAAGGTGGACTATTCCAACTGGTAGTGGTACACTATTTTTTTAACCCAAATATCACAAGCCCTTTAAAGTTTTCAAACAATATTTTTATTGTTTGATGCTTCATTTTCAGACTTTTTAATAATGTGAGTCATTAGATTGACATTTAATGAGCAAAATATTTTCTGAACAACAGTGTAGAATAGTTCTGAATTATAGTATTGCACAGGTAGAAAAAAAGTCTATCTACCTTTTAAAATTTTACTTCTTACTCTATCCTAAATGTCTTTCCAAAGCAGAGAGCCTCAAGCTGACTTATTTTCTTATTAATTTGTTTTAGTGGAAAAGTCCCTTACAGGCCACTTTAACCAAACCTTCAATTCTATAGCTGGGGAAACCTTGGAAGCCAAAGAGCTCACCTTTACGTTGCTAGTTCAGGATAGAACTAGGACTATGGCTCAGATCTACCTTTCATAAGAGGTAAAATGTATTCCCTGTGTTATTACAGGAAAGTTATGGGAGTGACTCAGACTCTTAGCTAACAGATAGTTCCTAATTATTCAAAGTCATATTGTCCTGGTGTTTCTATATTTTTAATTTGGATCAGAAAGAATCATATTTTTAACTCATTTATGTAAATTGTTAACATGTTTCTTTGGCGTTATAAAGCTATAGTTCAAAGTAGCAATGATGTCATTGTTTTAACAACTGAAAATTTAATATATGAAAATTATGCTTTTGTGATATATGTAATATTTATTAATTGTAAAGCAGTCACATTCAACATCAACAAGATATGGTGGTTTATCTTAAAATTCCCAATTTGCCAATATTTCCTGGATCTACATTAAACAATTTCAAGCAACAGCTTTTTAACCTAACTTCCTTATCACTATTTTTTTCCTTATCACTATTTTTAAAAACAGTATTTATTTTGCAAATTAGTTAGTTATTTTCTGATTTTGGAATATTAGTGTTTGATTGGTGCCACGCGTGTGTATGTCTGTGTTTAAAGATGATAGTTTTAACTGAAGTAATGCTAAGTGACTTTAATTGTGTTTGACATATTCACTAAATTACAAAATCTACAAGACCTGTTGACATAACTTATGTAAATACTAGTAGGCTTTGTATAGTTAACATTATTCATATTTATTAAAACTGTATATTGGTAGAGATTCAGTTGTCAATAAAATGTGAACGCTTTATGATTTTATACATCTACGTCTATATATATTTCTCCCAATGCTAACCATTTCTCGTTACCTCCATGGCTTCTACCACAGACCAAGTCATCATCTCTCTTACTTGGATTATTGCAATGGCTTTCTGATTGGTTTTCCTATTTCCCCCCTGTCCCTTTCAGTCTATTCTCAATTTTCATGGCATCTTTCCTATTCTTCACAATTTCTTTAAGAAAGCTGATAATAATTTCAAAAAAATAAAGGCTAATTAGTTTAGTACACTGTGGTAGTCCTAGAAGTTTGAAGCACTGATGGTGATGGAAGAACTGACTCTGGGTGGTAAACACACAATGTGATATATAGATATACTATAGAAATGTGCACTTGAAACCTATATAATTTTACTAACCATTGTCACCCCAATAAATTTAATAAAAAAAGAAAAGAATTTTAAATACTGTTTTATCTTTGAAAAAGTAATGTGTTAAATATTTTAAAAGGCAAACAGTAAAGACATTAATATAATAGAAGTATAAAGTAAATCTCTCTTCCACCCTGAACTCTAGTCCCCTAAATGCTTCTTCAGAGTAAGTACAGTTTGATCAGTTTCTTATATATATTTCCATATGTTTACTCATATATGTGTTACATAACATATATAGAATATAATTTACAATTTTTACACTGATGGAACCATTATCTACATAGTCTTAAATATCTTGCATTTCTCACTTAACTATATAGCTTGAAAATTATTTTATACCTTGTTCCTTATAAGTAAATAGTATTTTCTTGTATTGGTGTATCATAATTTGAAATAAACTTAAAATGACAAAATATTTGCTTATGTAATAAAAATCAACAAAATAATGACTGTGAGGCAAACCATGAGAGCAATCCCACATCAGAGAAGAAAAGAAAGGCAGAGTTCCAACGGGATTATTTTCCCCATGAAAATATGGGACTGACAGAATGCACTGAGCGTGATACACAATTCTGGAGAGTTAAGGGATGAATTATTCACCAGTACATAGAAAACTAAATAGGTATGAAAAATGATGCCAATAATAGCAACATGAAAAGCAAAACGTGTTTAAGAAAGTAATCATGATAGAGTACATAATTCAGATGTGAATAATATTTATATATCATAGTAATGTAAATGTTGAATATTGACATAACAATAAGTTATGATATAATGATATCAGAGGGATGGGAAGTTGTGTGTGTGTGTGTGTATCTGTGTGAGAGAGAGAGAGAGAGCACGAAAGAGAGAGAGGGGGGGGAAAAATTCTTGTTTTCATTAGTGTGGAGAAATTATCAAATTATCAAATTATAATATAGTATAAATTATTAGATAGAAATAGAAACTATACTATTTAGAAACAGGGAACACAGTAGAAGAAACATCTAAAAAGTTGAATGTGCTTGCCTCTTAAGCATGGAAAGCCAGTTGGCAGAAAACAGGTATTTTTAATTTATAACACCTATGGAAGTTTTTTTTTTTAATGTACATGTATGTACGTAGTATCCAAATTTATTGAAGTAAAATATTAACATTTAAATGTTAACATTTCACATTAATATTTAAAAAGAGATGCTTAAGGATCATCTAATAAAATCAATAAACGATTTAGTGTAAAACATTTAACAAACAAGGAATAAAAAGAATTTTCTACAGAAGGTCTACTCCAAATCTGTAGCAATTATTATACTGAACAATAAATCATTATAAACATTTTCTTTAAAGTCAAAAACAAAACAAGGATGCTCACTACGGCAGCTTCTATGTGACAATTATTGGCAATCCTAGCTAGCTTAGTAAGATCAGAAGAACTGGAAAGGAACAAACCCAAACTATCATTATTTGCAGAACAGAACTGTCCAAAGGAAATATAAAGCAAGTGAAAAATGTGAGCCATGTATGCTTAAATTTTTCAGTAACACATGAAAAAAAAGTTCTTTTAATTTATTTAAACCAATATATCCAAAATATTATCGTTTTAACATGTAATCAGTATAAAATTAGTAGTGACATTTTATTTTTTATTCCAATTTAGTTCTCCAAAATCTGATACGTATTTTATACTTCCCAGCATATCTCAACTAAGACTAGTGATCAATGTTCAGTGGCTACAGTCCTGGATAGCTAAGTGTATAGACAATATAATTATCTACATAGAAAATGTAAGGGAATATACAGCTAAAGTGTTAAAAATAATAGAGTTTAGCAATGTTTCTGGATAAATTATCAATATACAAAGATCAACAATATATAATACTTGCAAAATATAGAAAATGTATTTTTATATAAAATGTTACACTTACAATAGCAATACAACTATAAGATACCCAAGAATAAACTTGACCAAATGTGCAAGTTTATGGAGAAAAATGACAAAACTTGATTGCAAGACCTGTAAGCCATCCTACTACAGCATGGCTGTGTGGCCCTCCTCACCCCACTATGTGCCCTGTGACTCTTCTGTTTGGTCCTCTTACTTGGGCTCAACACCTGCACTCCTCAAATTAGCTCAGGCTTTCACACTTTGGGCCAGTCTGCCACTCCACCAGGATGGTCCCTGGAATCCAGTGGGACACCCTTACAACTCTTCCCACCCCCACCCTTCTGCTTGCACAGACTCACCCTGCTTAGGCTCTAAATCCCTTTGGTGGTAATTATGCACCCCCTACCCACCACCCTCACACCCATACATTTATGCATACACATGTAAAAACTAACTTACTTTGCATCATCTGATGAATGATTTCAGGACTGCATTGTTAAGAAAGGCAAAAGGAAATGGGGATTAGGAAAAAGAGAAAATAAAAAAGCAAGAACATTTTACATGGTTCTTCATAATTTTCCTTTACTTGAGAAGAACTTTTTAGGAAATAATTTTTTGTGGTAACTTATAAAGCCTAAAAAATTCCTGAAGTTCCACAATTCTTTAATTTCACTTCAATTTTTCATTTGTTTAATTCAAGTAAAATTAAATTTAATATTTTAAAAGTATCATCTGTTGTATGATTTCTTTCTGAATGATTGTATGTGTATATAGAGATAGATATAGATGATAAAAATATAGATAGATGTAGCTATAGACAGAGATAGGTAGAGAGAGAGAGAGATAGATGTAGAGATAGAGATAGAGATAGATATACACACCCAGTAGTCCTCCCTTATCCACAGGGATACTTTCCAAGACCCCCCGAGTGGATGTCTCAAACTGCAGATAGTACCAAACCCTATATATATTATGTTTTTTCCTATACATACATACCTTTTCACTTAAAGAAAGCATTTTATGACTTCTCTTTGGCATATCTGAATTATCACCATCACTACTCTTGCGATTTGGGGCCACTATGGAGTAAAATAAGGATGACTGAACACAAGCACTGGGATACCATGACAATTGATCTGATAACTGAGAAGGCTGCTAAGTGACTAATGGGCAGCTAGTGTATGCAGTGTGGAGATGCTAGACAAAGGGATGATTCATGTCCTGGGCGGGACAGAGTGGGATGGCTAGATATGCTATCATGCTACACAGAACAATAAGCAATTTAAAACTTATGAATTGTTTATTTCTGGAATTTTTTCCATTTAATATTTTTGGACTTTAGGTAACTGAAATGAAGGAAAGCAAAACCATGTATAAGGGGGATATATATATATGTATGTATATGTATATATATATATATATATATATTTTAAACAGTTTCAACTGGATGATCTACTTCTCAAACAAGAATAAATAATTTAGGTTCCAATGATTTTTAACTACTAAACCCTTAGTAATTATTTCTTTTCTTGCCAAATTTTAAAGACAAATTTAGTTGTATAACTTAAATTATAAATATATGGTGAAATAATATACACTTATATTTTCATATGTTCTTCAAAATCAAAATAAAATTTAGAATAATCAAATTATAGCTACCTACATGGAAACAATGATGACCAAAAACATCTCCATATATCTTTCAATGTTTTCTCATTCATGTTTATGATTTGAAAAATGGGAATGAGAAAGTTGAAAATATATTTATGGGGTTACTTTTAGTTTGAATGACTTTTGGCTTAAAGGTGTATTGATTTCAAAACCACAGATTTTCACTTATGCCTAAGAGAAATAAACATTTGTAAAGAAAGCCAATATACGTTCAGTTGAATTTTCCCACTCAATAATTACACATTAATTCCAATGTATGAAATTTGGGGGTCTCTTTTTTTTGGGGGGGTCTCTTTATGGTGCTGTGTGCAAGAAACATGTTTATAAAAGCTGCCATGTTATATACACATTTTTGAATAACCTTATCTGTATGGTTAGAATATTATGCGACAAATGGGTTGGCTTGAGATTACACTCTGGCCCTGGCTGAGTAATAGACACAAATTCAGGTGAGATTCTGTTAGTCAGTGGGAGAGGATATGGAGAAAAGGGAGTTCGTGGGATGAATGGACTGAATGACAGCCTGTTTGGAGCTGAAGGTTAGCATGTCCTTTCCATAAAGAGGTGCAGTAAAGGCCTTTGGCCAGAAAGTCCACACCAATCTTTTGAACAGGAATAAGTTGCATGACTTTAAAAAGTTTCTTACTCATTGTACAAAGCATATTGAAGGACTATGCTTAGGCAGGCGGTAAAATAGTATGAAATCAAGAAGAGAAGACACATTTTTTTCAGCAGCTAGAAAGAAGAGGAATTGACACAGAGTCTGAATTCAGACAATTGTTCAAGGCACTTTCCAAAATCCTCTTCTTTGTCCAACTTTGTACTTGTTCTATCTCCTTGTATTTTCTTATAAATACTCACAAATGAAGAAAATGTACCAAAAGAAGAATTCCTTTTTTCTCACATCATTTGCTAAAGAATTGCTTGGTAAATTTCGAAAAGTCCTGAGACTAGTAGAAAGAAAAATATACTTCAATCAGTATCATGAATTATAACATTCAAAACTCCTTATTTTTATTTATATCAAAGTGGCAAACACTTATGAAATCCTTAAGAAGTGCAATGCACACTTTTCTCATGTTGGAGTTGTGGCTGTGTTCACGCTCTTCTTCCTCCTCATTTATACATTTAAGTTGTGTCTTCTGTTCTTAGAGATTATTCTTCATTTCCTATATTTCTGGAATTTCGCAAACACGGTACATTCTGAAGAAACAGGTCATATCATTCCAATTTCTCCTCGGATTTGGAGAGTCTCTTATGGTGACACAGTCCTCCACTGTAGCTAGGTTGTTGGGCTCCCCTACATCCCAGAAGCTGAAAGGAAAGGACATGGGAGATTTTAAATCCCAACTACAAGCGATAGTGACCTAATATACAAGGCAAATTACTTTTGCATTATTTAACTTCATAGCAATTGTGTGAGGCAGATATTATATTCTCCATTTTATTGATGAAGAAAAGGAATCTCTGAAAAACTAAACGATTTGTCTAAGTCATAGAGTTTGTGAGTAGTTAAGCTGAACTGGATCTCTCTTCCTTTCTATTTTGTCATACTTCCTCTTATATTAGACCCAGAATGAGAAGTTATGGGAACAACTGATGTCTTGATGGATTTGTTTCCTTTGTACTCATATCTCATATCATGTTTGTTTCCCTTTATTCTACACAGAGTTTGTATTTACTTCTGTGCACACTTGAATAGTGTTGTAGTGAAGCAACTTTTTAAAGTATCAGCATGTGGACTGTACTCTTAGAGCTGATTGATACCCACTAACCTCTAGTTTCCTCCAAAGCTCAGTGAAGATTAATAATATCGATGTATCTCAGAAAGGTGTAACTTAGGTTAGATGAAATCATGAATGAGATCAAAACTTTGAAAACTCCAAAATGTTGTGCTCTAATGCTGTAAACCCATTATTAAGGAGAAAAGAGACATTATCAAAGGGGTTCCCTTTTTCACGCCATAAGAATCTTCTTTCTTTCTATTTTTGTCTCATTTACTATAGTTAGGGGCATAAGACTGAATTCCACTCTTTGCCTCTGCTGCATTTCCAAAGAATTAATCTTCAGTTCTAATCCTCTTTCAATTTTCACCTGTTAGCCCTGTATTCTAGAGATAGTCTTAGGAAATGATAGCAGTAGATCCACATGTTTCTCTTTTCTCTCTTCTTGTATCTAATATCACGAACAATAAACCTAAATATATCTCATGGAACTGAAGGAGCTTCTGAGAACTCCCCTCAACAGTGGTCTAACTTTAGGATTTGGGGTAATGTTAAATTTTCCTACAAGAAAGAAATTACCTCAGAGACTCCATGAAAGGTGTGCCATCTACCCATTTCCACTGACCCTCAGCTATGTGGTCTGTCAGTCCAATGTAAAATTCTCTCTGTCTAGGTTTCGAATGGTAAAGGAATTCCTATGGAAGATACACAACAACAAAAAATAGATGAACTATTTCAATTCTGAACAAATGTTGAAGGTAATTGTTACTGAAAGAGATAAAATAGGATCTGGACTAAAAATGGTAGATAAATGGCCCTGAAATCATGGGAGAATTATCTTTTGATTTTTTTTTTATTGTGGTAAAAATACACAAAACATAAAATTAAACCAACAAAAAAGAACCTTCAACAGCTCAATAACTCATTCAAAGTTTACAAGTATCTGCTGTTATTTGTCGCAAAATTACTATATAGATTAGCACAAAATATTATTCATCACAGCTTAAAAGTAATGGACAATATTTGCTTTCCTTCTTTCATCTAGGTTGGTAAACATAATGGTCATTCTAAAATGGACTCCCAACTCTTTTTTTTCATTGCCTTACTAATGAAGGAAGTAAATATGGAAACGTATTTTTTCTTAGGCTCTTCAAGTAATGAAAATAAATTAGAGTAGATATTGACTTAGAGGAATAGTAGGAATAACATGCATTTCAGTACATTCATTTAAAACATATTAACTGTGGTCCAAACACTGTATACACATATGGAAAAAGGGATAGATCATGTGAAGAATGTTACATTGATACTGGGGAAGACTGTACTTCAATTACCTGCTCCTCCTGTGTGTTGATAACCACCAGATGAGCTCCCATGTCTGCACAGTTTTTTAAACTTGCTGCCCAGGTCATGGTGTCAGTGGAAAAGAAGTAGCAGCTAGATTGAAAATGTACCCAGTTCAATGGACAGCAATTCTTGACTGAACCTAGGAGGAGATAAGTTTCCATGAGTGTCCCACATGAACTAAGTAAGAAAACAGAAAGTTCCATCTGGTCCCATGAAGTCCATCATTTACAATTAGAAGCCTTGGAATCCCTTGTTTGTACCCCCACCCCCATCTTGCTATCTAAGACTTAAGGTAATTCCTATGTCAATAAACACAAATAGAATTTTCTTGTCTTTTTGAGACACAATTTTTATTTTCTAGATATACCAGTGAATGCAACCATATATACAATCTATCTCAGTTATGCTACTTTTATGGGACTCCATTATATATTTTTAGACTGCCAAGGTCAGAGAAAGTTATGCATTTTATCATTTTATCTAAGCAACCATCTCTCATGTTGTCCAAATGATGTACCCTCAACAAACTCTCCAAACTGGCTTTACAGATGGGTTAAATATCTTAGAACTATAGAAGTTAAGACTTAAAGGTGTATTAAACATAAATAGTCCAATCTCTCTCAATTTAATGGTGAGGAAATTATAGCCAAGAGAAGGAAGTCATTTTCTAGTATATGGCTTTTTTCTAAGATTTAGAATAGGACTATATGCAAGAGCATAGAAAGTATATTTCTGAAGTTTTTCCAAATTCCCATTATATATGTAAAAGTTTATTAAAGTTTATTGGGGTGACAATTGTTAGTGAAGTTACATAGGTTTCAGGTATACAATTCTGTAAAGCATCATCTATATACCATATTGTGTATTCACCACCCAGAGTCTATATATACTTTTTTCTTCACTTCATTTTGAAAGCAGGTGGTGAACAGAAAAAAGAGTGCGCTCGTGGTGATAACCCTTGCACTTCTAGATTTACTGTTCAGACATATACCTCAAATTTATTCTAAAAGTTTGCTATAATGTCCCCAAGATTTCTTGCCTCAATGCTAATTGCATTTCCAAAGGTCTATTCCTATCTTCTTAACCAACTCCTCATAATACTCTTCCGGTACAGGCAAGATTTTACATTTTGCCTTTGAAAAACAGGACCTACTCCAACTACTTTACTTATCCCCAAATCAATCTAGAAGCCAGAAAATGTTGATGTGTAAATTTTGATGTTCAAATTTGAGGAATATTGTACCTGATCCATCATTGTAGCAGGAGAATTCCATGGGATCTTCATGTGGCTGGAACTTTTTTTCATCACAGAGTTGAAAGACGTGATATGTCACTGTAAGGAAAGGGGCACAGTTAATGTTTATTACTCTTTTGATTAAAAAAAAATTATTTTTGTATTTATAACAAAAGTGCCAAATATTGTGTTATTTTCTTGCTATTTACTTTTCCTACTGCATGGAGAGGAACTGAGATTTACTTAAAGAAAGCAGAAGGAATTCACATTTCATGGTTTTCCTGATTTATGAATAAGAATGTACTTTATTTCAGGCCTAAAGACTTAGATAAAACAAATGTGTTTGCATTCTTTCTTATGCCAAGGCTCACCCTCTCTACTCTTTCTTCCAAAAAGTGATTTATGTCTTTTGGCTGGGATCTCCTAGAAAGCTTTACACTAATGATAAGGGTACAAAGGGAAGGACTCAGAGTCATGGAGATGAAAAATATCTATCATGAAAAATGTGTCAGAGGTCAATGAAATTTGGTAATAGTTCTATTTGGGACTAGTGTATTAATTTGGGATTTCTGGCTTGAGGAATAACCTGAAGATAAATGGGGGGTGTGAGGGGGAGTGGACTAGAAATACCTTTTGTAGGAGAAGAGAATCCACAGACAGCAAGAAAGAATGTACCCTAATTATTCACCAGGGAGATTAAATTTGACCTTCAGAACTCACCAATACATCTGGTGATAAAACAGGCACTGAGTAGTAGGACGGAAATCCCAGCAACGGTCCATAAGAATACTTGGGAAGAGAAGCATCCTCTCTCTGTAGAAAGACACAAATATGGTCAATCTTCCCCAAGTAAGATACAAAAGAATATAAAAAATTCTTATTTACCCTTACTTATTTCCTTCCACTTTATTGTCTATATTAAGTAATTCTCAATCTTCAGCATGTATCAGAATTATTTGGAGGGCTTATTAAAAGACTGATTATGGTCTATCAGAACCATGAGGTTGTGGCTAAACGAGAGGCCAATAAAAGGATGAAAGAGAAAGTAACCCTCCTCATGTCTGCTGTCCAACAAGGAGGGGATGGACCCGGACGAAAAGGGCCTCCCCGCCGGCAGGCAGGCCCCCGTCCTCGTACCCCACAAAAAGAAGACCAATGCGCCTATTGTAAAGAACTGGGCCATTGGAAGAATGAGTGCCCCCACCCTCGGAAAGGAAAGCTTTGGTCTCCCCGTGGTTCCAACCCAACCAGCCCAGAGCCTGACTTCATAGGATTAGCAGGAATCAAGTTGGATTGAAGAGGACCGAGCTTGTTCGAACTCAGCCCCCATGAGCCCACAGTTGACTTAGGGGGCCAAACAGTGACTTTTATGGTAGATACCAGAGCAAAACACTCAGTAGTCAACACACTGGTGGCACCGCTCAGGGACCGCAGTATCACCATAATGGGAGCCACCGGGGATCAAGCTAAGAGCTGACCGTTTTGCCAGGCTCGGACTTGTAAAGTAGGAGGACACACTGTGTCACACGAGTTCCTCTACTTACCAGACTGCCCAATCCCGCTCCTGGGACGCGACCTCCTTACCAAGTTAGAGGCCCAAATCTCCTTCGAACCATGAGGACAAGCCACCATGTCACTACAGCCCCCATCAGAGGGACTTACTCTGTTTATCACCACCCCAAGGGAAGAAGAATAGAGGCTCCATGGGACCGGCAGTGTAGAACAGAACCCAGAAGCCTACAGGGCCGATTTCCCAGAGGTTTGGGCTGAAGATAACCTGCCTGGGCTAGCAAAACATAAGGCCCCAGTTTTGGTGGAACTGAGACCCGAGCTCAATGCCAACGACTACGCCAATACCCCATCTCCAGGGAAGCTCGGGCAGGGATTCAAAAACACCTCGCCCGTCTCAGAGCAGCAGGGATACTCATAGAGTGCCAGTCACCATGGAATGCACCTCTCCTTCCGGTAAGGAAGCCTAATGGAGAATACCGGCCAGTACAAAATTTAAGAGCGGTAAACCAAGCCACAGTCTCCCTACACCCCCTAGTCTCAAATCCGTATACTCTCCTCAGTCAGTTGTCCCCAGAGGCCGGATGGTTCACCTGCCTCGACCTGAAAGATGCATTCTTCTGCATTCGGTTGGTGCCCCAGAGCCAATCACTGTTTGCCTTCAAATGGACTGATCCTGATACCGGCCGGCAGTTCCAGCTGACATGGACTCGGCTCCCACAGGGCTTCAAAAACTCCACAACCCTCTTTGAGGAAGCGCTAGCCTCAGATTTAGCCACCTTCCCTCGAGAAGAATACCGCTGCACTCTATCGCAATATGTGGATGATCTGCTCTTAGCCTGTGCCACCAAAACCGAGTGCCAAACCGCGACGCGGGCACCCTGTCCCACTTAGCTGAGACGAGGTTTAGAGTCTCCTGGAAGAAAGCCCAGCTCTGCAGAAAACAAGTATAATACTTGGGCTTTGTCATCTCCAAAGGACAGCGGGCCCTCAGCACGGAGCGGAAGAAAGTCATCACCTCCCTCCCTCGGCCCACCAACAGGAGAGCGCTCCGTGAGTTCCTCGGGGCCGCTGGTTTCTGCCGGATCTGGATTCTTGGCTTTTCGGCAAAAGCCCGGCCCTTATATGAGGCTCTAATTGGTCAAGAAAAGGCCCCCGTGCTGTGGACAGAAGATCAAGAACACACCTTCCAGCAGCTCAAGAGCTCACTTGGACAGGCCCCAGCCCTTGAGTTACCTGATGCTGAGAGGCCATTCCACTTATTCGTCCATGAAAGAGACAAAGTAGCCTTAGGACTGCTGGCCCAAACAGTTGGACTATGGCTCCATCCCATTGCCTACATCTCAAAGAAACTAGACCCGGTAGCAGCGGGTTGGCCACCATGCCTGCGGGCCCTAGCAGCCACTGTGATTCTCATCAAAGAGGCAGACAAGCTCACCTTAGGCCAGAGACTCATAGTTAAAGTACCCAACTTGGTCACCACCTAAATGAATAGTCAAGGACGCTGATGGCGGTCGAATGCACGGCTGACCCAGTATCAAGGGCTACTCCTGAAAAACCCTTGGATCTCGTTAGAAACTGTGCGCACCCTGAACCCAGCCACTTTCCTGCCAACCGGGGAAGGGGATCCAGAACATGACTATATAGAAGTTATCAACGAGGTCTACGCCACCAGACCCGACCTCCGGGACAGCACACATCCTAACCCGGACCTTACTCTGTATACTGACGGCAGCAGCTCCCTGAGGGACGGAAAACATCATGCGGGGTATGCGGTAACTACCACAGATGAGGTACTTGAGGCAGGGGCACTTCCATCGGGATGGTCGGCCCAACGGGCAGAACTATGGGCACTAATAAGAGCCCTTACTCTATCCGAGGGCCGAAAAGTCAACATCTACACCGACTCTCAGTATGCCTTTGCAACCGTCCATATCCATGGAGCTATATACAAAGAAAGAGGCCTTCTGACCGCGGAGGGAAAAACTATTAAAAATAAACAAGAAATCCTTAAGCTCCTACAACCATTTGGCTTCCCCAGCGGGTTGCAGTTATCCATTGTCGGGGTACAAGAAAGGCAATGAACCCTCAGCAGTCGGGAACAGGCTCGCCGATACCACAGCCAAATCAGCAGCGATGGGAAGCCCTAGTGAACTACTCTTGGTCACTGACACTACCACCACGTCCCTCCCACGGTACACAGAAGAACTCAGATGGGCAAAGCTAGAAGGGGCCACCAGATTGCCACAAGGGTGGTGGCAACTGCCCGACGGAAGACTCTTCATCCCAGCCCTGCTAGGTCCTCAAGTAACCGCTGAATATCACAAGTTAACACACTTAGGAAAAACTGCTCTCGAGGACCTCCTAGCCAAAAACTACATTAGCCGTCAGTCGGCTCTTTGCAAGTCCATCAGAAAATGCTGCCTCACTTGTACAAAGAACAATCCAAAGTCCGGCCTTAGCCCCATCCTCGGGATTCAGAGAAGCGGTACCACACCTTTTGAGGACCTCAAAGTCGACTTCACTGACATGACAAACTGCCACGGTACTAAGTACTTGCTGGTCCTGGTCTGTACCTACTCCGGGTGGGTCGAAGCCTTCCCCACTCAGACTGAGAAGAGCTGCAAAGTAGCCAAGGTCCTCCTCAGGGAGATTATTTCCCGCTACGGGATTCACTTTCTATCCACAGTGACAACGGGCCAGCTGTCATAGCAGAACTCCTCCAGACGGTGACCAGAGCCATGGGCATCACCTGGGGACTCCATACAGCATACTGACCACAAAGCTCAGGGAAAGTTGAATGTATGAACCGTACCCTCAAGGAAACATTAGCTAAATTCCACTAGGAGACCTCCCTATGGTGGGTGGACCTCCTACCACTAGCCATCCTTCGGGCATGCCGCACCCCTGGCAAATCTGGATTCTCTCCCTTCAAAATTATGTTCGGGAGGCCCCCTCCCCTGCTGACCAGGCTCCCTGGTGACATTCGCTAGCTGGAAAGGGCCCCCATTTCTCTCAGGGCCCCAGTACACCCCTTCATCCCGGGAGATCAAGTCTGGGTCAAAGATTATAAGCATGAGTCACTCCAACCCCTGGTGGACAGGCCCTCACACTGTCATACTTGTTACACCCACCTCTCTTAAAGTTTCAGGCATTACTCCGTGGATCCATCACACTCGGGTTAAAAGAGCCCAGCCCAGCTGGAGGACGACACCTGGATTGCCCAACCTGACCCAGCCCGACCACTTCGTCTGACCCTCAAGAAACAGCCCGCATGAGCCTCCTGTCATCTGACCGGCCTCCGTTTTTTTTTTTTTTTTCTTAAGATTTTATTGGGGAAGGGGAACAGGACTTTATTGGGGAACAGTGTGTACTTCCAGGCCTGTTTTCCAAGTCAAGTTGTTGTCCTTTCAGTCTTAGTTGTGAAGGGCGCAGCTCAGATCCAGGTCCAGTTGCCGTTGCTAGTTGCAGGGGGCGCAGCCCACCATCCCTTATGGGAGTTGAACCAGCAATCTTGTGGTTGAGAGGATGCACTCCAACCAACTGAGCCATCCGGGAGCTCAGTGGCAGCTCAGCTCAAGGTGCCGTGTTCAATCTTAGTTGCAGGGGGCGGAGCCCACTATCCCTTGAGGGAGTCGAGGAATTGAACTGGCAACCTTGTGGTTGAGAGCCCACTGGCCCATGTGGGAATCGAACCGGTAGCCTTCGGAGTTAGGAGCATGGAGCTCTAACCACCTGAGCCACCGGGCTGGCCCTGGCCTCCATTTTTGCTGTCATTGGACTCCTACTATATCTAGCCTTTGCTGGTCTCATTGCATCCTCCTCCTTGCTACCATCGGGCCATGCGTGGTTAACGCTGTCATACATTTCATAGAGACCTCCGTCACCCATAGGTCTGCAGCCCGGATCCTTGCCCTACGGGGTTATTGTCCTCTTAGCCAATCTGATGATCTCTAAGTTGTTACCACTTACGATCATCAACAGGGGGGACATGATGGGGAAACTGACCTAAAATGGTGGCCCGAGCGAAGAGAGAAATCCCCAGCCTAAGCCCCAGCCCACCTCCACATAACCCCCTCCAAGCCACACCCTGAGCCAATCACCAGACGACACCTACCCCTTCCCCGACTCAAGGAAGTCCCCAACCCATAAAAACCTGCTCAAAACCTTGCTAGGGGCTCAGTACTTGAGAGAGATCCCGCTGAGCCCACCAGCGTAATAAAGCTGACCTTCCTAACACTCCGAGTGCCGCTTTGGTTCTTTCCGGTCCTGGTATCCGTAACACCAGGAGCCGCTGATGCTGCTTTTTAGAACCACTGGAGTAATCCATTACTAATTCTAAGACTGACTCATGAAGTTGGACAGGTGTGCAATTTTTCCTTTCTAAATCTCCCAAATTCTTCCCCTTCATTCCCTTTCCCTTTCTCATCCTCTGTTTTTCTCTTTCCTGCTCTTCTCATTTGAGTGCTTCATTTTCCAAACCCTTTGTAAATCAACCAGATAAAACATGGACAATCATCTAGTAGTTCCTGTCCTCCTCCTTCCCCATACACATTTTACAGACAAGGAAAGTGAGAGAAGTGAAGTGACTTGCCCAATGGGACACAGTGAATTACAGAGAGGGTAGAGACAGCAGTCTCGTAGCTCTCCATGAACTCAAGTCCAGCAATCTTTCCAGTATAACGTAGTCTTCTAACCATTTTTTTGTTTTCTTCTTTTCGTTCTGTCTTTCGATCTCTGACTCTCTTTTAGGTTACTGCGTGCTTTTCTATTTTCCTGTCTTTCAACATATTTATTGCCTCTTCCCCTCCCCCCCAAAAAAAATCTATGAAAGAAAAAGGAGAAATGCAAATTTTACCTGTGCATTGTGATGCTGATGACTTGGATGAATTCATTCTTTTTCTCTTTCACTTTTTCTTGCTGTCTCTTTCTCTCTGTGTCTTTCCTCTGTTTCTGAATGTTTTGTTGGTAAGATTCAAGGAAAATGAATCTGGAAGAATGAACGCTTTATCTGTATTTTAGGTAGTTCCACCCTAGGACACAAGAATATTAACTTGCTCTGTGGCTGTGTGTTCCAGTCAGAACTTCCTTTCTTGCATAAGGAGGAGGAGAGTGTTTACTGGGCAGCAAATCAGTCTCCTCACTCCGACAACAACAAAATGGGGAAATGATGAAATGCTAAGTATCAGCAGAAATAGGCTGACCTTTTTGATGGGTAAAATTGCTCTGCTTTCTTCCAGGCCTAACTCATCCCTAAATGTTTTCTTGACACTTCTGGGGCCTACCTCTGCACTTCCAATCACTCGCACTTTTGATCTTTACTACCACACAATTGTTAAATGGAAAGGAAACAGACTCCAAATCTTCACAGTACTTAGCACAGAGCAGGGCACATAGTATATGTATTTATAATTTAGCAATGTGATTTTTTTTTTATTTTTCATGTTTTTTTCTTTTTTCTTCATCTGCAGCTCTTGAACATTCTAGATTTGTGGATTTATATTCCTTTTATCAAAGTGCTGACACACCTGACAGCTCTACCTCAGTTGAACAGCCTCATGTGGTTTGACTACTTTGAAACTCAGCCCACTCTTTACATCATAACACAGCTTCTGAAACTTAGAGACTCAATAGCGGGTTTAATTCTATTGTTCTAAATATTTGGGGACTTTTGTATTATATTGTAGCCTACAATAGAAGAAATGAATTTGAATATTAGAAGGATATTCGGTTAGACATCAAAATATGCTTTTCTGGCAGGTTAGTTAGATATAGTAATGTTTCATCTCCTTCCTTAAAAATACTTAAGAATAAGATCAAACAGGACTCAGTTGACTTAAAGTCACAGTGTCAGGGGGCATTAGCCATATATATATATATATATATATGACCTGGGAATCCCCACAGCAATGACTCACAGAATTTCCATGTGTTAGAAAATACCCTCGTTCTCAAAGGGACTTTTCAATTTTTCAATGCATTGGTCAATTTCCTGTGCATTCTCCATTCTACAGTTATAAAATTTATTAAATACTGTTTAAAAATTATACATGTATGTAATATAAAATATAAACATATTTAATATTTGTATTATCAGCAAATGGCTTTTGACTGGTAAAAAGAGAAATTATGTAGTGGATGAGTTATGTGAATTATTAATTGGTAAATCATAATGACAACAATCATTTTTTATGATCAATCAGTAATAGTCAATATTAATAAACATTTATATTAATTTTATAAATATACAATAAACTAGATATCAATAATTAATAAATATTTAACCTAATAAAATATGCAGGTGTTTTTTAAAAAATATGTGGGTGTAAGGGTTTTGTTAAAAAAGAGTTTTATTAAAATATAGCTAACATATAATATTATATTAGTTTCAGGTGTACACAATTGTTATTCAACATTTATACACCTAAAGATGTGATTACCATGATAAGTCCAGCAACCATCTGACACCTACCGTACCACGATATTACAGTATTATTGACTATGTTCCCTATGCTGTACATTACATCCTCGTGACTTATTTGTTTTATACCTGAAATTTGAACCTCTTATTCCCCGTCATCTTTCCCCCCCTTCTTAACTTTCTCAATTACAGTTGACATTCAGTATTATTTTTATATTAATTTCAGGTGTACAGCATTGTGGTTAGAAAATTATATAATTTAAGAAGTGATCCCCATGACTAATATAGAGTTTCACAGACCCTGCCTCTAATCATGTGATGTTCATTGTTTGTAATCAATAAATACTGTCAGTGACCCGATTCAGGGCTCCAGTCTCTTGAGACTGCAAGTCCCTTGGTCCTTTGTGATTTACCTGTATATGAGTCTCCGTCTCTTTATTATAGTTCAACCTTCGCCACCTCCCTCACCTTCCCATGGCTTGTGTTGTGCAGGTCGCAACATCAAGATCCATCCATGTTGTCACAAATGTTCCTATATCATCTTTTCTTACCGCCGCATAATATTCCATTGTGTATATATACCACAACTTCTTTATCCATTCATCTATCGAAGGACATTTTGGTTGTTTCCATGTCTTGGCCACCGTAAACAAAGCTGCAATGAACATTGGAGCACACATGTCTTTATGTATAAATGTTTTCAGATTTTTTGGGTAGATACCCAGGAGAGGGATTGCTGGGTCACATGGTAATTCTATTCGTAATTTTTTGAGGAACCTCCACATGCCTTCCATAATGGCTGCACCAGTCTGCATTCCCACCAACAGTGTATGAGGGTTCCTTTTTTTCCACAGCCTTTCTAACACTTGTTACTATTTGTCTTGTTGATGATAGCCATTCTGACTGGGGTGAGGTGATATCTCATTGTGGTTTTTATTTGCATT
The DNA here is from genome assembly GCF_004115265.2 of Rhinolophus ferrumequinum. Classification (NCBI taxonomy): domain Eukaryota; kingdom Metazoa; phylum Chordata; class Mammalia; order Chiroptera; family Rhinolophidae; genus Rhinolophus; species Rhinolophus ferrumequinum. Next base: position 24,556,665 of record NC_046293.1, on the reverse strand, counting down.
TCTCTCATGATTAGTGATGTTGAGCATTTTTTCGTATGTCTATTTGCCATTTGTATGTCCTCTTTGGAGAAATGTCTCTTCAGGTCCTCTGCCCATTTTTCAAATGGGTTGTTTGTTTTTTTGTTGTTGAGTTTCATGAGTTCCTTGTATATTTTGGATATTAGCCCCTTATCGGAGGCACTGTTTGCAAAAATCTTCTCCCATTCGGGTGGTTGCCTCTTTATTTTGTCGATGGTTTCTTTTTCTGTGCAGAAGCTTTTAAGTTTCATATAGTCCCATTCGTTTATTTTAGCTTTTACTTCCCTTGCCTTTGAAGTCAAATTCATAAAATGCTCTTTGAACCCAAGGTCCATAAGTTTAGTACCTATGTTTTCTTCTATGCAGTTTACTGTGTCAGGTCTTATGCTTAAGTCTTTGATCCATTTTGAATTAATTTTGGTACATGGTGACAGATAGCAGTCCAGTTTCATTCTTTTGCACGTGGCTATCCAATTCTCCCAGTACCATTTAGTGAAGAGGCTGTCTTTCCTCCATTGTATGTTTTTAGCTTCTTTGTCAAAAATTATCTGTCCATATTTATGTGATTTTATTTCTGGGTTCTCAGTTCTATTCCATTTGTCTAATGTGTCTGTTTTTCTGCTAATACAATGCTGTTTTGATTATTGTAACCCTGTAGTACAAGTTAAAGTCAGGGAGTGTGATACCTCCAGTATTGTTCTTTTTTCTTAAGATTGCTTTTGCTATTTGGGGTCTTTGTGGTTCCAAACAAATCTGATGATTTTTTGTTCTATTTCTTTAAAAAATGCCATTGGGATTTTGATGGGGATTGTATTAAATCTGTATATTGCTTTGGGAAATATGGCCATTTTAACTATGTTGATTCTTCCAATCCATGAGCACAGAATGTCTTTCCATTTCTTTGTGTCTTCTTCAATTTCTTTAAAAAATGTCTTATAGTTTTCAGCATATAGGACCTTCACAGCCTTGGTTAAGTTTATTCCTAGGTGTTTTATTCTTTTTGCTGCAATTGCAAAAGGAATTGTTTTTTGTATTTCTTTTTCTGAGATGTCATTGTTAGTATATAGCAATGCAATGGACTTTTGTACGTTGATTTTGTAGCCAGAAACTTTACTGTATTTGTTGATTGTTTCTAATAGCTTTTTGGTGGAGTCTTTAGGGTTTTCTATATATAGCATCATGTCATCTGCGAAGAGTGATAATTTAACTTCTTCATTCCCAATTTGGATGCCTTTTATTTCTTTCTCTTGCCTGATTGCTCTGGCAAGGACTTCCAACACTATGTTGAAAAGCAGAGGTGATAGGGGACAGCCCTGTCGTGTTCCTGAACGTAGAGCAAAGGGCTTCAGTTTTTCACCATTAATTATGAGATTAGCTGAGGGCTTGTCATATATGGCCTTTATTATGTTAAGGTATTTTCCTTCTATACCTATTTTATTAAGTGTTTTAATCATAAATGGATGTTGTATCTTGTCAAATGCTTTTTCTGCATCAATTGATATAATCATATGATTTTTGTCCTTTATTTTGTTTATGTGATGTATCACATTGATGGATTTGTGGATGTTGAACCATCCTTGTGCCCCTGGGATGAACCCCACTTGGTCGTGATGAACAATCTTTTTAATGCATTGTTGTATTCGATTTGCTAGAATTTTGTTTAGGATTTTTGCATCTGTATTCATCAGAGATATTAGTCTGTAGTTTTCTTTTTTGTGTGTTGTCCTTACCAGGTTTTGGTATCAGGGTAATGTTGGCCTCATAAAATGAGTCAGGGAGTACTGTCTCTTCTTCAATTTTTTGGAAGAGTTTGAGCAGGATTGGTATTAGATCCTCTTTCAAGGTTTGGTAGAATTCACTAGTGAAGCCATCTGGTCCCGGACTTTTGCTTTTGGGAAGGTTTTGGATGGCTGATTCAATTTCGTTACTGGTGATCGGTCTGTTTAGATTTTCCAGTTCTTCATGGTTCAGCCTTGGAAGGCTATATGTTTCTAAGAACTTGTCCATTTCTTCTAGGTTATTGAATTTGGTGGCATATAGTCCTTCATAATATTCTTGGATGATCCTTTGTATTTCTGTGGTGTCCGTGATAGCTTCCCCTTTTTCATTTCTGATTTTGTTAATTAGTGTCTTCTCTCTTTTTATCTTAGTTAGTCTAGCCAAGGGTTTGTCAATTTTGTTAATCTTTTCAAAGAACCAGCTCTTTGTCACATTAATTTTTCTATTGTCTTTTTGTTCTCTATTTCATTTAGTTCTGCTCTGATTTTTGTTATTTCCTTTCTTCTGCTGACCTTGGGTTTCACTTGTTCTTCTTTTTCTAGTTCTTTAAGGTATAATATGAGGTTATTTATTTGGGATTTTTCTTGTTTCTTGAGATAGGCCTGTAATGATATAAATTTCCCTCTTAAAACTGTTTTCGCTGCATCCCAAAATTTTGTTAGGATGTATTTTCATTGTGATTTGTTTCTATGTATCTTTTGATCTCTCCTCTAATTTCTTTTTTGACCCGGTCGTTCTTTAAAAGTATGTTGTTTAGTTTCCATGTATTTGTGTTTTTTCCTGCTTTCTTTTTGCAGTTGATATCCAATTTCAAAGCCTTGTGATCAGAGAATATGCTTGGTATGATTTCAATCTTCTTAAATTTGCTGAGGCTGATTTTATGTCCTAATATATGGTCTATCCTTGAGAATGTTCCATGTACACTAGAAAAAAATGTATAGTCTGATGATTTAGGGTAAAGTGCTCTATATATGTCAATTATGTCCATTTCATCTAATGTGTTATTTAGGGCTGCTATTTCATTATTTATTTTCTGTTTGGATGATTTATCCATAGCTGTCAATGATGTATTTAAGTCCCCTAGTATAATTATGTTTTGGTCAATTTCTCCCTTTAGTTCTGTTAGTAGTTGCTTGGTATATTTCGGTGCTCCCCGATTGGGGGCATAAATATTGATGACTATTATGTTTTCTTGTTGTATAGTCCCCTTTACCATTATGAAATGTCCATCTTTGTCTCTTGTTATCTTTTTCACCATGAAGTCTGTTTCATCTGATATCATTATGGCTACAACCTGATTTTCTCTGGGTACCATTTGCTTGGAGTGTCAATTTCCACCCTTTCACTTTGAGTCTCTGCTTGTCCTTGTAGCTGAGATGTGTCTCTTGGAGACAGCATATGGTTGGGTTGAGTTTTTTGATCCAATCTGCTACTCTGTGCCTTTATATTGGTGAGTTCAATCCATTTACATTTAGGGTGATTATTGATATGTGAGGATTTCCTGTCATTCTGTCTTTAGTTTTCTGGTAAGGCTGTGTCTCCATTGTTTCTTTGCCTTTTTGTTGTTGTCTATTATTTCTGTGGGGTGGTATTCTATGATGTTTCCCTCTGTTTCTTCTTTTATTACAGTATATATTTCAGTTCTGGATTTTTTTTGAGTGGCTACCCTTAATTTTATGTAAAAGAAATTTTGATACTTAGAGTATTCCATTTTCTTCAGCACACTTACCTTTCTCCATTCCCATATTCTGGTTCAGGCCTTTACTCTCCCCCTTTTTATGTTTTGGTTGCCACAAATTGTCCCTGTTGATGGTGGTCGAATAGCCTCCTTTAGTATTTCTTGTAGTGCAGGTCGTATATTAGAAAATTCCCTCAGCTTCTGTATGTCTGGAAAGGTCTTTATTCCTCCTTCATATCTAAAGGATATCTTTGCTGGATATATTATTCTTGGCTCATAATTTCTCTCTTTCAATAGTTTGAATATTTGGTTCCACTCCCTCCTGGCTTGTAGAGTTTCTACTGAAAAATCTGATGATAATCTAATGGGCTTTCCTTTTTAGGATACTGCCTTCTTTTCCCTGGCTGCCTTGAGGATTCCTTCTTTGTCGTTGATTTTAGACAGCTTCAATACAATGTGCCTTGGAGAAGGCCTGTTGGGATTGAGGTAATGAGGTATTCTATTTGCTTCTTGGATTCGAGGATCCAGTTCTGTTCACAAGTTTGGGAAGTTCTCATCAACAATTTGTTTGAATATATTCTCTGTTCCCTTCTCTCTTTCTTCTCCTTCTGGTATGACCATCATTCTTATATTGCTCTTTCTGATGGAGTCAGAAAGTTTTTGTAGAGTTCTTTCATTTATTTTAAGTCTCAAGTCTCTTTCTTCTTCCATCTGTTTAATTTCCAGTTTTCTATCTTCGATGTCACCGATTCTTTCTTCCATCTGGTCAACTCTACTACCAAAGCTGGTTATTTTGTTAAGATCCGGAATTGTCCCCCTCAGACAGACAGAGAACCCGCACAATAATGCAAGTCACACAGCGAGGTTTATTACCAGCCGGCTGGGGTCCCCGTCTCTGCCCGACGCAGCGGGTTTTTAACAAGGACCCCAAACACTTAAAGCCAAGGGGTTATATAGCATTTTCAAGGCCTTCCATAGCTTCTGAGAGTACAAGATAAACTTACAGGACTTACATAGTTTCAAAGAGTATAAGATTTACTACAGGACAAGGAGACCAGGAGTATAAGATAAGCTACAGGACTTGCATAGCTTCAAAGAGTATAAGATTTACTGCAGGACAAGGAGACCAGGAGTATAAGATAAGCTACAGGACTTCTAGTCGCCATGCTGCAACTGCCCACATCCTGGAATTTTATAATTATGTTGTTTCAGGCTAGGGGCTGTTAACCCTGACCTGAAGATAGCAGTTCTCATGCTAACAGTCTCTTACATGCTAACAGTCTCTTACATTTCCCCCCTGTGTGTTGTTCATAATGAGGAATCTTGCTCATGTACGGGCCAGCCGTAGAGGTCCTCACGGGTGGGCACTGTCTCATACTGTTGTCTTAGGACCATGAGCTGGACAGTATTAACACGATCTTTTACAAAATTAATAAGCTTGTTTAATATGCAAGGGCCCAAGGTTAGAATAAGCACAAGCAAGATAATTGGGCCCACTAAGGTAGATACTAAGGTGGTGAGCCAAGGAGATCTGTTAAACCAAGCCTCAAACCAGTTCTCCTGAGCTTCCCTTTCCCGTTTTCTCTTAGCTAACCCTTCTCTCACCTTTGCCATGGATTCTTTTACCACACCAGTATGGTCAGCATAAAAACAACATTCCTCCCCCAGCGCGGCACACAGTCCCCCTTGTTGGAGGAACAACAAATCAAGTCCTCTTCTATTCTGGAGTACTACCTCGGATAGAGAGGTGAGCGACTTCTCTAAATGACTAATCGAGGTTTCCAACCTTTCTATGTCCTCATCTATGGCCGCCCTTAGGGAGGTCATTCCTGATTGTTGAGTAGCCAGGGAAGCTATGCCGGTCCCAGCTCCGGCTATTCCCAAACTGAACAGGGTGGCAATGGTTAGTGCGGTGATGGGCTCTCTTTTACTTCTCATACTTGTGTCACTATCCCAATGCGAATACATACTCTCCTCAGGGTGATAGAGGATGCGGGGCAGCACTGTTACTAGGACACAGAATTCATTGGCGGCATTAAAGACCGAGGTAGATAAGCACGGGGTGAGGCCAGTCTTTGAACATATCCACCATCCATCAGTTCTGGGGATTAACCACTTAGTGTCACTTTTCCAACTAGGGGAGCTGTCTATGGAGGCACATAAACTTTGTTTAGCCTGGGGCACCTTCCCTAGACAGGTCCCATTGCCGCTCACTAGTTGCATGGTTAAGCCAATTTTACGATTTCCCCATGAACACTGAGAAGGGTTCTTACCGTTAGAGGCGTTGTAAGTGGCATTAAGTCCTATTGCCTCATAGAACGGGGGCTTTATATCATAGCACAGCCAACAGGAGGTTGTGAGGTTAGGACTGGTGGCATTAAGGGTCTCGTATACAGTGCGCACCAGTTTCCGCAATGAGTCTTTGGTTGGCTGCGTAGCAGGCGTCAAAGGAGTTACAGAGGTCTTTGGCTGGGTTCCCGCAGTCCCTCCTGCGGTGTTTTTATCCCTTGATATACCTGGGTTCTTGGTAGGGACGAGAGGGGCCAGCACCTTATTTGGACCCACCTGAGTGCTGATCATTTCCACCGATAGTCGAATAGTTAGGAGACCGCCAGGGTGGGGACCTATCCATGCCCAACGGCCTATATCTAATTGGAACCCCCAAGTTAATCCTGATAACCAACCACGCTCTCTTCGCGCCACGTCTTGGTTAAACTGGACACGTACCTGGGGCACCCGGTTGTGGGGGTCCCTAAAGGAGAATTTAACTAGATCCCTGTTCCCAATGTCCCACTGTCGGGGCCCGTCATAGGAGGTGACACAACTCCAACTACCACAATAGTAGCGGTCTGGGCCGCCACAGGTTTTCCAATTGTTTCTTAGGTTCCCTGGGCAGGCCCAAAACCCTTGTGCACTATGTCCTTGAGAGGTGTCAATTACAGCCCGCTTGGACCTGACTGAGTAGTCATACTGCCGTCCACGTTTAGTGCCGAAAATGTCACGCAGGTCGAAAAACAAGTCTGGCCACCACGTATTGATGGGGGCAGTATGTGTGGTGCTATTAAGGGTTGTTTGGGTCTGTCCATCTGTTAGGGTCCATGTTAGCTTATGGGGTTGGTGTGGGTTGATCCCCGCGTGGCTCTTCTCCCAGATGTTGAGCAGAGTTAGGGCTAGCAGCCATTCCATCGTTAGCTGAGGCAGGGGGCTTGACGCTTCCCCGAGGTCGGGAGAGCTGCAGCTTCAGAGGGTTATCAGGGTGTCGCCGTACGATCCACTCCTTAGCTTGCGTCTTCTCCAGCTGGCTGGCTCGGCGCACGTGAGAGTGATGGACCCAAGGCCCAATGCCGTCAACCTTTAAGGCAGTGGGGGTAACCAGAATAACCACATAAGGACCTTTCCATCTCTCCTCCAGTGTCCGGGACCTGTGTCTCCTTACCCATACCCAATCCCCTGGAACGATGCCATGTTCCGGGTTCGGGGCGTCCTTAATTTCATACAGGGAACTCACTAGGGGCCATATCTCATGTTGGACCCCTTGTAGGGCCTTTAAACTGGCCAGATAACTTGGGGCCACATTGGGGTCATGATCTGGTAGAGTACGAACAATAATGGGGGGTGGTGCCCCATACAGAATTTCGAAAGGTGTCAAACCATGTACATATGGTGAGTTCCGGACCCGGAAGATGGCATAGGGTAAGAGGGTCACCCAGTCCCCGCCAGTCTCGATGGCTAGTTTGGACAAGGTCTCCTTTAGAGTCCGATTCATTCTCTCTACCTGCCCTGAGCTCTGGGGATTATATTCACAATGTAACTTCCAATTGGTCCCTATCGCCCGGGCTAGTCCCTGTAGGACGTTACTGATGAAAGCTGGGCCGTTATCGGAGCCTAAAACCTCAGGAACCCCATATCTGGGAATAATTTCTTCTAGTAATGCCTTAGCAACCACTTGGGCAGTCTCCCGTTTCGTGGGGAAGGCTTCCACCCAGCCCGAAAATGTGTCAACCATTACTAGCAAGTACTTATACCCACACCTCCCAGGCTTTACCTCAGTAAAATCCACTTCCCAACTCCGTCCCGGCGCTCTTCCCCGTACCCTCGTACCTGTATGTTGGGGTCCTTTCCTACTGGGTCTCATAGCCTGGCACCCAATGCACTGATCTACAATCTCTTGAATCTGAGCCGCTTGTCGGGGAAACCGGAGGCGGGCGGACTCGAGAATTGTCAGCAACTTCTTTTTTCCTAAGTGGGTGGCTTGATGCAGGTTGGAGAGAAGAAACAGTCCTAGCTGTGCCGGCAGTATCAATCTTCCTTCTGTATCCCAATGCCACCCCTGCTGATCAGATTCCGGGCAGTGGTGGTTCTGGATCCATCGCAGGTCTTCCGGAGTGTAGTCAGGTCGCGGGGGCAGGCGAGGGAGCTCAGGTGTGGGCAGGGTGAGTGCTAAAGCTGATGAAGCTACTGCCACTGCCTTGGCGGCTTCATCCGCTCGCCGGTTTCCTTCAGCTTCCGGGGTCTGGGCAGACTGGTGCCCAGGGATGTGGACAACTGCGACTGCCCAGGGCATTTGCACAGCCAACAGCAGTCTTCGTACCTCAGGAAGATTGCGCAGAGTCTTTCCTTCCGCTGTAACAAAGCCTCTTTCCCGGTAGATAGCGCCATGCACATGGACAGTGCCAAAGGCGTAGCGGCTATCGGTGTAGACAGTCACTCGTCTCCCTTCGGCCCGTTCCAGCGCCTCCGCCAGCGCGATCAGTTTGGCCTTCTGTGCTGATGTCCCCGGGGAAAGCGAGGCACTCCAAATGATGTTTCCCCCTTGGTCTACCACCGCTGCGCCTGCCCTCCGCACACCATCTATAACGAAGCTGCTTCCATCAGTGTACCATACCAACTCACTGTTGGGTAGTGCGGTGTCCTGGAGGTCGGGGCGCACCTGGGTGACTTCTGCCATGATCTCTTGGCAGTCATGCAGGGGAGCTCTCAGATCATTGCGGCAGCAGGGTGGCTGGATTCAGAGCGGTGGGTTCAGCGAAGATGATCCGGGGTGCATCTAGCAAGAGTCCTTGGTAATGTGTTAGTCGGGCATTAGTCATCCACCTACCAGGGGGATATTTCAGGACCCCCTCGATCGCATGGGGGGTTACTACCTTCAGATGTTGCCCAAAAGTGAGTTTATCAGCATCCTTCACCATTAGGGCTACTGCCGCAATGATCCTTAAGCACGGGGGCCATCCTGCTGCAACTGGATCTAGCTTCTTGGATAAATAGGCAACCGGGCGTTTCCAGGGCCCCAGACGCTGCATTAGCACCCCTTTCGCTATTCCCCTCCTCTCATCAACAAAGAGAGTGAAGGGCTTCAGGGGGTCTGGCAATGCCAGAGCCGGGGCTCTTAGGAGAGCGACCTTGAGTTCATCGTAGGCCTTCTGTTGGTCTGACCCCCAGGCCCAAGGGACCTTATCCTTGGTTGCCTCATACAGAGGTTTTGCTATTTCAGCATACCCCAAAATCCACAGCCGGCAGTAGCCTGTCGTCCTTAAAAACTCACGGACCTCTCGTGCTGAGGTCGGGACTGGAAGTCTAAGAATAGTCTCTTTCATGGCCTCTGTCAGCCATCTGGCTCCTTCTTTTAGTTTATACCCCAGGTAGGTGACTGTTTGCCTGCATATTTGAGCCTTCTTTGCACTGGCCCGATAGCCCAACTGCCCCAGCTCCTGGAGGAGGTCTCCAGTGGCCTGTCGGCATTCAGCTTCGGAGGGGGCTGCCAGAAGCAAGTCATCTACGTACTGCAGGAGCGTAACTGAATTATGGCTCTGGCGAAACGAGTCCAAATCCTGATTTAGGGCTTCATTAAACAGAGTTGGAGAGTTTTTGAAGCCTTGCGGTAGTCTAGTCCAGGTCAGCTGCCCGGGGGTTCCCGTATTGCCATCATTCCATTCGAAGGCAAAAATGTGTTGGCTGCTGGGTGCCAGGGCTATGCTAAAAAACGCATCCTTTAGGTCTAAGGTAGTATACCAGACATGTGAAGGGGGCAAGTGACTTAGTAAGGTATAAGGGTTGGGGACCGTGGGATGGATGTCTTCAACCCTCTTATTTACTTCCCTCAAGTCCTGGACTGGCCTATAATCTTTTCCCCCCGGTTTCTTAACGGGGAGAAGTGGGGTGTTCCAGGCAGAATGGCAAGGTTTCAGTATTCCAGCTTCCAGTAAACGGTTAATGTGCGGGGCAATCCCTTTCCGCGCCTCTGCAGACATGGGGTACTGGCGGATCCGGATAGGCTGGGCTGAGGCTTTAAGTTCCACCACTACTGGTGCTCGGCGGGCCGCCCGGCCCACACCCGCTATTTCCGCCCACGCCTGAGGGTATGTTTTAAGCCAATAATCCATATCACGGGGCCATTCTGTAGAGGGAGGGTTGTAGGGGTTGTCCTGCAGGGCGAACAGGCGATGTTCATCCACAAGAGACAGGGTCAAAATGTGGAGGGGCTGTCCTTGGCCATCCAATAGCTTAATGCCATCCGGCTCAAAATGGATCTGAGCCCTGATCTTAGTCAGGAGATCGCGCCCCAGTAAGGGGGCAGGGCATTCAGGGATAACTAGGAAGGAGTGGGTCACTTGGTGGCGGCCTAAGTCTACTTGGCGCCTACTAGTCCACCGATAAGCCTTGGACCCAGTTGCCCCTTGCACCAAACTGGTTTTCTGAGATAAGGGCTCTGTGGGCTTATTCAAAACTGAGTACTGGGCTCCTGTGTCTACCAGGAATCCTACTGGCTTCCCCTCCACATACGCAGTTACCCAAGACTCGGGGAGGGGATCCGAGTCCCGTCTCCCCTAGTCACTCTCCATCCCCGCCAGCAGGACCCGTGCGTCTTGCCCTGTTTGGCCCTGGCGCTTGGGGCACTCCCTCTTCCAATGTCCATACTCTTTGCAGTTTGCACACTGTCCCCTATCCAGTCGGGGTCGCGGTCTCCACGGTCGGGCTGGTCCGGCCGGACTCGGTCCCACCCTGACTGTGCTTTGCACGCCTGCCAACAAGATCTTGGCCATCTCCCTCTGCTGCCTCCTGTTCTCCCTACTCTGATGCTCTCTGTCTTCCTTCCTGATTCGTTCCTGTAATTCCTGATTTTCTTTTCTAATTCTATCCTCCCTTTCTTCGGGAGTCTCTCGAGTGTTGAAGACTCTCTCCGCTACTTTCATTAAATCCCGGATAGACATTTCTCCCAGTCCCTCCTGTTTGTACAATTTCTTCCTAATATCTGGGGCAGCCTGGTTTATAAAGGACATAATTACAGCCGACTGGTTTTCCTCTGCCAGGGGGTCCAACGGGGTGTACTGTCTGTAAGCATCATAGAGGCGTTCTAAAAACACGGCCGGGCTTTCATTATCCCCTTGCATTATAGCTTTTACCTTGGCCAAATTGGTGGGGCGGCGTGCCGCCGCTCGGAGACCTGCCATAAGAGTCTGGCGGTAGACTCGGAGACGCTCCCTACCTTCTGCGTTCCCAAAGTCCCAATCCGGTCTATTCAGGGGAAAGCGCTCGTCTATCAGGTTCGGCAAGGTCGTCGGTCTTCCGTTGTCGCCGGGGACATTTTTTCTGGCCTCGGTGAGGATTCGCTCGCGCTCCTCGGTGGTGAATAAGGTCTTAAGAAGCTGCTGGCAATCATCCCAAGTGGGACTGTGTGTGTGCATGACAGACTCGAACAGGTCAGTTAGGCCTTTCGGGTCCTCAGAAAAAGGAGGGTTTTGAGCCTTCCAGTTGTACAGATCACTGCTAGAAAAAGGCCAGTACTGGTATGCTCGCTCCCCATCTGGACCAGTTCCTCCTAGTGCTCGCACAGGGAGAATCGGCGCCCCAGCGGAGGTGGAGGAGGACGGTTCCTCCTCTGGGGTCTCTTCCCGGCGTCTGCGAGGCCTCAATCCCCTCGCCGGCCCTTGAGCTGGGGCAGGGGAACCCGGGGGAGGGGGAGCCATTGGGGAGGCGGTAGAGTGAGGCAGCTCGGAAGGAGCGGCAGCCTCAGGCGGGAGCGGCGCCATCGGGCTGGGCGCGCGCCGCGGCTGGAGCGGCGCCACCGGCGCGTAAGGAGGGGGGGTCTCTTCCAGATCTAGGTCTATCAGGGAGGGGTATATGTCTGACCCCTCCTGAAGGATGGGTCCCTGGGTCGGCTTCTCCGGGGGTTTCGGGCCGGCCGTGGGCACTGCCGACTGGCGGGAGGGTCCCGAAACGGTCAGGACTTTAAGGGGGAGGGGGGGATCTTCTGGCTTGTCGGGGATAAAGGGCTTAAGCCAGGAGGGAGGACTCTCTACTAAGGCTTGCCACATCAAAATATAGGGATATTGGTCCGGATGGCGCCGATTAATAATATCTCGGACCTTCTTAATAATGTCTAGGGAAAAAGTTCCCTGGGGGGGCCAGCCCACATTAAAAGTAGGCCATTCTGCAGAGCAGAATGTATCAAACTTACCTTTCTTCACTTCCACACCATGATTACGAGCCTTGGCGCGGATTTCAGGAAAGTGGTTCAGGAGCAGGGTCTTAGGTGTTACCTGAACCTGTCCCATAATTGTCACAAAGAGAAACCAAGAAAAGGCAAAAGAAAGGACAAAAGACACAGTGCCAGCAAATACACAACTTCGCACAGGACTCTTCAACACCCACCGGCCGGTCAACCACACCACATCCACAGGCGCCGTTTCAATCACACCAGTCTCACCACGCTCAAGATCCTTACCTAGGGCCCGTCCAAACGGCGTCCACTGTGGACGTCGCTGGGCCACCTTCTCGTCGGGGACGTCTCCCACGACTTCAAGTAACGAAGCCTCCAGGGTCGTAACCTGCACTTTCCTTCCCGTGAGAATTCTCAACTGGGACCGGGCAGAGACCTGTTTCAGTCTCTCCGGTCGAGGACCTGTTTCAGTCCTCCCCTGTTTGGGACCGGGCAGAGACCTGTTTCAGTCTCTCCGGTCGAGGACCTGTTTCAGTCCTCCCCTGTTTGGGACCGGGCAGAGACCTGTTTCAGTCTCTCCGGTCGAGGACCTGTTTCAGTCCTCCCCTATTGGAGGTGGCCAAACCTCCTTCCGCGGTTCCCTATGTAAACCTCGGTATCGGGAGTTGTCTGTTCCCCTGAGGGGGGGCGTCCCGGGCGAGCCCCCAAATGTTAAGATCCGGAATTGTCCCCCTCAGACAGACAGAGAACCCGCACAATAATGCAAGTCACACAGCGAGGTTTATTACCAGCCGGCTGGGGTCCCCGTCTCTGCCCGACGCAGCGGGTTTTTAACAAGGACCCCAAACACTTAAAGCCAAGGGGTTATATAGCATTTTCAAGGCCTTCCATAGCTTCTGAGAGTACAAGATAAACTTACAGGACTTACATAGTTTCAAAGAGTATAAGATTTACTACAGGACAAGGAGACCAGGAGTATAAGATAAGCTACAGGACTTGCATAGCTTCAAAGAGTATAAGATTTACTGCAGGACAAGGAGACCAGGAGTATAAGATAAGCTACAGGACTTCTAGTCGCCATGCTGCAACTGCCCACATCCTGGAATTTTATAATTATGTTGTTTCAGGCTAGGGGCTGTTAACCCTGACCTGAAGATAGCAGTTCTCATGCTAACAGTCTCTTACATGCTAACAGTCTCTTACAATTTCATTCTTAATTTCTTCTATTGAGTTCTTAATCTCCAGAAATTCTATTTGGTTCTTTTTTAAAATTTCAATCTCTTTCGTAAAATCCTCATGTTGTTCTTTGTGTTTCTGAGTTCATTAAACTGCCTTTCTGTGTTTTCTTGCATCTCATTGAGTTTTTTCAGAACTGCAATTTTGAATTCTCTGTCATTTAAGTCACATATTTCCATATCTTTAAGTTCCTTTTCTGGAGACTTTTCATTTTCTTTCTGAGCTATCTTGTTGCCTTAGTCATTCACGGCAATTATTGATTTATTATTGCTCTTCCTAGACATCTACAGGAGTGGCTTCTGCCACAGGTTGACAGGAAGAGGTCTTTGTTTTGTTTTCCAGTACTTGTTGGTAGAATGTTATATTTTCTCTCTGACTTCAGCCTTTTTTTTCTCTCTCACACGGTAGTGCTATTTTTTCTCTGCACTATTCCAGCTTCTCACACAATGGGGGGAATTCCCTGGGAGAGATGGGCTTCTCCTCTGTTAATAGTTCGCCTGGGTCACAGGTCGCAGTGTCTGTGTTGGTATGTGGAGAGCTTTTGAAGTTCCAAAGCTCTTCCTGCACCAGATTCAGAGCCCGTATGTTTCAGCAGTTCTGTTTATTCCTGCAGGGATCCACCCAGATAGGTGGGGCCAGGGGTGGGGTGAGTTGTGAGAGCTGGCCCAGAGCAATGGGTCGACCACCACCACAGCGAGTCCTGCTTCCACAGCTCCCTCCCCTTTGCCGGAACTAGTTGGGCTGAGAATCTGTGTCTGCAGTCCACAGTTCTCAGAACAACAAATATTCTGTTCTTTTGATCTGACAGTGCTACTGTTCCACTTCTAGCACCGGTCAGGTGGGGGCGGAGCGAGCTCTGGGAGGGTAGGGAGGGGGCGGCTAGTCTCAGTGCCTAAGGCTTCCGTTCTCTGCAGCAGTGAGGGCTTAAACCACCGTTTTCAGCCTTCTTCCCTCAGTCTTTTCTCCGAGGTCTCTGCCGTGAGCATTGGGTTCAGCCATGTTATATGCTGCCCCTTCAGCCCTGTGGGCCATAAACGGAGCCCTAGCAGTCCGAGTTCTTCCCTCTCCCACAGCTGCGGTAGTTCTGGGATGCAGCAAGCTTGGAGCACTGAGCTAGGTCTGTGTCCTGCGCCCGCGCAGCTCCGTCTCCGCACTTCTCCCTTCCCTCCTCCCCTGCTAGCATGATTCACCCACCTTCAGGTGAATTCATTAGTGGGACTCTTCGTCTTGCCTGTCTGCCGTGCAGGGAGTTCTTTGTGGAGTTATTGTTGTTTGATTAGTTGTAAATTCCAGGGGAGCTTTACAGAGGCTCACCTTATGCCGCCATTTAGATGATATCTTAGCTGATAATCTTATGGAAGCTCCCTTGTAGGTAACTAACTGCTTTTCTCTTTCTGCTTTTAAGATTCTCTTTGTCTTTAACCTTTGACATTTTAATTATGTGTCTTGGTGTTGGCCTCTTTGGGCTTATGTAGTTTGAGACTCTCTGTGCACTTCCTGGGCTTGTATGTCTATTTCCTTCACAAGGTTAGGTAAGTTTTCCATCATTATTTCTTTAAATAGGTTTTCAATTCCTTGCTCGCTCTCTCTCTTCTCCTTCTGGCACCCCTATGATGCAAATGTTGTTATGCTTGATGTTGTCCCAGAGGTCTCTTAAACTATCCTCATTTTTTAAAATTCTTTTTTCTTTTTGCTGTTCTAATTGCGTGTGTTCAGCTACATTGTCTTCAAATTGGTGATTTGATCCTCTGCTTCATCTAGTCTGCTGATGATTGCTTCTAGTACATTTTTCATTTCAGTTACTGTATTCTTTACTTCTGACTGGTTCTTTTTTATGGTTTCTATGTCTTTTTTTATGCTAGCAACCTTTTTGTTGACATTCTCTCTAAGTTTCTTGAGCATCCTTATAACCATTGTTTTGAACTCTGTCTCTGGTAGATGGCTTTCCTCCATTTTGTTTAGTTCTTTTTCTGGATTTTTCTCCTGTTCTTTCATTTGGGATAAATTTCTTTGTTTTCTCATTTTGGCTGCCTCTTTGTGTTTGTTTCTATGTATTAGGTAGATCTGCTATGTCTCCCAGTCTTGGCCAGGTGTCCTTATGTAGATGTCCTGTGGGGTCCAGTGGCACAATCTCCCTGGTCACCTACTTTGGGTGCTCCAGGAGTGTTTCTTGTATGCATTATGTGTGATCTCCTATTTTGGTTGAGCCTTGGCACTCAGTGGGTAGGATTGACCCTCAGGATGACTGGCTGTGGGGTTTGGCTATATCCACGGCTTATGGGCTGCTGTGTAGGAGGCTTACCCCACTGAGTGTGATTTGCCACAGTGGGCTCTGGTGCTGTTGAGATCACCTTTTGTGTGTACTACTTGTGGGGCTAATTGGGCAGTGCTCTGCTGTGGTCTGAAGCCAACTTTCAGGTATGTTGGTTCTGAGGCCTCTTGGGAGGGTCTCTGGTGCAGGCCCAGGTCTGCCACTGCCTGTGACCAGCTGGGGACTACCTGGTAGGAGCTACAAAGTGATCTGCAGTTGTTTGCTGCCTGTGCTGAACGTGGGATGTGTGGGAAAGGCCACACTGAGAATTGAGCACAGCTGCCACCAGTACCAGGCCTGGAGTAACTCCACAAAAAGCCAGGACACCCAGAGGCCAGCTGCCACTTGCCAGCTTCCTTAAGGTTCAGCCACTGATGAAGGCTC
The DNA here is from genome assembly GCF_004115265.2 of Rhinolophus ferrumequinum. NCBI lineage: Eukaryota > Metazoa > Chordata > Mammalia > Chiroptera > Rhinolophidae > Rhinolophus > Rhinolophus ferrumequinum. Next base: position 24,540,822 of record NC_046293.1, on the reverse strand, counting down.
ATGCTGTATACAAGTTAAATGGCAGGGTGTCAGGGAGTCACTAGTGTGGGAAGAGTTGTGGTCACCAGATTAATGTAGACTCTGGTTTGGTGCCAGTGCTGAGCCTGGAGCTACTCAGCAAAAGTCTCAGAGCACACTGAGGCCAGTTGCTCTCTGCTTGGGGCCCATGGACCCTGATAGTTTTCCTAGAAAGTGTGCAATACAGGAGGGAATTGCTGCTTGGAGAAAGTGCCTTAGGTGGTGTGTGAGTTGGGTGGGGTGGGATCCCAGCTGAGTCAACAGGGTGGAACAATGGATCTCACCAGGCCAATCAGATTCAGATTTGGCCTGTGGGGGCGGGCTCAACATAGGAAATATGGCGCCTGCCTGCCAGCTGCACAAGAGAAGGACCTCTCACCAGGAAAACGCCGACTGTCCTCCAGTCCTCCCCCTGAAGCCACATTCCTCAGTCTGCCCCTCGCATGTCTCCAAGGCCCCCCAAGTCACTGTCCCTCCACTGGAACCCAAGGTGAGTGCCTGCGTGCGAGTGAGTCTGTGTATGGTCATTTAAGAGGACCTCTGGGTAGCTGTTTAAGAGGACCGGCAGCCTTCTCTCCCACCTGAATGGTTGGAATTCCTACTGTTTTTCACAGCCAGACATTGTGGGGGCTCCTTTTTCTGACATCAGTACTCTGTGCTAGGGAGCCTGGTGTGAGGGCCTGGGATCCCTTACTTCTCCAAGGGGAACCTCCATGGCCAAGATATCCCTCCTAATTCTCAACTTCGGCAGGGAAGTTTGGAGCCCGTTCTGCATTTCCACCCCTCCTACCAGTCTCGATGAGGCTTTTATATTTTTAGTTATAGGACTCTGTTTGGCTAGACTTCAGATGGTTCTCCAGGCTGCTTGTTCTATAATTTAGTTGTAATTTTAATATGTTTACGGAACGATGCAGGCACAGTGTTTACTCCGCCATCTTGGATCTCTTCCAATCAAACTAATTAAAGATGTTTTTCTTCTAACCCTAATCCTACCTCTACTTTTACCTTCATGATCCCTCTAGTTTGGTAGGCATTTCTATAGTATATTCCAGAGTTGCTCTTGATAAGTTTGATGGCATTATTATCTTTTTAAAATAAAGGCCATTTTTCTCTCTGGAAGCATTAATATCTATTTCTGTATCTCTTATGATCAAAATAATGTGCCTTGAATAGATATTTTCTTTCCATTAATTTAGCTGGGTATTCATTGAAATTATTCATTCTGAAATTTTTTGTCATCTGTTCTGAGAAATTTTCTTCTGTCATTGTATTATTTTTAAAATAATTTTCTCCTCCCCATTATTTCTGTTTTCACATATACATGTGAATGTCCATGCCAAAGGTTCTAATTTCTTAATTTTTGTATCATATATTATAATTCTTTGTTTTTATTTTATTCTCCTCAAATTTAATTTCCAATGTTGTTTATTTTTACTATTATTGTTTACTTCTAAAAACTTTTTTTTAATTCTCTGATTTTCTTTTTGTGTTTTCGTGTTTTTTTCAGAGTTGCAATACATTTCTTTGTTTATTTGAGAATAATTATACTTTTAAAAAAGTTTAGTCAGCTTTCTTTAATCTTTCCTCAGTTTCTTTTTGTATTTCTTTTTCATTACTTATGTTATTTTTTCTTATATTCATTCATTTATTCAACATATTAAAAAACCTATTAAATATTGTTCTAGACGTCAAAGAGAAATTGCACTGAACAAATTAAACAGACCAGGAAGATTTAATTCAAGACTATTTCAACTGGGGAGAGAGACTGAATTCTACTGCCAGCAAGTAAAAGTTGGAAGAGTTTTTTTTTTTAAGATTTCATTGGGGAAGGGGAACAGGACTTTATTGGGGAACAGTGTGTACTTCCAGGACTTTTTTCCAAGTCAAGTTGTTGTCCTTTCAGTCTTTGTTGTGGAGGGCACAGCTCAGCTCCAGGTCCAGTTGTCATTGTTAGTTGCAGGGGGCACAGGCCACCATCCCTTGCGGGAGTTGAACCAGCAACCTTGTGGTTGAGAGGACTCGCTCCAAGCAACTGAGCCATCCGGGAGCTCAGCGGCAGCTCAGCGGCAGCTCAGCTCAAAGTGCTGTGTTCAATCTTAGTTGCAGGGAGCGGAGTCCACCATCCCTTGCGGGACTCGAGGAGTTGAACTGGCAACCTTGTGGTTGAGAGCCCACTGGCCCATGTGGGAATCGAACCGGCAGCCTTCGGAGTTAGGAGCATGGAGCTCCAACCGCCTGAGCCACCCGGCCAGCCCAAAAGTTGAAAGAGTTTTTAAGTGCTGTTTTTAAGTGGAAAAGGACCAGAAGATTTTAGGAGAAAGATTGACCAGTGTGATTAGGCCATTTGTGCTCACTAATTGGCTTTTACTGAGGTTAGGCTCCTACCGTCCTATAGAGACTGGGGAAGGGAAAACTGTTTACGTTTCAAAAGGATGGTCAACACCTTGAAAAAGACATTTCTGGGTTGTAAAACTGGCAAGAGTCTGGGAGATTTACATCTCAAAGAAGCAGAGAATGAATTCACAATTGCAAGTTCTCTAAGGCAAATGCTCTAAGAAAAGGGAAGTCAGGAGCCTATAGTCAGAAAGAAATTTGTCTCAAGTTTAGTCAATCTGAGGGGAACACTAAAGTCTTGGTCACAGGCAATGAAGGTAAAATAGTGAATCAAACTATGTTTTAGAAAAAGAAATAGTAGACAAAAGCACAAAGAGCAGTAATTAATTGAACAATTGCTATATTTCATGTCCTATTTAAAGTATTTGCAGTTAATAAGTCTTTACATATACAGAAGGGGGCTATTGTACAACAGAACACAACAGGAAGAACACAGTGTTGATCAATGAGGTAGAAGCATAAGCAGTCCAGATAAGGCAGGGCACAAGATGAATGACTATTTGGTAGTTTTCAGTGTTGAAGAATAATGCTTGATTTCTGTTTCTGGCAGAATGATAGTCTAGTTACTGCAAAAGGGTCTTCTAATGCCAAATTAAATGCTGATGAGACTTTTAAATATATTATTGTACATTCATAAAAACAAAAATCTTCTTCAGATTTCCTTAAGTTAGCAAAAACAGGTACTAATGTAGGTCTTTCACAAAATCAAAGTGGTGTAAAGTGATCTTTCAAAAAGCGGTGGATACCTGTACTGCTGCAGGGACCAAGTAAACCTAGAAGGTGGCTAAATTGATTCAGGTTGGCAGCACCTCCTGGCTGTCTCCAGAAACAAATGGCAATTCTCTCCAGATGTATTTTCAAATTAGACCCTTACGATTCTCAAGAATTAACATGGAAAAACAAAATATAAAATGCTGTGTATAAAAATATAGTAATGAGCAAGAAATAACAGATTATCAATGAAGACCAGATTTGAAAAAAAAACTTTCAAGCTTTTTCTTGAAGAGTAAAATTTTAAAGATTTAAAAGTCAGTGGATGGATTAGTAGCAGATTGGGCAGAGTTAAAATAAGATTTAGTGTATGGAATATGCATATGAAGAAATTATCCAGAATGCAGCCCAGATAGGCAAGGAAATGAAAGAGAGCTTAATGGATAAGCAGGATAGAATGAGAAGATCTGGAATCCCAAAAGAAGAGACTACAGAGAATGGAGAAAAGACAATATTTGAAAGTTAGTATCAGAATATTTTTAAAAATTGATGAAATACTTAAATTTATTTAAATACTTAACTCTATATCTATATTTATGAATCAGAACATTCTAAATAGGAAAAGGTAAAAAATATGTCTATGCATTTTGTAGTTAGATTGCACTTAAAAAGCAGAATCCGAAAAAGAACAAAAAAGGTCTTTAAAACATCCAAAGAGAAAAGACAGACCACTGACAGTATTAGACTGACAGTCTAATTCTCAACAAAATGAAAGCTGAAATTAGTGGAATAACATTCTGGAAGAAAACAAATGTGCATTTGTTTTGTAGGCAGGATAGGAGGTAATTTTGCAGTTGCCTTAACCCCTGTTATAGAGCCAGGTCTTATAAAGGTGTAAGTGGTGTTTCTGCTCCACAGTGATATTGAGAGTACTGTTTTGAGGATATTTCATATCCAAGGACAGAGCCAACAGAAAACTTGACTTAGTCATGGTCTTGGCATTGTGTTTTTTACCTCTCAACCATGGTCAATAGCAAACGCTGGCTTCACACAACTCTTTTCTTCCACGTCTCACATGAAGTTCTTAGGCGTAATTGCGTTGCATTTGTCACTTACCTGGGCAATACCTTGTACTGCCTGGACCATTGAGTAGGTTGGTGGCTTTTCTCTACCTAGTACTTTGTATTTCCCTTTGTTTCTGTTCCATTGATGTTTGCATATGAGCCTGGTTGGGCCTTTTTACTTTCTCTTTTAATATTTTATTTATTTTTGATGGCTATTTTAAATAGTTATTACTTTTTTTTTTTTGGAGCAAAGTTGGCATCATATTGACTGAGAGTTTCAATATAAAATGTTTTTTACTCTTATTTCCAAACTTTTTATGTTATTATATCTTAGGTGTGGGTTTTATAAATTTTGTGTTTTTAAAAATGCAAATGGATTTACAAAATTGGATTATTGACATATTTGAATGTATTTCAGTAATCTTATTTTGTATTTTCCACCATGACCTGCTGCCAGCAACAGAAGTTTATTGTCTCACAGTTATGGAGGCTAGAAGTCCAAAAGCTAGGTGTCAGCAGAACCAGGTTTCCTCCAAAACTTGTAGGGAAGAATCTTTCCTTACTTATTGCTAGCTTTTGTTGATGGCTGACAATCTTTGGCATTTCTTGGCTTGTAGCTGCATTACTTCAATCTCTGTCCCTGTTGTCACATGGCATTTTCCTCTTCTTATAAGGACATCAGATAAATTGAATTAGGACCTACCGTAATGACCTCATCTTAATTTGATTACATTTGCTATGACCCTATTTCCAAATAAGGTTACATTCACAGGTACTGGGTGTTATAGCTTCCACATATTGTTTGGGGGGACATAATTGAATCCATAACCTATGCTTATCTATTTTGAAGTTAGATTTCTTGTGTTCTTTTTCATGGAATCTCCAATGCCTAGATGTTCATGTTAAAGGAATACATAAGAAACCAACAAGGGAAATGAGCAGGGTTGTCACTAAGCCTAGTTAATTTTGATAATGATCATTGTTAATAAAAGACAACTAATGTATATTTATTTTTTGTAAGAGAGAATAACAACATAGAAATAATAAATATTTTTTTATAAAATACCTTTGGGGTATACACCCACATTTGAATATGTAATTATTTTTCTAATTAAAATGTGCCAGATGTAATTGCCTTCAGAGTGAATGACACCAAACCTTAATGGATAGAACTTAACACTTGTTTTGAAGTTTCTTCAAAATATTTACCTCTAAAACTTCTTCCTTTCATTATCTTTTCTGTAAGCACTAAATCCCTTGCTAAACTGCAATCAAAATAAAATTATAATTCGTTCTCTCTTCCCGAAAGCAGCCTGAGGTGACCTCTGAAAATGGTTTGCTTGACCTAGAGAACCCCACAAAATCATGTAAATCAAGAGGTCCAAATCTACAGGTTCATTTTAAGAACACTCATGAAATTGCCCAGGCCATCAAGGGTATGCATATCCGAAAAGCCACCAAGCATCTAAAGGATGTCACATTACAAAAGCAAAGTGTGCCATTCCATTGTTACAATGGTGGAGTTGGGAGGTGTGCCCAGGCCAAACAGTGGGGTTGGACGCAGGGTAGGTGGTCCAAAAAGAGCGCAGAATTTTTACTGCACATACTTAAAAATGCTGAGAGTAAATGCTGAACCTAAGGGTTTAGATGTAGACTCTCTAGTCATTGAGCACATCCAAGTGAACAAAGCTCCTAAGATGCGGCACAGAATGTACAGAGCTCACGGGTGGATTAACCCATACATGAGTTCTCCCTGCCACATTGAGATGATCCTCACTGAAAAAGAACAAATTGTTCTGAAACTAGAAGAGGAGGTTGCACAAAAGGAAAAGATCTCCCAGAAGACACTGAAAAAACAAAAAGTTATGGCCCGGGAGAAAATTCAGCATCAAATAAATGCTAATAAAAGTAAAATAATAATAATAATAATAATAATAATAAATAAATAAATAAATAAAATTATAACTCAGAAGAAAGCACTTGCAATAGTTCCTGAAACATAGTCAATAAACATTAGGACTATCTATTTCCTAGGCTTTCCATAATTAAAGCCCACAAACTTCCAAATGTGTTCTCTCTTCTTTTCATACATTATCAAATACATTTTTTAATAGTTTGTGTTTTTCCACCAACATTATTTTCTAAATTTTTGGCTCTCTCATTGTTCAATTCAACTCACTTTTTCTGTATTTTTTAAGGATTCAAATGTATAATAGATGATTTTTTTTCTCCCATGAAAGACAGTTTTTATTTATTTTTTCAGTGTCTCAATGAATATAACTGGGTACATTTACCACAGAATTCTTATATGGTTCTGCTCAAGATATATTTGTTTTATAGATATATTCAGGGAATGACTGATGGACTATAATAAATCAAACTGTATCCTTTCATATTTGGATCAATGTGTCAAGTGTCCCGAAGATCAATATCTCAAGACACAGGGAAATCAGTGCCTCACCAAAATTGCGACTTTTTTGTCCCATGAAGATCCTCTAGGAGCTGTTCTGACCTCTATGGACATCAGTTTCTCTGTTCTCACTGCTCTGATTTTAGGACTATTTATCCAGTATAGAGACACACCCATCGCCAGAGTAAACAATCGAAACCTCAGTTATATCCTCCTCATTTCCTTAATGCTTTGCTTCTTCTGCTTTTTCATTTTTTAGCCCAGTAACCTGCATCCTGAGACAAACATTCTCTGGAGTTATATTTTCTGTAGTGATTTCTGCTGTTTTAGCAAAGACCTTTTTTGTAGCTGTGGCCTTCAAAGCCATATGTCCAGGAAACAATACAAATGCAGATAGTGACCCAATTCTCAAATGCCATAGTCTATAGTGGCTCCCTCATTCGAGTGTGTATCTTCACAATCTGGCTAGGAACTTCTCCCTCTTTTCCTGCCATTGACACACAATCAGAGTTTGACCAAATCATCCTTTGATATAATGAGGGGTCCACCACTGCCTTTTACTTTGTTCTGGGTTACTTGGGCTTTCTAGCACTTCTGAGCTTGATTATTGCTTTTCTGGACAGGAGACTGCCAGACAGTTTCAATGAGGCAAAAACAATCACAGTCAGCATGCTGGTTTTCTGTAGTGTGTGGATTTCTTTCATACCCATCTGTCTGAACACCCAAGGCAAAGCCATGATGGCTTTGGAAACCTTTTCAATTTTGGCGTCCAGTGCTGCTTTATTTTATTGTATATTTCTTCCCAAGTGCCACATGATCCTATTAAGATCAGATGAGAATTCAAGGAAAAAAATTATTTGAACAAATTTCTCCCCAAAGGTAAAGGAATTCATGTTCAAGTGACATCAACAATAATATGGAAATGAAGATTCCAAAGTATGGTATGAAATAAATGTATTTCATTAAAATAATGACAATTGCTCTTTAATCGAGTGGCATTATCATCATTGTAGCAAGTCATGGTGAAGAAAGCTCGGGGTCAGGTAGACCAATGTTCAAATTCAACACCTTATTAGCTGACTCTGACTTTCAGTGTGTCCAGTTAACTTTTCTTCAAATCAGTTTTCTCATCTTTAAACAGCATATAACAAGTTTACAAGTTATAAAAGATTAGAGTGTGAATTAAAATAATTTATGTGAAAATATAGTGAGTGCTCAAAAATATGTTGCATTTTTGTAAGCCTTACTCTACCTGTCTTTTTCTTCCTATTTAATAAAAATTAATTTTTAAGGAAATACAAGTCTGGCAGTAGAAAGCTAGTGATACCTAATTGTCCTTCATTAAACTACTCATAAACACAAAACAATATGAAATTTGATCTTAAGCAATCTAAGCAGTGTTCTGTATGCTTCCATATGCCCAGATGGACCATGGATCAAAGGTTAGGTAAATCCCTGAGGGAAACACACAAGGAGCTACTCAGGGAAAAGACAGTGCTTTATCCATATTCCCTCTAACACATAAAAACTTGACCTACTGAGAGAGAGGAACCGTTCTTTATAGGAGAGTGTGGCTTTTGAATATCGTCAGAATTTTCAAATGTTTTCTTTTTCATCTGTTCATCGCTGATACCCAATATCACTTACAATTTATTAAACAATGTTTTTCAGCAGTGAAATGTGTCATGGGTTAGGAGTAGATACAGGTTTAAATCCAGGAGTGTAAGATAACAGTTGTAAGTAAGAGAACGTGGATGAACTGTAGAACGATTCTCTCTGGGAGATGTAGGTTTCCACTTATTTATTTATTTTTTTTGGCAAAGAAATTCCTTTGTACAGACCATTTCTGATTACCCCATAATAAATCAATCTCTCATATAAGTCTTTAAAGGCAGAAGGCCGAACTGGGAAGGGGGCGTGCTGGGCTTCCCCTTCTTCTAGCTCTCCTGTTACCCGGTCATCATTTGAAGGTGCACACGGGCAAGCTCTTCATACTTGATTTGTGGAGCTTAAGTTGGAGTTAGTTGTTATGGTGGTAGGGATCCCTGCTGAGGTATGGTAGCAATGGCTAAAATAATAGAGGCATTGGCAATAACTGATGCTCAGAAATTGCTACATCAGGTAAACGTGTGCGCGTTTTTTAGAACAGGATTTATATGTCATTCAAAGCTCTGTAGTTTGAGGGGAACTGTGTTTGCACATAATATTGGACACATAACATTGTAAGGTGAAAGAACACTGAATTAAAAATATTCTTAGCCTATCTCAATTCTCACCTATCTTTTTTCTTTCCCTAACAAAATAGATTTACAACTTGACATACTGAGAGAGAGGAACTGTCCTTTACACAAGATTAAGGTATATATAGCTCACCACTTTGGTCATATTGGACTGAATTGCTTCTACTGGGCCTTAAAATTAGTAGAAAAAAGAAATAACTATCCCACTGGAATCCGTTCTGATGTGAATAAACCAAATTATATTCACAGTTTATTACCTGATGAGAATGGAAATGATTGTGTTGCAGAAGTTGTGTTAGCAAGTTTCCAAAACTCTATTATTTATTCATTTACAGAAACCTACAACTCAAAAAGAGAGAGAAACTTAGTTTTAAAACACTAGAAGGAAGATGAGCACAAGTATGCCCATGTAAGGCGTGTTTTCTAGAACAAATCTTTCTGTGTTGGGGCTGTCTATCATTATATTAGAAATCCAAGCACTAAAATACATGGAATTGATAGAAGCAATAGGATGTCTTAAAAAAAATTTCCAAATAAATAGCAGAAATTAGAACTTCTTGCAGGTGCTTAACCAAGTGTTTAAGTTAATATTCATTGAATATATGTTTCAAACCAAATGCTGACAAATTGATTGTTGAGTAGGTAGACTGGGTGGCAATTAATGCATGGTTAATACAGAATAACCCATCATCTAACAATTCTTTCCAAAGTATCTAAATTTATAAGTTTGTTAAATATTATAAATAAAAGTGTAAATAATGTCCATGTATTGTTTAAAGAATTTTTATTATATAAACACCATTTTATGACCACGTTGCTTGAGAAACATCAATACGTTTGAAATTCCCTGTCTGCTTTCCCAATCACATTCTGCCCCCTGCAGTTCTCTAGAGGAAAGCTCTATGATAAATTTTGTGTTAATCATTTCTTTGCTTTGTTTTGAAATAGTTTTCCATCCCCAAATAATATATTGTTGACAGTGTTCCCAATTTTATATAAATGTATTATATTGTAAGTATTCTTCTGTGATTTGCTGTATTTCCTAAGGCTGTTTTAAAGCTTTACATGTGCAATTGTATATAATAGATCATTTATATGTGCAATTGTATATAATATATCATTCTTTTTCATTTCTGCATATTGTATCTCACTGTGTAAGAATATAACAATTACTAATGAATTCTCTTCACAGAAGATATTTGGACTATTTCTTTTTTCCTATTGCAAACAATGCTGTTTCTTCCATTCTTGTACAAACTTCCTGGTGCATGTGTGTACCATTTCTCGAGAAGTAGGATTTCTGTGTCATAGGGTATTTTTTTGCTAAGAAATATAAAATTATTTTCTAAATTTTATTTGTAAGAATTTGAACTTTCAACAGCTGTTTGTAAAAAGTTCCCATTGCTCTCTATATTTTTTAATGTCTCACACTCTATTGTATGTTTTTCATCAAAAGGAAAAAATTATATTATTTATCTCCATAAATGCCTTCAGTTAAGGCTCTTGACAAAATTCAATATCCATTCCTAATAAAAACACTTAGTAAAATTATTAATTGGTCATTCCTAAAACCAGCATCTAACTTAAAGGAGAAACACTATGCAATTCCCACTAAGGTCAAAAACAAGGCAAGAATACTCACTATTTCCATTACTATTTAAAATAGTGTATTGGAAGTATGGGCCAATGCAAATTTTAAAAAAAGAAAATAACTAGGAACATAACCATTAGAAAAGAAGATATAGGACTATATTGGCAGATGATATGATAATATATCTGGAAGATATATTACATGATTCCAAGAGAATCAATGATACAAACTAGTTTAATAAGAGAGTAGAATAGAAAATTAATATACAAAATCAATGTGTATACAAACAATAATCAGTTAGAAGATAATAGAAGAGAAAACCCCTTTTACAATGGCAACAAATAAGATACAATTCCTAGAAATAAATATTACCAGACATGAAAAAAAACACAATAGTAACATGAGACAAACTTTAGCACACTCCTGGAGGTAGACAAATGGACAAATGGAAAGATAATCCTTTTTTGTAAATGTCAATTCTCCTTAAGTTAACAGAAATTTAGCACAATCTCAATACAAATAGCATATTTTTTTCTCTTGAACAAAACAAATTGATTCTAAAGTTCATATTGCAAAAAACCTACTAGACTACATATTAATATCCAGAGAAGAAAATAGCCATGAATGTGAAATAGACCTTACAGGTATTAAAGCTCACTATAAAGACTCTGTATTTAAAACATTATGGTACTGGCACAAAAGTAGATACACAAGTGAATGGAATAAACAAAAATTCAGAAAGTAATACAAGTACATAAAAATATAAAAGTGCTGCCTCAAAATGGTGTTTTAAACAAGTGCAGTTGGAACAACTAACTAGCCATTTGGAAAAACAGTGGAATAGGGTCCCTATATCATATACCACAATAAATTCCAAATTGTGTTTTTTTTCAATTTTAGTAATTTCTCCAGGCAGAAATCATCAATGGATTTTTAAATCATTGGGGAAAAGTTGTTGGGGAATTAACTATGTGAATATATTGGGAACAGCACCACAGACAAGGAAAAACAAGCAGTAATGTTGCACAGGAGCAAGTGGGATGTGAATGACACCAAAGAGACCATTGGGAAGGAGGAGAGTGAGGGAAGGGGAGAGAAGGAACAGCAAGAATTAGGTGGCTAGATCATGTGCAGAATTAGAGGCCATTATGACTGTCTTTTTGTCAGACTGAAATGGGGGGAAATTACAGGATTTTTAGCAAAAGAGTGATATAAGCTGACCTAAGTTTCAAAAACAATGTCACTTTCAGAATAGTCTGGAGAGGGACAGGAGAAAAGAAGAGACACCTGTCAGGGTGTTATTGCTGTCATAAGCATGGAGAATCTAAATAGTAGTATTGTGTAACTGTGACTATAAACAGAGTGTATTAGTTAATTTTATGTATCAACTTGACTGATTCAAGATATTTGGCTAAACATTATTTCGGAGTGTGTCTGTGAGAGTGTTTAGAGATGACATCAGCATTTGAATTGGTGGCCTCAGTAAAGCAGATTGCCCTCTCCAGTGTTGGTGGACATTATCCCATCTATTGAGGACCTGAGTAGAACAAAAGGCAGAGGAAGGGAGAATTTGGCCCCTTTTACCTGATTGCTTGAGCTGAGACATCATTCTTTTCCTGCCCTAACTGGGATTCACACCATTGTCTCCCCTCATTCTCAGGCATTTGGATTCAGATACCACCAGCTTTTCTGGGTTTTTAGTCTGCAGATGGAAGATTGTGAGACTTCTCAGCTTTCTTAATTGCATGAACTAATTACTTATAATAAATCTCAGGGCTCTCGTGAGAACTCTGACTAATAAATACACAGAGGGGTAATTAATGTCAAAGGACAAATTTTCTTTATATGATTTCTGAACAGAGCACATGTTGAGAATAAAAAACAAAATATAAATTTTGGAAATTTATACATTTTAAGCATTTAAAGAATGACCAGAAATTAAATCTTCAGGTGTGAACAGAGTTTAAATAAATAAGTTTGCTTTTTGGGGATAAAATTTCCAACTGTTATTCAGTTCTGTACCAGTGGCAATCTTAAACCTATCTCAATACTATTTCAAATATTATATTACTATATTTATCTCAGGATAAATAAAGTTTTTACAGGAATTAACATGTGAAATGACATTTCATCACGGAATAAGATGGGAGAAAAATCAATGTAATATAACATTTTCCCAAGATGTCCCAAGCAATCAGAACATGCAAAGTGAAATTTTAGTGAGAGGTCATTGATGTTATTGCCATTTGCTTTGTGATCATTGTCTTTTAAAAATGTTTTCTTTTGAAAGTAAACTGTACTTTATTTATTTTTAGTTTTTGCATTTCATCAAATAGTAGAATGAAATTTCAACCTTAGTAATAATCTTAAATTTCTAGCACACCTAATAGCTCCATTGGAAATAGGTAAAATGGGCTTTGATGCCTTGATGGGTACAGATTGTATAAAAGGAAAGGATGTACAAAGGGTAGGGGAGAAATAAAATCACGTTTCAGCAAAGTAAGATAAATTGTTGTGAAATAGTTAAGAATCATTATATGTGTAGCTATAGCCCTTATTTAGAATTCTAATCCAATACCAACACAAATGCTTTATTCTGTAACATTAAGATCTGCATGCTTCAATCTTTGCTCCAACAAACTTCCAAGCAACAATTTAATGTTTTATGTAAAACAATTTTCTAATCTACTGTGTTGTTGGTTTTTGTTTGTTTTACCATTTTATTACCCAACTGCAAGTTGACACAAAACATTTAGAAAACCCCAAATTATTTAAGAAAAATAATCTCAAAGGTAAACATTACCGAACACAACATGCTGCAGTTTCTGACAGATACACAGATTTTATTTGTGATGAGAGTATATGATAGGCAATTAGAGAAGAAAAAAAAACCGGAATGGCTAAAATAATTATGCAGTCTAATGGTTTCATCATCATCAATTCACTGACTCACAGCTGTCACTATATTGAATATGCTATTAATTAATTAGGGGCACCATAGGAAATAAAAAATCTGGACCAAAATCACGGCTGAGGTACTCATCACAAACATTTTCTATTCCTTACACTTTCTTTTCACTTGACAAGTTTTCATAAAGGGATCTTTTTTATTCCTTAAAAATTTCTGAAACGATTATTGCCATAAATATATGTTACCCATTTTCTTTTATAATGCAGTATAATAGATAAATATATATATATAAATATTTCCAAATTAATTATGTTAAATATTTTTTCCTCTGTTAATTTAGAAAATAGATCTTATTTTATATCTACCTCTGGGGACAACATTGAGCTTTTTTTCGTATTTGTAATTCCTTTAGTCATAGTTTTTTAGGGGTTTCTTTTCAGATCACTTCTGTGGTAGCCTGGTGATACAAATACAGTTAAGTCCTCACTTAATGTTGTTGATAGGTTCTGCAAAACAACATATAACTAAACCAATTTTGCTATAGGCTAATTGATATAAACGAGTTAAGTTCCTACAGTCTCATCAACGAAATGACGTTGAATGGCATGATGTTATTTGAGGACCTGCTGTATCTTACAGGGTTCTTTTAAAGAGTTTTTAAATTGTCTTTACCAGCAATAACAACTTAGAATGTATTTTTTTATTATTAAATTTATTGGGGTGACATTGATTAGTGAAATTATGTTTGTTTCAAGTGAATAATTTTATAATACATCATCTATATATTGCATTATGTTCACTACCCAGAGTCAGTTCCCCTTCCATCACCATATATTTGACCCCCTTTACCTTCTATCAACCCCGCTGCCCCCTTACCCTCTCCAAACCACTAAACTATTGTCTGTATTTCTGAGTTTTTGTTTCTTTATTTGTTTGTCTTGTTCCTTTGTGGCTTTCAGTTTTATATCCCACATATAAGTGAAATCATATTGTTCTTGACTTCTTCCGTCTGACTTATTTTGCTTAGCATGATAATCTCAAGATCCATCCATGTTGTTGTAAATAGTACTATTTCATCTTTTCTTATGGCAGAATAGTATTCTATTGTGTATATGTACCACATCTTCTTTATCCAATCATTTGTCGAAGGACACTTCGGTTGTTTCCATGTCTTGGCCACCATAAATAAAGCTATGATGAACATTGGAGCACATATATCTTTACGGATAAATGTTTTCAAATTTTTTTGGGTAGATACCCAGGAGAGGGATTGCTGGGTCATATGGTAATTCTATTCTTAATTTTTTGAGGAACCTCCACGCTGCCTTCCATAGCCACTACACCAATCTGCATTTCCACCAACAGCCTATGAGGTTCCTTTATTTCCACAGCCTCTCCAACACTTGTTATTATTTGTCTTGTTGATGATAGGCATTCTAACAGGTATGAGGTCATATGTCATTGTGGTTTTTATTTGCATTTCCCTAATAGCCAGTGCAGTTGGTCATCTTTTCATATATCTATTGGCTATTTGTGTGTCTTCTTGGGAGAAGTGTCTGTTCATGTCCTCTGCCCATTTTTTAATTGGATGGTTTGTTTTTGTTGTTGTTGTTGAGCTTTATGAGTTCTTTATATATTTTGGATATTAGCCCCTTATCGGAAGTGTTGTTTGCAAATATCTTTTCCCTCTTGGTTGGTTGCCTCTTTGTTTGTTGACGGTATCCTTTGCTGTGCAGAAACTTTTTAGTTTGATATAGTCCCATTCATTTATTTTTGCTTTTACTTCCTTTGGCTTTGAGGTCAAATTAATAAAATCCTCTTTAAACTCAAAGTCCATAAATTTAGTACTTATGCTTTCGTCTATGCAATTTATTGTTTCAGGTCTTATATTCAAGGCTTTAATAAATTTTGAGTTAATTTTTGTGTATCATGTCAGATAATAATCTAGTTTCGTTCTTTTGCATGTGGCTTTCCAATTTTTCCAGCACCATTTATTGTAGAGACTTCTTTTCCTCCATTGTATGTTTTTGGCTCCTTTGTCAAAAATGATCTGCCCATATATATGTCACTTTATTTCTGCATTTTTAATTCTGTTCTATTAGTCTGTTTTTCTGCCAATATCATGCTGTTTTGATTATTGTTGCTTTATAATATAAATTGAAGTCACGGAGTGTGATACATGCAAACTTGTTCTTTTTTCTTAAGATTTCTTTGGCTATTTGTGGTCTTTTGTGATTCCATGCAAATCTGGTGGTTTTTTGGTTCTATTTCTTTGAAAAATACCATTGGTATTTTGATGGGAATTGCATTAAATTCATATATTGCTTTGGGTCATATGGTCATTTTAACTATGTTGACTCTTCCAATCCATTTCTTTGTCTTTTTCAATTTATTTTAATAATGTCTTAAGTTTTCACTGTATAAGAAAAGATGAAATACTGCCATTTGCGATAAAATGGATGGATCTTGAGATTATTATGCTAAGCAAAGCTAGTCAGACAGAAAAAGTCAAGAAACATATGACTTCACTCATGTGGGATATAAAACTAAAAGCAACAAATGAACAAGACAAACAAACAAAGAACAAAAATTCATAGACACAGACAACAGTTTAGTGGTTATAAGAGGATGGTAGAAGAGGGTGAAGGGGATCAAATATATGGTGATGAAAAGAGAACTGACTCTGGATGGTGAACACACAATGTAATATATAGATGATATATTATGCAAATG
Organism: Rhinolophus ferrumequinum; assembly: GCF_004115265.2. Lineage (NCBI taxonomy): Eukaryota > Metazoa > Chordata > Mammalia > Chiroptera > Rhinolophidae > Rhinolophus > Rhinolophus ferrumequinum. The sequence goes on along the minus strand of NC_046293.1, from coordinate 24,524,750 downwards.
TACACTTAAAACATATACAATTTTATTAACCAATGTCACTCCAATAAATTTAATGAAAATGTGGGGAAAAAAGTAGGTGGCCTAGGAAGATTCTGAATTCACTCCTGTCATGGACACACCAAATTTGCAACTACATATATATAATTTCTGTCTGAAAAAGATCTGAAAACTAGATAAAATGCTTTCTACAACAAAGGATCACATCGAAATGGAAGGATAGGCTGAGACAAGTACTACCCCACTCCTAGCATGGTGACACACAATAGGGAGGGCTGTTACCAGAAAGGCACTTATCTCAGAGGAGTAAGAGGTTGGTGCCCCACATCTAGCACCTCAACTCTTGGGAGCTGCACCAGAGAGTTGAGTGCCCAAAATGTCTGGCTTAAAAAAACCAATGGGCTGACATCTAAGGGATCCGAAGTGTATAGGAATCTGAGACTCTCTCTTAAAATGCTTTGCATGTGGCCTCACTCACCCTAAGACCAAGAGGAAAAAACCCCCAGCAGTTTGAAAAACACCTGGATTATATGTGAAGGAGATTTATGTACTAACCTGAAAGTGTTGGCTGAGGAAGTGGGGGACAGGTGAAATGCTCTCCAGAGAGGAAGGTACTGGTGGATACCATACTTGCTAGTTCAAGCAGGTGAGCTCAGATGTGGCACCCTTCTACCACCCTGCTAATACAGGCAGGGAAGAGAAGTGAAAGTACTATCCCACTGCCTTTCTGAAACCAGAGAGTAAGGGAAGTTGCAATAGTCTCCAATTCCCTGGCTAGGGCAGGCGAGGTCAAATGGTCATGGCATTCTCCCATTTCTTAGCTAAAGTCTGCAAGTATGAGTGGTTGTGAAACTGTGTAACAGAAGGACTAGCTCAAAATGGTTCTATCCTGTTTCTAACAATATACTGAGTTGTCTTTCAGAGACAACAGACCAAAACTGCAAGTAGTGTAGCTAGAGCATGTGCAGAGGAGAGAACTTTGACTTCCGGCAGTACCTGGAATCAAAGCTTTGCCACCCTTGTGGATCTAAAGGACCGGGACATAACTGAAACTTGAACAACGGAACTCTTTCAGAAATGAAAGGTCTGTTGTGCAGAAAGATCCAGTGCTGAAGCCCCTTACCAGATCTTACCATAAATGGCCAAGTTTCAAAGCTCTCCAATCAAAACTTGCACCACCTGTGCTTCTACATACCAGCCTGTTCCCTCTAACCCCAACACTCAATCTTTGCCTTTTAAAACCCTTGACTAAAAGCCACTGGGCAGTAGGGTTTTAAGTGATAGCTTCCCGTTTCTCCTTGCTTATGGCTTGCAAATAAAACAGCTTTACTTTCTCCATAACAAACCTTGATGTTCAGTGTTTAGCTTTGCTGTGCATAGGGTAGGCATACCCTCATTTTGTTTGGATCAATAAGAACACCCTACCCCAAAAATGTGATCCTGGCATTCTCTTACTCCTAACCCAAAGCTGGGATACATACAGAGAGGAGAAACTTGCAGGCTGCACTGCTCAAGCCTGAAGTCACCTGCAGTCAAGATAGTTTCCTGCTGCCTTCCTGAAGCCAGTGGGGTGAGCCTTGCCCCCTACACTCTACAATTGCCTTGTTAAAACCAGTGTGCTTGCTTACACTTGCTCACACAGGGGACACCCCTCGACGCTGGTGGCTGGTGACTGAGGAAGCTGGTGTAACTGAATTTCCTGACTAATAATTCAAAAAACAGTGACAGGCCACCACCCTCAGGACACTGCACAAATAGCAGACTGAAACATAACTCCAGTATCCCTGTGAAAAATGCCTATTTACTTAAACTGGAGCTTCAGCCTGAAGGACAAACTCCCGGTTTCCCATGTACCTAGAGGTGAAGGAGGCACTCCGAGGGAACAAAAGCAGAGAGACACCATCCTTATGCACCCCCTTGGCCTCATTACAGCTTCATGGCACTGCCCAGAAAAGAGCTTATACACTTGTCTGGAGTTCCAATTTCAGCAACAGTTGTGCAGGGGACATTTCTAGATCTCCTGGTCTGGAAGCCAGAAGGGCTAACAATTGTGGCCTCACAAAACTATATAAATTTGCATACTATGAAAGCTGCTGCCTGAGGGTATGGCTTCCAAACAGCCTGAAACTAAGTGCTAAATGAAATTTCTCCCCTTAGACAGGTTGTGGTACATTTTCAACAATGGGAGCTTATGTGGACTAACTCCAGTGAACTCAGTAGACAATCACAACAGCTTGAAGGACAACCAAGAGCTAGGGCAAGGGTGAACATGGATAATCACCTACACGGTGCCACTGATTCAAGATTGAGAAAGGTAGCTGTTTTGCCTAATACAAAGAAACAAACACAGAGAGTTGAGCAAAATGAGAAGGAAAATGAGAGAATTTTTCTTCTCTCATTTGTCCCAAATGAGAGAATAAGACAAAACTTCAGAAAAACCCCTGAAGGACAACAGAGATAAATAATCTATTTAATAAAGAATTCAAAGGAACAGTCATAAAAATGCTCACTCAGGACAAAAATGGATGAGCTTCAACAAAGAGATAAAAAATATAAGAAAGTACCAAACAAGTTATAACTAAACTTAAAAACACACCAGAAGGATTCAACAGCAGAACGGAGGAAATAAAAGGACAAATCAGCGAGTTGGAGAAAAAGCTATAAACAAAAGTCTGGAGGACGCTTTTTGAAAAATTAAACCAGAGTTTATTCAGATAATGATTTGCAAACCAGGATACATAGCCCTTGGTATGAATCGACAATACATTCCAAAATGGAGGGGATAGAGCAGGGTTTATGAAGGCAAAAGTTGCAAGGAGCTGATGATCAAAGAGATGGGGTTGCTAGGGGAAACAAGACCATAAACTTACATCATTCATTTTCTGATTGGTGGCAGCAACTGGATTTTCTTTCTTCTTTTCTTCTTCTTTTTTTTAAATTAAAGTTTATTGGGGTGACAATTGTTAGCAAAGTTTCATAGATTTCAGGTGTACAGTTCTGTAATATATCATCTATATATAACATTGTGTGTTCACTACCCAGAGTCAGTTCTATTTCCACCACCATATATTTGATCGCTTTTACCCTCATCTACTACCCCCTGCACCCTTACCCTCTGGTAACCACTAAACTATTGTCTATGAGTTTTGTTTCTTCATTTGTTTTTCTTGTTCTTTTGTTGTTTTCAGTTTTATATACACATATTAGTGAAATCGTATGGTTCTCCACTTTTTCTGTCTGACTTATTTCGCTTAGCATTATAATCTCAAGATCCATCCATGTTGTCGCAAGTGGCACTATTTCATCTTTTCTTATGGCAGAGTAGTATTCCATTGTGTATGTATACCACAACTTCTTTATCCAATCATCTATCGAAGGACATTTTGGTTGTTTCCATGTCTTGGCCACAGCAAATAAAGCTGCAATGAACATTGTAGCACATACATCTTTACAGATAAGAGTTTTCAGATTTGGGTAGATATCCAAGAGAAGGATTGCTGGGTCTATTAGTAGTTCTTTTTTAATTTTTTGAGGAGCCTCCACACTGCCTTCCAATAGTGGCTGCACCAGTCTGCATTCCCACCAACAGAGTATGATGATTCCTTTTTTGCCACAGCCTCTTCAACCCTCGTTACTATTGGTCTTGTTGATGATAGCCATTGTAACTGGTGTGAAATGATATCTCATTGTGGTTTTTATTTGCATTTCTCTGATGATTAGTGATGCTGAACATTTTTTCATATGTCTATTGGCCATTTGTATGTCCTCTTTGCAGAAATGTCTATTCAGGTCCTCTGCCCATTTTTTAATTGGATTGTTTGTTGTTGTTTTTTTGTTGAGTTGTATGAGTTCTTTATATATTTTGGATATTAGCCCCTTACCAGAGGCATTGTTTGCAAATGTCTTCTTCCATTCAGTGGTTGCCTCTTTACTTTGCCAATGGTTTCTTTTGCTGTGCAGAAACTTTTTAGTTTGATATAGTTTGATATATTCATTTTAGCTTACACTTCCCTTGCCTTTGGGGTCAAATTCGTAACATGCTCTTTGAACCCAAGATCCATAAGTTTAGTACCTATGTTTTTTTCTGAGCAGTTTATTGTTTCAGGTCTTATGTTTAGGTCTTTGATTCATTTTGAATTAATTTTGGTACACGGTGACAGATAGCAGTCTGGTTTAATTCTTTTGCATGTGGCTTTCCATTTCTCCCAACACCATTTATTGAAGAGGCTGTCTTTTCTCCATTGTATGTTTTTGGCTTCTTTGTCAAAAGTACCCCATATTTATGTGGTTTTATATCTGGGTTCTCAATTCTATTCCATTGGTCTGTGTGTCTGTTTTTCTGCCACTCCATACTGTTTTAATTATTGTTGCCTTGTAGTACAAGCTGAAGTCAGGGAGTGTGACACCTCCAGCATTGTTCTTTTTTCTTAGAATTGCTTTGGCTATTCGGGGTCTTTTGTGGTTCCATACAAATCTGATGATTTTTGTTCTATTTTATTTCTGAGCTGCCTTGTTACCTTGGTTATTCATGGCAATTAATGAATTGTTATTTGTCTTCCTGGACATCTATATGAGTAGGTTCTACAACGGGTTGGTAGGAAGAGGTCTTTTTCTGCTTTCTAGTAGGTGTTGGTAGAATGCGTTTTTTCTCTCTGTCTGCAGCCTTTTATTCTCTCTCATGCTGTAGAGTTATATTTTCTCTGCATTGTTCCAGCTTCTCACAAAATAGGGGGGATTCCCTGGAAGGTGGGCTTCTCCTCTGTGAGCAGGTCGTCTGGGTCTCAGGGCACTGCATCCGTTGCGGGATGTGGAGAGCTTCTGAAGTTCCGAAGCTCTTCCTGCACCAGATTCAGGGACTGTGTTTCAGCAGCTCTGTTTGCCCCTGCAGGGATTCATCCAGATAGGTGGGGGCAGCGGTGGAGTAGGTTGTGAGAGGTGGCTCTGAACAATGGCAGTGACCACCAGCACAGCCAGTCCTGCACCCAAGGCTTTCTCCCCTTCACCAGAACCAGTTGGGCTGCGAGTCTGTGGCTACAGGCTGCAGTTTTCAGAACTGCAAATATTCTATTCTCAAAAGAACACTGGTACTGTTCAGCTTCTAGCACTGACACTGCTACTGTTCGGCTTCTAGCACTGGGGAGGTGGCGGTGGGGCGAGCTCTGGGAAGGTGAGAGGGGTTGGCTAGGCTCCATGCCTAAGCCTTTTATCCTCTGCTTGGCAGTGAGGGCTTAAACCGCTGTTTTCACCTTTCTTCCCTCAGTCTTTGCTTCGAGGTCTCTGCCGTGAGTGTTGGGTTCAGCTGTATTATACGCTGATCCCTCAGGCGAGACTGTGGGCCATAAGGGAGTGCTAGCAGTCCGAATTCTTCCCTCTCCCATGATTGTGGTAGCTCTGGAATACAGGGAGCTCAGAGCTCCAAGCTCCAGTCTGCATGCATCCTGTGCCTGTGCGGCCCTCGTCTCTGCACTTCCCCCTTCCCTTCTCACCCCCTCGTCCAATTTGCCCACCTTTAGATGATTTTAATTGTGTGTCTCTTATTCTTGCCTGTCTGCTATTCAGGGAGTCCTTTGTGGAATTATAGATGTTCAATTTGTTTTAAATTCCAAGGGAGATTTCATAGGCTCACCTCACGCCACCATTTCCAGTTATGGAAGGGTCTTTCTTCATGAGTTTCTCCTTCTAAAAGAGTCTAATCAATATCTGGTCTCTGGCTTAGTGCTGGGTACTTATTAAACAGGTTAGCCACAAATGCTAAGTTCAGTTTGGGGTTTCCACTGACAACATCAGCAGGGGTAACAAACAATCTGCAATCTGATTTGTCTGCTTGTTGAAGCATACTCTCAGCTCTCTTCAAATCATCTGTTTCATTGAAACCTGACATGTTAATATCTATCCGTGGTTCACCTTCCTTGTGTCATTTTGGCACAATTTGATTGAGAAGATGGAAATGGGCTTTGGAATTCTTGATGTCAGCACTGAAGTTGTTGATTTTTTTGCCAGCCAGAGTTTTCCAAATGAAAGTTTTCCCATGTAAGCAGAAGCTCTTCTGGAGACAATTTCATAAGCTCGTCCAAAGTCTCACCATATCGAAGTAAAGCAGCCAAGGCTTCATTCCTGCTTAATTCAATGTCAGCAAACAAACGATCTTAATGATCTGCCAAAGCAGTCCCCAAACCAGATGAGGTTTCCCAGCCCTCAAATCCACTTCACCAATGTTCACAACGTGACACCCAATGGCAGAAGCAGAGTTCAGTGCCAAGTTCAAGTTTTCCTGAATGAGGAAGGGTGTAAGTTTCTTCTTGTTGATTGTTCTTTCATCAATTGTATCAGGAACTGAAAGGTTGATCATTTTACAAAGCACAATTCCATCACCAACAGCTTTGAACAGGTCATCCGTATTTGGGTTCATTGGTATAGCATTTTCCAGAGCTTTGTTTATCCAGCTGACAAAAGCATATTTTTCTTCCTCTGAGTAAGAATACTGTGTTCTTTCACTGGTCAGCTCTGAAGTTCCTCCCAGAGCACAAATACTTTCTTTCCTGTTGATTGCTTTGCAGAAGGTTTTGGCAATATCACTGCTTTTTACTTCTTGGAAAATATAAACAAATTCATCAAAATTTATCTTCCCATCTTTATTCCTGTCACCATCCAGCATGAGTTTTTAAATAATTTTTCTCACTTTATATCCCAGTAATGGCATATTAGCTTCCTTGAAAAGCTCATGAAGTTCATAGTCACAGATGAATCCATTGCTGTTGAGATCAACTTTTGCAAAGGCCTCTTTGAGTTCATCAAGCTCATCTTTGGAAATCTGAGTGGTAGCCATCTCATCCATTTATAGAAGATCTATGGTGTTAAGATTCCACTAAAGACAGACAACTTCTCAGTAGAGAAGTTGGGAAAAAATACTTTTCAGAGTGGTCTCAGGATCTATAAAGTCTCAGGGTACCAGATCTGGCCTGACAGCCTCCCACAGACCCATTCAAATAACTTCTGCCTCTCAAAATCTTTTTTTCTGATTGGAATTTAAAAGACTCGACTGCATGGGGAACACAGACAATGAGAAGGAGATCCAAAAATTATTTTTTCAGTAGTTTTAATTAAAGTAGCAGTGGTGGCTACTGCTATAAGGCAGGGTGGTAGGCTCTGGGCTGTGAGGTCTAACTGTTGGCTATGATATCCTTCAGGGCAGTGTTGTCCACCATGGGGTTAACCAAGTACACCAAATGCATTTCCCTCCCTTTCGTGGACAAAAAGTGAAAAGGCAAGGTTATAGTTTGGATGTCCTAGCATTCGTGCCTGAGTTAGTTGTTTCTTTAAAATAGTAAAAGACTGTTCAGCCTTATCGTTCCATTGTAGGCGATCAGACGAAGAGGCTTTTAGAGGCTGTTATAAGGGTTGGGAGAATAAGGAAAAATTAGGGAGCCGATTATAGCAGTATCCTGCAAGTCCTAAAAACCCTTGAAGTTGTCTTTTAGTTTTGGGTTCAGAGAAAGCTAATATGCCCTATCTCTGAGATAGGTCAAAGTTTAGGCCCTCTGAGATAAGGAGATATTCTAAAAATTTCATGGAAGGCTGACAGTATTGAAGCTTCTTTTTGGTGACCTTATGTCCCTTTAGAACTAAATTATATAATAAATGGAGATTGTCTGTTAGGAAGACTGTTCAGATCAGGAGCATGGAAATAGATCACCTATACATTGAAGTAAGGTAGATTTACAGGGAAATACAATATCTGTAAGATCTGCCTTAAGAATTTGAGAAAAATAAATAGTGCTTTCAGTATACCCCTGGGGGTAACACAGTCCTGGTATACTGTTGATTTTTTCAAGTGAAAGCCAGAATATTGACTTTCTGAATCAACTGGAATACTGAAAAAGGTACTGCAGAGGTCTATGGCAGAAAAAAAAAAAGTCTCGGGAGGGATATTTTTTAAGAACGTATGGGGGTCAGGAATTACAGGATGCTGGGAAATAACTATGTTATTAATTGCACCAAAGTCTTGGACAAATCACCATCCCTTTCTGTAAGGCTTCTGGATGGGAAAGATAGGGGTGTTGCAGGGGCTAAGACAAGGGACAGTGAGCCCCCAAGCTAAAGATTCCTCTATTATGGGTTGAATTCCTGTCCTGCGTTAGATTTTAGGGGGTATCTCTTTATATTAGGTAAAGGTTTGTTAGGATATGTTTGAATTTTGATGGGGAATGCTGAATGGATTTTCCCTATATCAGTGAAAGATTAGGGAAGATTATCTGCCCAGAGATAGGCAGGCAGACCTTGCAGGGCAGGGTAAGGATTGTTGGATAAAATAAGGAATAGATAGGGGTTTTAAAAATTACTTGTTTCTGAGTCTGTCTTGTTATCTCATAAAATATGAGCTTGGTAGGTTTCTAGAAAATCTCTTTCTAATAAATGAATTGAGGCAGAAGGGACAAGAAAAAAATCAAGGAGTGCCAAAGAGGGGGACAATCAAACAAGGGACTAGTAAAGATTTGGGGACTGTTATAGGGTTATTAGTTACCCCAACCATTTTATTTTTTTTCTTGACTCCAGGGAGGAGACATTGAAAGGGCTTTGGGGTTGAGGACTGAAAGGGTTGCTTCTGTATCTAATAAAGCTCTAACTAATTCATCCCCAATTTTAATATATATTTCCTCTAATTTGTTGGCTTTTAACAAAGGAAATGTCCCCTTTATTTCCCCAGAGCATCTGTGTGCTTGTGTTCCAGTCTGAAATTTTAGGGTCCTACTGGGGCAGAGTTGCACGCACAATTGATATTTGAGGTAATCCTTTTTAAAATGTCCTGGTCTTTTACAAAAGAAGCAAGCCTTCAGGTCTGGGCCCTGAGTATTTTAATTATTGGTGGGGTTGGTTTATTAAATTGCTGGAGTTGGAGGGCCACTATTTAGTAATTCTTTCTAAGTAATCCAGAACTCTTTTTTTTTTTCTTTTTCCTATTATCTCTATTTTTTACAATAGTTTTAGAGAGTTTATTTGCCAGTAAGGTGATCTCCTGAGGGGCCTTTATCTGCCCAATTAAGGTCATGTTGTTTAACAAGGTGCCAATATTTTCAGAAAGATCTGCTACAAATAATTGGATTAAATAAATTAAGGGTCTCATCACTAATTCCTTAATTTGAGTTTTATTGAAAGATCTTTTCAAACCAGTCAAAATAATCAAGTACTGGCTCATCCATCTATGGACGGCCTTCCAATTAATCTGTCTTGGAAGTATTTGGGGAATAGCCTTAAGAAATTTATTGGCTAACTTCTAGGGCCACGGCTCCGGTCAATTTAAAATCTTGTAAGGGGTGCCATTCTTTAGCTAACACATTGCCAATTAACATATGGATGCGTTGGTAAAGATCCAAGAAGCCAGGTTGCTTTTAAGAATAAAATGTCCTTTAAATTCAAGGGAATTCGTTTTATGGTCTGGAATGTTCTTCACTATGGCCGACATTTCTGATTTAGACCAGGGGGCATAAGAGATAGTATCTACCCCATCAGAATTTCTATGACATTTAAAAGGTGCCATTAGAAGGCTGCAGGAGGCTCACGGAGATGTCCAAGAGAAGACTCAACCCAGAGCAGTGGTGACCAGGTTCTTGTCTCAGTGCAAGAAAGAATTCAAGAGCGAGACAGATGCAGGAAAGTGCAGAGAGTTTGTTGAAAATAAAGTGCACACTTGAGAAGGAAGTGCAGGCAAACTCAGAGGTCCAGTTGCACCAAAGAAGTCCTGTCTAGGGGTATTTATCTCCCTTAGGAGTGGAAATTGGTCACATGGCCTTGTTTCAGCTCATCTGTCTCCTGCAATTAGGACCTTCAGTTTCCTGCTCTTTTGTCCTCATTTGATTGCTCTGGAACTGTCATGGCATCTGGGGCATGATGGGAGTCGTAGGAACCACAATGTAAATGAGATTATAATGACATTATAATTAGGTAAAGGTCAGGTCTGGATCAGGGACACTGGCCCTCCTGGATAAAACTGGTTCTTGTTTTTCTTCAGCTGCAGGTGCCAGATGGTTTCTTTTGAAACTGTAATTAGTGAGGTGCCTCCTGTTGCATCCTGGAGAGGGAGGTTAATTCCCTAGGCTACTTATCCTGCCTCAAGAATAGGAGACTCAGGAGGGGAAATTTCTAAGGAGAGAAAGGGGAGATCAGCTAGAGAAGGAGAGGCAGTGATTGCGTGGGTAGAGGACAGAGGTGGAGTCGGGGAAGGAGAGGAAGCTGAGTTACAAGGAGAGTTGCATGCACCAGAGGAGTCCTCTAGTTTTTGAATTCTCTTAATTCATTAGAATTAAGAGTTACTTTCATGCAGAGAAGCTATAGTGGCCTTCTAATTTCTTTTGGGAAAAGCTTCCCATTGTTTTTGGGAGGTATGGAAACCTCCTTGTTCTAATTGGGCCCTTAAATAAATTTAGGAATATCAAGAGAGCCTCAGGGGGGCGTGTTTAATTTAAATCATCTCGGGAGATTTTAGTCCGGAGACCAAGCCAGTCAGTTACAGGCCACTCACTGACCCACAGTTTTTAACCATTTATCCTGCAGGAGTGCTAGGCAGTAGAAGGCCAGCAGATGTCACCTTAGAATCAGAATTACCTATCCTTTGTGAAAGACTATATAGCCTGGAACCTTGTGAGTTAAGTTTAAATCCTGTGATCCCTTATGGAGGTGTCTCTCCCTGGAAAACTGAAAAACCTATGGGGGCGGGAGGAGGTCTCTCTCCTTAAGAATAACACTCAGAATAAAACCCTTTGATCTTAACTGAAAGCTTGGGAGAGCAAAGATTTGAGAGGACTTACCCATGGATGCCTCTCGACAGCAGAGGAAAGCAATTCAACCTCAAAGGGCACTTCAGGTCCACAGAATGGAGTGACTTCCCCCTGAGAAATGGAGGGAATCAGGATGCCCCTTCAAATTCCATCTTTGTTGCCAAAAATGTAAATAAAAATCCAGAGAAGATTTTTGAAAAACTGAAAGAGAGTTTATTCAGATAATGATTTGCAAACCAGGAAACGTAGTCCTCAGGATGAACTGAGAATATGCTTCAAAATGTAGGGCAAGGTTTATAAAAACAAAAGTTGCAAGGAACTGATGATCAAAGGGATGGATTTCTAGGGGAAACAAGACCATAAACTTATATCATTGTTTTTTTTTTTCTTTTTTCTTTTTTAAAAATTAAATTTATTGGGGTAACTGGTTAATAATATTACATAAGTTTCAGGTATGCAATTTTATAATACACCATCTGTACATTGCATTGTGTGCTCACTACCCAAAGTCTAGTCTCCTTCCTTCACCAAATATTTGATCACCTTTACCCACTTTTCTTCCTCCTACCCTCCCACCTCCACACCCCTTCTCCTCTGGTAACTTCCCTACTGTTGTCTGTATCTATGAGTTTTTTTGTTCATTTGTTGTTTTCTGTTTTATATTCCACACATGAACGAAATCGTATGATTCTTGCCCTTTTCCACCTGACTTATTTTACATAGGATGATAATCTCATGATCCATCCATGTTGACACAAATGGCAATATTTCACTTCTTTATGGTTGAGTAGTATATACCAGGGGGGCCAAAAAATGTATACATATTTTAAGAGATGTTATCTATGTATTACTTTTAAAGTTGAATTGAATTATGATAGCAATGTGCAGTGTGATGTTCGCTCAAAAGATGACATTAATCAAATGAATGCTGACGTCACCATGCAACAGGCAGGACAGTCGAAGAAAATGGAGGAAGCATAGTTATCGTTTCAGGAGTGCAAGACCATTTTGAAGTAGTATTTGAAATTCGAGAGCATTGTGAAAGTACAACAACAATGGAGGCATGAGTATGCAAGAGAACCTCCAACATGCCTAACAATTGCATGCATTCATGATGAGTTTGAGATACCTAGTACTGTGTGTGATGTGCACAAGGGAAGATCCTGGAGGTCTTGCACAGTAACAAGTCCTGCTGCTTCTGCTGTGGTGTTGGAGCAGTTTACATGCTCGCCACAGAAGTCTACCCAATGATGTTTGCTATAATCAAAAGTGTGTGGACATTTTGAGTACCTCTTGTAATTGCATAAGTCAAATGTGACTTGTATTCATTTTTTGTTATTGGTATATATTGAGTATTACAGTTTTAATACAGTTTTTTCCTTTCTTAAAATGTGTATATATAGATTTTTTGGCACCCTCTGTATATATACATATCACATCTTCTTTATCCAATCATTTGCCTAAGGACACTTAGATTGTTTCCATGTCTTGGCTATTGTGAATAATGCTGCAATGAACATAGGGTTACATATGTCTTTATGAATTAGTGTTTGCAAATTTTCAGGGTAGAAGCCCAGAAGAGGCATTGTTGGGTCGTATGGTATCTCTATTCTTAATTTTTTGAGGAAACTCCATACTGTTTTCCATAGTGGCTGCACCAATCTGCATTCCCACAAGCAGTGTATGAGGATTCCTTTTTCTCCACAGCCTCTCCAACACTGGTTATTTCTTGTCTTGTTGAAAACAGCCATTCTAACAGGTGTGAGGTGGTATCTCATTGTGGTTTTGATTTAAATTTCCTTTATAGCTAGTGAAATTGAGCATCTTTTCATATATCTGTTGGTCATTTGTATGTCTTCTTCGGAAAAGTGTCTGTTCAGGTCCTCTGCCCATTTTTTAATTGGATTGTCTTTTTGTTGTTGAGATATGAGTTCTTTATATATTTTGGATATTAGCTCCTTATCAGAAGTATTGTTGCAAATATCTTTTCCCATTTGGTTGGTTGCCTTTTTGTTTTGTTGGTGGTTTCTTTCACTCTGCAAAAGCTTTTAGTTTGATGTAGTCACATTCATTTATTTTTTCATTTACTTCCCTTGCCTTTGGGGTCAAGTTCACAAAAACCATTCATGAAACCAAGGTCCATGAATTTAGAGCTTATGTTTTCTTCTACGTATTTTATTGTTTCAGGTCTTATATTTAAGGCTTTAATCAATTTTGAGTTAATTTTTGTGTATGGTGTGAGATAGCAGTCTAATTTCATTCTTTTGATGCAAGAACCATGAACCATTGGCAAAAAGTTCAGGTTGTCTAACTTTTTCATGCAATCTTTTCAGCACTTCCAAATAGTAAACTTGGTTAACTGTTTGTCCAGTTGATGCAAATTCATAATGAATAATCCCTCTGATATCAAAAAAGATTAGCAACATATTTGCAACAAGTTTGCAAACTTAATTGACAGAACTCATATTATACACATCGTTGTTTATTACTTCTTTTCTGTGAAACACCATTGGCATTGAGACTTGTAATCATATCTCCTTCCACAAACTACTGTAATTCTAGGTTCTGGGAAATTACATAGGTTTCAAGTATACAATTCTATATTACATCATCTATATATCGCATTGTATGTTTGCCTCCCAAAGTCAACTCTCTTTCCAGCACCATATATTTGCCCCCCTTTACCCTCTTCTTTCACCCCCCTTTACCCTCTGGTAACCACTAAATTGTTGTCTGTGTCCATACGTTTTTGTTTGTTTACTTTGTTTATTTGTTGTTTAAAATTTAGCTTCTTAGGAACTTTCAAATTTGCAATATAATATGATTGCCTATAGTCAACACAATGTACACTATATCCTCATGACTTGTTTTATATCTGGAAGTCTGTACCCCTTGATCCCCTTCACAAAAGTATTTTTGTTGTCTCTGTCTATTATGATAAAGTTTACATATGAAATATGTATATGACTTTTACCATTATTTGACACTTTAATATGGAGATATATATATACAACATTACTGTATTTTTTATTCTATTAGAAATTGTGAAGAAGGGGAATTTAAATCTAAATTTCATGTTTTCCCCAAATAATAATTTCCCCATTATACAACACTGCAAAGCAGTTTATAGGTCCCCAAAAGATAGAACAGAAATTATTACTATGAGTATAGAAAAGGAAGAATAGCATGGTAAGTTAAGCTTTCATTGAAGAGATAGGACTTGCAATGGATCCACAGTAAATGGTGAGTTTTTCATGGACAGAAAGAATATTCCAGGTGGAATAACATAAGGTAAGACTCCCAGTGACCTTGTGAAAAATATACCCAGGGAGAAGACAGGCCTGTGAAAACAGCATCTAGGCTAAAACAGCATCTGGATCTTAAAATATCTTCATTGTTACACACATGTCAAACTCAGAATATGATATAAGCTTTGATTTCTTCCTAGATAGAGATAGAAAATAAGGCTTTAGGCAAATAGATTACAGAGTATCACTCTCCTTTACGATTTTGTAAAGCTTGAATTGTTGAAACCGTATCAGACACTGCTGATGTGATTGGAGACATTGCTTTATTCAATCCTCTACAATACACAATTAGTATCTAGGGTCCACCAGCTTTTCTTGAAGGCCATAGTGGACTAGTAAACAAGGAATTTGTGGGCACTAATACACCTGCATCTAACTGATCCTTAATTTAAGCTGCAATCCTACATTGTTTTAATTAACATTTGAATGGATTTAGGTAATTCTAAAGGTTCCCATCTAGCAAGACCAATTAAAATAGGATGAAGAGCAAATTTGTACACCGGTTTCCCAATGGTTTGGGCAAGGGAAGAGTCCTCCATTCAGATACCACATCCATATTTACAACACAATTTTGTAGGGATGAGGCAAAACATACATTCATTCATAAATTCCCTCTTTCAGTCACACTTTCGTGGGCTAACTTTCTACAATTGAACCACTATATCCTCTTAATTTAATTATAGAGCTTTCACTTTTCATTGGTAGGTGTAGGTATGATAGTACAGTGAGCACCAGTGTCCAGCAGTTCCAATAAAATTTCTTTACTACCCTCAGACTATTTTACCCATACCAAAGCATATGGCCTAGTGTCTTCTGCTGAGGACTGTGCCAAGAGACCTTGGCCCACCTGTTACTCAGAGTAATAATCCTCTCCTTTATCTTGAACAGTTGTAATTTACATTGGCTCTGAAGGGATTACACACACACACACACACACACACACACACACACACACACACACACCTTTTTTAATGCAATCAGCAGATTTTAAAATCAAGCTTAAGAGAAATTGAAAAAATCTGTTGTGGTCCTTTAACAGTTCAGAGTTGGAGGAACAGCTGAACCACCTAATCTCTTACAGTGATCCATTAAAATTTTAGTAGCTATTCCATCTTGTCCCTTCAAGAAAGAGAAACAAAAGCAAAAATAAACAAATGAGACTACATCTCATGCCATCTTAAACATATTAAAAAATAACTTAAAATACCCTTTTTATTTTGGAATAGTTTTCAGATATACAGAAAAATTATGAAGATAATATAGAGTTTCCTTATGCCCAGTTCCCCAATTATTAACATCTTACATTAATATAGTAGATTTATCATAATTAATGAATCACTATTTACTGATTATTATTAACAAAAGTCCATACTTTATTCTAATTTTCTTAGTTTTGCCTAATGTCCTTTTTCTGTTCCAGGATCCCATCCAGGACCCTTGGCTATGACAATTTCTCAGAGTTTCCTTGATATTGATGACCTAGACAGTTTTGAGGAGTATTGGTCAGGTCAGGTATTTTGTAGAATATCCCTAAACTGGGTTTAGTTTGATGCTTTTCTCATGATTAGACTAGGTTTATGAGTTCTGGGGAGAAAGATCACCAAAGCAAAGTGCCATTCTCAGCACGTAATTTCAAAGGTACCTACTATCAACATGACATCACTATTGATGCCAACCTTGATCACCTGGCTGAGGTAGTGTTTGTCAGGTTTCTTCACTGTAAAGTTACTATTTTTCCTCCCTTTTTATACTGTGTTCTTTGGAAGGCAGTCACTGTACATGGTTCACATTAGGGAGTTATGCTCCATATTCTTGAATGTGAAGTGTCTACATAAATTATTTGTACTTCTTTGGTATAGCTTTATCTATTCTCCCACATTTAACTATTTATCTGTATCAGTATATTTGTTTTATACTTTGGGGTACAGTTTGTTGTTACATTATTTTCTTGCTCAATTTGTTCCAGCTTTGGACACTGGGGACTCTTTCAGTTGACTCCTGTGAAACTTTGACATATTTTCTTACTTTTGGTGCTATAAGATACTCCAGGCTCATGTTGTATGTGTCCTGCTACAGTCTCAGGATTATTCATTTCTCCAAAGAGCCCTGGTACCTTTTGTTACAGAAAGGTATTGGAAACAAAAATCTGGGTGCTATTTCATGCCAGTTTTGTGTCCAATACCATTCTCTAACAAAAGACATGTCGCTTAACGGAGATGCATTCTGAGAAATGCATCATTAAGTGATTTCATCATTGTGGGAACATTATAGAGTGTACTTACACCAACTTACATGCCCACTACACACCTAGCCTATTGCTTCCAGACTATAAACCGATACAGCATGGTTATGTACTGAATTCTGTAGGTGGTAGTAACAAAATGGTAAGTATTTGTGTATAAACATATCTAAACATAGGAAAGGTATAGTAAAAATATGGTGTAAAAGATGAAAATGGTCCACCTGTATGTATAGGGCACTTACCATGAACGGAGGTTGCAGTTATTCTGGGTGAGTAAGTTATTGAGTGGTGAGTGGATGGAGAGGCCTAGGACATGACTGCACACCCCTGTGGACTTTACAAATACTGCACACTGAGGCTACACTAAACTTATACAAATATTTTTCTTTATTCAGTAATAAATTAACCTTAGCTTACTGTAACTTTTTTACTTTATAAACTCGAACATTTTCAACTTAACTTTTTTGTAATAACACTTAGCTTAAAAACACAAACACATTGTACAGCTACACAAAAATATTTTCTTTCTTTATAGCCATATTCTATAAGCTTTTTTCTGTATTTAACATTTTCTTTTTAACTTTAAACTTTTTTGTTAAAAACTAAGACACAAACACACACATGAACCTCAGCCAACAGGTTCAGGATCATCAATATCACTGTCTTCCATCTCCACATCTTGTCCCATTAGAAGTTCTTGAGGGGCAATAACACACATGGAGCTGTCATCTCCTATAACAATACCTTCTTCTGAAATACATCTTGAAGGACCTGCCTGAGGCTCTTCTGAAGAAGTGTCACTCTTTTCAGAAATATTTCCATGGTGGTTTGCTTGTTTGTTTGTTTGTTGTTTTTTTTATCAGAGATTTGCTTATAAGCAGATATGCACCATAAACATTCCTCCCTATCAATGAAAACCTTTTGGTATTGGGGTCCATGTTTTCAAACTCTATTAGGAGCTCGTTGAGGTCTGCAAAAAGCTTCTGCTAAACAATTCTCTGTGAATTTTCTTGTTTTTTTTTTTTTTTGTCTTTTTTTCTTCTCCTGCAGTTTCCTTTTTTCTTGCCTCTTCTTTAGCTATACATTCCTGTTCCAGTTCAAACAACTCCTCATTAGACCATGTCTCAGGAACCGCCTCTAGGAGCTCCTCAATGTCATTGTCATCCATGCCCATGTTAAAGTAATTTGTCATCTCAACCACAGCCTTATGGATTTTTGCAACCTCCTCAAATTGACAGATTTGACAAATTCTTTGAACTCATGGACAAACCTCTTGAGTGTCCTCTTTCAGATGCCATTAATACACTCCTTGGTGACATCACCCCAAGCCCAAGCAAGGTTCTTGATGCAGTCATAGATGTAATCCTTCCAGAATTGCATCAGTGTCTTCCTCAGTTTTAGCAATAACCTGGGCAAAATCCTCCTCAGTGATTTTCTGGAGGAAATTTTCTTCAAAACTGTTTAATTTTGTTTCTGAGTCTGTCTATGTTCATATCTCCCCATGATAAAAATATTAATACCCATATTCACAGCATTGGTTTTATTTTTATCTTTAATTAAAGTTTATTGGGGTAACAATGGTTAGTAAAATTACATAGGTTTCAGGTTTACAATTCTGCTATCCATCATCTATGTATCACATTGTGTGTTCACCACCCAGAGTCAGTTCTCCTTCCATCACCACATATTTGATCCCTTTTGCCCTCATCCACCACCCCCTCTCCTCCCTTACCTTCTGGTAACCACTAAGTTATTGTCTATGTCTATGAGTTTTTGTTTCTTTATTTGTTTGTCTTGTTCCTTTGTTGCTTTCAGTTTTATATCCCACATATCAGAGAAATCATATGGTTCTTGACTTTTTCTGTCTGACTAATGGAAGGCAGGGTGGACTTTCCTCAAAAAAATTAAGAATGGTATTCACAGACAATAGTTTAGTGGTTACCAGCGGGTAAGGGGGGAGAGGAGTGGGAGACGAGGGTAAGGGGGATCAAATATATGGTGATGGAAGGAGAACTGACTCTGGGTGGTGAACACAAAATGGGATTTATAGATAATGTAATACAGAATTGTACACCTGAAATCTATGTAATTTTACTAACAATTGTCACCCCAATAAACTTTTAAAAAAATTAAGAATATTACCATATGACCCAGCAATACTTCTCTTGGGTATCTACCCAAAAAATCTGAAAACATTTATCCATAAAGATTTACGTGCTCATTGCAACTTTATTTATGGTGGCCAAGACATGAAAACAACACAAAGTGCCCTTTGATGGATGATTAGGTAAAGAAGATGCGGTATGTATAGTCAGTAGAATACTATTCTGCCATAAGAAAAGATGAAATAGTGCCATTTGTGACAACGTGGATGAATTTTGAGATTATTAAGCAATGGTTTTTTTGCTGCCCAATATACAAAATTATATTTGTCCAGGATTTTCAGAAAATATATCTCACTCAGGACACTGATGTTTAATACCCCATCTCAAATTTTAACTTCTAACATTTTTATTTGAATTACATTCACATTTTTTTGAGAGCTCTGAAAGAACGTAGAAACACATAGTGGGCAATAGTTTTAGTTTGTTCTCCTCACCTAGGGATCTTAGCAGTGAACTACAAAAAACAAAACAAAACGAAAATGGAGATTTCACTATAGTTCTAAGTAAAGAGGGACATAGTGGTGAATTTTGAAAAGTCAATGAATTTTGGAGTCAGACCCTGCATTTAGGCTATGTAATCTAACTTGCATTTCTCATTAAGTTTTTCTTCACCTATAGTTTTATTGTTTTTCTTTACCGGTAAAAATTATGATAAAAGCCTATCATAACCTTAGCTGAGTGATCAAGGTTAATATCACCAGTAATACACATCAATGTCAAGTACCCCTTGATATGGTGCACTGAGAAGAACATATCACCTTGTGGCATCCTTCCCAACAGTGCATAATCTCAATCTCATTATGAAAAATCATCAGAGAAGCCCACACTGAGGAACATTTTACAAAATAACCGACAAGCACCCTTGAAAAGTGTCAGCAGAGTCATAAAGACAAGGAAGAACTGAAGAACTTTTACCGGTTGGAAGAAACTAAGGAGACAGGGAAAATCTAAATCCAATGTACAATCCTGGATTGGATCCTAAAGAAGAGAAATGATGCAAAAACTGGTGAGATTCAAATAAGTTCTGTATTTAGTTAATAGTATTGCACTAATACCGTGTTTCCCCGAAAATAAGACCTAGCCAGACCATCAGCTCTATTGTGCCTTTTAGAGCAAAATTAATACAAGACTCGGTCTTATTTGAAAATAATATAAGACCAGGTAATATAATATAATATAATAATATAATATAATATAATATAATATAATATAATACCGGGTCTTATATTAATTTTGCTCCAAAAGACGCATTACAGCTGATGGTCTGACTAGGTCTTATTTTTGGGGAAACACGGTACTCTTATGTAGCATACTATGTATCATAATTTCTTACTTTTGATAAGTATTTTATGGTTATGTAAGATTAACATAAGGAGAAGCTGGGTAAAATGTATATGAGAACTCTGCTATTTTCAAAACTCTTTTATAAGTCTAAAATTATCTTTTTAAAGAACCTGAATAATTTTAGAATAAAACATTCTGGGAAATAGCTTGATTTTTATTTTTGCTACTCTTAATTGTGCTTGGTTTGTTACTTCAGTGAATGTGAAAGGCTATTGTGTTTGCAGTGACTTGTCAGTGTTACTTTGCATTTATTTTTAACTTTTTAAACTTATTCAGCTTCTTGGGCCAGGCAATATAATCTGAAATGCCACGGGCCTTGTTTTGTTGACAATTTAAGGGAGAGTATAATTTCAAAGCTCAGAAGCTTCTGAAGGATCAGGCTTAATAAGGACATCAACCTGACCCTGGAAGTTTGTATGATTCCAAACATGTTTTTTACCAATTGCCTATGTACTAATTGGAGGCAGTTGCAGAACTAGAGGCCATTAACTTTTCAACGCTGGTAATTTCTGGTTGAGAGTGAAAGGAGAGAGAGGTGAGAGCAATGCTAATGAATGGACTCAAAATTTCCATCATAACAATAAAAACATTTGAATTACATTCACATATTTTTGAGAGCTCTGAAAGAACATAGGAACACATAGTGGGCAATAGTTTTAGTTTGTTCTTTTGCTGGTTTTTTTGAAAAGATAAACAAAATCGACAAACCTTTATCCAGACTCATCAAGAAGAAGAGAGAGGAGCCAAAACCAGTTTAGGATATGCCAACTTTGGTATTCGGTCTCAAAATGTTATCAGGAGACCTGTTCACCACAATCAAAAGATAAGGAAGTTTGTTATAGCAACACCTGCTCCCTGTAATTGTTCTGCTCTTAAATTTGATGCCTCACCCAATACCCTCAATCGTACCATGCCTTCTCTGCCAGAAATCCCCTAACACCTTTGGTTGATCACCACAGTTAGCTCACCTTAAGATATATCTGTTTTTTATAACTATATAACATCTGCCCTCCCTATCTAACTCTATCTCAATAACTTCATATGATGCATGGCTTAATTAGAAATTAATAATGACTTCCTTGTATATTTTCTGCCATTATATTTTAGAGAGTCTTTGAGGCGTGAAGAAATTATTTTAATGGTAGGATGTAATTCACTTTGACATATGGCTTGAGGTAGAAATTTTTGATCCTGTGGGAATCTAAAGGCAATTTTCCCCAGGAATGAAAGACCTGGGATGTCCTAGATTTATAATCCTTGTCCATGTTATTGATCACATGAAGATTAGTCTGATTTGCCACCTGCTGAGAGGATACTGCATCTTCCAAAATGTTTTGTCCAATGAAGTTAGATAGATTCTAATGTTATGTAATTTAGAATGACTTAAAGATTCAAGGATTTTTAGTTGTTAATATAGCTCAGATAGTCCTAATGTATTTTTGTCACTGCTTAAAAAATGTAGATCCAGATACTTTAAGATAAATTGCCTGATAAGTAATTTAGACAAACACAGTTCCATTGAGAGTTTCTGGCCTTTTCAGATTCCTACAAAGCTTAGTGCAATCTACTTGAAAAATTAGAATTTTATACAAATAATATTTTATTTTGCTTATATGGTTCAGTCCCATCATTTTACAAATAAAGAAAACAGAAAAACATATTTGAAGAAATAATGACCAAAAACTTCCCTAATGGGTGAAGGAAACTGACATACAAGCCCAAGAAGCACAGAGAGTTCCAAACAAGATGAACCCAAATAGGCCCACACCATAGTTAAAATGACAAAAGTTGAAGACAAAGAGAGAATCCTAAAAGCAGCAAGAGAAAAACAGTGGATTACATACAAGGGAAACTCTGCAGGCCTGAAGTGAGTGGCAGAAAATATTCAAAGTGATGAAAAACAAAGGCATACAACCAAGAGTGCTCTACTCAAGGCTGTCATTTAAAATTGAAGGAAAGATAAAGAGCTTCCCAGAAAAGAATAAGCTAAAGGAATTCATTACCACCAAGCCAGCATTGCAGGAAATGTTAAAACGGCTTTTTTTTAAGCAGAAGAAAGGGGAAAAGAAACTAACAAAGGAAGACCAGAAATATGAATAACAAAATGGCAATAAATAGGTACCTATCAATAATCACTTTAAATGTGGATGGACTAAATACTCCAATCAAAAGATATAAGGTTGCTGAGTGGATAAGAAAAAGGACCCAAGCATATGCGATTTACAAATGATTCATCTTAGATCAGAAGGCACACAAAGATTGAAAGTAAAAGGATGAAATAAGGTATTTCATTCAAATGGAAATGAGAAAAAAGCTGGGGTAGCAATACGTATTTCGGACAAAATAGACTTTAAAATGAAGACAACAATAAAAGACAAAGAAGGGCACTACATAATAATAAAGGGATCGATTCAACAAGAGGACATAACCCTAGTAAACATCTATGCACCCACCATAGGAGCTCCTAAATATATAAAACAGATTATGACCAACATAAAGTCAGATATCAACAGTAGCACTATCATAGTAGGGGACTTCAACACCCCATTGTCACCAATGGACAGATCCTCCAGACAGAAAATCAACCACAGAAACAGTGGCCTTAAATGATACGTTAGACCAGTTGTATTTAATCAATATTTTTAGAGCATTTCACCCTAAAGCATCAGAATATACATTCTTTTCAAGGGCACATGGAACATTTTCCAAGATAGACCACATGCTAGGCCACAAAACAAGTCTCAGTAAATTTAAGAAGATTGAAATCATATCAATCGTCTTCTCTGACCACAGTTCTATGAAACTAGAAATCAATTACAAGAAGAAATCTGAAAAACACACAAATACATGGAGGCTGAATAGCATGTTACTAAATACTGAGTGGGTCAACAATGAGATTGAGGAAGAAATCAAAAGATACCTTGAGACAAGCAAAAATGAAAACACAACAACCCCAAATCTATGGGATACAGTGAAAGCAGTCCTAAGAGGGAAATTCATAGCAATGCCGGCCTACCTAAAGAAAAAAGAAAAATCTCAAATAAGCAGTCTATATTTACACCTAAGAAAACTGGAAAATGACAGCAAAATAAGCACAAAGGGAGTACAAGGAAGGAGATAATAAAGATCAGAGCAAAAATAAATGAAATAGAGATCAAAACAACAATACAAAAATCAATGAAACCAAGAGCTGGTTTTTTTTTGAAAAGATAAACAAAATCAACAAACCTTTATCCAGACTCAAGAAGAAGAGAGAGGACCCAAAGTAATAAAGTCAGAAATAAAGAGGAGAAGTGACAAAAGATGTCACAGAAATACAGAAAATTTAAAGAAAATACTATGAGTAACTATATGCCAAAAAATTAGACAATCTGGAAGAAATGGATAATTTTCTACAAGCATACAACCTTCCAAGGCTAACTCAAGAAAAAATGGAAAATCTGAATAGACTGATCACTACCAGTGAAATTGAATAAGTAATCAACAAGCTCCCAACAAACAAAAGTCCTGGAACAGATGGCTTCACAGGTGAATTTTACAAAACATTCAAAAAAGAATTAACACCTATTCTCCTCAAACTATTCAAAAAATCCAGAAGGAGGGAAGGCTCCCAAGCACATCTTATGAGGCCACTATTACTCTGATCCCAAAACTGGACAAAAAACATTACAAAAAATGAAAACTACAGGCTGATATCCCTAATGAACACAGATGCAAAGATCTTCAACAAAATACTAGCAAAAGGGGTTCAGCAATATATTGAAAAGATCATACACTACGATCAAGTGGGATTCATTCCTGGTATGCAAGTTTGGTTCAATATCCACAAATCAATTAACGTGATACACCACATTAACAAAATGAAAAAAAATCATATAGTCATATCAGTAGATTCAGAAAAAGCATTTGACAAAATCCAGCAGTGATTTATGACAAAAACTCTTAGTAAAATGGGAATAGAAAGATCATATCTCAACATAATAAAGGCCATATATGATAAACCCATAGCTAACATCATATTCAATGGGGAAAGGCTAAAAACTTTCCCCTTAAGATCAGGAACAAGACAAGTTTGCCCAATTTCACCACTTTTATTCAACATTGTTTTGGAAGTTCTAGCCACAGCAATCAGACAAGAAAAAGAAACAAAAGTCATCCAAATTGGTAAGGAGGAAGTAAAATTGTCATTATATGCAGATGACATACTACCATATATAGAGAACCCCAAAGACTCCACCAGAAAATTATTAGAACTGATAAATGAATTTAATAAAGTAGCAGGATACAAAATTAATATTCAGAAATCAGTTACATTTGTATACACCAATAATAAACTATCAGAAGGAGAAATCAAGAAAACAATCCCATTTACAATTGCTTCAAAAACAATAAAATACTTAGGAATAAATTTAACCAAAGAAGTAAAAGAACTGTACTCAGAAAATTGTAAGACACTGAAGAGAGAAATCAGAGAAGATACAAATAAATGGAAACACATACCATGCTCATGGATAGGAAGAATTAATATAGTTAAAATGTCAATACTACCTAAGACAATATATAGATTCAACGCAATTCCTATCAAACTATGAATGACATTTTTCACAGAAATAGAACATATAATCCTGAAATTTATATGGAATTATAAAAGACCCCGAATAGCCATGGCAATCTTGAGAAATAAGAACAAAGTGAGACGTATCACGCTACCTGATATCAAATCATACTACAAGCCTATAGTAATCAATACAGCATGGTAATGGCATAAAAGCAGACACATAGATCAATGGAACAGAATTGACAGCCCAGAAATAAATCCATTTCTACATGGTCATTTAATCTACGACAAAGGGAGCAAGAATTTACTTTGGGGTAAAGACAGTCTATACAATAATCGTGCTGGGAAAGCTGGACTGACACATGCAAAAAAATGAAACTGGAACTACCTCCATACACCATTTATGAGAACAAATTCAAAATGGATTAGAGACTTAAATGGAAGACCAGAAACCATAAAACTCCTAGAAGAAAATACAGGCAGTAAATTTGCAGACATTATCCTCAGTAATATTTTTACTGATATGTCCCCTCAGGCAATGGAAGTAAAAGAAAAAAATAAACATATGTGATTGCATCAAACTAAAAAGTTTTTTCACAACAAAGGAAACCATCAATAAAACAAAAAGGCATCCTACTGAATGGGAAAGATATTTGTCAATGATACATCTGATAAGGGGTTAATATGGAAAATTTATAAAAAACTCATTCAACTCAGCACCAAAAAAAACCAAAAAACACCAAACAACCCAATTAAAAAATGGGCAGAGGACATGAAGAGACATTTTTTAAAAAGGACATACAGATGGCAAACAGACATATGAAAAAGTGCTCAACCTCACTAATCATTAGAGAAATGCAAATAAAAACCACAATGAGATACCACCTCACTCAGGTTAGAATGGCTATCGTAAATAAATCAACGAACAGCAAGTGCTGGCGAGCTTGTGGAGAAAAGGGAACCTTCGTGCACTGTTGGTGGGATTGCAGATTGGTGCAGCCATTATGGAAAGCAGTATGGAGGTATCTAAAAAGCTGGAACTGGAACTACCTTATGACCCAGCAATTCCACTTAGGTATCTATCGAGAGAAATAAAAGTTGCTAGTTCGAAAAAATATATGCACCTCGATGTTTATTGCAGCGCTATTCACAATAGCCAAGACATAGAAACAACCAAAATGCCCATCGGTAAATGACTGGATTAAGAAACTGTGGTACATTTATACAATGGAGTATTACTCAGCCATTAAGAAGAATGCAATCTTACCATTTGCAACAATATGAATGGACCTAGAGAACATTATGCTAGGTGAAATAAGTCAGACGGAGAATGACAAATACCTTATGATCTCACTTATATGTAGAATCTAAAGAATAGAATGAATGAACAAACTAATCAGAAACAGTCTCGGAGATATAAAGAAAAAACTGATGGTTGCTAGATGGAAGGGGTGTGGGTATGAGAGAGAAGGGGAGGGGATTAGAAAGCGCAAATTGGTAACTATAATATTGCCAGGGGGATATGAAAGACAGTTAGTAAAATATAATCAATAATGTTGTAAAGATTTTGTAGGGTGTCAGGGAGGTACATGTCTTATTAGGGAGACCACTTCATGGATGGTGTAGATGCCTGACCACTGTGCTGTACACTTGAAACTGAAGCTAAATAATATTGTATGTCAACTATAATTTAATATATGTATAGTCATGGGATATGGAGTTCAGCATAGAGAATGGAGTCAATGGAATTGTAAGAGAGATGTACGATGTCAGAGGGGCAATAGATTGGTGGAGGGGGGTTATCACTTTGTGAGGGGTGAACTGTCTATAATATTGTTTTGTATGTCTGAAACTATTTAAAGAAAAACTGAAAAAAAAACAACAGAGAAAACAAGTAATTTACCTAATCACATATTTAATTTGTGGTGTAAATATCACTGGAATCCAGAACTCTAGATAGCCAGATATTCTTTCTACCATATTTTATTTTAAATTTTTAACAGTTTTATTGAGGTATAAATGATATGCAAAGAACTGCACCTACTTAGTGTGCACAATTTGATGAGTTTGGACATGATGCAAACACCTATGATACCATCACTACAACAAAGGTAATAGAGATGTCCTACACCTCCCAAATTTTCCTTATGTTCCTTGGTGTGTGTGTGTGTGTGTGTGTGTGTGTGTGTGTGTGTGTGTGTGTGTGTGTTTTAATAATGCTTAAC
The DNA here is from genome assembly GCF_004115265.2 of Rhinolophus ferrumequinum. NCBI lineage: Eukaryota > Metazoa > Chordata > Mammalia > Chiroptera > Rhinolophidae > Rhinolophus > Rhinolophus ferrumequinum. The sequence continues at coordinate 24,498,139 of NC_046293.1, read as the reverse complement.
ATGAGATCTATCTTCTTAACAAAATTTGAAGTGTAAAGTACGGTATTGTTAACTATATGGTATTTGTTGTACAGCAAATCTCTAGAATTTATTTGCAGAGCATAAGTAAAACTTTATGCTCATTGAACAACAACTCCTCATTTCTTCCACTGTCTAGCTCCTGGCAACCACTATTGTAACTCTCTACTTCTATGAGTTTAATTATTTAGATATTTCATAAAAGTGGAAACATGTAAATGAATAAAAAAAAAGTGGAATCATGTAGTATTTGTTCTTCTGTGACTGGCTTATGTCACATAGCATATCTTCTGGGTTCATTTATGGCAAGATTTCCTTCTTCCCCCAGTATTAGATTTTTAAATTTTTATGTATTTTTTTCAATTACAGTTGACATTCATTATTTAATTAGACTTTCTTCTTTCTTCAGGCTGAATAATATTCCATTGTGTGTATATGAGGTCGGACAGTTCGCTTTGCGAACTCATCCTAGAAAAAAAGTGTTATATACCTCATTGCTGAATATCAGTATGATCACCTTCAAAGTACTCCCCTTGGGAAACTAAGCACTGACACCAGCACCTAGTCCACCCATCAAAGCAATTTTGGAACTCTTTTTCTGGAATGGCCATCGGAGCTGTCATTGTATTACCCTTGATATCCTGAATGTTATCAAAATGTCTTCCTTTCAATATTTCCTTTATCTTTGGGTAAAGAAAGAAGCATTGGGGGCCAGATCAGATGAGTAGGGAGGGTGTTCCAATACAGTTATTTGTTTACTGGCTAAAACCTCCCTTACAGACAATGCTGTATGAGCTGGTGCATTGTCATGATGCAGGAACCATGAATTGTTGGTGAAAAGTTCAGGTCGTCTAACTTTTTCAAACAGCCTTTTCAACACTTTCAGATAGTAAACTTGGTTAACTGTTTGTCCAGTTGGTGCAAATTCATAATGAATAATCCCTCTGATATCAAAAAAGATTAGTAACATAGTTGCAACAAGTTCGTGAACTTAATTGTTCAACCTTGTACATACAAACACAGGGAGGCAGCCAAAATGAGGAGACAAAGAAACATGTCACAAATGAAAGAACAGGACAGAACACGTACACGAAAGAAAGAAAGAAAGAATGAAAGAAAGAAAGAAGGAAGGAAGGAAGGAAGGAAGGAAGGAAGGAAGGAAGGAAGGAAGGAAGGAAGGAAGGAAGGAAGGAAGGAAAGAAAGAAGGAAAGAAAGAAGGAAAGAAAGAAGGAAAGAAAGATAGAAAGAAGAAAAAGAAAGGAAGGAAGGAAGAAGGAAGAAAAAGGAAAGGAAGGGAAAGGAAAGGAGAGCAAAGGAAAAGAAAGATACCTAAATGAAATAGAGGCAAGCAACCTACCAGATACAGAGTTCAAAACACTGGTTATAGGAATGCTCAATGAACTTAGCAGAAGACTAGATGAACTCAGTGAGAATTTCAACAAAGAGATAGAAACTATAAAAAAGTCAGAAATGAAGAATACAATAACTGAAATGAAGAATACATTAGGGGAAATGAACAACAGATTAGATGAAGCAGAGGATCAAATCAGTGATTTGGAAGACAAGGTAGCAGAAAATGCCCAATCAGAACAACAAAAAGAAAAAATAATGCCCCCCAAAATGAGGATAGTTTAAGGGACCTCTGGGACATCAAGCATACCAATATTTGCATCATAGGAGTTCCGGAAGAAGAAGAGAGAGCAAGGTATTGAAAACCTATTTGAAGAAATAATGATAAGGACTTCACTAACCTGGTGAAGGAAATAGACATACAAGTTCAGGAAGTACAGAGTCTCAAACAAGATGAACTCAATGATCCTCACACCAAGAAAATCATAATTGAAATGCAAAAAGTTAAAAAAAAGAATCTTAAAAAACAGCAAGAGAAAAACAGTTAGTTATCTACAAGGGAGCTCCCATAAGACTGTCAGCTGATTTCTCAACAGAAACTTTGCAGGCCAGAAGCGATTGGCATAAAATATTCAAAATGATGAAAAGTAAGGACCTATGATCAAGATTACTCTATAGAGCAAAGCTATCATTTAGAATCAAAGGAGAGATGAAGAGCTCCTCAGACAAGAAAAAGCTAAAGGAGTTCATAACCACAAAACCAGTACTACAAGAAATGTTAAAGGGTTTTCTTTAAAAAGAAGAATAAAAAGAAAATAAAAACCATAAATAATAAAATGGTAATAACTATATACCCATCAATAATCACTTTAAATATAAATGGATTAAATGTTCCAATCAAAAACAGTAGGATGGCTGAATGGATAAGGAAACAAGACTTATACATGTGCTGCCTATTAGAAACCGACTTCAGATTGAAAGATGCAAATAGACTGAAAGTAAAGGGATAGAAAAAGATATTTTACGCAAATGGAAATCAAAAAAATTCTGGGGTATCAATACTTATATAAGGCAAAATAGACTAAAACAAAGGCTATAACAAGAGACAGAGAAGGACTTTTTATGATCAAGGGATCAGTCCAACAAGAGGATAGAACTCTTGTAAACATTTACACACCCAACATTGGAGTACATAAACATATAAAGCAAATATTGTCAGACATAAAGGGACAGATAGAAAGTTACACAGTAGTAGTAGGGGACTTGAATACCTGATGATCAGTGGATAGATCATTCAGACAAAATCAACAAGAAAACAGTGGCCTTAAATGCATCATTAGACCAGGTGGGCTTAATTGATATTTTTAAAACATTTCACCCCAAAGCAGCAGAATATACATTTTTTCCAAATGCACATGGAATATTTTTCCAAGAGAAACCACATGTTAGGCCACAAAATAAGTCTCAATAAACTTAAGAAGACTGATATATCAAACTTCTCCAACCATAATGGTATGAAATTAGAAATCAATTACAAGAAAATAAAACCCTGAAAAACACCCAAACATATGGAGGCTAAATAACATACTATTAAACAATGACCAAGTTAACAATGACATCAAGGAAGAAATCAAAAGTTACTTTCAGACAAATGAAAATGAAAACACATGACCCAAAATCTATGGGACACAGCAAAAGCAGTTCTAAGAGGGAAATTCATAGCAGTACAGGCCTACTTCAAGAAACAATAAAAAATCTAAACTTACACCTAAAGAAACTGGATAAAGAAGAACAAACACAGCCCAAAGTGAGTAGATGAATGGAAATAAAAATAATCAGAGCAGAAATAAATGAAACAGAATCTAAAGAAAAACAATAGAAAAGATCAATGACACTAAGAGCTGGTTTTTAGAAAAGATAAACAAAATTCATAAACCTTTATCCAGACTCACCAAGAAAAAAATGAGAGAGGACCCAAATAAATAAAATCAGAAATGGAACAGAGGTCACAACTGACACCACAGAAATACAAAGAATTATAAGAAAATATTGTGAACAATTATATGCCAACAAATTGGGCAATTTGGAAGAAATGAATAAATTTCTAGAAACAGAAAATCTTCCAAGACTGAATCAAGAAGAAACAGATAATCTGAACAGACTGATAACTACTAATAAAAAAACACAAAAATCAAGCCACTTATAAAAAAAACTCCCAACAACAAAAAAAAGCCCTGAACAAGATGGCTTCACAGGCAAATTTTACCAAACATTCAATGAATTAACACCTATTCTTCTTAAACTATTCCAAAAAAATTGAAGAGGAGGGAAAGCTTCTATCTCATTTTACAAGGTCAGCATTATCCTGGTTCTAAAACCGAACAAAGACATTACAAAAAAAGAAAATTATATGCGAATTATATACCTGATGTACATAGATGCAAAAATCCTCAACAAAATATTACAAACCAAATTCAGCAATAATTTAAAAATATACACCATAAGCAAGTGTGATTTATTTTGGGGATGCAAGCTTGGTTCAATACCTGCAGATCAATTAATGTGATGCACCACATAAACAAAATGAAGAATAAAAATTATGATCAGATCAACAGATGCAGACAAGTGTTTGACAAAATCCAGCATCCATTAATGATAAAACTCTCAGCAAAGTGGGAATAGAGGAAACATACCTCAACATAATAAAGGCAATATATGAGAAACCTACAGGTAACATTATACTCAGCAGTGAACAGCTAAAAGCATTTTTCTTAAAATCAGGAACAAGACATGCATGTCCATTTTCACCACTTTTATTCAACATAGTATTAGAAGTCCTAGCCATACAATCAGACAAGAAAAAAATAAATAAATAAAAGGCATTCAAATTGTGAATGAAGAAGTAAAATTTTACTTAAAGTTTTGTACTATGACATTGTACTATATAGAGAGAACCCTAAAGAGTCCACCAAAAAACTACTAGGCCTGATAAATAAATTCAATGATGTAGCAGGGTAAAAACTAAATACTCAGAAATTTGTTGCAATTTTATACACCAATAACAAAATATCGGACATAGAACATTTTTTAAAATCCCACTTACACGTGCATCAAAAAGAATAAAATACCTAGGGACAAATTAACCAAGGAGATAAATGACCGGTACTCAGAAATCTACAGGACAGTGAAGATAGAAAGGAAGAAAAAGATAAATGGAAGGATATGACATGCTCACGGATAGAAAGATTATCATTGTTAAAATGTCTATACTCACCACCCCAGAGTCAGTTCTCCTTCCATCAACATGTATTTGACCACATAATGCAATATGAGGTTGAACAATTAAGTTCGCAAACTCATCCTAGAAAAAGTGTTATATACCTCATTGCTGAATATCACTATGGTCACCTTTGAAGTACTCCCCTTGGGAAGCTATGCACTGATGCTAGCGCCTAGTCCACCCTTTAAAGCAATTTTAGAACTCTTTTTCTGGAATGGTCATCAGAGCTGTCATCGGACTACACTTGATGTCCTGAATGTCATCAAAATGTCTTCTTTCAATATTTCCTTTAACTTTGGGTAAGGAAAGAAGTCATTGGGGGCCAGGTCAGGTGAGTAGGGAGGGAGTTCCAATACAGTTATTTGTTTACTGGCTAAAAACTCCCTCACAAACAGTGCCCTGTGAGCTGGTGTATTGTTGTGATGTAAGAGCCATGAATTGTTGGTGAAAAGTTCAGGTTGTCAAACTTTTTCATGCAACTTTTTCAGCACTTCCAAATAGTAAACTTGGTTAACTGTTTGTCCAGTTGGTGCAAATCCATAACGAATAATCCCTCTGATATAAAAAAAGGTTAGCAACATCATTGCAACAAGTTCTCGAACTTAATTGTCCGAGCTTGTATGTCCCTTTCCATGCCATATAAGTGTAACTTGGCTTCTAAGATCTCAATTAATATTCTAAATGGATATATGTAACTTAAAAACATTACTTTACCTCCTAATACTTCTCTAGATGATATAATGGTTTTCTAAAGTTAATTTTATTATATGGGCAGCAGTTATGTTTCATTTAAGAATTTTTACCATAAACACTTATTCAACATATATGATGTGTTTTAGTCTTGGGTATAAAGTAGGAAGCAAATTAGATATATTCCTCTATTGTAAAGAGGTTGTATCTTAATGGGTGATAAAGGCGAACAACAGGCATTGTTGTAAGTGCTATAATTAGGTAAAAGTACAGAATAAGACCTCTTAATTGAGATTTGATAAAGCAAGGAAGTCCTTCTGCAGGTAGTGACATTTAAACTGAGAACTAGGTCCTCAGTAGAAGTTAGAGGAAGAGAGTTGAAGTGAGCTGCTGTTCTGAAAATTATTGCAGTTGAAAGTAAAGCACTGTGTGAAGGCTGAGAGATCAAAGAGAACATTGTATGTAAAAGATACTTTAACAGTTGGGTGGAGCATGAAATGTGGAGTGTTGGGAAGTCATGGTCAAAAGTGAGATTGGATTGCTAAATAGGGATTTAACAAAGTAGGGTTTGGTAAATATTGTTAATAGAGTTTAAGCTTTTTCTTAAAGGAATGAGGAACCAAAACATGGAGATGGTAAAGTGAGAAAAATGTGGAGAATGGGAGGGGTCAACATTAGGCAGCTATTATTGAAATCCAAGTGAGATATAATCATGTAATAGTAAGGAGTGAGAGTGATGATGGAGAAAATTAGATAAATATTAGACCTGAAGAGAATTTACCTACACATGGCAAATTCATAACATGATAAGTGTTTAACTTCTACAAGAGAAGATATCTAGATATTTCTGAAATTAGCCATGGAGATAATTTTTCTTGCCTCCTCTATTGCTATGTCACAAATTATAGACATCTGGGACCTAAAACATACTCTATAGCTAGCATGAGAGAAGGAGCTTGAGGAAGGAGCACACCAATCACCAGAAGTTAATCCTGCCAATTCACTTCGTTGATTCTGGATGGAATTCAAAACATGTTAAAAGGGATTCTCAGGTAGCCATTCTAGTACTGCTTGTCAATGTCTGACTCTATAAATACATATATCTATACAATATCATTTAATCTCACTTTTTAAGTTACTGTTTCTTTTGTGATGAGCCACCCTGGTTCATAATGTACCACTTCTCTTGTTCTTTGAACAGCCATATAATACCTCTGGCCCCTAAATGTATCCACATCCTCACTATCAACAGCTATGGCTGCATTTACAATTTAAGTCTTTTGCCAATGTAGAATATTCCGTTGTTCTATGAAGAATTGGCTTCTCAAATTTTAATCATTTCTACATATATTAGTTCAGCTTGATGAAACAAAGCTAGAAGTTGGTAACAATGAAATAAAGTGCCAAAGGGAAACAGATGAAATGTATTTGCTGCTTGTTTTTTTCTTTCCCTGTCCTTAATACATATCTCAAACTCAAGAATTCCTTTTGAAGTTCTGAGAAGATACTAGTTCCCTTTTTCTTACTCATTTATCTTCTCTACTTATACAAAATATTTGGTATTAACCTTCTTTGAAACATATGTATTGAGGTTTACTTAAGTAGGAAAGCCTGGAAGATATTATTTTATGAACACTGTAAATAGCAGCAGCTACTATGCTAATATACTAAAGAAGCTATAATGTTTGGTTATCTTTAATTTTCCACTGTATCCATCCCTCTAAAATTCTCATTATGTAAATTCTCTTAATCTTAAATTAGTAATCAGCTAAATGGGAAAAATAGCCTTTAAAATTTCATTGTGATAGGATATCAAAACACTTTAAATATTTGAAACCTACACCAATTTTTTCTTTATGAAATAAAGTGATTACCCATGTGAGAAGAAAGCAGGCTTATCATAGTTCCAAGGTTTATTTTTCTAAGATATGAATGTTCTGGGAACATAAAATAATAATAAGGTATGTACTGCTTCAATATAAGACCACCAATGGGCCTCTTTTGCATACATTCCATATTTTGTAATCAGTGATGATCATCCGGGCTACTGTCAGGATTTTATAAAGTCTCTGTATCTCTTAGACAGGTTAGGTCCTGTGGCTAGGTATGCATTAATGGTGTACAGGAAGAACATAATACAGAAAGTCATGATAACCACTGAGAGTGTAGATAGAAGTATGATGGACATCGTCTTTTCCTGTGTCCCCATCACTACACATGTGTAAGGTCCTTGACACATGTGAGTACTGCACCAAATGGGTTTTTTAATCAGTGGTAGGTGATAGTGAATAAGAATAACCAAGAAGATCACCTGTACAGACAACTGTACAAGAAAGTAGACAAGATACATTGCCAAAAGGGACTTTTTGTGAGATAAGTCAAAAACTTCTTCTTCCTTTATCTCTATATGGTCTTCTTTGCTGTCAGTGTCACTGGGCTTCTCTTCTAAAGATTGTTTTTTAAACATCTTGGTTTGCTTGTGCACACTCTGAGAGACAAAAAACTCCATCACAAAAAAGATGGAGGAAAAGATAAAGCCAATCACATACCAAACTCCTAGAACAGGCCTAGTGAAATGATTCTCATAGCACTCTGCAAGACAGGCTTTGGAAATATTCCCATGGCACTGGAAGTCTTTGGCCAAATCAAGCCAGCTGATTTGTACTACATATACAACTGAAATATAAAGAAAAGTAAAACTGAACCACAGTGTTCGCCCTATGTAGAAGTTTGTGGGGTCTTTGCTCATCTTCAGTACGGCAGGCACCACACCCTGAAATCTGATATTGTCAGCCATCTTGGAATCTAGAAAGACATAAGCAGAGTAGCATGAGGAGGAAAGAATATAAGGAGGAAAGCTGTATTTATACAGTGTCCGTTGCTCTCTTAATAGGTGCCCTCTGCGAGGGTACTCAGTTAACTTAGGTAAGATGAGTACTTCAAAGAAAGTTTACTAGAGTGTTTAAAAGAAATACACTCATTTAATAATAATTCTTATTCTTTCGTTTACTAGCCCTTTCTTCTAATTTTCCCTTATCAGTCTCTCTTCCTCATCCCAGTTTGTTTATTAATCCCTCTGCATAGCTTTCTATCCTATTTGCTCTCATCACCAACTCTCAGTATCATTTACTTCTTTTTATAATTTATGTACCAACCTGTGTTAACCAACCCACTCCAGCCAACAGTACAGTTCCAACTGTCATAGAACTCTCATAGGTATCTGAGTATAAGCACTTAAAGCTAAGTCTTCATCACCTCTCTGTGAGATGTACCTATCTGAGATGGCTTTACTGAACTTACTAATGTCATTTTAGGCTCTTTCTAAAGCCAACTTTTCCAAAGCACACCACCAGTTTCTTTTTTTTTTTCTTTTAGAAAAGTTATTAACTTCTTTTTTTTAATTATAATTTATTGGGGTGACAATGGTCCACAAAACTACATAGGTTTCAAGTGTACAATTCTTTTTTTTTAAATTAAAGTTTATTGGGATGACAATTGTTAGTAAAGTTACATAGATTTCAGGTGTACAATTCTGTATTACATCATCTATAAATCCCATTGTGTGTTCACCACCCAGAGTCAGCTCTCCTTCCATCACCATATATTTGACCCCCTTTACCCTCAATTTCAAAAGCTCTTTCTTATTAACCAGTCAAGATGGATGGTTTTATATATATAATTGCCTTCTACTGGGAGAGCAGCTTAAATTTTTTATTTGCATAGCATTCTGCTGCTCATTTGAATTTCTCATTAATTCACAGATGTTTTGAGCATTAAACACAGTTCTGAATATAGAAAAATGAATGAGGCAACTCTTGCCTTTAATTACAGATCTGATGATGTAGAGTGCATTATTCAATACATTTATTGTGACCTCTGTGGTTTCTATAATTCATTTTCCTCCTATAAATTAAAGACATTATCAGAACATTTTATTATTACACTACTCTGATAATCAAAACTTGCTCTCTCCTTTCCTACCAAGATGGTTGAGACATTTTGGGGCCCGCATCACAGTTCAACTTCTTCCTTTATTCCATCCTGTTTTCTCACATTCATACCCCTCTGCTTCCTTTCAAAGGTATTAATCCCTAATAAATATTTTGCCCCTTTAACTTTGTCTCACTGTCTGCTTCTGGAAAAAGCCACCAGCAACATTGGAAGCCCGAGAAACAAAACTGCAGAGAGCAGAGCTTTCCCTTCACCCTGGGTCACAGTTACTGGAAAGCCAAGCATTCTCTATGAGGATTCCTACAGAGCCTGACGCTTTACTTGTTCTGCGAAGGACCTACAGGACTGGTGACTGGTGATTTTAGCTGCTGCTCAATTTGGGAGAGGGGAACGCTTTGAAATTTAAATTAGAGGGGAGACAGGATGCATTCAGACTGAAATATTCCCAGCATGTTCTCCTATGTGTTAGCTGATTTAAAATTATTTTTCTAATTTCTTGAGTACATTAGTACACTTTGGACTTATCTTTGAAGTCTGAATGTATACAAAAAGGTACACAAAGTACAAATGTCACATTGTTCGATTCCATAAATTTCATAGCATGAACACACTCAAGTAATTGTCATCGTGATCAAAACAAGAATATATTTTTTTTAAATTGAGTTATGAGAATTCTTTATGTATCATGGATAGTTTTTTATTAAATTTATTGAGGTGACATTGATTAATAAAATTATGTAGGTTTTAATTGTTGTAAAATTCTATAATACATCATCTATATATTGCATTGTGTGTTCACCACCCCAAATCAAATCTTTTTCTGTCACCATATGTTTGACCCCCTTTTCCCTCTTCTACCTCCCCTTTTACCTTCTGGTTACCACTAAACTGTTATCTGTGTCTATGAATTTTTGCTTCTTTGTTTGTCTTGTTCATTTGTTACTTTCAGTTTTATATCCCACATATGAGTGAAGTCATGTGCTTCTCAACTTTTTCTGTCTAATTTATTTCACTTAGCATGATAATCTCAGGATCCATCCATGTTATCGCAAATGGCAGTATTTCATCTTTGCTTATTGCCGAATAATATTCCATTGTATATACGTACCACGTCTTTATCCAATCATCTATTAAAGGACACTTTGGTTGTTTCCATGTCTTGGCCACTGTGAATATGTTGCAATGAACATAGGGGTACATATAACTTTACAGATAAATGTTTTCAGATTTTTTGGGTAGATACGCAAAAGAGGAATTGTTGAATTATACGGTAATTCTATACTTAATTTTTTGAAGAACCTCCATACTGTTTTCCACAGTGGCTGTACCAATTTATGAGTACGTTTCCAGCAGTAGTGGATGAGGGTTCCTTTTACTTCATGGCTTCTCCTGCACTTGTCATTACTGTCTTGTTGATAATAGTCATTCTAACAGGTATGAGGTAGTATCTCATTGTGGTTTTGATTTGCATTTCCCTAATGGCTGGTGAGGTTCAGCATCTTTTCATATATCTGTTAGCTATTTGTATATCTTCTTGACAGAAGTATCTGTTTATGTCCTCTGCCCATTTGTAAAATTAGATTGTTTGTTTTTTTGTTGTTGAGTTGTATGAGTTCTTTATGTATTTTGGATATTAGCTCCTTAGTGGAGGTGTTTTTTGCAAATATCTTCTCCCATTTGGTTGGTTGCCTCTTGTATTTGTTGATGGATTCTTTTGCTGTGCGGAAGCCTTTCAGTTTGATATAGTCCCATTCATTTAGCTTTTACTTTCCTTGCCTTTGAGGTCAAATTTATAAAATCCTCTCTAAGGCCAAGGTGCACAAGTTTAGTACCGATTTTTTCTTCCATGCACTTTATTGTTTCAGGTCTTATATTTAGGTCTGTGATTTGTTTTGAGTTAATTTTGATGTATGGTGATAGATGCTAGGCTAGTTTCATTCTTTTGCACATGGTTTTCCTATTTTCCCACCACAGTTCATTTAAAGGGCTTTCTTTTCTCCATTGTATGTTTTTGCCTCCTTTGTTAGTAATTATTTTCCTACATATATGTGGGTTTATTTCTGGGAAAACAGTATGGAGGTTCCTCAAAAAATTAACAGAATTACCATATGACCCAGAAATTCCTCTTTTGGGTATCTACCCGAAAAATCTGAAATCATTTATCCGTAAAAATATATGTAACCCTATGTTCATTGCTGCATTATTCTCAGAGGCCAAGACATGGAAACAACTGAAGTATCCTTTGATAGATGATTGGATAAAGAAGATGTGGTACAGATATACAATGGAATATTACTTGGCCATAAAAAATGAAACTGCCATTTGTGACAACATGGATGGATCTTGAGATTATTATGCTAAGCGAAATAAGTTGACAGGAAAAGTCAAGAACCATGTGTTTTACTCGTGTGTGGGATATGAAACTGAGAGTAACAAAGAACCAGACAAACAAAGAAACAAAACTCACAGACACAGACAAGAGTTTTGTGGTTGCCAGAGGATAAGAGGTGAGAGTGGAAGAGGGAAAAGGGGGTCAAATATATAATAATGGAATGAGAACTGACTCTGGATGGTGAACACACAATGCAATATATAGATGACGTGTTATAGAAGTGTACACTTGAAACCTATGTAACTTAAGTAACCAATGTCACCCAATAAATTTAATAAAATTTTTTTCAAAGTTTATATGTTTTTCATTATTTATGTTGCAAAAGTTAATTTGAATCCTTCCTCAGAGAATTAGCATTATTATTTTTTATAGCTCAACCATAGGTCCTTGAACCCAGTGTATGAAGTGGGAAGAAAACAAAATGTGGATGAGTATTAGTAGCATGAAATATTCATATTGAGCTCAATCTCTCCCATCTTACTCCATGGCAAACAGCCAGAGCTACATTTTAAGGCCTATCTAATCTGTCTCAGACCGTGTAGTAAGCACTTATAATCACTGCCTTATTTAACCTTAATAGCATTACTATAAGGTAGGAATAGTATGGAGGATCACCAATATAGGACAAGGTCAACTCATTCTCATCTCTCGCATCTTGGAACAGTCTAAGGCTACAGAGAAAGGATACAGGAAACAAGTTACCTTCACTAGTAAATCAAGTTTTTATATGTCTAGAAGAGTGAAGAAAGTTGTAAACAAGCTGTATAGAATAAATTCAAGATGTGTTATAAACTAACCGGAGCATGACCTATTTGAAAGAGAGAGGAGGTGGAGGTGCATGAGAGGATAGGGTGCATCAAAAGGGAACATAAAAGAGTAACTTAAGGAAGAACCCAGAGAATAAAAAACAAACAAACAAACAAACAAACAAGAAAATCCAAGACAGAGCAAAGTTATGCAGCAGCAGAGTTGCTAAATAAGAATGTATGAATTTCATTAGATGAAATGGACATAATTGACATTTATAGAGCACGTCATCCTAGAACATCAGACTATACATTCTTTTCTAGTGTACCTGCAACATTCTCAAGGATAGACCATCTAGTGGGACATAAAACTAGTCTCAGCAAATTTAAGAAGATTGAAATCATACTAAAAATATTCTTTGATCATAAGGCTTTGAAATTGGATATCAACTGCAAGAAGAAAGCAGGAAAAACCACAAATATGTGGCGATTAAACAACATACTTTTTTTTTTTTTAGTTTCAGGTGTACAAAACATTTTAATAGTTAGACATTTATACCCCTCACAAAGTAATAAACCCCCTCCCCCAATCTACTACCCCTCTAACATTGTATATAGCTGTTATAATTCCACTGACTAGTCCTTATGCTGTACTCCACATCCTGTGACCATATATATTATATATATTATATATATATATATTACATATAATATATATGTGTATA